>NC_079553.1:1282500-2012500 GCF_015846415.1 Triplophysa dalaica
GTTTGTATACAGTCCTGTGTTTGTATACGGTCCTGTGCTTACTTGTGTGCATGTCACTGTGACGTGATATATGGTTTGAGGTGTAAATTCTTTGTGCAGTGGCCCTCCCTGTCAAAGTTCACTGTGTGATGTGTTTGAGACAGCTGGTATGTTGATGTCTTCAGGCTCTAAACTAGTTACACAAGAAACTTGTCAGTCAGACCATGCTTGTCTTTTTGCTTGAGAATAGTGCTCATTCATTCATTCATTGTTGTTTAAGCATGATCTAAAATCGCTGAAACTTTCTAATCTAACAGCTAGATACTTTCTTACAAATACTCAGATGAATCTTCTCATCCGTCATGATCTACTATCATGTAAACACAGATAGATTGGTCAGTGTGTGAAAGCTCGCTCTCTTTCAGTGTTGTTATTCTTCTCAAGTGCATTTGTGTACTCTTCACATATCTGTAAGCTCAAGAATAATGGTGTGATGTGTGAGCTGTGATTTATGAGACTACGAGTCATCATCTGACGTAGAGAAAATGTGTAGGTTGGGTTTTAAAACTACAAATGACGGTTGTATATTATTTCACTGTTATATTAGATTCCAATAGTCCAACACTAATTTATCCTTTTTAATATTTAAATGTAAAAATGTTTTATTTTCGGTAGAGGTGATGTGTTACACATGTTAACACCCACAAACATACTTCGACTGCAAATTTATTTTTGTAATGCAAATAAACAAAATCTCACTTTTTTTGCATTTTGTGCGTTTAGAGCTACTGTAGAAACAACTTGTCGAATTCCATCCAAGAGAACCCATGTTGACAGAATCACAGAAATAGCTCATTCTAAGATAATAAAAACACAACGCTTCATTATGTAAGGTCTTTATAGACCTCTGAAGACATAGTTATATATATTATATTGCATTTATGTCAATAAATCCTCCTTATTATTACACACAGCCCCTGTGATCAAATTAAAAGTGATACTTTACTAAATTATCAAGTTTATTTATACTGCGTACATAACATAACAAATAATGAATGAAGAAATGCTTTAATGCTAAAGAGCTATATTGCGATGTGTGTGACTTTTGTGTAACAATGAAACAGTATTTTCCAATGTGTGTATAACCAGGGGCGCAGATGGGATTTTTAACTACCAAACTGTCAGCAAAAAAAATTAATTCAGTGAGTTATTTTGCACAATTTGGGCTTTAACTAGCGCTCAAGTAGTTACCTTGCGTAAGTTGGGCTCATAGTTCTTATTTGAAATCAAGAATAAACAACAACGAAAAAAGACCTACATACCAACACTCGCCTTGTAGATCAAACACTTATTTGTCTAGTATGCTTATCACCCACCAAAACGTCATGCCTTCTGCTAAATATATTTTATTTAAACATAAATAAGTCCATTTACCTCAGTCAACTCCTAGAGCACATTGGGTTAGATGATAATGTTATACCAGGACCGTAATGTAGTCTTGCATGTCCAGACAAATCATTTTTTCCTGATTCCTGATTGATCCTTTGTTTTAACAATTTTTGTCGCCTTTCGTAGGAAAAGTAAGGGGGACGGATTGGGATCTGTCCCCCCGTCCCCAGTGCCATCTGCATCCCTGTGTATAACACTAAATAATATATACTTTCCATAACATGAACAGTAAATACTTTCAGTATGTCATATTGCATAGTATAAGTAAGCGAACTGGGACACAGCTTAAGTCTCTCTGTCAACTGCGTCATATGCTATAACATCTATGGCATTCCCCCTCTTGTTTCCACAAAACCTGGGTTCAGGTGACACGGGAGTGGAGATGCATGACATGTCTGTCATAGCAAGCATGCCAACAGACACTCAACTCCTCTTAGCTTTTGTGTGCTCAGAATCAACCCGACAAGACACGCGCTTAAGCACTCTGATACAAAAGATGAGTCTAACCGCGGTGAAGATTTGATCCAGCTTATGACTTCAGGCCTGCGGTGGAATCAACTGATGTCAGAACAGATGTTTCCTATGAGGGGGTTCGTTCACACACCTGTCAACTTTGAAACATTAGATTATTGCCAAAGTGATGGATGATGCCAACAGGCCTGCGTGTAAACCTCCAAGTCTTTGTTGATCTTTAATGCTATAGGTCCTTAATAAGGTGTTCTTTGTTTTTAAGGGTCGCAGATCACTGAAATGTCTTCGTCTCATGTCAGTATACATCATTTCAAAATAATTTGTTTAAAGCTCTATTCATGTGTTAATTCATTATTTCTTTCACGAGGAATCTTCTGAATTCTGTCCTGCTGAGATGTTCAGTACACAGTTTATCTCGCGTGATCTTTTTTGAGTGGTGGATTTAACTCGAATTGACAAATGGCTTTAAAGTCTTATTAAAATCACCACTTTATGGAGCGTGTCTGTTTTCAAGTAGTTTGTGTTTGTGACGCAAAAATTATAAAACGGTATACAAAGCATGCAATGTTGTCTGAAGCTGAGCAAATATTAGCTCACTCTTTACTTATTCAATGAACTACAAGTAGTGCCTAGTCAATGATTCAACATGTTGGCATTATTTTAACTCAAGCATTTTCATGACTATGTAAACACAGCACCCTCCTCTCTCGTGTTTAAAACCAAGGGGAAATGTCATTACACACATGAGGATCTGCAAGCAGTGTGAACAAAGACTCACTCGCTGCATGCATGATGTACTAACATTAGGAACAATATGGAACGAGAGAGGTGACGACATTGACTGCAGATAACGCGTCCTGGTATGCGGCTGCTTGTCAGAAGACCCCGGCTGTGTTCTAAAAATCTGAAGAAGTATTTCAACATGATCATACACATAGAGACATCAATCACCTGTTGATTTTGACAGGCTGTAAATGTTTGATGTGCGATGCTATGTTGATGTACTTCCACTCCCAGCATCTTGCCATAGTGTGTTATTCCAAGATTTCTGCCTCGTACGACACACCCTCTGTTCTTGGCTGGTTTAGCTGCAAAAACCACCAAAACTTTTGCTGCCGTCAATGGTTTGGCTTACTTGCTCTTTACTGATCTCTATATATCTGTAGTCCGTGCTACTGACATGTTGAGATCTGCCTCTCTAACGTACCGTGTCCAACAGACATGCCACACGTATGCCTAATCAAGTGGCAAGGAAGACACCACATTAAAGGGGTCATATGGCGCTAATACGTGTTTTCTGTGTCTTTGGTGTGTTATGAGTTGCCCACGCATGTATAAGACACGTAAAACATTACATTACATTAGGGGTGGGCGATCTAGAAAAAAAATTCAAATCACGATTTTTTCCAGATAGATCACGATTCACGATTTTATCGCGGTTCTTCTTCAAGTTGGTTTTAAGACTATTTTGCAAATTAAAGGGGCTTCAATACAGCCAAACTAAGTCCCCATATAAAAATATACTCTTTACCATTTATATTTTGAAGAATATTTTAATCAAGTTAATATTAAATGCAAGTGCAAGACCATAAATCAGCTGTTAGCAAAAAACTTTACATTTTGAATTTTGTTTTTCATCTTGTTGCGGCACTCGGAGTAAAGCTGTGGAATGGGCGTGGAGGATAAATATTTTTGGCTGGGTATTTCGTAACGTGGATCTACGACTTTGAGCAGTTTTTTAAAGCCCTCATTTTCCACAGTCTTTATGGGAATCATGTCTTTGTCCAGGTAAAATGCGACCGCGTCAGTGACATCTTTCCAGCGCTTGTTCATTCTGTCATACTGATACGTGTTTTTTTTCTCAAATGGTTCTTTCGCTAAAGTCGTTGTTTAGGCGTTTTAGTTTCCGTATGCTTGGTTGTACCTGATTTACTCGCGTGGGATCCCTTTATAATTTGACTGTCGGCATACTCTTTCAGTCCCTTTTATTTTGAGGTGGTTAAAAAGGTTCGTTGTGTTGCCTTACGACGCTCGAATCTTATCATTGCCACATTTGCAAATAACTGTTGTTTGGGCCGTATCAGTTGGGGAAAACCCAAACCATTTCAATATTACTGATGGAGAATTTTTTTAGGGACCAAGTCCTCCGTGTTTCCCTCCATCTTCACTGACCGCGTCACTTAATCTTACTGAATTCACAAGCAACGTATACGAGCTTGTTAACATGGCGCAATCTATCGCAAGTATGTGGACGAATTCTATAGAACACTACTTTATAGGACGATTTAACGATTTTCCCGAAAAAGTGGATCGTGCAGTCATTTTAATCGTTCACGATCTAATATCGTCATATCGCACACCCCTACATTACATTACATCTAAAACAAACCATAATATTTGTTTTAGACATGTCATTTGACCCCCTAAAGTGTGTTTACGTGCACAAAATAAACAGATATCAAAAATCAGCTTGAAAAGAAACCAGTTTTCACGTTTTTACATGCACAGTAATAAAGCAGCTACGCAGAAAACCGCGTTTACATGGAAGTTCGAGACGTGTCGGGTTTCTCGTGTGCAGTGACGTCATCGTCGATAGTCTGTTTAGTGATTTACAATAAAGCGGGAAAATGGTCAGAAGCTGTATTTTTATATCTCTTCTCATGTCCGAAGTACCTGAAGTACTCCTCACTTTTACATTTCTACATCAACTGCGTGATTCCAGCGCAGACTTTTATACGTTATTTTACTATTACTTCCGTTTCGGACTTTTACTTCTGCGCTTTCAGACATGCTTAAACAAAACTGAGAGAAAACTGGTTAAAGCTGGGTAAAAAACTGCCCCTGCCGAGCGGGTTTTGATTACACCGTTTATGACCTTTCCCTGATAAAAGAAAAACGTTTTACGCATTTGCATGACCAAACATATATCGGCTTATTATGCACAATCGTCGTAAGAATGTTAACGCGCTCATGTTTCGTCCATTAGCTCTCTCTCCAAACCTCATTATAAAATAAAACGGATAACTGTAGCCATCAAGTTAGTTACGGCTTACGTGTGTTTAAAATAACATTGAGAGACAGCTGTGATCTAACTCCGTACGGTTTTAAACTTGATGCCTGATGAGGCTAATGATTGCTTAGGTTATTCATCTATAACAAGAGCTGTGGTGTAATGATTACATAGCAGCAACTGTTTCTGTAGAGGAGACACGGGGGGCAACAGACACAGAGGTTTGTTTATCTGTATTGAAGAGGACAATTAGACTCTTAATGACGGTTTCTCTTCCTATTGGATTAAAAGCAAAACAGGAATTGGTATACACGTTGTTTTTGCTAGTAGGGATCACCTAAAATATGTCACTGGTCTGATTTTAGTGTTTTACAATTGGAGGGGTTGTGTAATCCAGGGTTTGGATTAATCTGCCAGATAACATCCCAATCCATTCCCATTATATCCATTCATATGTTCTATCTGGTCAGGGTTCTTTTGTATTTTTAGCAGGATTGTCTCCCAATTGTAAACACGGTTTATTTACAGATAGCCTGCTGATCCCCATTAACTTCTATTACTTTTAATATGGGAAACGTTTTGGTTTTAATAAACTTTTTCTTAAAAAAGCTATTTGTAAAAATAGCACTCTCCAATATGCCAAAAAGGACACACTTAGATGTTTCCACTTAAACCGTCTTAAAATGTAAAAAAACACGTCAGACCATCACAAGGCATCGCCCAGATCAAGTCAATCGTCTAAACGACGCAAATCCCACGATAACATCGTCAACGTGCCATTTAAAGTCTCTCACAATAAAATTAGACGTGAATGCATTCGCATAATTACAGGCTGGAGTAAAAGTGTGTCCTGGAGGAGGAAAGTCCTGCCCTTTCTGCAAGATTTCCTGTTTCACTAGAGCAAAATGTAGTGACTCAACCCCACTGACTGACTGACTGTGTGACTGTTCACTTCAACGGCATGAGATCAGTCCGGATCTGATCAAACACCAGCAGCGGGATCATATTCGTATTAATGCGACGGCTCGGATCGCGTCTGTGATGGATCTACATCGCCTTTCTTCGCTTTGTTGGGGAACATTTGTCATCTCTACGGTTCTTATGGTTCGCGGCGGAGTCGGTGAGTTTGACGTTCTTACGCTCCTCGCGTGTGCAGGTATGTGCATGTCTTCACACAGGAGGACACACATGTGTAATCAGGGTTCATAATGTTGGGTGTGTTGCTTGATTTTAAACTTTTGCAACAGGTGATCGCTTTTTAACGCGAACGTTGTTTAGTCAGTAGTTATGTAAGAGCGGCACAAAAAGCGGCTTAACTTATAGGCTAATAATACAATACGAGTTATAACGCTCAAGTGTTTCGAGTTTGTATTAATTGTGTTGTATCGACTTTGCACGTTTGTGTTGTTGAGTGAGTCATGCAGGGCTATCAAACCGTTATTTTGTTGTATTACGTCGGTGTGTGACTGACGCTGCTTACATCGTGTTGTGAAGCGGCGTTGTATGGAAAACAAACAAACAAGAAGTTTGCCGCGTTTGTTTTTATTGATGTAGTTAAACCATTTAACTCTATTTACAGTTGCAGTTAGCAATGGTTTTATTATAGTTACCAGATTTTAACTTTAAAAAACTTTTTAACTTTGATATAAAACGATGGCGACTGCTAAGTATCATCCTGCCGACCCACTTTTACATTAATAGCTGTTGTTTATTTTCATAGGTTCTTCCTATAGTTTATAAACTATATTGTGGCTTACAATAATGGTACACTATGGTATTAAAACATATACCCACTGCGATCCTTTATGAAACTTAACCATGTTTTTGGTGCATTGATTACTTGGGACAAATCTAGGATTTAAAAAAAAACAAATGTTTTTCAAAACTGTGCTTATTTTGCGATAACCATTGTTATACTACCTAAACATGTTTTTTGGGTTTTAACCGTAGTAAAAGTGTGGTAAATTTTCGTAAGGAATGGGTACCATGTCCCAAAAATTATTGTGGTAAACCATTAGGAGGATGAAATTTGGTTTAATAGTAGAAACTGACCAAAGTTTACCTTCGGGGATGATGGCTTAACTATGTTTTCTATCATTACTGTGCGTTTTTAAATACTATTGTTACTAGTTATGAACATGAACTTGATTTTTTATCACATTCTTTTCATCTCTGAACACTGAAATTTTACATTGTATTGCAAGTAACATTTCATGTGCATTTTACCCTTGATGTACTGTATCAGTTATTCGCTGTGTGCACAAGTGAACACCCTTATTTACACACTGCCAAAAAACATTCGTCGCATAACGTGTAAGTGTTTGATAGTGTACGGTACAATAGGACGTTTCTCCATCTTTTTAAGCGACCCAGCATCATCTATCCCCCGGTGTAAATTGTTTATCTCTCTGTGTCTTGTCATTCATTTCAGCCTGTGTGATTACAGGTTACTTTAGACACTAATTACACTCACTGAACTCCTCCCAGCCTCACGCCTGTGATTATCCTGCGCTCTATAGAAGGATACGTTTGTCACACAGACCCTGCAGAAGTAACTTTTTGAGAGATTTCTTACAGAAATCATATTTTCCAGATGTCAGGTTACATCTTTGCCACTTCCTGTTTCCAGCCTTGCTTGGCTGCATGTTGCTTTGCACTCCACTGCTGCAACACACTAGCGCTGTGTTTGCAATGTTTGGCCCATGTGCAGGAGTGTTGTCCGGCTTAAGCATTACAAATAACAGTATGCATGTATGGCCCTTGCCTTTCGGTTTTTACTCAGTGTTACTTTGTTATTTTCATCTGCCCACATAAGTCATTTTTAGCGATGACATCCCACACGTGCTTGGTAATGAAAACTGTCCTTTTTCACACCGCACACATACTCTTGGTTTTTCCAATTTAAAAGTGAAAGTTATGCTATGAATGCTTTTCGAATGGTCTTCTCTGAATTTCTATAGTTTTAGTTGCAAACCAAACTTAAGGGACAGTTTACCCCAAAATTTGTTTCCAAATCTGTTGAAATTTCACAAAAGATATTTTGAAGAATGTATGCGATACACATCACCCTGCCTAGTTCTGGGGCACTTTTGACTACCATTGTGATTTTCCTACTATGGTAGTCAATGGTATCAAAAAAAAGTTTCATTATATCTTTCTCTGAGGTCTGGAAGAATCCCTGATGTCCGTTCTCCTTATCTAGGCATGTACACTGCTTATCGCAAAGCACAGTGCCTTAAAAGACATCATGTTTTCATGTTTACCAAAGGCTTGTTTAAACCAGATAAAATACTTTAAAGCATTAAACTGCTATAAGTGATTTCTACTCTGGTCCTCCACGTGTATAATGTCATAATTTTGGCTGTATACAATATACTAAAGCTCAGTAAGGTGACCTGTTGCAGTGCATAGTGATTAAGCGACTACACAGTTCAAAGGCCATGTCTGAGGTAATGGTTTTTCGGTATATAAAGTTGTCCAGTCAAGCCCGACTGTAGATACGGAGAGTGCAGTGCTTAGGTGTGAAAAGCTTCTTTGTGGGCCGAAGAAGGTCGACTAGTGGAGGGAGGTTGTGAATCTGCACTCATGTTTACCAAAGCCTCCTTGGGCCCCTGCGTCGAAAACTCAAAAATAGCCTTCTTGAGATGAGGAGGGGTCGCATAATCTCAAAACGTCTGTATCTGATTTGACCATATTAGTCTTTCTATCCTCGTGGACGATGCAGTCCCCTCTTGGCTTGCTTCAATGAACCAGAAAAGGCACAGCTCTGCTTATCTGTTCTCTCAAAAGACAGAGCCCAGTTATCCAAAAAGGACACTGGGCCTTGTGTTTGTAAATACAGACTTTTTTTTATTTCCAATCATGCCTCCTGACATATTAACCCGTAATATCGATCAATGACCATTTTTATACATGGTGATGTTTAATATTTGTGCTCTGCTTTAGGCACATATCTTTTCAGTAAATGTGTTGTAGTAGATGTGTCCTGGTTATTTAAGCTATGGAAGGAAAGCCACACATCCGCCCTATCTGTGTTTCCTTCCTTGGCAGGGTCACCTGATCCATCCTTTCCAGAGAAAGAATTGGAGAGAGCTCTGTAATTGGAAAGTAGAGGTCAGAGGTCACGCCATAGTGTCTCCATAGTGTCTGTCGTGTTGCTTTACTGTCCTCACTATATCAGAAATGATTCTGGAGACATGTTTCCATTTAAAGGCCCGGGCATACTTGACTTTCCGAGACCCTGTCCATCATGTGCACAAGCGAATCCGCAGAGCTTCCTGCCTTTTTTTGCACTTATCGGTGAATCGGATATTAGAAAAAAGATACGCTATGATGGGACAATGCTTTAATATCTGGGAAACGATATATCGGTCGATCTCTAGCCGAGACGAATCATATGGCCAAGTGTAAATGCATCGGTTATAGTGAATCAGATTGCTATCCGATCAGAGAAAACGCATGTAGTGGCCAGGTGTAAATAGGCATTGATGCAGATAGCAATGTCTACCATTAGCTCTGTAGGTTTGTGCTGTTCGTCATCACTTTGGCATCCAGAAATCATGAAAAACAAATATTTGAGGTAAAACAGTTCTTGTGATGCATTCAATTTAGCTAGGATAGACTTGTTTCTTTTGTCGCTTTGGATAAAAGCATCTGCCAAATGCATAAATGTAAACAGTGGTGCGTTTAGTCAGATGTGATGAATTGAGTTTACCAAAATGTTGAACATGTCTAGGAGTTTTCAGTCGGTTTTGTCATTGCATGCATAACATTGTTGATCTAATCTATTTTAATGTAATTTTTTTATTAATAAAAATGTATGTAGTTATTCCTTATTCTATTTTATTTGGTCTACTTTTATCAATCGCTATAATTTTGTTTTTTAATAATGTTTCTAAAGACAATTAGTAATAAAATTAAATTATCGTGATTTTCAATAACCAAGAGGTCAAGGTTATGCCGGTTGGTCATGGTCTACTTAGGATCTGCTCATAGATGTCAAGTCATTTATCTTGGTATTTTCAACAACACTCATTTTTACAAACAAATGCCAGTTTTTGGTGTTTTGCCATTGACTGTCAGCTTTATGAAATATACTTCTTCTGTAGTTGTTAGTGATGATGTGTATGTTTTTGTGTCAGCCATAATTAAATTGTTCTGTTCCTTCAGAGCAGTGTTGGTAGTAACTAGTTACTAAGGAATTAGTTACTGTAATTTGATTACTTTTAAATGAAACAGTAAAGTAAGGGAATACTTTATTTCTTTCTCTAATTTAATTACAGTTACTCGGGATGTTATTAAACTAAATACTTTGGAATTGACATCAAAATTCAAAGTCTAACTCTAAAATCCACGCTTTAATGTATAATTCTCACATTTGTGATACTTTGTTCAGTTAATTCAGTTTTAAATTATTTATTTGAATGAATTAAAAGAGCCGTTTCATGTATATCCTTGAAACACTTACGTCATCAAGGTTGATGTAGGATATAGAAAGTAGTCAGTAATAAGTAATGAAATACTTTTTGGAGACAGTCATTTGAACAGTAATCTAATTACATTATTGATTATGCAATAAGTAACTAGTAATGAATTACTTTTCCATAGTAACTTGCCCAACACTGCTTCAGAATGACACTCGAGTACGAGTGGCTCTAAAACCATGGCTGCCCTTGAGTTTTTTCAGCAGAAAATATGGTTCATAGTGGTTACCAAAGTCCACAAATAAACAGACAGTGGAAGTGATCGAGCTCTGAATGCTCATAGTACAAGCGTTCATTTTTAACTAATTTAGTTTTACATTTATGCATTTGGCAGGCGCTTTTATCCAAAGCGATTAACATTGCATTTTATAATACATTTGTTTCTGACTATGTTTTAGTTTGCTGTTTGTTCAAAATAATTTTCACTCTGGTAGATCTAATGTCACGCAGTGTGTTGGAATGACTGATTTCCTATTCGGCCCCAGAGAGCCAGTGTGGCACACATTATCACAGGAACGGGTTACTATAGAAGGTGTATGCGTGTGTGGTACGTTAAAGACCAGCTAAACTAACACATGACGTAATGCAGTTTACGACTTCATGTGGATTGGCTAAAAACAGTCAATCGCATATACATACATGCAATACATAGGCATGCACTGAGAAACCACACAAAGCCTTAGAAACCATCATATAACACTAGAACGTTAACAAATGTGTGCGTTCTGAAACTTTTTGTGGAAACAGATTGAGCAGTTGCATAAGCGTAGTTTACCATCACAGATAATGAACTCTATGGGTTGATGAGCTGTTTGGTCTCTCTTAGCCGCCGTGTTTGATCACATCAGCACATTTAGGTCAGAGTCTCAGGAAACTGATGGGCGCTTGAGACCAATGCACGTTCAGACAGGAGAGATAATGATTGAACAGATCTGTATTGTTTATATATATACCGGAGTTTCATCTCGGTCCTTTAGGACAGTTATTCCTTAATAGGTACCCAAGTGGAGTATTTAGGAAATATTTATATTTTCCATTGTTAAACCAATAAAAATATAACATTGGTTGTTACTTTCATTTGAAATGTCAAATGTTTTTAAGCTTGACTCTTTGACATGTATAAATAAGAATATCTATATATTGTGTATACTGCTTGTACGTTGTATAGGGCCTGTGGCTTGTAATTCTCTATTAAATAATCTGTCAGTTCAATAACAAATAAACAAAATTATGCGTGCAAGGAACTTTGATTATATGTATTGATTATATATCAGCCTAGTACCGGGCCTGGTGTTTATTATTTTGATAGTGAATCATCATTAAACTCTTCATCGAACACAGAATTCAGATTTATTTAACCTTTTAATGGGTGTTCTTTCTGTTTGTTTGTTTTGTTTTAGGTGGGATGGATCCTTTACAGAATTCGTTTCATCTCAATCAGTTGTGTATGTTCTGTGACACAAAGCCATCCACCTGCAATGGTACGGACGCTTGTGGAAGCAGCTGCAACCTCACGTCCATCTGTGAAAAGCCAGATGAGATCTGCGTGGCTATCTGGTACGTCACTACTCCAGCGCGGGCTTCGACATCTTATCAAATCAAACATCTGCTGTACACGAGTGTAAAACAACTCGTACGACAGTCATCACAAATGAAGCATGCATCTTGCTCGCAGATGTATCCAACATACTATGAAGACCGGTGGGATAGAAGCTGTGTCTGAAATGTAGAACTGTGTTTGTCATCTCTTGTCATCTGTGTGTTTGTGTGTGTCTTAATTCCAGGAGGACAAACGATAGCAGCAACACTATCGAGACAATGTGTCACTGCCCCTCTAAACCTATCTATGGCATCATGTTGGACGACTACAACAACACAAAGTGTGAGATGAAAGCGCGAATATCGAACACCGGCCCAATTCACATCTGCTCCTGCAATGAGGAAGAGTGCAATAACGATCTGCTATTCACCACACGTTAGTTTACCTGAATTTCTCTTTATCTTTCAAGTCCTGTATTTACTTCCGGTTTATCTGTTTGGTAAAACGGGTGGTGTGGTCACTTTGGGTTGGTAGCTGAAGCCCTTAATCTTAACAGTACAACGCTCTTATTGTACTGTTAAGCTGAAAGCAAAGTGTGAAAAAAGGTTGCAAATTCCTATTTATTGGCACATGCAACAGGAGTTTCTACATTATGTGCATGTGAGAACGCTGGTCATAGGTGTATGCGTTTTATAGGTATGCTTGCATTCTGTTTTCCCCAAGTGGCCTCTAATAGCAGGGATGCTAATTGGTTAGCGAAACCAGAACAGCTTTCTAAGCCCCCACGAAGCTTTTCACGTGACATAGCCTACATCTCACCTCTCTGTGGTGATGAGGTTCTCCCTTGAGCTATTGATATCGAGTCATATGAATAATGATTTCTCTATTCTGTCTTAAAAGGCATATTAAGTGTTAAAGGGAAATCCTGCCGAAAATGAAAATCGGCCACAAATTACTCACCCTCAAGTCATTCAACATGTCTAGGGCATCCCATAGACAGCAACCCAAATGGTATTCTGCGCTTTGAAAGTTAGTTGCGTTGCTGTCTATGGCCGGGAGTCAGAAAGCTCTCAAACTTAATTTTCAATTTCTTCTTAATAGAAGAAATAGATATAGAGAAAATAGAATAATGTTAATTTGCGTTGCGAAGATTAACTGATGTCCTAGGCTTGTCCAAAGACTTGATTGTATTTCATGGCAGAATTTTCGTTTATCGGCGGGTTCCCCTTTAAAGCAAGCGCACTGCCCTGTACGATGCAAATCATAATATTTCAATACATTGAAAGTCAATGTATGAAACCATTAATATATATTTGAAAGCATAGAATAATATGTTGTTAATATGACAATATATTGAATGTTTCGGCTTCATGAAAAAGTGTTTAGTTCCGATATATATATAAATATATTATTTAATATACTGCTATATATTTTCCAATGTATTAACATATACTTTAGTTTTGTAAAACGCCGGGTAAAAAAACTTTTTTCAATTAATTATGTGAGCTCACACCCTGTCGAATCCCTCCTGTATAGCTACCGCGCATGCTTGAACGGTCAGTCTGGAAAAATGCGTTAGCATACAATGCTAACTATTTAGCACTGGCTCGTAGAGCCAATGGCACACATTGGTATGTTCAAAACACGTTCAACTTGCTGTCATGACGGTTGAAAGCAGCTGCGTTGTTGCCGTTCGGGCTGCCCTGTGTAAGGCAGACTTTCTATTGGCTTTGGCTGTATGGACGGCTGTGGATTTCAGACATGTGGTTTCCTGTCTGTGTAACTTGAAGCACAGACATCATAACCACATGGCAAAACAGCTGTGTGCACTAGACACGCTTTAAAATAACCGTATTTACCACTATTTGGAGAGTTAAGCATGTTTGGTAAGATGAGCTCTGGTTTAAAAACCCACATGTTCGTTTTATTACAGGAAGAGTATTTTAAATATTTAAGAGGTTATTCGCCAACGCTTTTATTAAGATGAAACAATATTCCAGAGCCATGTATGTGTGAACGGATTTGTTGTGGGGTGATGAAGACAAACTCTACCAATATTTAAAACCGTGTGTGTATATTTACATGTATGGCTACAACACGGATAGATGTCGCGAGAGCAGTTGTGGATGTATGTTGAGTTGGGTATGTCGAAGCAGTCAACAGATGCTGTAATTTCATCCAGTGGTGGGAGGCCTCATGGACTGCCTGAGTGAGGAAATATCGCAGGAAGTCCATGTTTACTTACTGGAATGCCTCCATGGCATATTTCTCAAGAAATGCCAGGCATTGTTTTCCCGGACCGTAACATTTAAATGACATGAACTTTTGCTGAGAGCCTGCACGTTTACAGTGATAAGCTTCTTGTTATGTATTCGACTTGAGTCACGGTTATTAATTATGGTTTTATTATGGCAGCTGCAGTGTGAACTCCTACATTGCATGGCAGAACTTTAACCATAGTCATTCTATACACATGTTTTGCTGAAACAAACAATCCGAGTTCTGCTCTTAATGTTCTAGTTCAGTGGTTCTCAACTCTTGCCCGCGAGATCCACTTTCCATCCAGTTTGGTCCCAGCTCTGATAAAACACCTGAAGAGGCTAATACATGACTTCAGGAACAGGCTTAAATAAATGCGGGGCTGCGCATATTGTTTGGCATATTGCATTAAAGTACCGCGAGAGCGATTCATATGTGTACTGAGTAATTTGCACTTGAACTGCTGTCGCTGTACTTAAATCTCATACGCTGATAGATTTGCGCAGCATTTTGTTATAGTTTTCCCCGTTGTTGGTCTTTTGTTGGTATTTATTAATGTTTCGTGTTTTTGCTTCGCTGCCTGCGCTTGGGTTCTTCTGCCATACCGTGACACCTTTAAGTAATTGGCTTCAGCTCAGGTTCTAGATTCATGAGGTTATTCAGTGAACTGCCTCCCTAATGTTTTTTTCCTTTTCCGGTATCTGAATGTCATGTAGACCAGTAGTTTCAAACTGGGGTCCGGGGACCCCCATGGGGGAACCAGAAGGATGCAAGGGGTCCCCCAGAAATTTTTTAGGAAAAAAATGATAAAAGTCCACTATGGATATTTTTTTGATATTATTTTGTATAGTTTTTCTAGTGAATCCATTCTCACTACAGTTTATTTTTTCGGACTCAAATTGAAGTTTTTGCCGAATATTTAGGTATAGAAACAATGTGTTATCTTTATAATCTTCTATTTACTATTTATCCAACACATTTTTAAACTTTTCTACACTGAAAAAATATAGATATATATTTTAGAAAAGTGGTCCCGCACATGAAAGGTTAATCATATTTGGGGGTCCTTGGCATCATAAAGTTTAGAAACCCCTGGTGTAGACAAAGCTCCAGACAGACGTTTATTTTAAGAATTGTGGTAATAATGCAGAAAAAAACAGTTCTTCCAAAAATCATTCTAGAAGAAAGCTCCAGTAAACAGTCACTCATACGAGCGCACACAGTTTGTTAAAATATATTTTAATTGTGATGATATGGATTGTTTACGCAGATTGGAGTAGACATGTCTGCTTCTTTCCTGAGATGCTCTCTATTGAGTTTTCACGCAAACTACATTTGTTTCCTATAAGTAACTCGTAAAGCTAGTCAGTAGAAGCTGTTGCACTTTCCATTGTGGTTTGCACACATGGTTTTCTGTTTTTCAACTGGTAAACTTGATTGGTTGATATTAAGGAACATGAATATGGAATCTCAGAGTTTTCTTGATTTAGAGGTCTTGGAAGCTTTGCTCGATTTTTATCATGTTCATACACCGTCAGAATGATTTTCACACGTGGCAAGTTGTTATTGGATGATGCTGAAGTTTCATTTTGACTGATTTCCTGTTTACAGTTAGTGACCGTTTACATTTTTGCTGCTGTGGTTTGCAATGTGTGAGAATCTTAATGTTTTATACACGTGCTGCGCATGTTAAGAGAGGTGACATTTACACTGATGCACCACTCAGTGTCTTCATCCTGATGTAATACAAACACAAAGTGATAGATGCCAAAATACCCGTTCTCTGATCTTGTGTATGATGGGAAAAATTTGTGAAAGCATGTGTCTGCGATTTGTTGGAATATTTACAGCCTGACAGCACGCTTCTGATCAGATGATATTTAATCATCTGTTATTTTGATGGAAAGAAGAACACAGCGGAAGGAACCACGAGTTTCTGTGTGTTTGGATGTGTTTATTTTCATCAGGGTGTGCACGTGAAGTTCTGCTCATAACTTTACATAGCTCTTGTGAGTAAGAACAATAACTTTAAAACATCTCTTGGTTCCCTGAAGAAGTTTCGTAAGATCAACTTGTCCTTAATATTATCACACGACTTGTGGAATGAACAACATCTATTGGATGGCTTCTTGGGAGTAGAACTTCATACAAATGCAAAATTTGCAAGATCCTTCATCCTTTCAAACCACCTCGCCGTCCGTGTAAAGTGATGAGCAGACTGTATACCAGTCATGAACACACCCACATTCACATACTGAAGAATCTGCGCCTCTGGTTATAGAGAAGATACTTACAGAGTCTGAGTCACGCCGAGAAAATGAAGGAGAGACGGTGTTAGTGAGGAGAAAACATAGACTTGTTTGCGGCGTGAGCCATGCAATAAAACAAAGTCGTAGCCATAACAAACAAACAGTAACGTGCCCGTCTTTCGCATGCTACGGATCTCAATCTGGCAGGTTTCTAGTGCGCTTTAAACCCACACCAGGCTGTGGATCTGAAAGGAGAAAACTTGTACATCTGGGAATCGCCTATTTAAATTCTGACATTTTGAAATGGAAACACACAACATGTTCAGCCAGACAATTAAAGCAGACTGAAGCTGGTTTCCAGCTGACAATTTGTACACAAGAGGGTGGACAGAGTGTTCTGTCTAGCGTGTTTCGCAATTGCATTAAAGGAATCAAAATGATCAAGAAACAAAGCAAGATCCGGCCAATCTTTTACATCATGGTATGGAATTTTGAGGATAAAATGTTTCAAGTCTGATTGCATGGGAAACTAAGAGCCACATAGAGGTCATTGACGTCTGTAATACAAAGTTACGCATCAAAGTTATTATCTCAAGCTATGGGATTTGTTCAAATCCATCAACCTTCCCTATGAACACTAGTAATCGCTTTAGCATTTCTACTAATGAAAAATCTGTCCATTGATTTATCCCCTAAACCCCTATTTGAGAATCTTTTTGGGGTGCTCGGTGTCATTTTTTTTGAGGATATATAGACCCCTTTCTCGCTGACGTCACGCTTGTGTCACGGCACTAGCTGGAGTCAAAACAAAGGTGAAGACTGGAGGCGGCCAATACAAGCCAGCACAGATTCGGCTACATAAGGAGTTCAAAATATCATCTTGTTGTGTTGTTTAGTGCCACAATCGACAGAATACAGTCTCCATTTGATATTTTAACTAGTGGTGGGCATAGATTAATTTTTTTAATCTAGATTAATTCCAAGATTAATCTAGATTAATCTAGATTAAAATGGCTCATTTGAATTCTGCCGAAGGCATTCAGAATATGTGTGCTACCCAAACAATGACTAAAAGTAAGTCTTTGAGAACGGGTTTCTCAAGCCAGGTGGCGCATTAGACCAGGGGCTCATCTCCTGTTTCCAAAATGCATCCCAAACTGCTTGAGAAAGCTGTTCTACTATGATAATTGGTGATGAAAATTAAATTATGTTCAATAAGATGAACTTGTGTTTACTTCCGCATTAGCCAAGGGATGATTTGCGTTTAGGTGGTACTTGAGAGTGGAAAAGCTCCTACAGTACATTTACATTTAGTCATTTAGCAGACTCTTTTATCCAAAGCGACTTACAAAGAGTGAGGGAGCAACAAGCGATATGTCATACAGGAGCCATAATACATTAGATCTCAATACAAAGTTACGGGTTTCAACTAAAGCTAGACCACTACCTGTTGAGAGAAAGTGTTTTTTTAAACCAATTCCGCATTGCACAAGGTGCAAACAACCTTAGTCTTGTCGATGTTTCTATTGGGAAGCTTCTTAAAAATGAATATTCCCTGAAGCAAACCCGGCGGCTTCATAGCTGCATCCATGTTAGCACGTCACGTTTGATGCGGTAATTTCACAGTAACGTTATGTTGTGTTCAGACCAAACGCGAATGGCGTGTCAAGCGCGAGTGATTTATATGTTAATGCAAAGAGCCAATCGACCTACTTGCTGCTTGAATTGCGCGAATGAAGCCCTGGTTATGAGATGATGAGGCGGCTTCTGCTTCCGCGAATCACGCGAGTTGAAAAATCTTGTTCTCGCCCCGTACAGTGCAGTTAAGCTGGTATACATCCGCGCTAAAATATCAAGGTGAAAGTCATCATAGCTTGCGTAGTATAGACCCAGCTCCCAACCCAACTTTGAGAATAGATTAACGGCGACATTTTTTTTATCGCGCGATAAGAGTCTCACTGCGTTAACGCCGTTAACGGCCCACCACTAATTTTAACACATTCCCCTGCAATTGAGAAATACTTGACGACAGCTGTAGTTAAACGCAATAAGACAAGTGCACTGAACAGAAACCATCATTAAACATGCTCGCGTTTTACTTCATAACAGTAACCTAAAGTTTAAAAAACGACTGTCTTTTGTTGGTGTGGATTATGATTTGTGTCTAAAAATATCTCACGTATGCCTAATTCATAAACTGGGGAACAATGTTATTTTTCACATAGTGTTAACTTTTGAACGCATAGGGTCGCTAACTTTATTAGTTATACAACTAGCAGTTGACTATCAGCCAGAAACTAAACATTAAAGAAACTGTTTGTTATCTATTTGTCTTTAGCAGTCACAAGTGCATTAGTCTAAAGAGAGAGGCAACAGTGAGAAGGCTAATGCTATGTGTCAGGTTAGCAGGGTTTTGCACACGCAGGCATCTATAGATGTATACGCTCTCAGTTTAATCTTTACTACAAACACTTGGTTTCTCTGTCTGGTGTGTGTAGATGTCAGGCCACTTAACTGGAGGTCATCTTGTCAGTTCTTCTCTGGATCCATTGAGTGAGCGTGTGCACTACTGTACAGAGCATGTTTCGTAAAATGCACAATCTTCTAAATTTCATACACTGGACCTTTAAATTCACACAGGGCTTAATCCACTTTTTCCGAAGACCTGGCCACAGAGCAAGTGGTATAGTGTTGGCCATTGGTTGATAATGTCATGGTCTGCGACTGCGGCTGGCGTCCTGGTTTATCTGGCTGGTGATTTCGTGCATGTTTATATTTTGTTGTTTGGCTCACGTAGACGTTCCTGTCCCATGTCTGCGAGAACAGTTGAGCGTTCCCAACAACTAGGCTACTCTATGCTTTTTTGCATGTGTTTACTGGTCGCTCCCTTCACCAAAGTTTGGCTGTGTTTCCAAGTGCCTGTGCTTGTGTATCCATTTCTGTTCTTTATACGTCTGTCTGGATGAGGCATGTCTGTGTGATGAAGAATGCAGACAGGCTACACACTGACTCCACTCTCTGCCCACGTAGCTGGCAGGTCTTACTCGTCTTGGATTGAAGCTGCTTTACTATGGTTTCCAAGCCAGTCCCGAGGTTGGCAAGCACAGCAGCTGGGTAACTTTCCCTGGAAGGGCACTGTTAAGGAACATGAAAATGATGAAATGTCTACACATTTGTATTGTGTACTGTAGGATAGGCAGCTATGGTATTGATAATGATATTGAAGATGTCTCTGAATTTTGTAAGTTGCAGTTTGGCAGGTGCTATTTAGCAGGGATGCATGCTGATGGCTCATGGCTTCCCGATTGTGTGGATTGAGCCGCTCATTTTTCAGTTACAAGCCCTGAACCTTAAAGGAATCGTTCACTTTCAACATACATTTTCATGAACATTTACTCACCCCATGTCATCAGAGATGTTTATGTATTTGTTTCTTTAGTCGTAAAGAAATGAAGGTTTTTGATGAAAACATTGCAGGATTTTTCTCCATATAGTGGACTTCAATGGACTCCAAACAGTTGAAGGTCAAAATGACAATGCTAAATTCACTGTTTGCGTTCACTTTCTACGTCTGTCTCGCGCACACATGCGTTGCACAGATTCCAAATCATACTTGAATGAATCGCAGAACAGAGTCAGGCGAGCATTTGTGTTTACGAAGCATATACATTTTTATTTTTTATTACCAATTGTTTCTCTAGATAAGACCTTTATTCATGGTCTGGTCTGGTTTACAGTCCTTTGAAGCTGCACTGAAACTGTCATTTTGACCTTCAACCGTTTGCAGTCCATTGAACTCCACTATATAGAGAAAAATTCTGCAATGTTTTCATCAAAAACCCTTTTCCACTAAAGAAACAAATACATAAACATCTTGGATGACATGCCGTGAGTAAATTATCATGAAAATGTATGTAGAAAGTGGACGATTCCTTTAACCAATCGACCGCACCACCCTTCCCTCTCTTAGAAGAAGTGTCTTCAAAAAAATACAATATTAAAATATGTACCAATTTTGTAATACTCAAAAAGTACAGTTGTGCTCAAAAGTTTACACACCCCTTGCAGAATCTTGACCATTTTCGGAGGTTTACACCCACCTGACTTTAAATGAATGGTGTTGACTTCATGAGCAGCACTGAATGATTCTATCTATTGTAATAGTTGTGTATGAGTCTCTTGATTGTCCTCAATGTAAACAGATGAATCTCAACATCTCACTGTTACTGCTGGACATGAGAGATTGTGGAGGACCTGGGTGATTGTTTTGAAGGTCAATGGACAGACAATCTAATGACTCTTAAACCCTTAAACAACTATGACTAAACATAAGAACTGTCATTGATTGTTTAGGTAACATCATACAGTATTAAGAATCAGGGGTGTGTAATCTTTTGCCCTGGGCTATTTTGAGAAATTCTGTTATTATTCTTTAGTGTGAACTTTATGTTAACATTTCTTTAGTGAAATATCTTGTTCAGGGCAGGACTAAATTACAAATAAACATTCATTTTCGAAAATCCTCTTATTCTTCCAAATATTTCAGCTTTTTCCAGATTCTGTAAGGGGTGTGTGAACTTTTGAGCGCAACTGTAAACGTAAAAATGTTCATTCTTCAGCTTTGTCTCCAGGAATAGAGCCCACCAATAACCAGGTGGTGTTGGTGATCCTGGTTAGTTTACTGCCTCTGCTGGTTCTGGCTGTGCTGGTCATCGCCTCTTTCTACTGGTATCGCATCTACCGTCGCCGAAAACTTGACGAGTGGAAGACCAAAAAGCAGTCCAAACGCAAGGGCCCGAAAAGCCCTCTGGACTGCAGCGACGCTTGTGCCATCATGATGGACGACGACCGTTCGGATAGCAGCTCCACGCATGCCAACAACCTCAATCATAACACAGATCCTCTCCCCATTGAGTTGGACCTGCAAGTGGGCAAGGGCCGATTCGCGGAAGTCTACAAAGCCAAGCTCAGGCAGAGTCCCTCCGAGCAGTTCGAGACGGTAGCGGTGAAGATCTTCCCGTATGAAGAGTACGCATCCTGGAAAAACGAAAAAGAGATCTTCTCAGACATCGACCTGAAGCATGAGAACATTCTGCACTTTTTAACAGGCGAGGAGAGGAAGGTGGAGAAGCAGTATTGGCTGATCACCGCCTATCACCCATGGGGCAACCTGCAGGAGTACCTCACGCGCCACCTCATCAGCTGGGAGGACCTGCGTGTGCTCGGGTGCTCGATGGCACGGGGGGTGGCTCACTTGCACAGTGACCATACCACCTGCGGGAGGCCCAAGGTGCCCATCGTCCATCGAGATCTAAAGAGCTCTAACGTCCTGGTGAAGAACGACCTCACATGTTGTCTTTGTGACTTTGGGCTCGCTCTTCGTCTGGACAACTCGCTGTCTGTGGATGAATTGGCCAACAGTGGACAGGTGAGACCGACGTAGTTAAAAACACGTACAGTACATTAATACATACATCTCCATACGCAATTCTTTAGTTTAGAAAAAAGTCTGCTTTGGTTTCGGTCGGTTAAACTTCAAGATTGGAAGTATTTTAGTTTTTATAATAAATTGAATTAATCAAGCAAAGTCCTTTGAGTCCAACTTTGTTACTCTCAAGCGCTCATGTGTTCTTTTGGTAAAATGTGCAGATTAACAACGGCGGGGGCATCGTGTCATAACATGCAGGGAAAGTCCCCTCGAGCATCTCGCCGCGTGCAGGTTTATGTCTGCGTGCCCTTTGTTCAGGCTGTCTGCTCAGATTTATGATTCACAGGCTAAAAATGCAAAGACAAAAAGCGCCAAATGAATCAGTGATGAACCCGCAAATAGTCACCTGACTGTGTCACCTGACTGTGTGCTGTCGTCTCTCCAGCTTTTGATGTGCGTCCACGTTCGGTTGCTTCCAGACGGTAACTAACGTTTCTGTGAGTTTAGCAGGCTGTGCTGAATCTATTGGGTTGTGTTGGGTGACCTTTCGTACTCTTTAAAACACACACAGCTCATCTTATTACCTAACTTCAAAGATAAAGAGATGTGATAAAGAGGTGTGAAAGCTGTTCACAGGCCATCAAAATATATATGGAATGAATGATCTAAGAAAGCCTTTTATAAACTGAACATTTAGATCCATATTATGTCTGTTGTGGCGTATGATAAACAATGTAAAGCTGTGGGCAAAAGTGATATGCGAGAGGGCATATTTATACAATATGTGCTTTTCATAGTATTCAAACACGCTCATAATAGACATCATCATATGACATGTATGGCAAAACATAGGCAAAAAATTATATCAGAGAATTAGTTTTACTCTAATATACAAAAAATGCATAAAAAAACAAACAGTTCACAAAAAAAACTGATTGACTATAATGTTATCTGTTATTAAAGTGATTCGTTCCCAAATTAAAATTCTGTCATCGTTTATTCACCCTCTTGTCATAAACCTGTATGACTTACCTTCTTATTCAACACAATTGAACAAATTCATGTGTGTACGTACGTGTTGTGAATAAGGCGGAAGGTTTTCGTGAAATGTTCGAATGTGCGTATATATACGAAATATCTACGCAATTAATAGGGAATGAGACCCATTGCCCTGATCAATGCATCATGCATACAACATTTCAATGCATCTTTAATACAATATTTGAATAAAGGGTGAATATGTAGATTGTTGGCCACCATGCTTTTTAAAAACTTTTATATCTCATTTTAAGGTGGGTACGGCCCGGTACATGGCCCCAGAAGTCCTGGAATCAAGGATCAACCTTGAGAACATCGAGTCCTTTAAACAAACCGATGTCTACTCTATGGCACTGGTACTGTGGGAGATAACCTCCAGGTGTAACGCTATCGGAGGTGAGTTCAAGAATCATCATGCACTCAGATCTCACGATCGCAGCCAAGGAATGACAGCACTTGGAACGCTAGTTTTGCCGTTCAATGAAAAATCCTTTTGTGTTGGCTGTTTCCCAGATCAATACACTCTTGGTTAACTCGGGACAATGCTATTCTTGCCATTCATCTCTTAATTCTTCCGCAAGGAGAGCAGGGATGAAGATAGGCTTTGCTAACATTGTTGGGTTATTGTTTCTGTACATTGCAAGGAAAGCTCATGAGGGCCACGCTCTGTTTTGACCGCTTTGCAGTTTCCTGTTATTGGAGGAGCCGTTCCTCAACGCCAGAGATGGTACGGCTAACAGCTCTCGTTCACTTCAGGGAATGATAGGAATGTGTGAATGTGAGCGAATCCTTAGAATTTTGCCTTCTTTGGTCAGGTGGGAGGAAAGCTGTTAGCATATTCCTGGCGCGTGTGCATATTGATGTGTCTGATAGAAAGTGTGAATAAAGAATCTTGTCATGCGGTATCTCAAACAATAAGACAATGGAACTGAGTCCTGGAGACAGGGCATGAGAAATGGTGATAAAATTGCTTTAACGTTTCTTACAGAATGATTCACATTCTGTCATTTATTCACCCTTGTGTTATTCAAAATCTGTATAGGACTCATCTTCTGTGGACCAAAATAAGATTTTGGAAACTCAGCGCTCCGTGTGTTCTGTATTTAAATAAATGAAACAAATCTTCGAGGCATTAAAAATGACCTCTATGATTCTTTGTATTCGAATTACTCGAGTAACTCCAGGAATCATTTCAGCTCTAGTCCAGTGTTGTTTGGCCAAAACAGAGTCGTATACGTTTGGAATGACTTGAGGGTGAGTTAACCACAAAAATTCACTTTAGGGTGAGCCACCCCTTTAAAGCTTCAAGCAACTCTGAATTCTGCTGTTTGTACAGTAAGCGATAAGTCATATAAGTAATGGCATTCGTGAAGGTGTGGCATGTCGGTTTATTTTAAATGCCCTGGGTAATGCAAGAAAGAGTGTGTTTGTATTTGTGTTTGCATGTGTGTGTTTGTTTCTAATGCTGTCGCTATGCCCGAGGTGTTGTGTACCCACATGCCCCGGCACGCCCCCTCGGTGGTTCATAGGGGTTGCAGGAGTCTCACTATCATAGTGCTCAGCGCTTATCTGCAGAGCTGGAGATGTTTTCTGCCAGACAGACTGTCTGCTTCCAGCTGAGCTCAGAGCGGCGGTGTCGAGGCATCTCTGAGTCTGACTTCTCAGAGCCTTTGCTGCTGCTGGCAGATTTTATCTCACAAGGTGAAAACAATGAATCTGAGGCAATTGTTGTAGACTGCAAAGCTTTTTCTGCGCTTCATACATTTAACATGTTAGGTATTTAATACATTGGTTTACCAACAAAATAGAAATCCCACGAGAGCCCTTGTGGAGCCACAAATCCTAGTTTGGGGTTTGAGTCTGGTTACCTTGTACATGACTGCTCATTATCAGGAATGAGAAGGTTTAATGATGGATCTGTGTCACTCTTTGCGGAAGTCAGTCTTTGCTGGCTCATTGTGTGTTGCTGGCGTGTCCTGGCTTTGAGCGGTTAGAGTAGAGAAGTAGAGCTGAGAACAAACTTGAGATGCTGCCAGCTAGGTGATGGAGTGGGTAAGTGAGAGACAGCAGCTGGTTAGCAGGTGGCAAGACCACATACAGGGTGGTTAATCCATTATAACTGGTCTCAGATTCACTGCTGACACGCCCCTCGCAGATGTTAGATGCAAGTTGTTGTCTGTAAATTGTCTGTAGATCTGTAAATGTTTTTTTTTTTCGTTTTGCTTGCTGTGTTAATTTCTATAAGTCCTTTCAAATCATGTTTAGTTTTCGCTAATCTTCTTTAATGATTAGTATTAGTTTGATTATGTTGTTTTGTTATTTACATTTTCATAATCTATTTTGCAAAGGTGCAATATCTAAATCTTGCACTGTAAGTTTTTTTTATTTTATTTTTATTAATACTTGTCTAGACCATTATTAAAATGATAAAAAAAGTGATTATTTTTGCAAGTCTTTTCAATTAAGTTTGCTTAAACTTTTCCTATAATTGTAAGTTTTATTTTCTTTGTGTGTCCGTGTTTTCGTTAACTACTATGTATTCCAAAACACAATTAGAAAAGCATGCACTGCAGGTTTTATTTATACAATTTTGCTGTTTTTATCTGTTACGAAAGTTTTTTTCGAATATTATCGATTACGTTTTCAATAACGCTGTTTTTTTTCTTGAAAAAATACAACTAAATTTAAGTTTCGGTTTCGAACGATAAGGGGCTGTCACCACCGAAGCATTTCTGCCAGCGTACGCCGTGTTTCTAAAAACTGCAACAGCTGGCGTTCTTTTCCGCAGGCTCAACGCTGGCGCTCAACGTTTTTTTTCTCAACGTTACTTAGCATATTATAGTTACTAACGCACCTCCGCTTAACACACCGTTCAAGCACTTGCAACTGCCGTTTTCAGCCTTGTAAAAGCATCTCGGTGGATCTGGAGCCATAGTCTTATATTAACGGTTTAAAACCTATTTTGATTTATGTTCTTTTGTGTATTGTGACGAGCAAGGCGGGACGAGAGCCGTGAGGGAATGACGCGGGCCGGTGACTCGAGTGATAATGAGTGTCAGATGCGTGTTGCACGGGCTCCGCGTCATTCCCTCACGTCTCTCGTCCCGCCTTACTCGTCACATGTATGAAAATGTTATTTGACAATTAATTTACTTCTAAATGATTGTCATTTTTGTAGTATTTTAGTTTTTCTTGAGTCATTTTTCAAAGTCGACTGACCGTGGAAAAACAAGAGTTTACAATGAAAACAGAAGCCTGTAACATTCCTCCGCTCAGTTAACATCGCTGTGTTGCTCTCCGTTCAGCCTCAGACTGTAAATTGGTCACAGTGTTAAGCAGCAGTCCCACCTCCGTCTGCCCTGACCGGCTGCTTCGCTCCTTGTGTTTTTAACTGCATTTTTCCCCTCCATCTACACTTTCCCAGACAGAGAGTCAGACACGCTGGATTGTGGAGGTATCCGATGCTTAATCTAAAGGGGAAACCGTAGTTTGCCGCCTGGGTCCAGGGTGGGAGGCCTCAGTCAGCAGGACATCTGTTCCCAAAAACCACGGCATTCCTCACATAGCCACTGCATTTGTGGAGCCCAGGAGAGAGAACCCCTTGAGCAAAGAGAGAAATGGAGAAGAGACGTAAACAACGGCTGAGACGTTGTTTATTAGTGTATTACCCAGACATTTCACCTCCATAACTCCACAAGCTCTGGAGTCTTTATGCACGAGACGTGGGAATGAGATTTATCCGCTTTACCACCGTCAGGTTAGACCCGAGCATGGGGCATTGTGGACAGCATAAACAGCACCTCAGGGGCGGGCGTATTTTGTTTCAGAGCTCAAACAGGGGAAGTCCACTTGTCAAAAACAGGATGTGTACGCTTGTGGAGTCAGCTTCTCTGTGGGGGCCCAATCACAGTCTTCCACTTCCCGAGCTGCATACTGCCCAAGCCCCTTCCTGTGGGCCGGAGCGCCGGGCAGAACCTCATAAAAGACTCCAGTCAAGAGCGAGCTGCTTTAATGTAAACATACTCATCTACAGTCATTTGTGGGGACGCACGTTGGCCCGCTTTGTTAAAACCATCCACTGTTTTATGACATCACTCCAAAACTCTTGGCATTTCATGTGGATTTCCCTCCGTGTGTGATTTATCTATAGCTGGCTCTGGTCAAGTGTGTGTGTGTTGTAGACAGATATATGATTGGGCGTCTGCAGCTGCACAGAGCTGTTTCACAAGGTCTGGAAAACGATGCTGTGGATGGGTTTTCGGAGTTCTCTGGCACAGTCCAGTGATCAGCCCCATATTTCACCAATTTGTTTTCACGAACAAAACAAATGACTCATAAACAGGCTTTCATTACTGTAGCGTTGGCCTTCCGACGGCGATTCTAAATTTCATCTTCTCCGGTTGTCGCATTCTTTTTTGCCTCCCGTCCATATCAAATATCCAAAGCCTATGAATTATACTGTATTTCTCTCCTGTGTTTTTCCAGTGAGGGCTTGATTCCAGTGAGTCAGTGAATCTCACTTCAGTTCAGCCGTTACACCAAATGCTCTCCTATAATGATTTCTCATTCGCTCATAAGTGGTTGGAGTCGTACAAGGTTCCTGGTTTGGTAATACATGTCTGATCATGTGATCGTCCTATGTGTTTCTTTACAGAGGTGAAGGACTATGAACCTCCGTTTGGATCTAAAGTCCGAGAGCACCCCTGTGTGGAGAGCATGAAGGACAATGTGCTACGTGACCGGGGACGGCCGGAGATCCCCAACAGCTGGATGAAGCACCAGGTAAAAGAGCCCAGAACCTAGAAGGCCCAAGTGTGCATGTTGACGGGTGTTTCAAGCATTCATTTTTAGGCTATACGTGGTTTATTTTGAAGGGTTTTAGAGGGAAAGTTCAACCCAAAACATTTACGCACCATCATATGGCTTTCTCTCTTCTGCGTAACACGAAAGAAGTTATTTTGAAGAATGAAAACTGTCAGTCCCCATTGATTTGCATTGTTTTTAAGTCCATACAATAGAAGGGAATGGGGACCGACGTTTCTGTTTACCGACATTATTCAAAATATCTTCTTTTGTGTTTTGCATAAGAAAGTCATGCAGGTTTAAAATGACAAGAGGGTGAGAATGATGACAGAACTTTTCATTTTGGGGTGAACTATTCCTTTAAGGCTTTCAAACATTTATTCATTTAGCAACACATTTTATCCAAAGCAAAATGAGAGCATTTAACATTTGTGTTTAAAGAGCCAGACATATTGCTTTAAATAATAGCACGACAGAAATGCGTGAGCAATGTGCTGTTAAAAACAATTTAGTAATATTTTAGGCGAAGTGCATTATGCAAATACACAAAGGAAGACCAGTGGGAGTCAGTCAAGCTGATGTGATCGATATCCAGCCCCCTCAGGATTTTGCGATCGCAGAATTGAACGCATAATCGCACAAACTGCGCAAAATTTGCGTAAATTTGCTACATTTCGAGATTGTCACAGATTTTCCTCGTAATTTGGCGAAAGACGCGCCATGCGACATCCTCGCATCTCTATTCTGTCAAAACCTGCTCCAAGATGAAAAGCAGAGAGATACTATAGAATGGAGATAGAAGGGTCTGTAACACTTAGAATTTGCTAACATCATCCATTGCCATCTATTTAAAAAATAGCCTCTTGTATCCTTTCCCTCGTTCCGCTGAAGGCGAAAGCATGCAAGGTTCATTGCTTAAACTCATTGCATAGACATTTCCACAACCGGCATGAAATGATATGTTATTGGTTGCTTGACCTGTCACTCAAACTGGCCAAGGTTTCCAGACCTTCGGTATGAATCTGCCGCATGCCTTTTAATCCTAGTGATGCAGAAATAATGTTTTCACAGATGGTAGTTTTATAGAAGAACCCTATTTGCCAATTCAAGGCGATTTTTTTTAACATTTTCTGTAAACCCCGCTGCAATTTTTTTAATTAATAAAAAGCCGCTGCAAATTTAAGCATTTTTGGACGAATAAATCACAAAAAATCCTGTGGGGACTGGATATCTGTGGTTGGATTCAGCAGTTCAGCTCAAATAACACCGTAGCAGCCTCTGGCAATTGGCTGGAGGTGCCTATCGCTGTCAGTGTGAACGCCCTCTTAAAATGGAAAGCACCCTTGGGAACAGTTAAGTTTGTCAACAGTCAGTTGAAGGGCTGGTTTAGGTGTGGTGGATTAGAGTTGAACTAAACTTTGATGTATTTTCCGAAGCAATATTGCACGGTTGCACAAACGCTTTTTTTTTTGGCCTCCAGGGCGTGGCTACGGTGTGTGCCACCATCAACGAGTGCTGGGACCACGACCCAGAGGCCCGACTCACTGCGCAGTGCGTGGCCGAGCGCTTCAACGAAATGGAGGACGACCTAGACAAGCTGTCTACCTGCAGCAGCTCAGAGGAGAAGATACTGGAAGATTGTGCCGTGAGCATGAGCGACGATAAATGAGAGAAAAACGTCAGGGCGTTTGGAGATTAAGAGGCCAACACCTCTCCGTGCCAGCGTTTTTCACTTCTCTAAGAACTGCGAAAACTGAATGTTTGGATTTGGTAGTGAGGTGGAGCGAGGAAATATGATCTTTTCATAAAGCTTTACATTTCATAACCAAAGATTTCATGCACTTTATCAGATTTCTAATGCATAGCTCACACTGAGGAAGGTCACGCTGCCATGCAAGAGGAGCTGGACAGACACTCGTATTCTCCTCGTATAGCTGACTGAGAGCCAGAGATAATCAGGAAAAAGTTTTGCCTCAACACTATTCATTCATAGGAGATTGTAAGCCGTGATTTATACAGATCAATTCAGGACTTTTTCGATTCATGAAAGAATGTGTGAAATGAAAGATTTAAGCGTGTGTGCATGTGTCATTATCAGTGCAAATGTGTGTGTGTGTGTGTGTGTGTCTGTGTGCCATTGCTTTCAGCAAGAAGTTTATGGTGTTTTGTAAACCAAAGAGAATAAGTGTTTTGTAAATATTTGTTTCTGAAATAAAACCTGCCTACACTATTAAAAGAGCCAAAAAGGGGAGAATTGCTATTATAACAAAAATATGTAACAATCAGTGTTTCGCAATTCACAAAGTGCCTGTAAGTGTGTACACATATATTGAAAAGTATTGTGACACTTTTTGACTTTTATACTTTATGTGTAATATATTGTAAATCTTTAATGATTAAAATACATTTATGTACAGTATTGGCGCTAACAATGGTTTCATCTTTCACATTCTCTTAAATATAACAGCATATATAGTCAAACCAACAATTATTCGGACACAAGATATCATTTTGGATATTTTTCACTAGGCGCTTAAGTTAATTTATTTAAGTATGAACCGCAAAATAAAGTAAACGGTGGACTACCAGTAAAATTGATCAAAATTTGGCGACAAAGTATTCAGACACTGACCTGACCTGCACAAATGAAGCATTGCTTGGTGATCGGTTGCCGTAAATTTGTATTATCTTATTGTGTACTTACATTTCAAGCTAATCCATTACATACATTTCTATCAAAGTTTTCAAGATGAATTTGTTCTGACACAGTTTAACTCGGATTTCTTGTCCTAATTCATCACCATTTTTTAAACTATAGCGAATAAACTGTGATTATGGTGAAAAATGTCGAAGGCGTCAGAATGCGTTTTGGTTTGACGGTATGTTGAATATTTAAGTAATGGTTACGCATTGGAATATTTCAGGAAAACTGTCTTTTGGGAAATGTACAGTATAATATACGATACACAAGATGATTGACAACCAGATATTACCTCACCTGCAATACGGCAGTTTGTCCCAATATAGTGTTTTGGGAAATTCACAAATTCCTTTATATAGATGATTGACAACCAGATATAATGCTGTCAGTTAGTCTTCAAGAACATTCCATGAGGTATTTGTCACCCTGCCATTTCAGTGTTCTGGTGAACAAACGTCTTCTCTGATACCAGTCTTTAGATATGCTTCAGAGAACTGACACATAGTTTTCTACATTAGCCTCAGGGTTTCTGCTACAGTAATGTATCAAAAACACTTTGATGTTGCCAAATCTAGAAATGGCTGCCTTTAATTTCTATCATTGTGTGAAGGGATCCCAGTGGGTGAGATTGTTAAAGCATGCTTCTGTCTGTGTTGTTTGTCTGTTTAACACATTGCTATGAGGTTGCTAAGGTGTTTTGGGCTCATTTCCAAGTCTGTAATATTTTAGATCTTTGGATCCCTCCTTCAGCGTAAATTCCCATTTTATTATCTGCCACAAGGCTAAAATCCCAAATCCAGCTGTTTAGAAAAGTAAAAGCACATCTTGCATTAATGCGCGATCTCTTACAAAACAAAAATATATGGAATGTGCTGGAAAGTACTGTATGATATAATATCTTAAATAATACATTTCCATACTGGAATTAAGTGTTTAAATCAATATATGATAAGTGCCAATTCATCATGTGTTATTCAGTTTGTCTCGATGTATTCTATATATTCTTAAAGAATATATATATACAATTATTTAATATATAAAATATAGGGGGAAAAAAGTGTGTTGGGGAATTTAGGAGCATCGTTATTTGATAAACTGAGAATATAAAATGTAATACGTGCTTTGCATTTGTTAAGTGGACACATTAAGCAAATTTTTCTTGTAGAACACATCAAACTTTTCTGTAAAGTGTTAAAGTGAGTGTGCCATGTGTTTGATAGGTTTGAGTCAGGACAGATAGCTCTGTAATTGAGAAAAAGAATCTCTTATTCACGGCGTGAGGCTGTTTGAGTTGAGCTCTTCTTTGGAGTAAACAGCAGGTCATCTGGGCTTCATTTTGGAGTTTTGACATTCCTGTCCAGCAACGGTTGCAACCATAATGACAGAGAAAACTAAAACTGTACCCGTCCCTCAGTCTGGTCATTTTTATAGTAAGAAGTCTTCCACACCCGTGTTCCTTTACCCGTTCTCTAGTCTATTGTTTCTTTGCTATTTTAGATCCTAACCACTAGAACGTCTGGGGGAAATAAGCAGACAGGAGAACAAACTGGTATCTGTGGGGAAGAAGACCTATAAATATCCCTCTGTTGCGCTGATCTCAGAGAAGGATTTATGGGACGTACTGAACCTTGGCATTCGTTGTTGTGGTGTTTTCAGAAGAGCAAAACTGAGCGGAGGAAACCATATTGCAGTGAGGTAGAGTAAACAGTTTAGTCTGTTGTCTCCATTTCTAGAGATGTCTGCAAATAGCTTAAGTTCTACTGATATATAAATATCCTACACTAAAAATACGATTTACGAGACCGCAAAATGAGCCTTTTGAAAGAAATGTCCTTTTAGCCAAGTTTGGGAAACTTTAGTGTGCAAGTCATTTTCGCCAACAACAATTTTACAGAGCAGATTGTGTTTGTGATATAGAATTGATTTTCATATATTGAAATTTAGAATCTTTTGGTTCCAAGATACGAAAATGTATCAATTAAAACATTGCAATTTAGTTTCCTAAGGGCACAAAAACAAATCCGAATAAGCAGCAGTTCTTAACAGGTTTCGATCAAGCATTAATCGCCACCAAATCAATCAATGACCCCTATTGTTCATTACACTGATTTGTAAAAACATTAAGTCTGAAAGGTCCCGTGTATGAAACTTAGTGTCATCCAGTGGTGACGTTGCGAATTGCAACCAACGGCTCACTCCAACGCTCGCCCCGCCCTTTCAAAGCACTAGGAGGCTGACACCTGACTAAGGCCGTGTTCAAACTTGACTTCTTTTTCGAAGCTGCTAGCATCTGTTTTACATTTTTATCCTATTGAGTAAACAGTGTTCACAAAAAAATGTCGCCAGCATTGGCGTCTTTTTTCCAGCTCAGGGCGTCTTTTTTGTAAAAAAAATCTGACTACCTAGGGCCCAGGTCAGGAAGGAGACAGAATGGCTTAACCAACTGTCTGCTTGCCGTCTCGCGTTACAGAATACACAAAATATACAACATGTAATAATCCCTTCTTACTAACAACATAAAATAGAGACTGTGTCTGTCCCCCGGATTAGCAAACATAAGATATTGCGTAAACCTCTTGAAAGTAATTTAATAAACGTTAAACAAATCAAACATGAACAAAATACAGATAATCAGCTGTTACGACTCGGATTGCTTAATATTAGATCTCTCTCAAATAAAGCACTTTTTGTTAACGATTTGATAACCGATCATAAAATAGACATGCTTTGTTTGACAGAAACATGGCTAAAGCCAGATGATTTTATTACTCTAAATGAATCCGTTCCCCATGATTATTACTATAAACACGAGCCTCGTCTAAAAGGTAGAGGGGGAGGTGTCGCTGCACTTTACAAGAATTCTTTTATTACCTCTCAGAAGTCTAATTTTAAATACAATTCTTTTGAAGTCATGGTACTTCACGTATCGACACCTAATACTAAGGACAAAACATTTTTAAAATTTATTCTAGCTATTGTATATAGGCCTCCAGGGCACCACACAGATTTTATTAAAGATTTTGGTGGGTTCTTATCAGAACTAGTACTGGCCGCAGATAGAGTCCTTGTCGTCGGTGACTTTAATATCCATGTAGACAATGATACAGATGCCTTGGGACTGGCTTTCAAAGACACTCTTAACTCCATGGGCGTTAGTCAACATGTGTCAGGACCCACTCACCTTCGTAATCATACTTTAGATTTAATACTTTCTTATGGTATAAATGTGGACGATGTTAAAATCGTTCAGCAGAGTGAAGATATTTCGGATCATCATCTGATATTATGTTTGCTTCAATGGCCTACGGCTGCAAATCAAACTCCTTGTTACAAATATGGTAGAACGATCACTTCAACTACCAAAGATGCGTTTCTCGATAATCTGCCTGAATTGTCTAAAATATCTAGCATGAGTAATAACGTTGACGATTTTGACACTACTATTGAAAATTTTAACTCTACTTTCTCGGAAATATTAGACATAGTTGCTCCTCTGCGTTTAAAGAAAATTAAAAATAGCAGCCCAACACCGTGGTATAATGAACACACTCAGACTCTAAAGAAAGCGTCCAGGAAAATGGAGCGCAACTTTAAGAAAACTAATTTAGAGGTATTTCGTATAGCATGGAAGGATAGTACTCGAAATTACAGGAATGCATTAAAGACGTCTAGATCCGCCTACTTTTCAACACTAATAGAGGAAAACCATCACAACCCTAGGTTCTTATTTAACACCGTGGCTAAATTAACAAAAAATAAGTTGTCATCGACGTCAGATTCTGATTATCAGCATAACAGTGATGAATTTATGAACTACTTCACGAGTAAAATCCAAGATATAAGAGAAAAAATTATAACAATGCAACCTGTAGTGAAATCCGCTGAACAAACTAACTACAGCACCCCTAAGGAGAAATTGCAATTATTTTCTACAGTAGATCACGATGAACTCTCTAAAATCATTAGATCATCCAAATCAACAACATGCGTGCTAGACCCTATACCTACAAAACTACTGAAAGAAATGCTCCCAGAAATTATAGATCCTCTTCTTAGTATTATTAACTCATCTCTGACATTAGGACATGTGCCTAAAGCATTTAAGGTGGCTGTTATAAGGCCTCTTTTAAAAAAAAAAAAACTCGACCCTAAAGAACTAGGGAATTACAGGCCTATATCGAATTTACCTTTTATATCTAAAGTTCTGGAAAAAGTAGTTTCAACTCAATTATGCTCCTTCCTCCAAAGGAATGACATTAATGATGAATTCCAGTCTGGATTTCGAGCATGTCACAGTACAGAGACTGCTTTGATCAGAGTTACAAATGATCTGCTTTAGCTATTAGATTGTTAATGATAATCTTTAATCCTTAATTTTTATATTTTTACTAAGCCTTGTTGTGCAAGCACTGTTGAGCTTGTGCAGAGGCAGCAGCTTTTGCCAGAGGGGAACTGGAATCCCCTGGTTGGGCCTGGGTTCCCCTGAGGTTTTTTTTCTCGATGGGAGTTTTGGGTTCCTCACCACCGTTTGCATATTGTTTTGCACTATCTGCCTGGCCGGGGGGGCTGCTTTAGAATTCATACTTGTATTAAATGTGTCTCATGTACAGCTGCTTTGTAACAATGAAAATTGTAAAAAGCGCTATATAAATAAAGTTGAGTTGAGTTGAGTTTTTAATTGAAAAAAGCTCAACTTCTATGAAAAAAACAGACTGTGTCAAGCTCCTTTTCACAGCTAACCAATGAGAAGCACGTAGTGTGTTGTTCTCATTACAACATGCAAGGGAGGTGATCTGTCGAGCAGGATCAAGCTCAAAAAAATAAAATGGCGGCCGAAACCCCGGTTGGAGCATAGTTTTGGAGTAGTTTTGTATAAATGTAACTTTCACTTTCAATTACTTTTGATTGCATTTCTATAGTGGAATTAGTATTATAGTTTTTAAATATGCGATTCGTTTTTGCAAAGATGCTCTCTGTTTTTTACCAAAAAATATATTTTGTCAACTTTTTCTGTCAAAAAAGACGTCAAGTGTGTTCATGCCCTTAGATGTCTTTGCGTTTTCACCTCTTTGCTAAAGGGGATAACGTATTTACGAAATGCGCTCTGTAGAGTAGTTTGTCCGCTTGTGGACACACGGTGTATGTAGATAGAAAAACCTCATTCTGAGGCAATAAAACAGCACTTCATAAGGTCTTACATCTCTGAAGACATAGTTATGTTTATTGCATTTCTGTCAGAAGCTCATCCAAAAATGACACATTGGACCTTTAATCCTGAGGGTCTTGATCTACTTTGCAGCTTCTTTCTGTGAATAAACCTCTGTATGTCCACCTTCTTCAGAAGGGTCAACATTGTACTTGGCAGCTTGAGAACTGATAAGTATCTGTTTGAGAAAGTTCACCTTTTCCCGGCATGTCTGGTGGCAGCCATCAGGCTGCGCTTCATCACACGCTCTTTGATCCTGGCGCCACCGGAGGGCATGCTGATCAAACAACAGATAGACACCGACAGGAGAAGATGAAGACTAGATCTACACTAGATGTACATGTTTGCACATCTTAAACACAGACACATGCAGAAACGTTGTGGCGTAACTAAAAAGATGTTTGCTCATTATAAAAGTAACCAAACACAGAGTAATATCTTTGCTTTATCTTGGTTTAGCTTCATTTAATGCTTCTTTTGTCTTTAGTTAACCTTTTTAGAGTCGGATTACTTTATATTAACTTATTATAATCTTACTGGCAGTCACAGGTCACCTGGCGTGAAGGTCATTCATGTCAAACGGCTAATTCCATATCCCAGTGTTAGGCCTTTATAACTTCAGTCATCTGTGGCCTTCACAACTATTGTTTGTTTACCAGACTCTTCCATTCAGAGACTAAACTACTAAATCAAACTCTTTAGTTGAAAGAGATCTTAGGATTTGCTTTTGTTTAATGTTGTTGAGTGATGTGTGTGAGTGAAAAGCCCAAGGAAACCTGCATGACTCACTCTGCCCCCTGCTGGTAGTTTTATGAGTATAATCAAGATCAACCTTTTCTTTTTTTTAAATCGCATTCCTGGTTTTATTGTACATGATTCATCAGTGCGTATCATTCCAAAGACAAACAGGCAAACTTGTTTACTTCAGTAACACTAAAAATGATAGATGTGAAAAGAGAATGTTTCAAGTGAATGTTGGAAGTAGTGTAACTGTAGACAGATTATGAAACACAACAGCATTACATCGAATAACATTAAATGACCTGCTAGTTAAATCCTAAATTGTGGCACTAGAGGGCGCTGTGCCAACACAATGCCAAGCCTTCACTTTCTATCAAATATTTCATAGAAAGTGTGTATTTTGCAAGATGTAAACAACACTGATCCAGACGCACTTCACAAGTCTGTTTTTTTAGTTGTTTTATTTGACATTTGATCATTTTCTACATTTCTTTTCTTGGTTGCATTTTGTTCTAATTTTAAAGTGATAGGTCTCCCAAAAATTGTAAATGTCATCATTCACTGAGCCTCTTGTCATCAAACATGTGTGACTCTCTTACTGTTAATCACAAAAGAAGATATTTAGAAGAATGTGGTTAACCGGCACCTATTCACTTGTAGTGGTAATGTGCCACACAACAGAAGTGAATGTGTGCCAGAGCTATTCTGTAACTAGATTTCTACAAAATATCTTTTTTTGTGTTTTACAGAAGTCATAAAGGGTTGAAATGACAAGTAAATAATGACAGGTTTTCATTTTTGGGTGAACTGTCCCTTTAATGTTGCCTTAAAAAAACTGAAACAGGCTTGCTAAAATGATCTATTTTTTGGAAAAAGACCATTCATAAATCATGCATTTGCTAAATTTCCATTACCTTAAGTGTTGATTGTATTGTTTTTTTTCTCTAAGTAGTTTCAGAATCCACCAGGATAGAAAAAAAGTTTCTAGAAAGAAAGCAAATTACTCATGTAAACATTATAAATGAACATGCAGGATGAGGATCAAAAGTAAATGACAGTGTGTGCAGAATTCAGAGTCGTAGCAGTAAATGATTCTTCTGATATCTTTCCTAAAACCTCACATGTCCTCTAGTCCATTGCTGCATTACTGGAAAGGCCGATGAGAAATAGCAAAGCAGTTTCACAGCAGAAGGCGACCTAATGAAGACAAACAGACCCTCGGCACACAGCTAGAATGTTATTTTGTCTGAGTTCTTCGCAGATACAGAGATAGATCAATGCCTTTGGAGAAGTGTCACACTAGATTATAGAGTGTGTGGGCTATTGCCATTTTGTACTGGAGCATTATGAGATAACACAGTAGTACACAGAGTTCCACACCGCTGGAAAACAATAATACAAATGTGTCGTAAACGAATGAAGAATTTCTGCAATACTTTTTGACCCATACTTGACCCAAATTTATTAAGATGTTTCGTGACTTTTGCCACGAGGTGGTGACATAAGTAGGCTACATTCCAGCCCGGAATGTCAAACAAATAAAACAAAGCGAGATAAATTAATCTCCTAATAGCCTGTGTGAATTCAAAATGTAGCCATTAATCATTTACATTTAGGCATTTGGCAGATGCTTTTATCCACCTTTATCCGACTTACATTGCTTTATCCTATACATTTTACATAGGTAATTTCAATCCCCTGGGATCGAACCCAAAACCTTGCGTTGTTAACGCATTGCTCCAGGAGCTACAGGAAAGCTGAAAAACATTTACATTTTTACATACACATGAATGTATTGTATTGTAAATGTAAATATCTCACTAGCAATAGTAAGTGATGCATCGTGTATATACGGTTTCCTCTAAACAATGACCAGCCCTACAAAATACAGCATGCAAATTACAGCATAGCTGTAAGATGTACAATGAATGGAACAAGCCATACTAAACACATACAGGAAGTCTTTCAGAACCGCTTCCTGAGCTTCGTTATGTCCCTCCATCCCACACATGTGATGTGAGTCACCAGCTGCTTCATATCATTTTCATCTCACCTACAAGACATGTTTTACTTTCTTCCTAAAACATTTTCTCGTTTAAACAATGAAGATGCACAAAGGAAGGATGCAATTGTATAGACTGAATATTAAGGTCAGACTGTGCTCCCTAATTGCCTTGACATTTAAATACACAGAACTTTGCAGAAATGTTCTTGGATGACAAGATCTGGAAACGCAAATAACTGCACAAAAATGACAGTCGATACATTTTGGACAATTAGGATATAGCTGTGGGGGACTTCATGTATGGTGACATCATTTCACGTTTTTATATTATTCACAGGATTGTTTTGCATTGGCAACATCACTCCTCTAGGTGTCAGTAGAGGTCTAGACTGACCATCACACACCTTTAAACATTACCATCTGAAAATGTGATTTGTTTAGCTCGCTTCTCAATATCCGTCCTTCAGCGGTCTCGAGTCCTCAGACGCGTCCCACATCAGGCACTAATGCACTATTCTACGCCATTTGTAGTGTAAATAGTGTGAGTATCCTAGTATCTTCACATTGAAAATCCTCAAAAAAGAATTGCACTTGATATACCCGGATGACGCAGTTTTTCGACCGGAAATATGAAGTGTGGAACTGCGGACTGCTTACGTAGCGGAAGGGAGGCGGAGCTATCAGACGATGCTCAAGCAAAACTCTCCTGCAAAGTGATAACGCATCAATCTGATTAAAGTAATGATGTGCAAAACAGATGAAAACTGCAATAAATGAACAATGCGCAAGTATTTCTTTATTCACGCGCATTGTGGCGTGCGATTGACGTCTTTGGCGCTCGTCTGGGAACCGATATACTTCCGGTGTGTAGTATTCCATTTGGGACGATACTACTCTCCTGATTTTAATATACTAGATGTAGTGCATAGTTTGAGTGCATAGTATGTCAGTTGGGACACAGCTCTCATGTTCTTGCATTACGTCATCAATATCCGCCAAAGTCCGCCCCAATTTTCAAGAAAACAAGAACAGATGCTGCGTCCCAATTTGCATAATATCCGTGCTGATAGTCTCTGAAAATGTCCCAAATCGTAGTATGTTGAACGGAGTATTCCAAAGATTCCCGGATGGTCTACTACTTCCGCTAGAAATTCGAAGTGCAGAATGACGCGCACTCTAATGGCTAAGATTACCCACAACCCACCGCGAGTAGGCGGAGTTAGGTGCCGCTCCACTGCACTAATGAAATTAAATAACTGATGGCTCACTAAATTAATAAATTTAAGCACAGAGTTGACATTACAAATGAAACAATGAATGAATAAATCCTTCTATGGCATGATGAGCTGTATTTTGAATGTATGTGACAGTAGTCTAGGCAACAACGGTCACTTCCCTTTCCTGTTAGTTTGTCCCAGTGTGCATATTGTTTTGCTACACACTAAAATATATATACTTTCCATAACAAAAACAGTTAATACTTTTAATGCATAGTGTAGGTGAACTGGGACGCAGCACGAGAACTCATGAAAGTACCCGGATGTGTTCTCGATATCAAGGATGCTTCGAATGCAGCCTTGCGCGCCTACGGAATCCGCTTGAAGTCCCAGAAGTCACTGCGGCGCCTCCATCCATCCGGTCACAGTCTCCACGAGAACACGAGTCCGTTCTTGGAATTGAGAATCGGCTCATGTGTCCATTGATTTCTCTCAGAATTTCCACCTTGAAATCTAAATCTGAATTCTAAATCGAGCCCGTTATGTTTTAACACTTGAGCGCACAGCATGTTTTCTCTAAGCATAACTTACATCTGTTGGGAGTACAACGAACTATGAGGGTTTTTACAGAAAGACGAAAATCAATGGTCTTAAATGCATCTATTGATTTTTCAGTGCAGGAATATGACACTTGCTTAATGTTGGATTACAGAAATAGATGCTTACGCTGTGGTTAGAGTCATACTAAAAGAAATGTTTATCTTCTAGTGTAGTTGTCACTGGCTGAAAGAAATCCACCAAACCTGGAGTGGATTAGAACACAAAACCACATCCACCCAATCCATCAAGCGTGCTTCAAGTGTTATTCCTAAACTTGATCTGTGAGGACAAAATGCGTATTACTGAATTGTGAAATTAATTGGAATGATTAATCATTAGACATCAAATGAGCCATTCATCCACTATAGAAAGTGTTTCATTTATTGAAACTCATCTATGTCTGGCTCTAAAAGAATATGTTCATGCACAAAGCAGCTGTAGTACACGTACGTCTGTAAGACGTCTGCCGAAGATCTGCAAAACATCCGCTGTGTAAAAACATCTGCTTAACATCTCAGTTTTACGTCCATTCTAAATCATAAACTTCTCACAGACATCTTCTAGATGTCTATATGACATCTGACAGCAGACGTCTCCGAGACGTATTGCAGAAGAACAAACCATGTCTGTACACAACCATGAAGCGACAGCCTGTATGATCTAAATTAAACTAATATAAATATTTGTAATGGTTTTTCTTTACAACAGAGACTGGTGTGAACTGGTTTCAGTGGTTAGCTTGAAAAGGTTTTAGAGAGGAAGTAGAGCCACAGAAGGATACTACAGAAGCTGATCAAGGTGAAGAATTCACTTTGTGAATGTGAGATCACTGTCCACTGTAGCACAGCCATCCATTGCAGCAGATGCTTTTCAGTATGTTGACCGAGAATCTCCAAACACTTCAAAATGTAGTGCCCTTAAAGCTTAAATTAAGCATTTGCTGAAGTATTTACATAAATTAAGCACGAGGTCTGCTCCATAGCTAAGCTGGTTTAAAACGTAGCGCTTGCACTATTGCAGGTGCTTAGGAGTGTCTTCTGACAATGTCATGATATGCTCTTTCCATAGTGTTGTTTCTCAGAACAATACTGGTTTATTGTGCAGTATTGTGTCTGACTTTGCAAACATTAAGAGCCGATATAGAATGATGTTATGTCAATAACCGACCCAAACCGAATGGCATCAATGGCTAGAATATTAAATGTATGCAACCGATCAATTGCTAAAATATGAAATTCATTCAAACATTAAATAATCTAACACACTGTGAAAGCAACACATGAAAACCATCGTGATTTGTTTCTCTTAAACACGCCCTTCATGCTAAAACAATTCTTTAATTTAAACTTTTCATCCAGATGTCAAATTAATCGCCAGACATCCGCAAAAAAAACGTTTTAAAGTAGCCAGAAAAATACGTCTGTTTTTAGTGACAAAAATTAATTAATTTCATTGGCCCACCGCGCTACAAGGCGACGGCTTTCCCGTACGCTGATTGGCTCAAAGCATGTCCGTTCGTCTGAATCAGTCACATGATAGGCCGCTTTCGTGTGAGCTTCTTCCGTTAAGTTTCTCAACGGTCCAGAAAGGGAGCAATATCATTGGCTAAACGATCGCTCCTGTCAGTCGTCCGCTTGCAGCTTATTGGCTGAAGTCGAACAGCTTGTGACCCGCCTTGTTCTACCTGTCTCGCTATGAGAGGCTGAAAGATTCTTCCTGCTGTATCGCGCAGATCCGCCCTGTCCCCCCCACACTAGTGTGTCTCGTGTGCTGAGTGGTACAAGCCGGTTAGCATGCCACTCTACGCAGAATCTAACGCAAATAAAAACAAGTCGTAATTAAACAGCAAATAAAGATCTGCATTTGAAGCCAAGCCGCTGAAATATTGGAGCCGAGGAGGGAGTGGGTTGGTGGACAGAGGGGTGCGTGGCGGTGGGAAGAGCTTTCCTAAAACAGATCCTCCCGCACGGCTCGCTCAGAACATGGCGGAGCACCACACCGCCTCCGATAGTAAGCACAAAGCGAGCACCAACGCCGTTTCGGTCTCGGGCAACGGGCGGCCCAACTCCCCGGCTGGATGTAGCGGCGGAGGCCTGTCCGGCGGACTGACGCAACCGGCGGGATGGCAGTCTTTGCTGTCGTTCACTATTCTCTTTCTGGCCTGGTTGGCAGGATTCAGCTCTCGACTTTTCGCAGTTATTCGCTTCGAGAGCATCATTCATGAGTTTGACCCTTGGTAAGTAGCGTTGAGGGCGGGTGGGTTCGTGATAAAGATTTTGTGTTATTAAATGTAATGCACGAGTACATTTGCAGCAATCTTGGTTTGTTGTAGGATCAGTGTGTGATGCACAAAGGTTGCTGCGAGCTTTCATTCATTTCAGCGTAATTGTATAGGAAGCGTTTTGTCTCGGTGCGGCACGTCCTCGCTTGACAATTTTGACACGTAAGCGCGTGACTGTTGTTTTCTATCGTTTAGTAATGCGCTGTAAACTAAATTGGCACTTTTCTTAAAATAAACGTGGCCTGCACGAACTGTCTATTTAGCAAAACGCTAATGAATGCAGTGAAGAGCTACTTCACTCGGTGACTTCCGTGTTGCATTGTGAAATTCTTGACAGGTCATGAAATTCTTAGATATGTCAATGTTTGACTCTTTTGCATGCTTAAATGTATAGTACATAAGCACATTTTTAAGCATTATACGGGTTAGTAATATTATAAAGTGTTCCCTGAGCGTATTAATAATGTGCGTTTAGTTTATGCAAAATAAATCTGTATGTTTTGTGATAGTTTTCAGATTGCAGATAAGTGTCATTTTATTAGTATTTTCTTGTTTGATTGGTCGACGGTGTTGAGCCTGTCAAAGCTGTCAAAGAGAAGCTTGTATTCTGCTGTATAGTATATTTATGTCATAAAATGAATTTGGTAAAATATAGTAGATTTAAATCGATTCTTTGTGCAGAACGCACCAGTATAAACTCGAAAGCACTCGTTTCCTATTCCTCAACACATTGAAAATGTAAGTCATGGTTAATCTTACTGGTCTTTTTTTGATGTATTTTATCGTCTTTGAAATCTTTGTCGTCACGTGACGTCACCGCCAGACAGACGCTTCAAACATATGCATGCACGTTGTATTGCACAGATATTCAAAAACATCTTGTGTTTGCCCATGCAAAATATGCAAATTGATGTGTGATTACTGGTTGAGTTTGTGATGACGCAAGTGCAATGTTGATGGTGGTTTTGGTGGTTCCTCAGGGAGTAATCAAGCTTGAAGTTTGTATTTTTCTATGTGGTCAAATGTTTATCTTATGCTAGTCGTAACCACGGCTAAGTATTAAAACTGTCATGGTATTGATAAACTTTTTGTGTTTTGAGTTTGTCACAGTTCATGGGGTATATGCATAGGGGGCGAACTTGCGCTTAAATCTCAGCCAGCTATGCCACTTCCGCTCTCATTGCATTGCTGACAACGACGTGTTTAGTAAGAAAACGTTCAAGTTTCGGCGAACAGACTAGGCTCAACACATTGCTATATGCCTGAGTAAGTGCAAAAGTCGTATCTTTTTTCGTGTTTGTGAATGTAGCATGAAACGTATAGCCTGAAGCGCTTTTTCTTTTTGATTGCTGATGTATGATAAAGTCGTGTTTGGTTAATTTGACTCCCGACATTGACCTTAATCCTATTTTTGCAGACATACGTTATTGCTCAGTGTGCATACACCTCATTCATAGGTAAGAAAGGCAACACTGTCAGCTGAGTGAAGGAAAAAACAAACCATCAAAATTATGAGTTTTAAGCTAAAATATCTGGTCTCATGTAAATGGTTTTCTTTTAGGTCACATAAGATTGGTTGTCAGATAAGCAGTACCAGTAGGCAAATTCTACAATATAATGCACGTCCCTCAGCAGTTACACTTCACAGTAGTTCTTATCTGTTTCCTGCTTATTTCTTCCTCGTACATAACGTATAAAACTGTGACGTCAGAATTTTAAGGCTTAATATAATTAAAACAATGAATTATACAAAAATTCTCCCCCCTCACACTTGTCATGAAGGGCAAAATAGCTATATAACCATTGCAATGCCCATACCCCCTATCATTACACATTATCTGTAGGAAATATATTATTTACGCATTCTTATGGCAGAACATTCGATTTTTACATGTGACCTCTGGTGAATTTGATGCTTGTTGCTAGGGTGTGATCAGACGCTTGGCATGGTTTTTAACGTTTCACACTGTTAGCTAGCTAGTAAGTTATATCTATAATTAGATACCTTGATATTCCACTATCAATATTTTTGCTTTTGCTCTAGCATATTTAAGTGATTTGCTTTTGCTTTAAGTGTGGTTTAGATAAAAACGTTCAAAATGTTTCGGGCAAAAACAAAAAGTACAGTAGTGACAATTGTCGTCTTGATTTTTGTTTAGAACCCGTTTTCTGAAGTCCAAACCAACCCTATATTTCAGGATAAAAATTGTTGATAAATTATATAAGAATGATTGAAATATTGCTAATAGGCACATGCCAATGTTTGCAGTAACTTAAATGCAATTTTAATTGATCTCACGGACAATATTGCTCAGCCAGATTACAGGTTGTGCATTCACTTTGGGGACTAATTCATTATCCAATTGTCGTGTCTTTTTCCACACCTGTTGCTTGTTGTTGCCCTTTTGATAATGACGAGATATGTTTTCCACTACTCCTGAGACTGAAGGGAGAGCAAAATTGCTTAATGTTGTTTTCTTTTGCACATTCATTTCAATTTTCAATTAGGTGATCTTTAAGAGTAAAAAGGCCTATTTAGTAGGGCTGCACGATTAAACGAAAAGAAACCGCACCGCACGCGATTTGGTGGTTGGCGCAATGTTTTATGCGCAGCTTGTCAATGAAATACTGTTAAATGCAGCTGTACCCGAAAGCCAGAGGGCGCTCTCGCAAAGAAACTCCAATGCTATATAACACATGTATAACCTTGAAATGCCGTCTTCTTATCTGCATCTGGTATCATTCTATCACTTTTTTTCAAGACTCCTCAGGCATCGTCATGACATTAAAGTATATTTATAAGGATGATCTTTGACTGGTGTTGCTTTTTCAAATCCGCGTTTTAAGTGAACCAAACGCGCAGTGCTTTCAGGTGAAGAAGAATTTCCCACAGATCACAGAGCCGTGCTTCATGAACAAGCAGCGCATAAAACATTATCGCAGCCTTTGCGAGTTCACAATCGCGATAGCCACATCGATTTAATCACGATTTTAATTTGGAATGCTATAAATATTGCATGGTTTCTCTTTCAGTGTACATCCAATACACTTTTGCCCAGATGTTAAGTTGGAAACCATAAAGCCAGCTGCTTATTTTTGAAAAAGCAAATCTCTTCCTAACAGTCCGTGTGATTTGAGGTGCCAAAATTGAATACTCGGGGTTAAGAATTTGAGTAAACTTAACCTTAAGCGTGAGCCACTGTAATAACGCTTGCCTCTTTGAAAGCCACACTAATTACCAAACGAGCCTTTATTATCTGCTAATGGCCTTCTGAATTTCATTGGGATGGTTTTCTAAACCACATTATGTGTAATGGCTTTGCCGTCCATTCCCGGGTCATTAGCCCATTTCCTTTCAGGCCAGCACGCTTCATATACTAAAATGGCATGATAATTTATTTAGCGAGATGTTGCTGTGACAGTTCACTATGATGCTACTACCCCTGGGCAAGTGAATGCGTTAATGAATTCATGTCTTATGTTTCTGTGATGTCATAACTTCAAAAAGAGGAAAAATGAAGGCTGCAAAGAGAGGTGCATAGCCTTTGTCATGTATGAACGTTAGCGTTAAGCTTGTTGCATCATTGTGTGATTACGTAATCGCAGACATTCCTTTTTAAATCCTTTTTGGTTGTTTTGTGAGGTTGGAAACCATTAAAGCAGTCTTTGTTGTGACATACCATTTGAATTGAAGATTTTTAAGCAACGTTTTTTTGTGCCCCTTTCTTGACATACTTGTCTTTGGTTGTGTACTTTTATTTGCTTGCACACATGGACCCGTGCTCTCGAGTGTGTCATTGACACCACATGGGCTATTGTGTGCTCTCGCAGTATACTTACAGAAGTTTTTCACTTTCTGCCAGGCAAGATCGATTTTCCAGCTTTGTTAGTCATACTCATGTTGAGAAGCTTTTAACTGTGAATGCAAGTGCTCGAGTTCTTCTGGAGAAGTTGTCTTTTGGTTCTGTTCGTGTAGTTGTTTGTCTGGAGACATTGCACCTAGTTTTGCATCTGAGACCTTTGACATTTGCAGGTGAGTGGTGATTCATGCGAAAGTTTTTTTTGTTGTTGCTCCATTTACATATCCATAACTTCAGCATAGGAGATTTGTAATGTGCTAAAAACATTGACATGAATATGTCTGAATAGAGCTGTTAGGTCATCGACATGCTAGTTGAAGTGGTTACTTATTCATTTCGGTCAAAATAGACAAATATAGATTTTTTTGGCCAAATAATACTTAAGTTTACCCACACAAAGTGATAAAGTGTCCGTGTCCGATCACTCTCTCTCTTTTCCTCTTTGTTTTATTTTCTTGCTCTACCATGATGATTGTTTGGAGTTATTGTTAATGTTTCGTCTTATTGTTAGTTGTTGGCTAATTTCTCCCAGGCTACTAGTAAAACGTGATGTATACTGGGATAGGTGGGACTTGAACCTGCCCGAACTCCAAAGTTACAAGTGCAATTTCAGCCAATAGGAGGCTTCTTAGGAAGCAACGGCAGTTAAATTCGTCCAGGTTAAAAGTTTGGCTACCGCTAAAATAAATTTAGAGACATTCATTTAAGTTCAAAAAGTTGCTCGTTATTGCTTTTACATGTTTGATGATTTCTAACATAGGCTGCAGGCGAACGAAAGGCTTTTCCACTATATGGTGGTGACGAAGCTCCCGCCCAGAGGAGGCGGTGTTTCTATTGGCTGAAAAAGAAAAATGTTGTGTTAGTCACAGGGATTAACGAAACGTTATTTGCCGGAAAAACAAGCCTCTCGTTCGCCTGCAGCGGATGCTAGACATAATCGTGAATAGCATTTTCAATATGGATATTTCTCTTAAACGCATCGATTTGCTTCAAAAGACCTTTAAGACCACAGAATTGCCCCTCCCATTCACTCCCATTCCACCGTTTGGAAATTAAAGTATACGTGGTATTATAAGTCTGAATGCATTATTCTTCAAGAAGAAAGTCGCATTCAATTTCATTCAACTTTATTTATATAGCGCTTTTCACAATGTGCATTGTCCCAAAGCAGCTTTACATGAGAAAATAAGAAAAAAACAGCTCAGTACATGGTGTTTATAGAGGAAGCAAGATAATTCTAGGAAATAATTTCTAATAAATCCAGTCTCCGGGTGAGCAAGCCAACATGGCCCTATGGCGAGGAACCCAAACTCCAATGAGGAGTAAATGGAGAAAATAACCTCAGGAGAAACCAGTCTCAGCCGGGAGGGCCAGATCTCCTCTGACGTGTCACAGCTGCACTCACTGACTGTGGTTAAAAGTCACGGAGTTAATGTTGATGAAAAATAGGGACATATTGTTAGTTGTGATTAAGGAAATTTCATTTGTTGAAACTGTTTAGGTCTAATCCCGTCTTATTTTGTGATTGATATCAGACAATGTCGATTTTAGGATGCCTTGAGGGAAGTAAAACATGGGGAAATTTAGATTCAAGCCTGAAGTATGTCTTTAAGAAAAGGTAGACCGGCCTGATGTTTTCCATTTCAATATGTATCAATGTCACCTTGGTTCTATCTGACAGTTTTGTCAAAATTGAGTTATTCAATTATTAAGTGGTTCGACCCACAAAAAAAATGTGATGCAAAATCTTATCTCAATGTCTCAAAAGTGCTCAGAATGCAGATGGAACTTTGTAATTCCAAGGTGACGACCTGTAACAGAAAGGTTGACGCAGCATTTCTGCATTTGTTTGAGCGCTCCAGCCAACACAGTAACACTCCCTCAATGCAATCTTTTGAAGGATGTCTAACCATACCAAGCTATAATAACTCAACGTATTCTAATGACACTACACGCTTGACCTTGAAAGGTTGGTGGTCTATTTACGTCTCATCCGTAGAGCTGTTCAGAGATTGAGCGACTGTCCTGTTTGGCTGCTAATAAGTCTGAGAGCCCTTAGCCTTCAAGCCCAAGCTGTTCGAACAACTTTTCTACATTTTAAGCCAGGGGCTTTATTGATTCAAGAGCTCAAATGAGTAATCGTTTCATGTCCAGATAATTTCAGATCAACACACACACGCTCGCACACACTGATTCTTCAGGTTTCTCATTTAGAACCAGCACACTGCCCGAGCTGGCTCTGTCCCGTCTCCGTTTTGGATGAAGAGTTCTGTGTTTCCTGTTCTGCTTTTCTACTCCTAATTCCTCTAGTGTATTCTCTCTCTCTCTCTCTCTCTCTCTCTCTCTCTCTCTCTCTCTCTCTCTCTCTCTCTCTCTCTCTCTCTCTCTCTCTCTCTCTCTCTCTCTCTCTCTCTCTCTCTCTCTCTCTCTCTCTCTCTCTCTCTCTCTCTCTCTCTCTCTCTCTCTCTCTCTCTCTCTCTCTCTCTCTCTCTCTCTCTCTCTCTCTCTCTCTCTCTCTCTCTCTCTCTCTCTCTCTCTCTCTCTCTCTCTCTCTCTCCTCCCTCTCTCTGGCTTATTTCAACCTCTTCAAGACAAATAACAGTGCCCTCTATATTGCGATTGCACAATGAAGGCTGGAGCAAGAAAGGCAAATCTTACGTTTCTGATTGAGCTTTTTTATTTTTGCCTCTTTCTTTATCCATCTGGCATTATCCATCCTCTCTTGTGTTAATTGAGATTTCATCCTGGGGTTATATTGTCTGTGACGGGCATTCTGATCTGAAGGCGCATTTGAGTGCCACTTATCTCTCGGCTGCGCTCCTGTATCTCCCAGAACAAGATTGTGCTATTATTGGAGGATATGGGGAGAATTATAATGTATCTGCGTCCTGTAGCCTGCGGCTGGCCTCCAGTACAGGTCTCCGTCATTATTAATCTCAATGAGGAGGAAACGAGGCCGTGCAGAGGTCTGCTTATTACTGGGCTTTGTGTAACCTTCATGAAACACTGTCGAAGAACTGTGAAAAGGCTCATGACCGAACTTCAGGCTATCGCCTTTGTAGGATTGAATATTCACGTGGTCATGGAGTGGGTGGTGGCGACTTGGAGTTCGTCAAGCAAATCACATACAACCACAGGAAGAATTAAGAGACCATTCCAAATGTTCATTTAATCAGCATTTCTAGATGTTTTGTTGCCAGTATAGGGAGTGTCCTGTTGAATTTCAACCAAATCAAACCTCAGGAGTGACAAAGTCATCCAACAGCAATGTGAAAGACTGACCGCATGACATGACACATGAATACTTTTTTTATTTTACTTTCCTAAATACATTGATACATAATATTGCTTAATAGTGAATATTAATATTTTCTGTGCAGTATTTGAGGTCTGAAAAAGTACAGTGCAATTTCTCTGTTATTTTTTACATGTTTCTCAATTTTCGTTAGAAGTATTGTTAGCAGTTCGCAGAATGAAACCAAAATGTTTTTTCTCTCAAATACATTCCTTTAAATGCTAAGTTCAGAAAAACTTTAATACAAGGTGACAGTGTCAAAAATAATTTAAGCAAACAAATATTGAAATGAATTATGTGACACAAGCCACATCCTTTTTGGTCGCTTTTTTAATTTATTATTGTTTAATAACATTTTTTTATAATTTTCATCAAGCCTTTTTAAATTTGAATCAGCTGTTTTTTTATTTAAATAATGCATTTATTAGACAAATATGAAAACAAGTGCTACATTTAAGTTCTTTTTTTCTTTTTTTTTCTTTGTTAATAACTAAATCAGGCTCTCACATAAACATAGCCATAGAAGGTTTCTTGCCGTTTAAAAGAAACTAAAATATTTAACCTGGCTGTAACCTATTTTTTGTTATAGGCACAAGTACAAGTGCAAGTAAAAGTGTGTTAGACGTTCTTCTGTCCTAACCCGATTCCCAACAGTAAGCTTATTAAATTGTTTTAATTTGATTTGTTGCGGATGATTTTCCATGAAATGTCATTATTTGTTTGTTTTATACACTGATGGCGCATAGTTTTGAACTATTTCATTGGTATTGAAGCTTAAGTTCTGGAAAAATTAGAGCTTCAAGAATCTTCTTTCAAGAGCACATTTGAAGAGTGAGTTGCTGTGCTCATGCAATGAGTGTTAGAACGAGTGTTAAGTTCATTACCTAAAAGACTTCACGCAGGCTTGGAAATATGCAATGGCATTAGACAAACTGCTGCTTTTCACACCGTGTGTATTAAATCGTGCCTTTTCGTTTGGATGCGTATGAGAAATGTTAACACAAGCTCTCTTACATTTTTCTTTGACTCTCGATTGATTGGAATGGGATTCCTTTCAGGGTGCTTTAGTATCAGTATATCTCCCACCACTAAACAGAAGTAATGTTTACAGTTCATTATGTGCTCCCACTCAGGTTTCATCAATGTAGTGTTTCAATGTAGGGCAGAGTGCAGAATTTCACACGCTCTATTTGTCTGTGAAAACATCCATTACAGAGCGAAGTTCTTGGTTTCTTTCACACTGTAGGAGTCTCTCTCTTCAGCATCTTCAGCTTGTTGAAGGCTGCAAGTGGTCTTTCGTGTCTCTCACCGTGTTATGTTCCAACCTGCTTACTGTTATATTATGAAAGTTCACAGCTGTACAAACACATTGATTTAGATGTATATGCAATAATATTCATTGTATTTCTTTGAAATCAGGAACATTGACACCTGGGGTTAAACTCTGGTCGGCCATTTCTTTGTATTTTCCACAGTCTTTGGAACAGTGTGAATTATTCTTATCAGAATGTCATTATTTATTTGAGTCAGACAGTTATCCGTGATCAAGACTTGGGATTTGTGGACCAGGAGCAATTTTTAAAGGACAAATATAATTCAGGACAATAATATTATTCGGTGTGTCTAGTCCTTTAATCTACGATACAAAGAAGTTGTGATCATATCAATATTACAGGCAGATGTTTTCTAATCCGTCCTCAAACAATATGCTAAATATTAATCGCTGTGGGTTTTTGTCTACACTTGGATAAAATTGTTTATTCTCTTCGCTGTACACAATGGGTCGCCGTCATCTTTGTGCTAAAATGGAATATGTTTAATGAGGAGACACTCTCTTTACTCAGCTGCTTTGCATTCGCGCCACAAGCTTTTCTCTTGCCAATTACGCGCCCTTAAAGTTATTCCAAGAGCATCTCTTTGATGTGCTCTTGTCAGGTGGGACGAACTCCTTGTCCTCATCCGGAAAACCTTCCGGATCGTCCCTCAAGGTTAATCAGGTCTTTTATGTTGGATTAAATCTCCAGGAAATCAACACGCGGGAAGTGAGATGTAAGTTTGGCATTTGCTTTCTTTGCCTCCTCCCATCTGCGTTTTTAAAAAGATTAAAGGTTTTTCAACGAGGCTTGATCGATGCTTAAATCGTTCGGCCTGATTGCTTTGACCAGACACACTCTCCTCGTGAATTGGGTTTCTTTAATCCAGTCAGGCGTTGCGCGGGTTTCTGAAGCCCCAATTTCTCTTTTAAAAAGAACAGTCACTGAATCCGTTCAAGCTGAATGATCTGTTGATCAAACACAGTTCAGATTAAAAATCTTTTTTGCCCCCGTCTATTTTGGTTTCTTTTATAGTGGTAGGGTCACTAATGTAGTAATGGAGTTGGTACGTCTTGACTTGTCAATTATGTTCATACATAGTTGATATCGTCCTTTTATTTTTTTATTTAGTAAGGCATACAAAGCATACACTCTTAAAAATGTGGCTCAAAATAGACAAACCCAGCAGCTGGGTTTTACATTAACCTGGGTTTTTTCAACCCAAAATGCTGGGTTGTTTTACTCCTTTGTAGGGTCAAATATATCCATATTCTGGGTTCATTTAACCCAACGGTTGGGTTTGTCAATTTTTGACCCAACGATGGTCCCCAACGATGAGGAATGTACAGAATACGTAATCCAATCTTGCCGTATGGTCAACAGAAAATGATCGGTCCTGCTCCTCGCCCCCTGCCTAGAAAATGCCCAAATAACCAAAACACCGAAAATAATCACCAGTTCAGTGCCCATGTGATGACAAAACAAAAAAATGATGACTTAATGCTACCAAGCCTGTTATTATTCCTACATATGCTGCCTACAAATAATCACGGCGAGTCAAATTTGAGAACATAGTTATTCACCAACAGTTTTTTAAATTTCATCACCCTCACTTATTTAATTTCAGCATCTTTATTCCACCGCAAACTTGCTTTATTATGACCCTCAAGTTATTTAGATGTATAATAAATGAAAGTCATTGCAGTCAAGTTTATACTTCAGGCATTTGTGAATGATATTATATGATTTGTGTCGAGCAGTGATATAAAGCTGATGGATGTAGCTGTGCGGTGGGACAGGAATAGCAACCGTGTGTCCCTCAGCCGAAGGTGCTGCGTTGGCCACTTCTAGTTTAGACAGGCAGGAGCGATATATTGGGATCAGGTTTGTTTGTTGCATCAGTCTCGCCAGAATGATTCGTTCTTCTGAATACATCCACCTCCCGGTGTCTTATATTAGTGGCTCCTGGCCTGAAACCAGCAGGTTTAAGGGGTGCAAGATTTTATCTTCGGTGTGATGCTGTGCAACTGGACCAGGTTGGGCACCAGCACTTGGAGGAAAAGACATGTATCCGGCCACATTCTTGAGATGTCCAGTGATTATGTATGACTGATGCAGTTGGAAAACTGCCCTCTATGTCGTTTAGAAGTCGGATTTCAATCTTTCACAGGGATGCGTATTGGATGAAGAACCAGCTCTCAGATTTACTCTCACGTATTTAATGCACAGGTACAGCATATTTCATTGTACAAATCATGACTTTTCCATTTATTATTCACCTACCGGACCTGTTTTTGCTGAGTTGAAGTACCTCGAGTAGTCTTGCTTGGACGGAGCCATTTTTAATGGAGCAGGTAAGAAGAGCAAACTTTGCTTAACCCCCATCACTCTTCAGAAGTCCTGTCAAAACTTCAAACCTGGCAGTAACTTCCAGTCCTCTTCACAGTTGAGAACGAGTTCATGAATGCATGAAGCAGATGTACCTTTGAGCTCAGGTCTTTGAGGGTGGGCTTTCATGCCTCTTATACATAGGTTCTTTGAAGGATGCTGGAGTACATCTCTCCCTTCAATGACCCAAGTGATGCCTCGCTGGTGTTGACATTTGGTTTGGTGGGTACATTCTCGTAGGTGTTTTTTAACATTCTAGCATGTGGTTTTCTATGGAAATTCAGGTTTGGGCATTGACGCAAGCTTGCAGTATGTTTGATGTCTGAATGTTCTAAAGACTCGGAAGTGTGTGTGTGTGTTGGAAAATAATGTTTGAGGTGAGAGATACTTCGGTCACCTTAGGGGTATTATAGTTTAAAAAAAATACTAGTTTTTATTTTTATTTAGTTTAGTTTGTTATTTTTAGTGGCGCATAAATAGTTTTGATTTCGTTTTGATTTTTAAAAAAAAGCATTACTTTGTTTTTATGTAGTTTCAGTATTGTTAAAGTCTATGATGTCATATCATGGTAAAAATTAACATACACCTTGTCAAATCTGTAAATGTAAAAAATATTATTGAGACTTCTTGAACATTTGTATGTTTTGTCATTGTTGTGAATGAGTCTCATGATTGTCCTCATGTGTATTTAACTGGACTTTTTATTTTATTTCAGTTAACGAAAATGTTTTTTTCACTTATAGTTTCAGTTTTCATTTACGGTAGTAGCCCTGGGTCACCTATTCCATGAAAATGGAAATGAATAATAGTTTAAACAAAGATTTACAAAAGCAAAATATACATTTGAGTAGCAGAATAAAGTAATATAATATAATGTAATGTACATACATTGAAAACATAAGGTCATGGAAGTTTCATTGTTTTCTCTTTTGTTGTGACAGGTAGACAAATATTGTGCGGCTAACACGCAGCAGTCCTTGTGTTCCTCTAATAGATACGCCAGTTTCTCATCGTTTGACAGACTTGCAAATATCTGGTGTATGGAATTTATTTTTCCTAAAACAATGTCCGTATGTCTGTGTATTTTGTGCATTCTGTAAGGAAGTGGAGCTCCTTCTCAATTTTGTTGAGATGACAGTGTGGAAACAGTTTCTAGTGCCATGGCAGCCATCTTTGTCTGTTTTTGCCTGTCTCTATAGTGAGTTTATGTGAGTCTGTATCTTGTCAACGTGGCTCTTAGTTTTTTATCTGTCACTGTATACAGTAGAGATGTAATGATTCACCGTGAGCCGGTTGAAAATCAATTATAATATGTGATTATAGAAGTCGGTTGAGACCGCAGTACATGTTTTGAACAGCAGGGGCCGCTGTTTTTCTGCAAACTTTGTAAACGTGAATATGCTGATATTTCTTCAAAAAGTAAAAGTTAGGAAAAGCACAAAGTCTTAGTCTTCATTTTTGGGTGACGTGTCACTTTAATGCTTGGGCCGTCTGTCCTCTTGGTTAGCTTTAATTGATAAGTTAAATTTACAACTTTTCTTTAGTCTTTCTCAGTGAATGTATATTCCAGGTGTTTAATCTTCATCTTTGTCTACTCCTCTTTTGGCTCCCATTCGCCTTTGGCTCCAGACCCCAACAGGTTGAGTTGTACAACTCCTGCGTTTAGATTAAACTGATGAGAGGACGGAGGAATAATGCTAGCCAAAACATGAATTACAAGTTATCCAGCTGGAGCTCTCGGTCTCAAAATGATTCATCTTCAACCAGCTCAATTTAGAAGGAATGCGTTGTTGAATGCTTGTCTGAAACCTCTGGATTTTACAGTCATCGTGTGTTACAGAAACTGACCCAAGGGTCTCTGTTTCTTCTTTTGAACAAACCCACCCCTCCGTCTTGTTGCTCTTATTCACAGCTGTTATCAGAATTTTGTGAGACAGCTCAGATTTGATAGTCCTGCTCTGTTGTTTTTCATTTTTCCTTAATTTTGTCGCATTGTAGGCTTTGATCGGCTCTTTGGGGATGTTTGTGCTGACAGCAATTTGCAGTAAAGAAAGCGACCAGAAGATGATGATACGAGGGACATGAGCTCCGTTGGTGAACAGAGATTGCAAATATGTGTTGTCGTTGATGCAGTCTACTGACTACAAACAGTATAGCTCACCTGTTTTACGGTCCATATTTTTGGAAACGTGTCTATCATTCTATCAATACAAGGAATCTTCTACATTTAAATAACTAACTCACGTTTTTACAAATTTGCTGCTTAAATTCTTTCTGACATTTTAGGTAATTACTGGATTACAGCTCCAGTTATCTTATATTCATCTCAATTTTTTTATTACCAGCTCGCTTGAGGCTCCAAACATACTGTACCGATACCAAAATGTGACGTGTTGACACTCTGATATATGAAACCGTTTTAAAAGTTACGTATGACATTCATTTTCAAGTCATCCCATCTTTAACTGGAGCCAAAACGTTTCTGTACTCCACGTAAATAGAAAAGTATTGAAATTAGTCGAGAAATGAGAACGATGTTGTGTTTTTATCCAGAAAACTGCAGGTCCAGCATTCACTCGTATGTCTTTATAGTCGGCTTTTGAACTCGCCGCGGCATTGACGTACTAACGAGCGGACAATGAGGGGTCTTGTGTGTATATATATATATATGTCTATATGAGATCCTTAAAGCGATGCTAAATGCTACATTTGCTTACCCTTGTAGTTAATATGTATATGTCTATGGTGAGACCCTTAATGCAATGCTAAATGCTACGTTAGCTTTCCCAGCAGTTATATATGTACAGTATATGTTTATGGAGAGACACTTAACGCAATGCAATCCGCCATCAATATGTTCCATGTTGTGCGTGTATTATGTCACATTCACAATGATGTTACGGCAGTAGAGGCGGCCCGACTATGACGATAACTTTATAATCCCCACCCACTTTGAAGCGGTGCTAAACTGCAGTGGAAAAGCAAACTGAGCGGAAGTAAAGTGAGCTGTACTGAGCAGAGTCGTATTAAACCTGACGATACCATGCAGTAGAAAAGCTCCATAAGACAATAACTGGCTTGACATTGTCTTTACTGCACTCTTTATTTGCGCTGTAAACTAAGCCTGATAGCTTAATAATTGACATAAAGCCGTACTTCACGTGACATTGTTTGCGTCTCTGGACTTCAACCACTTGGTGTTAGAAAATGAAGAACCTTTCGTCTCTCATTTTTCCCTCTGCGCTTTAAACACCTACCCTCTACCCTGACTGTTAATAAATGTTAGCTTGTTTCGCACCACAGAATGGGACCTTTTCAGCGCTCCCTGTGTATGTCCACGCAGTGTGAAATTAAGTTTTATGAAGACCAGTTCTTAGTTCAGAGCTGGCGGGAGTGTTGAATGAAACGCATGTTACGGGGGTTAAACCGTTTTTACCAGGTGGCCCCCTTGATATTGCTCTCATACAATCCCAAAGTCTTGGATGTTGACTTCCAAGATTACACTGCCCTTAAGTGCATTGCTCATTGATGCCTCGGCTCATGTCCTAATGACTTCCATACTATTCTCTGCTTGTGTATCATACTGAAGAAAGTATTCAGTCTTGCCTCTAAAAGCAACAAAGATTTAACCTCAGAAGTGTGTATCTTTAGCTTGTGTGAACATGCATGTTTTGATGTCATTTCCTTGCTGAAAGTGCATTTCCGTGACTCATAGATCTATGGCCCGGTTCAGGTATCACATTGTTGGGTTTTACCATGTCAGTAAACCTTGAATCTTCAGCGTCTCTAGAGAGCGGGCAGGCTTAAAGGCTATCAGAGGTAGCAGGTTACGGTGTCTGTTAGCAACCAGGGTCAGTGACATGTGTGCGCTCATGTTTAGCGTCTTGATTTGAGCATGATTCACAGTTCTTCTGTTCCACCCACTCAAACGCTCTGTTGCCAGATCCTCTTCTGAACGCAAAACATCTCTTGGAGTCAAACGGCTATATTATGATACAGAGAACATTAATCTAATGGCAGAATGTGTTCTGACACTTTCCATCTATCTCTAGAATATGATTAAATAAACCCAGAAGTAATACAATTCAATCCCATTGGACTGAAGCTACTTCCATGAAAAGAAGCAGCGATTAGAAGCCACAGGAATTATGGCAGATGCCTTATTTCATTTTACACGAATGAAAACGTGATTGTGAGGATTGCAGTCCATTTAGTGGATTACTTTCGTGGGGAACTACATCACATCGGAGGTTTTACCCATAGAAATGTTTTGAATAGTGTATCTGTTTGTCTTAAGCCCATTGCACATAGAATCAGAAATTTGCGTCCAAAATCTCTGCACGTAAAAAAATTAATACGACCTTGTGTTGTCTCACCCACATTTAAACAACGCCTCAGATATTTTTGTCCAACATAAAGAAATTGAGACTAGGTTTGATTTTCTGCGTTTTTCGCATGCAAGGTGTTTTGACAATTCAGAAACACCATGCAAACGAGCGCCAAATACAGATATAAATGTTTTTGGTCATTAACAGTGTTTTTTTCCCTTATGGGTTTGGTGTCAAAAGCTCATTCTTATGCTAGTTATGCTGTCATTTATAGACCACTTGGCAAGATGTAAACTTTCATCCAGAAGTACTTCTGATTTTTACTCTACTACTAATGACTAAGGTCCAGTGTATGAAATTTAGCAGCAGATGTTGCCAATTAAAACCAATGGTGCACAGCACCCCTCCCTTACGAAGCACTATGGTGGCTGACAAGGAAATAAGATGTCGTCACATTTTCGCTTCTTTGCCGAAGGAGATAGTGTATTGTCTGTTTAAGGCAACTGTAGAAACAACATGATGACTCGCGTTGTTTCTAGATAGAAAATAGCTCATTCTAAGTCATAAAAACATAACACTTCATGATGTAAGGGGTATTTACACCTCTGAAGATATAGTTATATATTATATTCCATTTCCTAACCCAAATGGACCTTTAAATGTTACACATATAATTACATTTCATGGATATTAATTTGACATTTTGATCCTGTTAAATGTTCTGTTGAATGTCTGAAACAACAGGATATTCTTCTGGACCAGCGTTGTTTGCTTTTCCAAATTGGTCTAGGAACATGCTGCATAAATTAAGCAGAATTCAACCTTGATTCCTGCCGTTGTTAAGTGGAAATCATTAGGCAATTTATCATAAATGTTTACTAAAGTTGTATTTATTATTGTTACTTCCTTGGTCCTTATTCGTTAAAGTTGTGTTTTATATTACATAGTTGATGTGCAATCACATGTATATTCAATATTTTTAACCCTCTTAAAACCGTCTAATATATTTGGATTTTATGTAAGAAGTTGAACTTTAAATCCAGCTGCTCATGTTTCATTCATTCCAGAGGTGATTTATAGAACCTGAACTGCTCGGCACTATCAAAATACTACCTGACTTTATTTGGTTTCAAACATGAAGGCGTGTGTTTGTGTTTGTGTATACTCATGCACATTATTTTCTGGAACTGAAAGCATTATCTGTTATCAGCAAACAATATATTCAGAGAAGGCTGGAGACTGTGGAGTGTGAAATGAAATTCGATCATCTTTTGATTGAAGTTTGAATGCATGTGTTTGCCGGCACACCCTCTCACGCTCACTTTTGTGTGGTTTAGGGCTGCACAGTTAATCAAATAATGAGTCCAGATTACACATACAGCTGTCATTGTTTAACAAATTGTTAAAACTTGTGGCATTCCATTAAAACTCGACACCCGGTGTGTCAAAATTGACGATGTGTGTTTATATCGCAGTTCTTGAGAAATATCACCTGACACTCAAAAAGCAGCTGTTGTGTCGAAGAGAAAAACTTGGTTGGCGTTTCGTAATTATTTTGGTTTTGTTAGATGTTGTGCCAGTTGTTTGCAATGTAGTCGGTGTAATACATCGCAAGCTAGTGACCCGACAAAGTCACCAACATTGTTATTCTTCATCTTACAGCACATGAGCGGAGGATTTCTGCTTGTTTGTACCTTGTTGCAATTTTGAACAGATGTTTTCTGTGTCTGTAATAAAAAGGCCAATATTCTTTAATTCTTTCGAGATGTTGTATGTGATCTGGAGGATTAACTAACTGAAATACTCATTCGTAAGGGGTTTTAGGTGGATGGAAACATTTGAGACCTTTTCATGGAATGGTCTTTTTATAGTCTGTGTTTTGGCACCGTTGTGCGGGCAGTTGAGTTAATGTAGGTGGAAAGATCCCGTCATCACTCATTCAGACACACTGCTGCGAGCGCTGGCGATCAGCGACACACCTCCTCTCCCAGTGTAACGCATCCTGACATGTCAATTGTAATAAAACGCTGCCTGTACCTCAAGAGAAATGACTCTTGTGTTTTTCTCTCTTCAGGTTCAACTACAGATCGACTCATCATCTCACCACCAACGGCTTTTACGAGTTCCTCAACTGGTTTGACGAGAGAGCATGGTACCCTCTGGGCAGAATAGTGGGGGGGACGGTGAGTAGAGTTTGACCATTTGATTGAGCAAAAATAAAGCGCATAGAAATTGTCTTGTTAACCAATTTTTTTTACCAGTGATGGAAAATCTGAATACCGTCCTTCATTTTGACAGATTACAATGAAGGCAATTTGTAATACCCCTTTATGTCAAATAATTAGCATCCATCTTTTCTGTTCATTGGGCCTCATTCATGAAACATCCGTAGATTCCGAGTAATTTGTGTGTAAAACAGACCTTCCTGAAAACATTCCTCGGGATTCACAAATACTTTGTTAACGACAGATTTGATAGTTAAATGTGCAGACTGCAGAAAGCGAGAATGGACGAGCTCGACACATGCGCAGAATGTCACACTGTGAACTTTGTCAACATGTGCTAGATGTGCCGAAGACTGCGGAACCTCCTGATGACGGAAATTGAGTCATGCGGGGAATCATGATGCCAGCCCAACATCGTGATGGCTATCAGCACTCTGCATCGTCTATCGGCCCAACCCTATTTTTTTTATCGGGGAAAACTCATAAACGGCGTACGCAAAACCTGCTCCTCAGAGGTCGTTATTTGCCCATTATTCCGATTTCGCGCTGCATGTAAACGCCTTTACCGCTTTTCTCTCAGTTAACTGCGCATGCCTGAAAGGCAGAAGTAAAAGTCCCAAACCGAACTAATAGTAAAATTACGTATAAAAGTCTGCTCTCGAATCACGCAGTTGATGTAGAAGCGTCAAAATTAAGAACTATTGTTGCATATGCAGCTACTGCGGACATAAGAGATATAAAAATACAGCTTCTGACCATTTTACCGCTGCATTCTTAATGACTAAACACACTATCGAAGATGATGTAAAACGGTTCTCCGCGTAGCCGCTTTAGATTTTTGATAGATTTGCGTTTATTTTGTACACGTAAACGCACAAATTTTGGCATTCTGCAAATTGTAAAAAAAAAGCTTGTTACTGGAAAAGCTACATTATTATGACGACAGCTCAGCTACTGAAAAGTGCAGTCCTGAATAAATGAGTACCCATGTAACATTTAATGACTAACTCCCCTTCTCAGATACACGTGACTCAACTACAACTAAAACCCCTTGAAATAATCGTATCAGCTCCTTTAGAGCTTTTGTGATTGGTTGGAAACTGCACAGAAAGCAAATTTCTTGCCTCAGAGTGCACTAACCTTGAACGCCGGTACAGTTTGTGCATCAGTACAGAACCTTCCAGCCATGTTACAGTGCTGCAATTTTCTAGAGCTGCTTATAAAAATCTTGATGTGAGGTTAGTTATCCCATGACCTATCAAAAACAAAAAATGAATAAGTGGTGTTGTTTCCGGCAAAAACAATATGTGTGAAAGTTAGACATTGCTTTTCGTTCCTAAATAACCCCAACAGTTCCCGTCAAGGAGCAAGCCGGCGCTGCTACGCTAATGAGCTGCCATTCCGGGCCGGAAAGTTTGGCTGTCTTTTGGCATGGAGCAGTTTTGCTCTGACAGCTCTGGTGCTGAAGCTACAGGGGGGGCTGGAGAACGCAGGGAACAGCATCTGTTGTTGTGTACAGTTCAAGCGGTCGTCATAAGGGCTTCAGAGCAGACCGATCTGTTCTCAGCACAGCCTGCAGACCGCTGCTCATTGAAACTGAAACAGAGAGTGCATGGGAATGCGGAGGTGAACGACTGCGTTTTCGTGAACCTGTGTTAAGCTTCCCACGTAAGCCATGTGCTTGGGTTAGATGATGAGCAGAATAGATGCATTTAAGACCTCTTGGAGTGAAACCGGATGTAGCGGTATGCTGAAAAGATTCAACTATTTTAACAGCTGAATGAAAGCTAAATAAACGCCTACCTCAAAATGTCTAGATGGTTGTTGGGTGACTGGCTTATTATTATTAACCTTTCAATTGCTGGACATTGCTAATAAACAGTTTTGCCTTCGTTCACCGCTAATTTTTATGGTCTATTGCAGGTGTATCCTGGTCTGATGGTGACGGCAGGTCTGATTCACTACATACTGAATCTGCTTCATGTGACTGTTCACATTCGAGATGTTTGCGTGTTTCTGGCGCCCATCTTCAGCGGCCTGACCGCCATCTCCACCTTCCTGCTGACGCGAGAGCTGTGGAATCAGGGTGCGGGGTTGCTGGCGGCATGTTTCATCGCCATCGTACCCGGCTACATCTCCCGCTCTGTGGCCGGCTCTTTCGATAATGAGGGCATTGCCATTTTCGCCTTGCAGTTCACCTACTACCTCTGGGTGAGTTGTATTGAAATAAAGCAGCGTGTGTTTCTTTTTTTGCTTTATTATTCTTCATTTAAAGTCTTTAAAAAACAAACCTAAATCAGATAGGCATAAAATTGTTTGGCTGTTGAGGAGTTTTTCAAAGAACACTTCATCTCCGAATGGGATGACTGAATGAATCATTTTATATATTGCCGCTGTCTTTCCGAAACCTTGCATCTCCAAATTTCACTATTTATTATTATTGGTTACACTTAATGTTTGTCACGAGGTTTTGCAAACGTCTCAACAATAAACATTAGTGAATCCAGTTTTATCCATTTAAAAAGTACCGTGTGTGTTTTCATTTCCTAAAAAGCTGCGAATTTGGACATCCAAGGATTCGGAAGGACATTGATGACACATCCAACAGTTTTCAAAGACTTAAAGGGATAGTTCAAGCAAAAATTGTAATTGTGATAATTTACTCCCCTTCATGTTGTTTCCATCCTGTATACATTTGATTGTTCCACTGAACACAAAAAAGATATTTGGAAGAATGTTTGTACCCAAACACTTCTGGGGCACCCTTGACATCCACTACGGTGCTCTCAATGGTGCCCCAGAATGGTTTGGTTTCCTACATTATTCTTAATATCATTTTTTGACGGAGCAAAGAATTTGATACAGATTTGAAACACACTTTTGTGTGAACTATCCCTTGTTGTGCGTTTAATAAGCCGCTTACAATGGAAGTCTATAGAACAAGGTGTTTAAAAGCAAAACATATTTGTCTTTTCCATTTTAAAAGTTTTCTAGTAGGGTGACGGGCTTGTTTATGTGATCACGCTAGTCTCAAGTTGATAAATTTGATTCTTATTTCCTCTCTAATGCTTTGCCCGACAGACTTCTATTGTTCTTCTGTGAACAAGATTAGTTTGAAACGAGTTAAAAGGACCATTCAAAGCCATTTTCTGAGATAATGAACGGCACAAAGCTTAAGCCAAAACATTTCTTTAACCAATGACAGACATCAGTCACGTCCTCCATTCAATCGCAGACAACAAGATAATAGGAAGTGATGCAGTGACGGCAGACATTGTTTTAGCTGTGTGATTGTGTCCGGCCCATCGCTCCGGTGCCCGCTGTCAGCCCAACAGCTCAACTCAAACATTGAATCTTTCTTATCTCTGTGTTTCTGCTCTTGGCTTTGTTTGGTGTGATCCTATCAGGATTTGCAGAATGAACTTAAGTTTGTCCTTTCCACACAGGTGAAGTCGGTGAAAACTGGCTCGGTCTTCTGGGCCATCGGCTGCTGCCTCTCGTACTTTTACATGGTGAGTTTTCAGGCAATTACTCGGAAGAGAAAAAGGAGGGAGACCTTTGCAGAAATGACACTCCAATGGTTGAAAGAAAATGAGTCGATGACTATCAAAGTGGGAAATTATATCTGTACTATTGGGTTGCTAGGCACTAAAAGTGTCGAATTTGTCATAGAACCTTTAGCGCTGCATTTATGCTTAGCTCAACGTTTAAAACCAATATGGTATAAATTTCTAAGAAATAGTTTACCCAAAGATGACAATTACCTCGTTCATGCCACCCTAGAGCCCAATTTATGGTTCTGCGTCGGACCTACGCCATAGCCTTCGCAGAGCTGCTAACCGTACGCCTGAGGCGCACTTCTCCAAAAATGTAAAAACGCGTCAACTCAACGCGGAACGAAAGCGCTGTGATCTGAACCTTTGTTGGAACTCCTTTTATTTGAGAAAGTTTTTTATAAGTCTGGATTCCTGTTTCGTAACATCATAACATGAAGGGATTATTGTGAATCTGCGATGATGTAATGTGTGCTCGTGCTCCCGGCGGCCTCCAGCAGCTCGTCTTTTTTCAGAAATAATCGCACGGCTGCATCTCACTTTTATTAATTTGGTTAAACTAAATACTCTTCGAAGATGCGCCGTTTACTATACTACTGTAAAGGTACTCAAGATTAATATGTGTTCGGCAGAAAATGAGTGTGTTACACGATCTTTAAATCTGTGTTTCTGGCTAGTCTCGATAGCTAAATAAGCTCAAAATATTAAACGATTTCTCTCACAAACCTATAACAATTTACTTTTTAAAAGCAAGAACTAATGATTTTCTGTTCAGTGTCTTTGATAAGTAATGCGTTAGTTGTATTGGGCCAATTTGGGGAAGATTAGATGGAGACTTGTTTGAGAAGTAGCTGAAAAGTGGTACCACGTTACAGTCGAAACAAGACAACAAAATCAATCAAAAGTATGTTTGTAGCCAATTTCAGGGCAAAAAAATTATTGTTGGAAATATTTGGAACTTAAAATGGGAGAAAATCTAGCCAGGAGGAAATTGAAACCACTGGGCACAAGTATAATAGGAGCTTGGCCTCAGAAAAGTTTGCCTATTATATAAAAAAACTTGGGCATGGGATACCTCTCTCTCTCTCTCTCTCTCTCTCTGTCTCTCTCTCTCAACCCATTAATGCAGTATGTAAAATAAACGAATAAGCAAACAACAGCATCCATCACAGGGCCCTGGTGGGGGCCGAGCGCCAGTCGTTTATGAATATTGTCCATTTCTGAAACTGGAGATTCACCCTCTGGAGGAAGGCAGCGCTCATTAATAATGGAAGCCTCTGGTCCTGCCCAGTCCATCTGCGCTTTTCTAATGTGTTTATAAACATAAATGCTGACGCAATCTGACCCATCTCCTCCACTGAGATTATGGGATCTGTGACCGTTCGAGACCGCCTAGAAGTGTGGCAACTGTGGGATTTGGGATTAGGGCTGGGCAGAAAAATCAATTAAACGTTTTTTAAATGGAACAATTCAATATCGATTCTCAAAAGCTGTGAATCGATTATTTTCTTTTTTTGTTCTAGCCAAGCACTGAACATTCATTAACGTTAATGTTATTGCTAGTATTATTCACTAGATGTCACTTTTCTTTTTACAACCGGTGTAACAACAGGGAGCATATCCTGCATTCATTGCTTCAATAACATGGGACGCGAGTGTGTCGTCGAATTTAACATCACCTTCATATGAAAGGCAGCGGCTCAAATGATTGCAACCTCTATTTACAGCTAACTTTGTGAAGTTTTGTTTGTTATAGTGTATCTTAAATTTAAAATAACTATTCTAGTTCAATATACCCAAGTGTGTTAATATACAGGTTTGTGGCTTTTTTAATTCACCTATGAAATGTGATCTTTTTAGAAATGTCTATATGATTTGAATTAAATCTATAACCAGATAGAAAGCAACTATTGAATCAATGTTAAAAAATAGTGAATTTGTCTGTTAATTGCATTGAATCAAAATCACTTTTTCACCTGCAATTACTTTTGATATAACGTCGATGACTATCAAAGTGGGAAATTATATCTGTTCTATTGGGTTGATAGGTACTAAAAGTGTCGAATTTGTCATAGAACCTTTAGTGCTACATTTATGCTTAGTTCAACGGTTAAAACCAATGTGGTATAAATTTCTAAGAAATAGTTTACCCAAAGATGACAATTACCTCGTTCATGCCACCCTAGAGCCCAATTTATGGTAAATAATGTTGATATTTCAACAAATCACCATTATAGTGATCAGATCAGATTTTAGCTCTTGACTCTTGTATTTAAATGTGAAGTTTTCTTTAACTGGTCATGTTCGGTCAACTTTTTAAAAGATCTCTTTCTCTATCAATGTATATGTGTTATTATTAAAGCACTACTGTAAACATAGAAACTGGCCTGATCACAATAATGGTGAACATTGCAGTGGCAAAAGTGAGATTGATTCAATGCAACTAACATCCACAAATCAACTCTTTTTTAACATTGATTCAATGGTTGCTTGCTATCTGGGTAATCATTTAATCGAATCGAGAGCTTGTGATTCGGAATCAAATTGGAACGTCAATATCTATACCCAGCCCTACTTGGGATGTCTTTAGTTAACCAGAAAAGGTTCATAATGGCGTTTTGTGCTAATGTTGATGCTGGGTCACAACCAGTGTTGGGTGTAACTAGTTACTAAGTAATTAGTTACTGTCATATAATTACCTTTCCCTTGAAAAATAGAGTAAGGGATTACTCTTTAGTTTTTCTGTATCTGTTACTTTTGATGTAATTGAACTAAATACTTTGTGTAATATATGTGTGTGCAATAATGGAATTCACATCAAAATTCAAAGTCTAACTTTAAAATCTGCGCTTTAATGTCTAATTCTCAAATTGTTATACTTTAGTCAGTTATTAATATTACTTTATGTAGTTTTCTATCATTTATTTGAATGAATTAAAAGCAGTTTCATGTCTGTCCTTGAATCACTAAACTCATCAAAGGTGATGTAGGATATAGAAAGTAATTAGTAATAAGTAATGACATACTTTTTGAAAAGAGTCATTTGTACAGTCATATAATTAACCCATTGAACAGTCATTAGTAACTATTAATTAATAAGTTTTTCAGAGCAACTTACCCAACACTGCTCGCTGCTCTTCCTGTTTATCGTATAGTTAATAAACTATATGTGTCTAGTATCGTTATAGATTTTTGCCATGAGAATATTGTTTCCTTCACACCCTCAATGTGTAACGCTGTTGTGTTGCAGGTGTCGGCATGGGGGGGCTACGTCTTCATCATCAACCTGATTCCTCTCCACGTGTTTGTGCTTCTCCTCATGCAGCGCTTCAGCAGGAGGCTGTACATCGGTGAGTCACCTGTGCCGTGTGTACACTTGTGAGTGTGAAGTACACACGTAACCGCCCACACAATCACGCACAGCAGTCCTTCCCCTCCGCACAATAATGAAGCGCGAACCTGCTTTTACCATTTTGCTTTTCATTTAAACGCACGTTCGCGACGGCGAAGCACTCGACTGCATCTGTGTCTCTTTCCAAAAGCATTCAGACATTGATGTTTAATGACACGTTTATCCCGCCCACTTCACTGTCGCATCTCGCAACCTCGAAATCACAAACGCAACTGATCTGAGGATACGTCGATCTATAAACATGTTTGCATGAACGACAAACTTTTATACCTCAGCAATAAGAGCAAGAGAAAGGGTCTTTTTTTTATCGTCACATCTATTTTCAGCTTTGACGTATTGTGCCATTTTTAGGTAAATGAATAATTGAAGGTGCAGTGTTTTGGCACGGCCCCTGAGCGAGCTCTTTGATAAAAGACCAGAGCCTTGTGCCATTGTGCTAATTCTGTTGAAATCTTTATTAGCTCCTCCCTTCCCGCTCTGCCATGCGAAATGTGTATCCTGATGGATGCTGGGTATTAGCTCACTCTGTCTCGGTTCTGAAAAGTTCTCGCGCTTGCCGCAGGTCCCGCTATACAGTTGAGATGGCGGGAGATCACAGTGATTAGATTTAAGAAGGACTGTGTTGTCTGGGACTGCGGGCGTCATGAAGGACATCAGCCAGTGGGACTGGTAATCTAACGTTTCTGCTTCACCTCCTTCTAGGATGATAGTTTGTTAGTGAGACTTCAAGCATTAGACGCCATGCACACAGACCACCCACAGTTCCTTCAAGGACTGTCTGATGTTCACACATAAAGAAGTTGCAGGTTTCTGGAATAAGAGTGCACAGGTTTTACCGTGCTAAAAATACTAAATCTGATTTCTTCACCGTATGACTGAAACCTCGTATCTCCTACAATAATGTAAAGAAAATATAACCTTGATATCTTTAACATTGACCGAGTACATCCATGTATTCAAAGTGAAATAGGCTTGTTTCCTCAGAGTTGGGGGGGGTTTGGCTGGTTTTCACAGATGCGGTCACATATTTCCAAAATATGATTTTGACAAAAAAGTTCCCTTCAGTGCTCGCGATCATTTTAGCACACCATAATGAAGGCTAAAACTAGGGATGCATCGATATGTAACTTTTGGCCGATAACGGTCATTTTTCAACATTGAAAGACATTAACCGATATTTTACATTTAGACATTTGGCAGACGCTTTTATCCAAAGCGACTTACAGTGCACTTATTACAGGGACAATTCCCCTGGAGCAACATGGAGTAAAGTGTCTTGCTCAAGGACACACTGGTGGTGGATGCTGGGATCGAACCAGCAACCTTTGATTTACCAGTTCAGTGGTTTAACCCACTAGACCACCATCACACAATATTAATATTAAATTCCCTAAGACTGAAACAATAGTCAAAAACAGGCACACATCAAAATGAGATTGATCATGACAGAAAGACAGTACTGTTCTGTATTTTAAATGTGAGCAGTTTGGACCTGAAGTTGTTTAACCAGAAGAAAGATTTATGATTTGTCTGCTAGAATATATCTGCCTACGTTTTATTATCGGCCGATACCGAAATGTCCAATAATTTACTGTGCATCCCTAGCAAAAACAGCTCAAAACCAGCGGACAGAAATGACCCGCAAGCTCGGTGTGAGGAACTTGTATAGAGAGTTTCTAATCAGCACAAGTGTAGCTATTGCAAGTTTGCATAACGTAATATCAAATATAGTCACAATATTCCCCTCATATCTGATCAATATAAGCATATAATATTTGCCATTGTGACTGTGTAAAACACATTACATGCATGTTTTAATGGTTTAATTGTTAGTATTTTGTTTTCACTATTCCTTTCTGGGTGGATGGTCTTAACTCTCAAAGTGCTTCCGAGGAAAAAAAGGTTAATTTCGAGTCATGTTCTCCATTTATTCGCTTAAATATTATGTAAGCAGGTTACCTTCACATACTATTCTGTAGTTAAAGAAGGTTACGGTTAGGGAACTGTCTAAACACAATTGTCAGACGTTTACAGACACTATCAGACACTTATTTGAATAAGCTGCTTTCATTTATTACATTCAGGTTAACCCATCACTTCTGTAAAGAAACAAAATAGTGTGGTTCTTCAAAGTACAAAAGTTGACTGGACCTCATCAGATTTCTCAAATGAGTCGTTTACATCTTATTTATAACAGTTTGAATAAAGAGAGTCTTCCTGGAATGGTTCAATCAGCTCTCGTCCGTTTCTTTCAGAAAACAGCCTGTGGGCTCTCTGCTGAGGAGAAAGTGTTATTAAAACCATTGTGTCTGGAGAGGCAGGTGTGTGTCGTCTTGTTAGCCCGTCTGGTTTGGACTGAAGACGGCCCTTTTGGCCTTAATTGATGCCTCTCAAAAGCTGACAGCTCGTAGAGTAGTTGACTCGCTCTGTCACCGCCGGCCGGCCTTGGTTTTCCATCAGTCTCTTTCTCTACCGCACAGCTGTTGGCACCTGTCTTTCAGACGGGGGTCCACTTCACTGAGATGTCACTCATGTGTCACTCGGGGGACAGGCTGCTACGCTTCTCAGCCTTACAGGAACGACTGTTTTATTTTTATCGCAAAGTAGTTTGCTAATATGAATGGGTGGATGATAAACTATGGTGTCTGTTTTACAGGATGAGATATTTGAAGCGGTCTTTGACTTCTCATGACACGCACACAGATCCTTCATAGATGTTTGATATATATACCGCATTACATTTGTGTAACTTTGTGGAGTTTTAATTTGCTGAAAAGTTAGTAGTGAGTGCTATTTAGAAAGTGGATTTGACAAAGTTTGCGATGTTCTTTGAAAGATTTTTTGTTGAGGAAGTGAGTATGAAGGTAATGAGATCCTCCGGCACAACTATATTCCACCTTTTGGAAGATTTATGTCTGTGAAATAACCTTTACTTATTACTTTTGGAACAGTCTGCAATTTACTACAAAGTCTGCTGTACACATCTACGGCTCATTGCATCCGTAAAATGTTGCGAGTCTTTCAGTGACATTGAAGACCTCAAAGACACGCATAAGCGAAGGCCATTAGACAGCGAGTACACATCGAGTGAGCCATTTGGGACGAGGCCAGATTTGGATGTTAGGCAAATTATCTTCTACAGTATTCTCTGTGTAAATGAACAAAGGTGACAGTGATGCGGTTCATAGATATCTGTTACCTGCTGTCGTGGACAAGTTAGCGTCAGCCTTTAGCTGTCTTTAGGAATTCTAATTAACTCAAGCTTTTAATTTGTTCTTTTAATGGTTTTTCAACTCTTACTTCACGGCTTGATGGGAATGGAGCCCAGATTAGAGCTCGTACAGGGACATCTGAAGCCGTTTCAATTTCCCCGACCGGTTCTTCACTTCCCAGCAGAACTTCATACTGCTGCTGTCATTGGTCAAATGTAAATCAAGCACCAATCCCAGATGGATTGACGTTAGACACGTTATTAGTGTTTTATCCAGAGATATTCAATACATTTTTATTTGCTGAAGTGAATTTCAAATAAGGGGAAACTTAATACAAAGCTTGAGAGACAACATACGTTTTATGATTTCTGTGTATTAAAATGTACAACCCAGAAGCAATAATACCCAACAAATGGAGAAGGGACGGCTCTTCATAGACAGAGAAATCGTTGTTTGAATTTTCATGTGCACACTTTTTAGGACTTTGCACCATTATGGATGTGACGATCCTGAAAATGTCACTTAAACACCGTTCACACAGACCGCTGATCGTAGAAAAGTGCCCAAAAATTGCCAGAGCGCCTTCTGTGTGAACACAAACGCATCCCGGAATGACCCGAAAAGTGATTCCAGAAAGGGGACCTAGTAACATTAACAGGATCAGTGCCTGTTTGACAAAAACAATGTCGTAAAAGCTGTGTAGTGATGACACACAACTATAATAAATCATAAATAATTTGGCTATGAAAACGGTTTAGTTTCAGTTTAGACTTGAAAGTACTTTTATCAAAACTATTAACACTAAATACACAGCGGTTCAATAATGTTGATCACTTACCAACATTTAAAACACTGTTTGTTCACCTGACCTGCTCTTGCTGTATTGTGGAGAAGCATGTGTGTTTGGATTTACATCCAAAGCTGCGAATTTATGCGCAAAATTGGAATATCGGATAAAACATTTTCGAATAAGCAACGTTTCCATACAAGTAGTCAAAATGCACAAAACATTACATTGCAGTATATAACATCACATGTCTTTACGGGATGTGTGTGAAAGCACGCACAGATTCCAGAAAATCACTGGCAGTGTGAATGAACAAAATCAAATGATTCTGGGACAAATTTCTGGACACATTTTCTGTGTATTTTCCAGGATCTCTGTGACCATAGAAAAAAAACACACAAAAAAAAGACTTCACATGTCTATTCAAACCACCAAATATTTGATTAAAACAATTTATTTTAAATGTTTAATTTGACATTTGTATGGAATTGCACAGTAATAGTAGCAGTACGGTAATAAAATGTACATCTGTAATGTATCATTTGTCCTTGTGTAGTGATGTAAACCTTGCATTTACTTGTCCTTAAATATGGACTGTTTTTGTTTTGACCTAGTGTTGATTTTGGCTATATTGCAACACAGCGTTTTCAAAAGTTGACCAAATGCACAAAACCAGAGCAGAGGTGTCATTGGGAGATTGAATTTTTAAAAAAATAATTTGATGGACGTTGAAAGCTCATTCCACTGCCGAGGAACCCTTATATCATACCTCATTGTCATGGCTATTCATTCTCTTTCTCTGTCCGTCTCTCTTTCTTCTAGCCTACAGCACCTTTTATATAGTGGGCCTGGTGCTGTCCATGCAGATCCCATTTGTAGGCTTCCAGCCCATCAGGACGAGCGAGCACATGGCGGCTGCAGGTTAGACATTCTTCACTTAATCCTGAACTGTTGCTGATCCAGCTTGAACTGAGACCAGCTCAACTCCTTAAACTCCTTAAACTTAAGCCACAAGACCTCAAATAGGTGTAAATGGTCTTAAGCAGTTCATGTGTGTTGGATTTGAGGACATGGGTTGATGGTGTGTGTGTGTGTTTTCAGGTGTGTTTGCGTTGCTTCAGGCCTATGCCTTTCTCCAGTATCTGAAAGACAGGTTGACCAGACAAGAGTTCCAGACCCTATTCTTTCTGGGAGTCTCTCTGGCAGCGGGGCTGGTTTTCCTTACCGTGATCTACCTGACCTACACAGGTGAGTGCATTTATTGCGGCGCAGAAACATGTTGTGAAACCCTGTGCTACCTTGGTGTTATCAAAATTAGAGCTACAATCTTCCTTACGGAAATGTATTATAATATGTGAGGGATAATATACATCCAGGCGTGCATTACAGCTAAATAACTTGACAAGGGTATCAGGACCCTGACACAAACTCAGTTGTGATGGACACAAAGCTGACGTGATAAGAGACTGCCGAGTGATGTATTCAATATGTATGTAAGTAGTACAGGTCAAGATGACTCGTAGTACCTGGATGAACTGTTTTAGCAAAGAACAGGTCTCTGTGGGACATGGAAGGGGCGGTGTGTAACTTTAACACTCTCGGGTTGGTTTTTGCCGTCTTTCAAACACATGATTCCACGTTGGATCCTCCCATGAGTGCAAGACGAGTCATAAAAATTTAGCACCATTTTCTTGAGATCAAGAAAGTCATTTGTTTGGCACTTTTTTCAGAATTGTCACCATAATACATTGCCAACGTGACTCGTTTGCAAAAACAAAGGCTCCATTGCTTTTTTGATGTAATATTATAAAGCTTTTTTGCCAGTTGGCTTGTCACGCAGCTCATTGAGTGAACCCCTTTAATCATTCATTGTTTAGATCGCCCTTTTGTATTTTCCATGATTTAATCTCCTACCCTTTACACCATCAATACGGAAAATATGCCATCATAGCGTTTCTCATCTCACCTGAAGACGGCCCTGTGACCCTGTGACCCCAGTCTCTTAACATTTCACCCCTGATAGTATATACGGAGTTTAGGTGATCTGCTGGTATCCCCAGCCTTTCATTAATCTTCCTGCCGGCGTCTCCAGTAGGCCTCTGAGATCTCATTAAGCACTTCCCTCAACTCGCCACGCTGCTGTTCAAACCGAGCGCAGCCTCGTGCTGTAGATTAATTGAAACCGTTGTCGGCTATATGTGTGGTATTAAAACTCACTGGATCCAGTCCAAGCTCGTGAGCACCTCGGAAGGCGGCGTTCTGAAGTGCTTTGGAGTCTGTAATGGTCGGGTTGTTTGTGCGTCTGTGTGTTTGCTTTTAATCATGCTCTTGTGTTAATGTGTTTTCAGGGTACATTGCTCCTTGGAGTGGGCGTTTTTACTCTCTGTGGGACACTGGGTAAGTTTGTCACACGGCACACATTCGCTACACTTTTTGTGTGATGGGAATGCTAATAGCAGATTAGCACACCATTTTCGCGTTTTCACAACAAAAGACCGGATTTTGTCGGGGGGTGAAGTATGTGATGTGATTATGTGTGAAATGAGTTTTTAGATTGCCTTGAAACTTAAAGGCTTGAAAAGAAACAAAAATCTGTTAATGAGCAAGTAGGTTAAAACCAGAGGCCGGATTCACAAAACATTCTTGAGAAAAGTCTTCTTGACTGCCACTATATTTTTCTTGACTTCTCATTTAAGAAAAGTTGGGAAACGTCAAGATCTTAATTTTCTTCTCAACATTGATTTTTGGTCATTTCTCGAAATGAAAGCCACAAAGTCGTAAATATCACCTTTCAGTTTAGGATAGCCTAGCAGTTGGTTTAAATCCCAAAAGGTAAACTGGTTTTTGGTTGTTTTACATATAACGTGTATTGTGTTGAGCCAGAATCAGAAATAGGTCTGGGCGATATATTGTGCGATTCTTATGCTCTGTTTCTCAATGACTTGTGGTTAAATGCCGCTACATAGGAAAGCCAGAGGGCGCTCTTGCGCAGAAATTCAGAATATGGGAAACAGAAGACGAACAACTCAATGCGCGAAATGCCAGTGGTCATATTTTATCGCTGTTCTTCAAACCGTTTCATGTATTTTCAGGATAATAACGTTTATTTATAGTGATGATGTTTGACGACTGTAGTTTTAAATGCACGTTAAAAGCGACTCGTACTGCTTTAAGATCAAGCAGCTTTCCTTTTCAAACAAAGATGGCGATATTGAGGCAGAATGTTATGGATTGCTAAATACAATATTAAAGTACTGTACAGTCATTTATTTCTATGTTTATTGTATAGGTCCAAAATGCAAACTTAGGATATTGTTTTTATCTATTTATATGATCTATTTTACTGAAACATGATAGATAACTTGTGGTAAGGGAAACATCCCCACCTCACTTCAGAGTCTTTGACATCAACAAAGAAAACAAGCAGCTAGTTGGTCACACACGTCCGTTTGGCTTTGCAGCGCTCTTCCTCGCGGCCATAAACCTACATTTGTCTCGCTGCCAGCCTGAAGGTGTTCTTTGCCCTCTGTGAAATGCCGCCCATCATAAATTCATAAAGTGTAACTCCCACTATGCAGTGGTCTCTGCAGGGAGACCCAGAGCCCCGTGGATCTCCAGCTGTGCTCAGCCAGCCATCTGCTCCGCAGTCCGCACTACAGATACAGAAGGTCAAGTCACCAGATAATGATCACAACACTGATAGAGTCCAGCGCAGTAATGCAGCAAAAGCGTGTGGAACAGAAGTGCAGGAGCGAACGCCCATCATCAAGAGGTTTTGGGTGTCCAAAGCCTTGACATTTCTTTCACCGAGCGGCTTCGCTGTGGTTGTTTTATTTGTGTCGTATTTTATAATCTTGGTATTTTCAGCACTTGGGGTCAGCTCCAGTTGGTTTCTGTTCGCTTCAGAAATAATCTTTTGCCTGACTTGGTTTGACTAAACTTGAGTCCTCAGGGTGTGAATGTTTTGTGTTGTTCGAGAGCGTGTTAGATGCTCTCCGTGGCTATTAAATAGGCTTTACTCTTCAAAGAGTTGTTTTGGGAAGGATTTGTGGACGCTTCGGCCTCAAAACAAACAATCCAGCAGAAGTCTGAGCTACTTTATTGAAGTGCATATCAAGTTTTGCTTTTGAGCCGGCTTCAGTCTAACCATTTTGAACTGTTTGAATGCTAAAACAACATCTTATGTCTCAACTCATTTTTCAATACAGTAAAATTCATGCTAATGATAGTAGCGATTGCTTAATTGGTTCCATTGGGATGCTTTTAACGGAGAACTTGACTCACGTTCTGTTTAGACTCTAACGTGGGTGTTGGTGTGTGTTGTGTGTTTCCACACAAGCTATAGACTCTCATTCACTCCCGGCTTGTCAATTCAGTTTCACTTTGTGTGATTTTGTCGTAAGATTTTCCTCTCGTCCTCTCAGATACGCAAAGATCCACATCCCCATCATCGCGTCCGTCTCGGAGCACCAGCCCACCACCTGGGTCTCATTCTTCTTTGATCTGCACATCCTGGTCTGCACCTTCCCGGCCGGCCTCTGGTTCTGCATCAAGAACATCAATGACGAGAGAGTTTTCGGTGAGCTTGAGTTTTTCAGTTTCGGTCTCACGGCCTCACAGTTGTGGATTGGACGTCTAAGTTGTTTTTTGACAGCAAAAAGGTATATATTCTTTTAAATCTAATTTTAGGGGATAACTTGACCATTTGAGGAGAAATGACCTCAGAGATTCCTTAGAATTGGTTGGAAGGGATTGTAATAAATTTAATAGTGCAATAACATTAATGCAATTTTGGTTAAAGAACTAGTGCTCATGTCTATCAAAACCTGTATATGACTCTTCTGTGGAAAACAAAAGAAGATATTTGAGAAAAGTGTACATACAATGGAAGTCAATGGGGGCCAACGCTGCTACATACTTCAAAATATCTTCTTTTGTGCTCTGAAGAAGAAAGTTGTACTTAATGTCTGGGTGAACAATCCCTTTAACGCTTTCTGTATACAAAGTCTTACAAAACGTTATTAATATTGTGCTGTATTATTTATATATTGTCATGTCATTTTAATGCAACATCATTTCTTCTACTCATTATCTCTATATGGAAAATGCATAATATGGAAGAATATAAAATAAGGAATGTCATCTCTAGTACGCTTTTACACATTTCTCGTTCTGTTTTCGTTTATTATGCTAAATGGCGCATCATCCTTAAATATAATTTCCAAAATTGTTTTGTCTCTAAAACAACTTCATATTGAATCTCCAGCAGTGGATCTAAACAGCCCTGAGCTCGTTTCGTCCAGTAGCGTTTGTATTCTGACCATTTTAATCTGTAGTACTAGTGATTGTATCCACGTCGTGCTGAGAACACCGACTGCAATCTGAATGTCTCATTTATGTAAACACAAATGCATTGAATTGATCTGGTTCCCCAGATGGACTCTGCGTTGAAATTTTTCATACTGGCTGTCACGGCGTTCCTGCAGAACCAACAAGGGAACGTGAATACACGGCATGCGGCGGCACGTTTAAAGCCCATTGATTTGACTTTCCGTTTGACGTCAGCTCGCTGTTCTTAGGTCCCTCAGGAGTCATTATCCAGCCAGCACAGAAGCAGAAAGGCTTCACTACAGATATCTGCTGTTCCTCCTGCACTGCAGTGTCCGTTTCACTGACTGAAGTTCTCTGTCTCCCTCTAGTGGCTCTGTACGCCATCAGTGCCGTGTACTTTGCTGGCGTGATGGTGCGGCTCATGTTGACTCTCACCCCGGTCGTGTGCATGCTGTCGGCCATCGCCTTCTCCAGCGTGTTCGAGCACTACCTGGGAGACGACATGAAGCGCGAGAACCCGCCTGCGGAAGACAGCAGCGATGAGGATGATAAGAGGAATCAGGGGAACCTATACGATAAGGTCAGGGGAAGGTCAAAGGTCGCAAATGTTAAGGTCACATAAATGTCTTCATTCGATTGTCATTTTCACACCACCAAACCAAGTGAAACCAGTTACAAGTTGATTTCATTTGTTCACATATTTGTTATCATTGCAGGGGGCAAGATAGGGGATTGTGGGTAGCTCGTTTGTGTCACGTCTGTAGTGGGTCTAACGCGATTGTTGCCTCCGTGTGTCCTCGCAGGCCGGCAAAGTGAGAAAGCACGTGTCCGAGCAGGACCGCCCGGAGGAGGGACTGGGGCCGAACATCAAGAGCATCGTCACCATGCTGATGCTGATGCTCCTGATGATGTTTGCAGTTCACTGCACCTGGGTCACCAGCAACGCCTACTCCAGTCCCAGCGTGGTGCTGGCGTCATACAACCATGATGGGTATGGTCCTGTACGGTAGACTGAAACGCTGCGAAGCGACGCTTGAGTACCTGTGAAAGATGTTTTGTGTTGATTCTAGGTCGAGGAACATCCTGGACGATTTCCGTGAAGCGTATTATTGGCTCCGGCAGAACACGGATGAGCACGCTCGGGTCATGTCCTGGTGGGACTACGGTTATCAGATAGCAGGCATGGCCAACCGGACGACGCTGGTGGACAACAACACATGGAATAACAGCCACATAGCACTGGTGAGGAACCCTGCATCATGAAAACGCCGTCTTGAAACGTTAATAACGGTGGTTTGCTGTATGTTAAAAGTCAAAGTGATCCACTGATGTTCTGCCTCTTCTGCAGGTTGGTAAAGCCATGTCCTCCAATGAAAGTGCAGCCTATGAGATTATGAAGTCGCTGGATGTGGATTATGTCTTGATCATCTTCGGGGGTGTGATCGGATACTCGGGCGACGATATTAACAAGTTCCTGTGGATGGTGCGCATTGCAGAGGGAGAGCACCCTAAAGATATTCGGGTTAGTGTGAATCTTGGCTGTTTGGATGTTTTAACAGCAGACTCAACTGTCAATTCTGCCACATGTACAGTACTTTCATATAGAGGTTAAATTGCGTTACTCTCAGACCCGCGGTGCATACAAATAACATTACACAGAATAAAAATATGTATATACAGGCATGTGATCAGCCAAAGAGAAACAAGAAGGAAGACCGAACGCCCCCTCGCCGGACCCCAACGCCCCCTCTTTAATGTGACATGATTAAAAGCAGGAAACTGTCTACCAGAAATAGATATTTTTCACTTGGCAACACAAAAACAAACTATCATAACTTCCCAATTTGGAGAATATCAGTTCATATGTTTTTTAGTTTAACAGTTATAATAATTCAAAATAATTCATTACATTTATATATATATAAATATCTTATGATAATGTCTTATACATATGCCCCTTGAGTAGTTTATACTAGGCCTACTTTAAGGAATTATTGATGATTACAATCAAATTTAAACAATAATTAAACACAAAAAGTAAAGAATGTTATGGCACATCTACGTCATTCATACAGCGTTTTATCAGAATTAATCTGCAGGTTTTGCAAACAATGCATGTTGATGTTTTAGTTCATTAAAATTAATGCTTTCAGTAGAGACTTCAAGACGTTTATATTATAGTGACAGGATCGGCCATTTGTATAGATTCAAGCCATCAAATCACGGAACGGCCTATTTTAGTCTCTGTATATAGATAATGTTTTAATGTTTAATATCATATCATATAGACATCTCAACTTCCAGACTCTGGGTTTTCTGTATACATTACAAAACGCTCTTCAGTTCCCCACTTATTTAGAAATGACACCCCACACATTTTTGAGTACCAAAACAGCCGTGTTTGGCTTCTATTAGTCTGTTTGGACTGTCTGGAACAATGAAGATAACTCCTTAAATGATGTTCTTCTGAATGAAGCGATCGCTCTGCATTTATAACAAGCGTGTGCATGAAGAAGAGAGCGTAGAAAGGATCCCGGTGGCCAGCTGTATGATAACCACGCGCACATCCCCAATAAATCGAATTTATGCAATTTACGCGGGTGATCCAAGCAAGGTCAAAAATACGGAAGTCTGTATTTATACGGAAAAATCACATCCCTGTTTATATAATAATCTGTATTTATCTGTTTTTTATGTACATGTAAAATAGAACTATTTCAAGCAGGGATATTTAAAAAGAAAAAGTATTATTTATGTTCTAATTTTGTACAATCATAAGTCAAATATGTGACCCTGGACCAGAAAACCAGTCATAAGGGGCAATTTTTCTAAATTATAGATTTATACACATGATGAATAAATAAGCTTTCCATTGACGTGTGGTTTGTTAGAATAAGACGATATTTGGCAGAGATAGCACTTTTTGAAAATATGAAATCTGAGTGTGCAAAAGAATACAAATATTGAGAAAGTAGCAGGCCGTTCCTAAGAAGGAACAGGTTTCTTTATAAGAACAAAACATAGCTCTGTATACTGTGGCTAAATGAGACCAGTTTTATTTTATTGCACTTTTTATTGTCCTTACGTTGTCTCACTTGTTTCCATTGGATAAAAGCGTCTGATAAATGACTAAATGTAAATGTTTTAACGCTCTCTTTATTTTACCGCTGTAATGATGTTGTGGAGAGTGGGTGAACCTGAAAGGGGAAATTCTAAGCTTTTGACAAAATATCTTTATGGAACGTGATCTTAACTAAATGATTTTTGGCATTGAAGAAAAATGACATTACATTTAGCAGACGCTTTTATCCAAAGAGACTAACAGATGAGGGAAACAATGGAAGCAATTGAGACAACACAAGGACAACAAAAGTGTAAGAAAAAAATCAATCATTTTGACATATTGTTGGCTATTGATACAAATATACACGTGCTACTTATGAGGGGTTTTGAGGTCCAGGGTCACATATGTGATTTGTGTTGCGCTATTAGACTGTATGTTAGCACAATAAACCTACAAAGCACTTCACAATATTACTGTGACCTTTGAATTCCTTTTATTTTGTTTTTTTGTGAGCACCGTATAGTTTTGTGCAATCATAGGTTAAACATATCTACTCAGAATTTACTAAAATACATTTGCAAAGTGTTCAAATCAAACTTTACAAGGCATATCAGTAGGGTGGTAACCATTCACCGTGAGCCGGTCAAAAATCTATTATAATATGTGATGATTGAAGGCGGATGAGAAGTTATTAAAATCACAGTACATGGTTTGAACAGCAGGGGCCGCTGTGTTTCTGCAAACTTGTTAAACATGGATATGCTATATTATGAAAAAGTAAGAGTTAGCAAAAACACAGACAAATTCTTAGTTTGTTTATATTAAAGAGACTTTGTATTATACATTATACATAAAAACTGCAATTTAGTTTTGTTATTTGACATCATATATATTAAAGAATTTTGCAGCATTAGAAAAGTAATAAAAGGGCAGTTGTTCATTTTAAATTTTACTCAACTCATACGTTCAAAAATCATGTTTAAATGGCATCGCGAGATCAAAATCATGAATCGCATCGCGAGCTGAGTGAATCATTGCTTCCCTACATGTTAGGCACTGCATTTTTTTTTTAATGTCTGTACGTTAAGTGAACTCTGAATTGAATAACTGACTAGTTAAATAGACATGCTGCGGGATATATAATTAGATAAAAATTTGTTTTGTACATTCCCATTACAGATAACACAAAGCAATCTCCGTCTGACTGTATTTCTGTACATTGTTGTACTGCATTAAGGGAGCCTGTCATGATTTCAGATGTGCAATTTAGATAAGTGTTGAACTACATTTGTGTGTGTTTGCTCTTGTGCAGGAGAGCGATTATTTCACACCACAGGGAGAGTTTAGGGTGGATAAGGCCGGATCGCCCACCCTGCTCAACTGCCTGATGTACAAAATGTCTTACTACCGCTTTGGGGAAATGCAAGTGAGTATCTCATCTGCAGTGAAGTCATTATCAGTATTTTAATTTTGCTTCATAACACGATGTAGTGGAAACCAACAATTTGCTTCAGATGGGATTATTACAAGCCAAATGACTTCTTCCACAGCTGGACTTCCGCACGCCTCCCGGCTTCGACCGGACGCGTAATGCTGAGATCGGCAACAAGGACATCCATCTGAAGCACCTGGAGGAGGCGTTCACTTCCGAGCACTGGCTGGTGCGCATCTACAGGGTGAAGAAGCAAGAGAACAGACAAGCCCTGGACCACAAGCTCCGCAACATCTCAGCCAAGCAGAAGTACACCTCAAAAAAGGTTCCTATAGATTCCATAACGACAGCTTTTTGAGAATCTCGTTAATTCTTTTCATGTTTAATACGGAAGTAACTAAAGGTTCCTTGTTTTTGTGGTTTACAGACAGCCAAGAGGAAGAGGGGGTTTATCAAAAACAAATTGGCTCTGAAAAAAGGCAAGAAACTGGTCAAGAAGTCTGTTTAGCTATTGAATGGAAAGGTCTAGAATGGGAAAAATAGGAAAACAAAAGACAAGGACTAATGCAACTAGTAAGTAATCCATCGTCTGGCACCGCCCACCTAAGAATATTTGATTGGAGGCTTTCGGTCCTGTGATTGCCATGACGACACGGAGGTTCCACGATCGGTCGGAGGATGGAGCAAGGATGGGGATCAATGGCTGTTTTAATCTGACAACTCTGGACTCAGTTTGGTTGTTTTGCCTTTGTTTTGTTTCTTTGTTTTTCTTATGTACTTGAATGTGCAGATGAAGGCCGTTTGCTAAATGGCAGTCGCTATTTTTCTGGTAACATAATCTAACCGAACGCTAACAACTGACCGACGACTATCAATTCGGTAAAGCTCAGTGAATCTTGGAGCACCAAAGAAAATGTTTTTTTTTTTTTTTGTCAGAGCCTGTATGAAATGACCTTTGATAGATTTAAAAATAAAAGATGTGGAATCTGAAGAAAATGGATCTGCAGTCGGACGGGGTGTAACTTGCTCTTTTGGTTTTAATTCTCTGTAAACCCCTTTTCCCGTGTAACAGAATGCAGCTGTGTCTTTGGCTCTGAATTTGTGCGATTCTTTCCATTAAACAGAGTAGGTTTTTGCTAAGGTTTAACTATGATGGTGATTTTTGAATTATAACGTTTTGTTGATTAAGTTTTGAATGTTTTTGTTTTCTATTGGTTGTACGATTTTAAAAGTGTATGCAATAATTCAAAAATCTAAAGTTTGATGAAGAATCGTGTTTTTGGTCTTTTTGTTTTTCTCGTTTTGTCCAGAGACCGCTGTGGTTTGGTATCTCCTGGACAGTTTCCACTTATGGATGTTTTTCCCCTCTTTTGACTAACGTTTTGGGCCGATTAGAAATTCTGAACGACTGTCTGCCAGGACAAAAGTGTGAATTGAATTAGCTGTAGGTTTATAAAAAATGCTGCATTATTAGTCTGAATGCACTTTGTCTTAGTTCAACTTAATCTGGATCCACTACTGAGTAGCATGCGGGTGGAGAGTGCGTGTTTTTAGTGTGACACTTCCCATCTTTTTTTTTACGTTGAAAAGAACGCTTTCTGCAACATCAAATGGGTTTGGGCTCTCCTCAGTTTTACTCCGGCTGTCATCTAAACTTTCCTTGTTTCTTTGTTTCCTGGCTTTCCAGTTTCCAGCTTTGTGTTTTGCTTTTGCTCCGTGTTTTTTTATATAATTGAAAGGAAACTTTGCTCTATATAACATACTTGCGTTCTTCTCAGAGGGCTTCGAATCTTTGGAAGGTATTTATTAACAAGAATGAAATTGAAGACGAGGCAGCCTTTCATCCTGAAATGCAAAAAGCTGTAATTTTCTTTTTCAAATGAAAATTTATTCCATGAATTGTAAAAAAAAAAAACAAAGTCAAAAACAGATGGAGAGCAGCAGAGATGCTGTTGTGAGTTGATGCCTATGTTATTAAAAGACTCAGTGAAAGCGTTGGTCTTATCCATGTGCATGTTCACATGTTCACACATTCATTTTCATATGAGAGAAAAGATTTGCTGTTTTAAAATAGAAATGCTGCATTGATATTCCACATGTGTCCACTAGACAGCTCTAGCGCATCACTAAAACAACTCTGTAGCATCTAAATTCGTTAGCTGTTATTTAGGTTAGCCATCACATTTCAGTCATGCTTTATTAGATCACATCTATTTGGTTCCACTAATTCGCATCAGCTTCTATAAAAAGTGTTCTTTGTTTTGGGATTCTTATAGTTCACTTTCAAAATCATTTTCATGATCATTTACTCACCCCATGTCATCAGAGATGTTTATGTATTTGTTTCTTTAGTGGAAAAGAAATGAAGGTTTTTGATGAAGACATTCCAAGAGTTTTCTCCATATAGTGGACTTCAATGGACTTCAAACGGTCCAAATGGCAGCTTCAAAGGGCTTTACATAAGACCTTTATTCATGGTCTGGTATGGTTTAGAGAAACCAAGACTTGTTTTCGATGTGTTTGCTTTATAAACACAAATGCTCTGCGATGCGCGTTCATGACTTCAAACTTGCACGTTGAACTTGTAAACACTGACTGTACTTCTGCCTACATCAAGTGTGATCTTTTCAACGTTTGACGTGAAGTCATGAACGCGCATTTGTGTTTATAAAGCATATACATTTTTTTATTTTTAGAAAATGACCGATGGTTTCTCCAGATAAGTATTTTCATCGTCTCATTTAAATCCCTTTGAAGCTGCACTGAAACTGGACTCCAAACTATTGAAGGTCAAAATGACATTGAAGTCCACTGTAGATTATCATGAACATTTATTTTGAAAGTGAACTACTCCTAAACATTTTTAATTACATCACAAGACCTGCCTTTCCATTAATATGTTTAGATCTGTAAATGATGAGCAGACATTTGAACATTTGTGTTTTGCAGTGAGATCTTTATTTAGTATCTAAGTACATATTGTTGGAACACCATCTGTGATCATCTACAGTTGAATCAAAGCAGGCCACATTCACTCCTCATTCAGGGCACCTGTAGTTTTACACATCTACAATGACCGTCACAGGCACACATGCAGAAGACACTTGACTACTATAAAAATACATGAAAGTGGGCCGAGTCTTCTCAATTGAAGGTCAAAAGCGATACAGCTTTTAAATGCACAATTTTGAAATATTGCACGAACCTGGGTTAGTCACAAACATTCTGAGGGTCTTTGGGTATGTGGTCTTTTTAGCTTACTTTATGCTGTATGCTCTTGAAAGTGTGAACTTCATTCAACTTTCAGTATGTAATATGTTTTGGATTTATATGTAATTTCTTATGAAACCTCTACCAACAAATTTATCAGCATAAATCGCCGTAGTTCTGTTGAGCTGGTCTCCCAGCTTGGTCAAGAGGATGTTTGGGTGGTTGAACTGAATCCCATTTAAAACCGACCAGCTGGGACCGCCGGAGGCTGGATGTCTTAAAGGGACAGTTCACCTATAAAGATTCTGTCATCATTAATTCACCCTCCAGTGGTTTCAAATCTGCATACATCTCTTTGTTCTGAACACGGAACAATATTTTGAAGAACGGTTCTTAGCCACCACTGACTATCATAGTATTTCAATGGTACACAAAAGTGACTTACAGAGAGTTCAGGGAACATTAAACAATAATACAACAGGTGCTAATACAGAGTATTTTTGCTTTCCTACATTCTTCCAAATATCTTCTTTTGTGTTCAACAGAACAAATAGTTTTATACAGATTTGGAACAACTTAAGGGCGAGTGCATTTTGATTTTTGATTGAACTGTTCACCCAAAACAAGGCTGTGACAAGAGTAACAGAAACAAGCACCTGTGATTTTCATCATACTGCTTCTGACGCTACAGATTTAAACAGCACCAGACACAAAAACAGCTTTCATTTGCCACTCGTTTTTTGCTGGGGTGTACAATGAATCTTGCCAGAAGAAGAGTTTATGATCCATGTCGATTTACAGAGCTATATTTATTGGCGAAACGAGTGAGGTTCAAAATCACGTTTCTGATCATCTGCTTTGGAGTGGACGTCAACTTATACGTAATAGAGATCAAACGAGTCACATTTCAACTAAACGTATCATCCCTGGATTCCCATTACGGAAAACAAACAGAAAGAAAACATATTTGTGGTGAAGTAAAGATGCATGTTATTAATGTCCACACAGCGCTAATACAATTATATTTTTCCCCTTGGTTAAAGAAGTGTTGCTTTTATCCATTCACGCTGAACTAAAACAACCATTTCAATCATAAGAACACGAGGTGTGAGGTGACTTTAACAATATATAACACACCTCACTGCTCACATTTACGCAGCCTAAACATCTGTCTCTGTGTCCTCATGGCACAACACAACTTAGTCGTATATTGTCAACTAACACGGATGCTACATCTCATATACAAATATAAAGATATTGCACAAGTTCATACTATATCAGTCCAAATCTCTGTCCTCCTGCTCTGACCCACTCCAGTCTGTGTTGTTTTTGGCACCTTCCTCTCTCTGTGAGATGTGTGGAAGAAATGGATCGATCCCGTTCCTGCTCCACGAGTCCCGTTCAGGGTCCGGGGTCTGTGAGGGACCGACATCGTGCGGCTCCGGATTAGCTCATCACTTTGTCTTCCATAGAGGACTGTGGTACACCCAGCCCTCGCCCTGAAGGACAATTCAAGACAAAAACAAATGTTAGACATGAACTAATAACATTTGTATGACTCCGAAGAGAAAAATATATTTAATAGTTGTAATATACTACATCCAGACGAGTCCACACTAATGCTTTTATACCTCTTTGATAAAGTACTTTGGTTTCCAGGGGACGTGGCTGGCCGTTCTCTGCTTCCCTTCCCTCCTCTGTCTCTCTTCCAGCTGGTGTTTGTGTTCGGTGGCAGTATCGATGTCTCCCGTCTTCAGCGCAGAGCTCACGTGCTGCCACAGCCGCCTGTCAATCATAGTCAAAGGGCGGGGTTAGGAAAGAAGAATTTGACCCAAATTCTAAGTACAGGATTGTTGTGATCACAATCAGCACGGATGTAAATGACAGAACGGCCGGTGTGTTGAAGTGCGGGTCAGTGCTGGAAAGCACTTCTTGGCAAACTCTACACAACTTTTTTCACAAGTAAGAGCAAAAAGATGCGACTAAGGGGCTGTATGGACCAAGACGCTTAAACTCGGCTGTAAACGCCAGGAGCTCGGCTGGTCGAATGCCAGCGCTGAACGTGGGGAAAAACGCAGAGCACATAAAAAAAAGCTGCTCGTGTCTTCAAAAAACCCAGCGTTTCCATTGGAAACAATTGAAAAAACACAGCATACGCCGGCATAAACACCTCGGTGGACACAGCCCATTACACGTTTTTCAAGATATATTATTTATTCAAAAATTTATTTTTCACAATTTTCTTTTACCAAAAATAAATGGTTCCTTCTTCAGAGATTGAATTGATTGAATTTAGGGAAATGACAAACATTATGCAGTCTGGTTGTAATTGAGTAAAAGTAAACACCAGAAAGAAAAACTCACATGCATTTTTATTGTCGTATTAATTCAAAAAGACCTACGAACATTTGCTTAATAAGCAAAACATTGGGCCGCTTCTTTATGGGTTCTTCAGCGGTCTTGTGTCCTTGTGTTCTCTCTCTACGTCATCAATAACCGTCAAAGTCCGGTTCCAACACTCAAGAACGGAGAACACATGAACGTAACGCGACGTATGGAACTTGTCGAAGTCCCAGAAGTCACTGCGGTGCGTCCATGCAGTGGCGGTTTTAGGCACGGGCGAACCGGGCAGCCGCCCGGGGCGCCAAATTTTCACGACACGTGGGGGGCGGCACAAGCACTTGAAAAAGAAAAATAATCCGCGCCGCAAAGCAGGTTTCTATTATGTATAATATAACTGTCTGTGTGGGGAATTGGCAAATCGCCGCCCCTGCTTGCTGAGAAGCGCAGAAGCTGTGTGAAAACTGTAAAGGGGAGGGGCTGATCCCCTGATGGACAGTTCACCTCTCCCAAATGGAGCGGACAAGGAGGGGGGCCCATTTAGTGGGCTAAAATCAGTCACACCTTGACTTTCTTCTAAATAACGCACATTTCATTCATAATTTTAAAGCACAGGCCTATTTTTCCACGTTTTTTTTCTGCATTGTGTGTGAAATGGCTAATAAAAAAAGTTAATCCAAAACGATTATGTGGAGGTGAAGTGGTTTAGTCTTGATTGTCGAGTGCCAGATAAACATGAAAGCGATGGAGAGAAAAAGGTTTAAGCCGTCAGGTGCCCAATATAAGAAAAAATCAAAGTAGAAGCGGAGAAAGGAGCAAAAGATAAAGGTATGTAACTACGTTCTCTCTGTATGATTACGGTGACGTTATCCATCATCAATGAAGGGCTAATGTTAATGGGTGGTAACGTTAACTCTTACGTTTGTTAGCCTTCTTGCTATGATGCTTATACAACAATAATTCGGTCTTAACTCAACAAACACGAGATCTAATTTCACCATAAGATTGTGCTTTGCAACAAAACTGTTACAAGTAAAGTTATTATTTATTTCCATCATTGGGGTTAATGTTGGACCCTGTAATTAGCCAACGAAATTAACATATGTCTGGATGTGTTCAAAGGCAAACATTTGCTATAACTCTGTTGCGTGACAAAGAATATAATTTGAGGCAGTAACCAAGGAGCTAATTGTTCCTCCCTTAGATTAGATTAATAAAGCGTCTAATGAGTCATGACAGACATTTGGCATGTAAGGGCATGTTTATTTAAATTTGCAATTCATAAGAGTTATACTGTAGCCTACTGTCTTTTGATGTCAATTTCAATTGCAAATTCATGGGCACTTCTAAAGTATTTTGGAGAATCCTCTGTCACTGGTCAGCCATCAAAAACCATCAGCCTCCTTGAATTTTATCACTTTTATGCATGATATGGATCTATCAGAGATCTACCCCAACTTTTGGACTGCTCTCAGGATTACACTTACTCTGCCAGTCACTGTGGCTCAAGCAGAGAGGAGCTTTTCAAAAGTTGATCAAGTCATACCTGAGGTCAACCATGTCTCAAGAACAGCTCACTGGCCTTCCTATCATCAGTATCAATAACTCAATAGGGGGCAGATTTCGTATGATGACATTATTGATGATTTTGCATTAAGGAAGGCCAGAAAGGTCAGGTTTTAGTTTGTGTTTTCTGTTCTTAGTGCAATAGTGTAATAATTAGATTTGCTTTTGTGTGATGAAGGATTTGTGCTATTTAGAATATTTTTTCTATATTTTATTTGTATATTATTCTTAATATTTTAATGTTGTTGTTCTCTGGTCGTGTTACATCATGATACATATGTACATCATGTACATATGTTGCAACATTTATGTACATAGAGTATATTTAAGTTCTGATAACTTATACTGATTTGTGCAGAATTGTGTTTTTAAAATGTTCTGTTGAAGGATTTGTGCAATTGAGAAATATAAGGTTCGTCTTACACTTATATAGTTATGGTAAAACATGGCTTTTTTTCTCTCGGATGGGTGGGAGTAGATGGGGGGGCACCCAGAGCGGATCTCGCCCGGGGAGTGATTCAATGTAGAACCGCCACTGCGTCCATGAGAGTTCGTTCTTCCAGTGCTTTCTCACAAGTCGTTCTTTGCGTTCTTGGAACGGCCATAAACACCATACAAGTGTTTTAACACAATTGGACAGTTTTTTCATGTTAATGGTGTCGGATAAGTTATTTCGAGTAGGCAGACTAAGCACCAAAATGGAATAAAGCTCTGGCTTTGAAACATGAAAAACTAGTGTGTGTGACCCATGTCTAGTCATATCGACTGTGATCATGAATCAGCAAATACTTTTTGAAATTGCATCCCAATCCTCAGAAGGATCAGGTAATCCTGACTTCGGCTGTCTCGTCTTGTTTGATTGCATTACACAGCTGTGGAAAAGCCAGGCTGATAGCATTAGACTACTCTATCTGACTGCTCATCCGTGGATCTCTCTCTACCATAAGCCAATAAACAGCATCAGAGATTATTAAGTGAAGCCTCCAGCTCGCTCATGGCCTGTCAGTGGAGGATATGTGGGTCCACGAGTGTTACATAAGAGCTCTAGAGGACCAGGGTTTCGCAAATATTGTGCTGAAGTGCGAGGTACTCATACACCATCATCTGAAGTTCTAACTTTTATTCACTCTGCGTAAGTACCTTGTTTTTTACAGCAGGACGGTTCCACTTAACTTGCATTTGAAGAAAGAGAACCAGACAATGTTTTCAAGTGGAGAAGTGCAGCTAAAAGCCCATTCAGAACCAGTGTTTGAAAGACACTTTACGAAAAGTGTTTTTGTTGGAGCATGTTATCACTACCGAAGCTAAATATCACATTGAAATCTTTTCACCTGGATTCATACGGTCCTTGTCTCTGAAGTGGGCGGATCTTTTTCCTAATGACCGGAAGTTTGGATGTGTCAATCACTTTGGTCTCTCCACTGTTATAGGTGAACTCCAAAGTCCCGTTCCACTCCCCCTGGGCCTTGCACACAATGGTGCCGGTGGGGTTGTGCTTTACCTCGGCTGTAACCCTGTCGGAGGTTAAAGGAGAAAGTTGAAGAGGAAGTTTGGAAATCCATTCCATCATTTTGACACAGAAACACACTTTAATTCAGCGTGTGACACTCAAAAGAAAAAATGTGATTCTGGGTTGATTGGAAAACAAGAAAAAAGCCTTAAGTAAGAAAGTCATTTTTTGCACTGAAGTCACGTCAAAATGTTTAAACATTATATATATATATAAATAATTATTTTCTTAGGTCAGTTTGCACATCAAGAAAATGCTTCTTGATCAGTGTTGGGGAAAAGTAGTCTGAAAAAGTAATTAATTACTAGTTACTAATTACATATTCAATAGTTTAATTATGTTACTGTTCAAATGACTCTCTCCAAAAAGTATTTAGTTACTTATTTCTATTTACTTTCTATACCCTTCATCAACCTTGATAAGTCATACAAAATGAGACATGAAACGGCTCTTTTAATTCATTCAAATAAATGATAGAAAACTACATAAAGTAATATTAATAACTGAGCAAAGTATCACAAATGTGAGAATAATACATTAAAGCAAAGATTTTAAAGTTAGACTTTGAATTTTGATGTCAATTCCACTATTGCACACACATATATTTCACAAAGTATTTAGTTTAATGACATCAGAAGTAACTGTAATTAAATTACAGAAAAAATAAGAGTAATCCCTTACTTTACTTGTTCAAGGGAAAAGTAATTAAAATACAGAAACGCATTACTTATTAACTAGTTACACCCAACACTGCTCTTGATTCATGAATGTTTAGACATTTTTACTGGAAAACAAGAAAAGAAGACCAAGTAAGAAAGTCATTATTTCCTGTGGCTTAGACACTATGGTGCACTAGATCTTTAAGTGCTCTTATCCAGGTTTGTGTAAGTTTAGGTAAACATCAGCATTCTAAAAAACTACTACAATTAACACATTTTTTTCTTATTTTATCTCACAGACAAGAATCTTAGCTCTAACCTGTGAACTTTCCCTCCGTAGAAGGGTTTGGTGTGGAATGTAACTGTGGCAGAGTATCCGCTTTTGGCGCAGTTGATGGAAACCTTTCCGCCCAACTCCACCCAGGGCACTGTGAGGATGGAGCGAGCGTATGCAGAGGGGAGCGTGAACACGTACTCCTCACCGTGCTCCAAGAGATGTAACGCTCCTAACACACACACACACACACATGAACAAAACACAGGTTTTAGCAAGACTTGGAATTCTGAATTCTGGGGGCAGTCGGACGCACTTTGCTCCTTGTGCTGCCTAAAGCAGTAAGTATTAAGTAAGTAGCTGCTTTGCTCTGATAGCATGACAAGACATGTGAAAAAACAGTGAAAGGTTATCACATTAAAAAATATATTTTGATCATTTGAATCATCTGAACAAATACAGCGCATATTTTCTGTTATTTTAATCCGTTTCTCCAGTTTTCATTTTCTGCGAATGGAAACAATATTTGGGAGAAATATTGTAAGTATTTCACAGAATGAAACAAAAATGATAATTTTATCTAAACTCAAAACAATAAATAGTAAATTCAGTAGTTCCTCCATTTTTTATGTTGCAAAGTTCTGCTTGGAGTGTAAACTGACGCTTTGAGATTTAAGGAGGCTTGACAAAAAAACAAACAAACATATGAAAGGCTTTTTGAGTCGAGGTTTGGTAGAATTAAAACAAAATATAATTTCAAAAGAACTTCAATTAAAATTAAAAATGTATATTGATTATTAATTACAGTTTTATCTATTAACAATAATAACATTTACAGATAAAACTATAGTCAACGTATTCTTTATTTCTTGTTTGCTTTTTGTTTTCATATATGCATTTTTTTATAATCAGATCTAACCCTGATGCTACAATAGCTACAATCATTTCGTCTAAAAAATATCTTAACTATAAGTTTAGTGTTTTTCTTTTATTTTGTATCCCAATCTCTAGTGATTTAATCCAACCTGACGTGGCATTAAAAGCAAATATTGTACAAACGCCCTCCGGACATCACTTTAGACCACTACTGTACATTAACTTTAAGTGGATCTCAATAAATCAGATGGTAAAAAACCAGTGGCCTGCACATAACAGAGTATGTTCAGCTCTCTCAGTGGACCTGGCCCTTTTTTCTAGTTACATAAAGGACAGCTGTCTAGGGGCTAAATCTCTGTGGACATTCAGCCGGCTTGACAACAGCACATCTGGTTGCCAGAAACAAGAGAGCTATGAAAGAGCTCTGCTCCCTGACCCCATCCCTCTGCCCCAGAAGGGTCAAGGGGCAGAATGCAGTGATGCTCCAGCAGTTTATAGTGAGAATGCAGAGGTTTGTGATTCTCTTCTGATCCCAATAGAGCAGAGAGGAATTGATTGAATCTGCAATGTATGGACACGTCGGCGGAGCTGACAAGGATCATTCTGAGTGAGGGACATTTACTACGAGCTGTTTAAGTTAACTCAAACAATTAACATTTTTAAACCTCAAATTAAAAGTTTTAAGAGTCCAACCTGGTTTCACAGCTGGTGTTTTACGATCCACACCAGATTCATGTACTAAAATATTTATTTTCCAGAATTCAAGTCAAAATTGCTAACTTGCTTAACGGATGTTTATTCTGTGGATGAATTATCCATGCACATTATTCACACGTTATAGTACTTCTCGCTTATTAGTTTGTTTAAAATAAAGAAAGCCCTACTCACTGTATACGGGAGAATGAAATAACATTTTGACCCATAATCCCTTAAATTCCTATAAAGGTTCTCGTGCTGTAATTAACACAGTGTACTTTGCTCAAGAGGATTAGTGGAAGACGTTTTACATGTAATTAATGTTGCCCAAATTACAGAAGAGTCCTAACTAGTTAAGCTCAGCATACAGTTGCTAGCATCACTCTCAATGAGCATCCACTTCACTCAAAGAAAGAGAGAGAGAAAGAAAGAAAAGAAGAGAGAGAAAGAAAGAAAAGAAGAGAGAGAAAATGGAGGATGGAAGATGGAATAGAGAACATAAGAAAAAACGTGAGAAAGAATAGAGATCGAAAGAAAGAAAGAAAGAATAGAGATCGAAAGACAGAAAGAAAGAATAGAGAATATAAGAAAGAATTTAGAGCGAAAGAAAGAAAGAAAGAATGTGAGAAAGAATAAAGATCGAAAAAAAGAAAGAAAGAAAGAAAGAATATAGATCGAAAGAATGAAAGAAAGAATGAAAGAAAGAAAGAAAGGATACGAAAGACAGAACTACAGAAAGAATAGTGAACGAAGGAAAGAATTGAGAATGAAAGAATAAAAAAGAGAACGAAATTAAGAATGAACAAAAGAAAGAATTGAGAAAGAGAGTAAGATAGAAAATTAAAGACAAAAGAAAGAACGTAAGAAAGAATAAAGGACGAAAGAAAGAATAGAGACCAAAGAAAGAATTTAAGAAAGAAAGAGAGAACGAATAATAGAAAGAATGTTCGAAAGAATATAGTATAAAAAACAAAGAATGAACAAAAGGAAGAATAGAGAAGGAAAGAGAAGGTTTGTGTTGTTATTGTGAGAGACAGATGCAGTTTTAATATGAGCAGCAGTGAATATCACAGGCCCTGAGGGGAACACAAGTCCATCTCACCACCATCAGCTGATCTGGAAACAGTGTGATCTCTGGACTGACATGTGAGCGGTGCTGGTTGAGCAGAACCTCAGGCTTTAGTCAAACAACCATCAACAAAACTCAATCAACCTAATGACCGCATACACAACACAACTGTATGAATAGATAAACACTGTAAAGAAAAACACTACACACACTACGAGAGCACATGACAAACAGGAAGTGAAGACCCAAACAAACTCACCTTCTCCAACCATTGATACTCCTATGGACATGCCCATGAACTTGCTTTTAGTCCAAACGTGGGTGTTAATGCATATCCTGCGTTCCTCACACTCGCAGTAAAATCCAGAGATGGGAGGGTGGTGGGACACCTGTTCAGCAACAAAGCGTAGCCGGTAAGATCCCACCCCATCAGCGGGGGCGTGCTGGACGGAGGGGGCGGCCGCAGGGGCCGGGCTCGAGCTGGTAGTCCTGAGGGGCCGCACTTTGTGCCGCGGTATGTCCCATGTGCAGTGGAAGCACTCCCCCAGAATGGGGTTGAAAGGCTTCTTGGCAACAGCACCCTTACGACCCTCATGGAAGGCGGTCAGGTAGTATTCCACAAATCGGATGATGCGTTCTTCAGCCGTGGCTCCGGATGTGATAGCCAGAAACACGTCCGGATGGGCCATGAAGTTGGCATACATCTCTAAAAGGGAGCGTTTCTCAAGAATAAATGTGGGCAGCACCACCTGAAAGACAAACAACAAATGTGTACGTGTGCGTTAACCTGTACGACTGTGTGAGGAACACAGATATTTTGAAGAACCTCGGTGACCGAACATCACTGCCCCCTAATAGCTTCCATTGACATTTCTCAAAATATCTTCTCGTCTGATCCACAGAACAATGACATGAGAGTAAATAAATGATGACGAGTCGTGTTGTGCACTTTAAGCTCCTTTGGAACAATGTTAAAGATACATTAAGCCGCTTGTGTGCATCCCTCATCAATAAGGCCTCATAATTTTCCACGTTGTGTAATACTTTGAGACAGATGAATATAATAACTAATCTGACTCCACGGATCAATGCTCTGTCCATTCCCTGAGGCTCACAAACACACATATAACAGCATCTCACGACAATCCATTTTTCATACTGAACCATAATGAGGACAATAACATCCCAACACCTTTAATATCATTTCACGCTCGCCTCGAACTGGCCAATTAGAATCCTAATCTAGAAAATGAACAGGACACCGAATCAGATAATGTGTCCTGTTAACTGATTACATAAAGTATAATTATGAAACTGAAATTCCCAGAGCAGTGATAACAGTGATGGTGTGCCTCTTCTTGTAGTGTGCTACAGTCTCTGTGTATGACTGGACAATGTATTGACATGCGGTGGTTAAAGAGATCCACACCTTACCACCTTAAAAATAATCATAATTTATCATAAAAAAGACGAATAAAATAAATAAAGACTGTCATCACAGGAAGTTTGAGAGCCATTTGAGAGCCATGTCGCCAACACCTGTAAAATTGTGTTTTTCCATATTAAGATTATATCTAAACTATGCCATATGCTGTCACTGTCAGATGCAGAGAAGTTAATTCATGCATTCATGACATCAAGACTAGATTACTGTAATGTAATGCACTGCTGGGTGGTTAACCTGCAGGCTTATAACAAACACACCAACTGGTCCAAAACACGGCAGCTCAAGTTCTTACACATAAAAAAACAGTATGAGCCCGATTCTGTCAACCTTGCACTGGTTACATAAAGCATCGCATAAACTTTAAAATCTTGCTTATTACCTATAAAGCCCTTCATGGGTAAGCTCCTCAGTACTTGAGTGAACTCCTGTTGAATTACAGTCCTTCACCTGCATTATGCTCTCAGGTGTCCTGTCAGTTGGTAATACCAAGAATTTCAAAATCAAGTGCAGGTGGTAGATCCTTTTCCTATCTAGCGCCTAAACCTTGGAATATTCTTCCCTTCCTTGTCTCATTGCTCCAAGGCAGTGGTTCTCAATCTCTTTTATGGGTTAAGTACCCCTTTTTATGATTTTTTCAAGCCAAGTACTCCTTGACCAGACAACAACATTTTACCTTAAAATTCAGAGAGATGATAGTCAAACAGTTATTATTTCTACATTTATTCATTTATGTTTTATGCATCTTTGTGTAGTCCTAATTTCATATAAAAATACTATTATCATAATTTATTGATTTTCATTATGTAATCCTAAATGTCAGTTTCTCTCACGTACCCCCTGGAGTACCCCAAAGTACTCCTGGTGGTACGCCTACCCCTATTTGAGAACCACTGCTCCAAGGTAACCACAGCGAGGAGGATGCAGTTCATGCCCAGACCTGAAGGTAGAGAAGACAATGAGAAGCAACAACCTGACAAGAGCTGAGATGATAGAGCTGGATAAGGAAGGACGCAGCGACTTGACACGTCTTCACTGCAAAATCTCAAATTTTGCAGTGAAGATTATTAATAATATTCGATTATTAATGATTATCTTAAATCTATTATTTACATAATAAGTAAGTTTATTTGTTTTTATTTAGCCTTGTTGTGCGAGCACTGTCGAGCTTGTGCAGAGGCAGCAGCTTTTGCCAGAGGGGAACTGGAATCCCCTGGTTGGGCCTGGGTTCTCCTGAGGGTTTTTTTCTCCATTCGAGTTTTGGGTTCCTCGCCACCCTTTTTCAAACGGTTTTGAACTATTTGCCTGGCCGGGGGGCTGCTTTAGAATTCGAATTTTAAAGTTCTACATAATTAATACTGCATATAGGAATTTATAGTCTGTTTAATATTTGACTTGTGTTTGTCTCTCCTTTATTATAAATGTGTGCTTTCACTGTGTCTGCATGAGGGTCTGTGTGTGTGTCTATGTCTTCACCTTTTTCTGGTTTTTACAGGTATAACTTAAATAGTTTTGCTTATAGTCAATATAGCTGGTCACATGGAGTATTATGCATGCTAGATCTCCTGATGGGCAGTTTCAATAGAACAGCGTCCGTGTGTGTGTGTGTGTGTGTACCCGTGTGAGGTCCATGCCCAATTTGAGCTGAGATAAGAGATGAAGAATGATGCTCCTCTGTTCATCCAGGACTCCGAGATCTTCCTCTTCATTGTCCTCCGAGTCTGTGATCTCCTCGCTGGAATCCAGTGAGTCTGGACTAGAGTTCTGTAATCACACAGAGAACAATTTCTACTGAACACTGCATCTATACATTTGGATTAAAAACAGGTTTTCCAGGATTTCCTAAACAAGGGACAGATTTAATTTACAGGGAAAAAAGCGCGAGAGCTCAATTTCAAGAAAGCACCGATGGGAGTTAAAATGTTTGCGGGTGTTTTACTAACAAGGTGCACATAAAAAAACACAAGATAATTCCCTTAATGACCAAGGCAATCTACCCAGAGCCGCGAAAATTAGTTCAGGATTTAAGACATGCTGTTTGGGCGCAAGCTGTAAATACGAGTACATTGACGAGTGCAAACCTTAGTAAACATGTTGAGTGGTTTATTTAAATACTCTCCTCCCATAAAGTTTGCGTCTGGACAGGAAACACCAATAAGGATGGTCAAAAAAAGGTGTGTTTACACATTCCAGTGCTAATTTTCTCAGCATGTCTTTAGTTAATCATCTATTTAAGCCAAAAGAGCCATTTGCGTTGCACTATTAGTTAGGAAATGTCAAATAAGTTGAAACCTACTTCGTTCAGATATAAAGCACTTTCTGTGTTTATCAAAGATAACTTCTGCATTAATTATTAGAGTTCATTTCCAAAAACAGATAAATTGCAAATAAACTATTAATATATTGTTTATGTTACATACTGTACTTGTACTTGAATGGTTTATGTGCAAAAACATATTTTCTACAAAATACAAAATCTACAACCAGTACCAAACTTAACATTGTTTAAATTATATTATTATATACAATAATACATTTGTATAGATTATATTTTCCAAACTGAAAAACGGCAGATGATTTTTGGTCGTTCAATCTTGGGTGGCTAATGTAGCCGACCCCTTCCGTCACTCATGCACAAATGTTACATTGTTCCTAATGCATAATGTAAAGAAGCGCTCCAGAAGTGTCTGCCCCAAAGCATCATGGGAAGTGAATAAAAGCCTCTCTTCCACAGTGTTGACAGATGAGTGAAGATCACGTGACCTTTTCTTATTGGAGCGCTCTTCTTTGCTTTCTAAGGCACACGGATGTAACGCAGGGGGAGCAGATGGGATTTAAACAGATCATAATATGATTTGACTGTAAAGTAAAGCAGTAAGGTTTTGCCACAATCCCCAAGGTAAAGCTTAAGTCCATTGCCCGTGGCGTTATGGTACATCTTTATTAGATTCTCTCGCAAACCATTTATCAGATTTTCCCTTCCTGGTTTCTCTCTGGGTGATGAAAAAGAAATAATGTGTTCCCAGCTCAGCGAGCCGAATGGGACGTCCCCATTTGGAACTGCAGCGATCGGCCTGAATATTTCATAAAACAAGTGCAGAGCATTTTCTCCCCACACGCCACAGACATCATAGTTTAAACAAACACATGCGGATGAGGCCACATTCAAGGTCATACATCCAGAATCAATTAAAGTGCTCGCGATGCAATATCAATCCCAAATACAACGTTCCATGCTGTCGGTCGTCACACGCAGTGAATGATTCAGTGCTCGTGTGATCAATTTAAAGTCACCCGTCTCTCTGTGGACGCTCATTTGGGTTGTTTTGTTTGGTTGGTCTGTTGATCAGTAGCAACGTAAAGCAATTAGCCGAAAGTTGGATAGAAGCCAGTAACGCAAATCAAATCAAAGGTAATTAAACACAGAGGTTTGAGAGATGCAGTGGAATGAAGAGGCAGCAGACCGTGGAAAGTGCACTTGAAGTTTATTTGTCAACCATCATGTTCTCAGATTTAGGTCACTTGTAAATCTTGAATGACTCTCTGCTCTCCACAAAACTAGATTTCCATTTATGCGTTTGGCAAATGTTAAAGAAAGTGAGTTTAAGATGAAATGCCCATTGTGTTATCACAGCCTCGTGTTTTATCAAACCAGCAATAGGAAAATATTCGCTACTACAAAAGAAAAGTCCATTTCTAGAAATCCTTTATTTTCTCTAAGACAAAGGTGGCTGAATAAAACAATGGCTTACATATCCGAGCAATAAAATTGTGGAATCTGTTAAAAATGTTTCCCCAAAATATTCTCAACGTGAGCCAAGAAAAACACTCCGACAAAGAATAAAGGTTCCAACTTTTCTCACTCCCAGCGGTCCAATGAGTCACTCCTCATCTGTGAACATCCCACACTAAAATCAGGAATGAATATGCATCACTAGTAAGAAAAAAGATCTCAAACTTACATTCATTTTGGGCTGATTCAGAAATGAGCTTTAATAGTGGCGGTCTCCACAAAACTCTCTTTCACCAACTCTCCCTTAACTCTGACACGCTTATCTCGCTGTCCAGCTGTCCCTGAACCGAGGAAAAGCTTCCCCCCCCCTCCTGCTCTCTCTCTATCTCTCTCTCTCTCTCTCTCTCTCTCTCTCTCCACAGTCATTCACGCAGCTTCTGTCTGGACTTGCCACAGACTGCTTGCACAATTCCAGGTGGACTTCATAAGGTTTGTTCACAGTACAGAGAAATCCTCAGAGGACGCAGTGACTGACGGGAGGAGAGATAGAGAGATTAAAACTGAAATCCTCAATCACTCTCAATCTCTTAAAGCCCCTCCTACCTCATTTAAAATGTGTGCTTCTCAGTGACTTCTGTGTTTGTTTGTGTGTATGAGTGTCTGCGTGTCCGTGTGTTTGTGCATGTGCATATTGTGTGCGTGGTGTGTTTTGTGTATGGGGTGTTTGAATCCGTGTGTGTGTCTGTTTTCTGTGTTTTCACCTTTTTTTGTTTTTACTTGTATAGCTTTAGATGTTTTGCTTTTGTCAATTATTTCATGTACAGCTGCTTTGTAACAATGAAAATTGCAAAATAAAGTTATAAATAAAGTTGACTTGACTTGATTTAAGACTAGCATAGTTACTGTGATCTAATCTGTGGTCAGCAATTCACCTTCAAAATAAAAGTTCTGTCATCATTTACATGACTGTAACACGATTCAAGTATGGAAGGAAGGAGTCGGGAACCGGAAGACATTTAAACAAACATTTAATAAAGTAATAATAGCCGGCGGCCCCTCACGGACGACCGCCGGCGCAATAACATTAACATAAACATAAATACAAATACAAACACAAGTTCGGGCCCGGTCCTCTCTCTTCGACGATCCGGTCGCTCGTTCCTTTTATATTCTCCCATCTCCTACGTGATTCGAGGCCGGTGTGCGCACAGCTGGCGCTAATTCACAATTACTCACCGGACTCGAACCACGGTCTCGCCCCGCCTACTCTACTACAATGACATTTGTCATTTCAAGCCTGGATGACTTTCTTTCTTCTGCAGAACAAAAAAGATGATAAATGTTGGTAACAGAAAAGCACAGCCCCTCCATTCACTTTTGTTGTAACCAATGCAAGTGAATGGGCGGCTGTTATCGAAATTCTTCAAAATATCTTCTTTTGTGTTCTACGGAGGAAAGTAAGTCATAGCGGTTTGAAATGACGAGAGGGTGAGTAAATGATGAGAGAATTTTCTTTCTGTAGGGTGAACTGCTCCTTTGATTTGCACTGAACATTTATTTCATTGCATTTTATGAGTGCTCAACGCTGCACAGAAAACACTGAAGGTTTTACTAAGCATTTTAATTTTTTCCAACTTCCAGGCTGCACTTCTTTCTGAACACATCTCTTTTACTCGCCGTATGCTTTGATACCGAGAAAAAAACAACATTAACCTAACTTTTCGAGATTTAAGTCTACCTTACAGTATATAGAAACAGACCCATGCTTTTAAAGGGATAGTTCACCCCAAAAGGAAGATTCTGTCATCCTTTACTGGCCCCTTGTTATTTCAAACCTGAATGACTTTCTTTCTCCTGCAAAACACAAAAGAAGATGTTTTAAAGAATGTTGGTGACCAAAAACCATTGTTCCCCATCGACTTCTATAGTATGGACACTAAATCAATGCAAGTCAATGGGGACCAACAGTTTTCTTTTACCAGCATTCTTCCAAATATCTTCTGCACTCTTTAAAAAAGGCGCTTAAAATATTCCACAAAGAACCATTAAATCAAAGATTATTAGCTCTTTCTTATCTTTTTAGTATCTGAAGAACATTTTTTTGCAGACAAAGGTGTTAAAGGTTCTTCTACTATGGCATTGTGAAGCATCTTTGTTTTTGAGAGTGAATGGAATTAAAGAAGCATTTTTATAATCTAAAAAAAATTATTCTACAAAGAACCTTTTGTGAAACGGAAGGTTTTTCTATGGAACCATTTAGCCAAACATGGTCCATTCAGGACATGGTGCATACATCTATTTTTCAGCATTTCGGTCAAAGACACATTTATTTATTGAGGACAGCATCTAGACAGAAACGTTTAAGTATAACTAGTGTACTGAAAAAACAGATGTTGAATAAAGAATAAAATGTACTGTGTGATGTGTTTAATCTCCATGTGGTTTTACGATCCTCACATGATCCTCTCCTGCACCTCAGGAATCTCTTAAACATGCGTGTGTGTGTGTGAGGAAACGTTCAGATAATATTAGTGTACTGCATCCTCTATACTGCATCCTACACCGCCTACTGTTTTTGAACCGATGTTTGCTTTGTATTGTGCATTATGCAATGACGAATGTGTAAAATGACAGTATACTGCATTATTGCTGCACATCATTTTGGCAAAAGCATGTTATTGATATTTGCACACTGTGAAAATAAAGTAACGCTGCTGTTTTTCAAGCAGTAATGTCTTATGCTCCAGTGAGGGATGAAGGAAAGTGACAGGAGTCTAAATCCTAAATCTCTGTGCTTGTGTAGTAAAGAGTGCGTTTGCAGTTCAGGCTACAGATGCTTTCATACAGAATGCAATAAGCTGTTACACTTATGAAAATAACAACCCTAAAAATCTCAGGACAGGCGCTCACAAAACGCACACAGCTGACCCCGAGCAACGCTGCAGGAATAAAACACTTGAAGTAACATGAAAGACTCATTCGGGTGTCAGCTGACAGGTCTGGATCATGTGACCCGACGTCACACTGAAGCTGAAAATAGCATGTGGGATTAAAAAAAACACCGTCTTCATGAATAATTGATCAACATCAGTTCATCTATAGGGGAGGAGTTAAACGGTATGCAAATAAAATGTATGCGGTGAGTATACATTAATAAAGAATAAAAGTCCTCAATGCACTCCATCATGATAAATTTATGCGGTCATGGCGTAAAATATCTTATGTAGGCCTATCCCTGGACAGACCCATCTTTTTATATCTTTGAAAAAAAATCTAAAGTTTTGCCATCTGTCAGATAGCCAAACACGTCCCACAAATGCAACCCAACACGACCAGTGAACACCCACAGAAGCCTCAGAGTCATCTTTAACACAAATACAGTTCCCATTATAACCATTCAATCCATTTAAATGACTGCGTTGGTTTATTTTTAAAGCAAAGTGGGCCTCAATGTTTCAGTTTTCTATAAAGGATCAGATCAAATGTGTACATTTACACAAACTTCTCCTTCCTGCTTCAGAAAGTCGTGACAAGTAGTCGTGACTGGATTAGTTTGACTGCTCTCCGGCGCCCTCTGCTGGTCATCACGACGACGTTCACACAGTCAGACGCCACAGTCCCGTCTTACACAACGACAATCTGAATGTTTCACGAATTTAGACAAGAGTGTAATACACACAAGCAAATGCAAGACGTTAATGTCACACTATGACAAAGATGACACACATTGTTTTCACAGGTTTGTCAGGGGAGATAACAAAGACGCATCAGTCTCAGCGGCAGCGCTGCTTTACGTTCTGTTTCACAGTTTGTGAATTCACAGCAGAGAAATGTTGAATAAATCGCTTAACTGTTCGTGGTTTGTTCTCTTCGGCAAAGTTAAACAGCGCTTAGCCACGCAAAAGACATAAAAAATATATTTTTAACGATTTGTATTATTTAAAACATTTATTTAATCTCCAAATACCACGACCATTGTTTATCAATCCTAAATGTAGTGTGTTCCGGGCCTTTATTCGTGTTTTTGGTTCATAGACCATATTATAGTTTCAATTTAAACCAGTTCAACTCCTATTTTAAGATTTAGAATCCATCACAATGTCTGTGATGACCTGACTGTCCAACATTAGTCCTTAAAGGGACAGTTCACCCAAAAAACAAATTCTGTCAAATCATTTTCTCGCTTTCAAGTTGTGTCAAATCTGTATACATATCTTTATTATGATAAACACAGAGAAGATATTTGGAAGAATGATTGTATACGAAGTTCTTGGCCACCATCAACTAACATAGTTCAAATGTTAACATAACATCAAATGTGCCCAAACAGTTTGCTTTACAAAATATCTTCTTTTGTGTTTAACAGAACAAAGCAATGTTTCCTACTATGACTAATATCGATCAGAACAAAACACTTTACAGAATTGTAAGTAACTTGAGGGTGAGAATATGAACTCATAGTACACATTTACACAGTTGTCTACTGTAAAGTATTGTAATTGTTACTTGTAATGCGTCATACTGCCATGTTGGACGAAACTGCAAGTTTTTCACTTACTGTTGCACTTGTGTATATGGTCGAGTCACAATAAAGGGATTTGATTTGATGAAGACAGAATTTTCATTTTCGGTGAACTATTCCTTTAAGAAGAATTTATAATACATTTTGACATGGTGTTGAAAATTTTAAATGAGGTGTTTTAGGTCAAGGTGAATATTAAATGCAACAGTTCGTTTTGGTCTATGAATGTAATCGGTGATGTGGCCAAAAGTGCCGATAATGTAAAATAGCACCGGAAAGGTTTATTGCTTATATCACTCCAGTTGTGAAGTCTTTGCTCAGTATTGCATGTTGCACTTATTGGATATGGAGACATTATCTTGACTACAGTATGTCTCGTCTAGTATTCCTGTAGCCGAGTTGGCGGATGGATCAATTTCCAGGGAAAACACATACCGGAGGCCTACTGATGAAAAATCTGTACCCTGAATACAGTGTAAGTCGCTGTGGATAAAAGCGCTTGCCAGTTGCAAAAATGTTAAACGTCAGTTCATCCCTTTTTTGCATTATTAAGATTTGCATTATTTTATTATTTGCTGTTGCTTGAGTGTAACCTATAAACAATCCTAATAAAAATATATGGGGGGAATCAAAAAATGGGACCCAAGCGCCTCTGGGCACGCTGGAGACACTTGGAATATGATGGGATTGATGGATGGGGCTCATATGAACTCACTAGACAAACCGGCTCATTCATCAGAACATTTCACTGTGTGTTGGCACAGGTGATGTCACATGTATGCTTCAGTCGATGCTTCACAAAGCACAAACTACGCATTTTCGACATCACCATAGTGTCTTCATAATGTTCGACAGTGATTTATAGATTTAATGAGACGTAAATGTTAAATGAATTAGAAACATTACGCGGGGTGTGTCGCAGAGGAAACATAGCAGAGATTCTGTCTGGTAAAGTGGCGCTTGTTCATCCTCACAGCCGACTTAATAACACACACACAAACACACACACAAACAAGGCGAACGCAAACTGAATGATTTCCCTTCAGGCACGCGCACACACAAATTAACTCACGTTTATAACAAACAAACAAACAGATACACTGTGAAGAAACGGCAGATTCTCTCCAGAGGCATGCAGGCGGATGAAACGGAGACCGGGGAGAGAAGGTATCCAAGAGGGGCTGGCTGACTCATTCACGCTCCAGAGGCATTGTGGGTATCCTCAGACCCCCGCCACAGACGCTAAAACTAGAACACGTCCAATTAGCCCTCCGTTGCTGTAACACCCCGGCAGGCATACATACGCACAATAGCAAAGCCTCATTTTCAAGAAACTTCTCAAAGGCGCGGCGTGGTCTCTACGGGAGACTTTTAAATGAGTCAGAGTCCGCTCTGATTTTTTGGGCACTATCAGATGAGATGAACAGAACTCAGTGAAAGTTGTACCCATGGAAGATCAACTCGCTTTACACATCATTCATTTTACCAGTAACATGCGGAGGTTACGGAGCTGAAAGCTTTATAATGATACGGATGGATATAATGACTGTTACATCGCAGGGGCGTTTTCTCGGCGGAAGCGGCGGCTCAAAGTATTATAGATGAGAAAATAATGGGCTGTACAAGAATGAAACAAAACAGATATTATAAAATAAGAGGATGAAAAGTGTGGAGTCACTTGTTTATTGAAAGTAAGGGATGTGAGGAAAAGAGAAACATGTGTTTGTGAGTACCTCAGTGTCTTTAAAAGGTTCTTTATTCCTGTGTGCTGGCGAGTTCGGCTGATGTTTAGGAGATGTGTCGTGAACTGTCAGTTCTCCGTTCTTCACATGGTCATCTGAAACAGGTTTGGGCCTTGACCAGCTAGAGATGTTATCTGCACACAGGATATTTTCAGTTATCTTTCACAGCATAGGTTTGAAGTGAACTAAATATAAATTTAGAGCCAAGTAAAAAAAATTATATATATATAAAATAAAATAAAGCAAAATAAAATTAGAAGTAAAAGGAAAATAAAATAAGTAAAAAATAATTTAAAATAAAGTACAATTATAATTAAAGCTAAATATAATTAAATTCAAATTAAATAATAAATAAAGTAAAAATAACATAAAATAAAAAATAAAGTGAAGCAAAATAAAATAAAATAAAATAAAGTAAAATAAAATAAGAAGTAACTGTAATACAAAATAAATTATAATTAAGTAAAATAAAATAAAGTACAATTATAAATAAAACTAAATTTAATTAAATGAAAATAAAATCATAAATTAAGTAAAAATAACATAAAATGAAAAATAAAATTAAGTAAAATGAAATGAAAAGAAATAATGTAAAATAAAATAAAAAAGTAATATGTGGTAAAATAAAGTAAACATGAAAGTAAGTAAATAAAGAAAATAAAATAAAAACAAGTGGTGCAAAGAATGGCATTCAAATCTTAAAACAAAACTTAAGTTAGTCTTTAAATATGCTGCAATACTATAAATTAGACAACTGCAATGCAACTTTATAAAAAGCGCTCTATAAATAAAATGGAATTGAACATGAATCTACCATACATCACACATGCCAGAAGAAACAGACAGTGCTATATTCTCGCCTGCGTTAGATCCCTGCGTGTGTCCGTGGGTGATGTGTTGGGCGGCTTGGCACACGTTATGCTGAAGGATGCTCAAACAATCACCCAGACAGCTCAGCGTGGCTGCAGATGTGGCCTTCAGGAGGAGCAGATCCTGGTCCAGGGAAGAAAGCGGCCCACGACTGGGCAGGGACTCGATGGAGTTCACCAGGTTCTTCTGCTGACCTTCCGCCTGGGACATAACCTACAGAACCAAGAAGATCATAAACCACTCAGACTTTGCAACATCATCATCCATAGGCGTAATTTGCGGGACATGTCCCCACCAAGAAATTTAGAAATGCTTGGGGAAGGTGTGTTGTTTAGGGGCCATTTAATACCTAAAACAAAGTAGCCCTCGAGTAAAGGCTCGATTAAAATACTTAAAAAGTTGCATTTTTATGTTTTTAATGCAGTTAACAAAGTGTTACACAACAAATTTTACTTCTTTGAATGCGAAACAGTACGACTGGTGGCCGAACACATATTATCGTGATGCGAGGGAGGGTTTATGATGTTTGTTGTCACATCTTTTCCACTCAGTCAGTTCGAGGGTAATGACCGTGGGCTTTCTGTGGTGGTGTTGATGCTGAAGATCTCTAATGTAAAGTGGCCAGACAGCCTAAGATGAGAAGCAGAGACCTGCACGAAGTGACTCATTACTGGAGGTCTCTCACTATCTCTCTTTCTTGTTCAAACCCTTCTGTGATTGCGACACCATTACAGCACAGCTGTGGCCTTAATAGATAAAACTTAACGCTCATGCACGAAGAAACATTTGATGAGTCTACACACGTCCCTCTGAAACCTGTCAGGTCTAATGCAAATCAAAATACCAGATGAATGAGACACACAATACACAGAAGATGTGGATCCACTGCATTGCTAAAAGTACATAGACATTTCCAGTTGATGTTTGGATATTTTATATAGAATCAAGCACAGAGCCAAATGTTATTAGTCTCCATAGACAAATATTATTAGTAAAACATAATGTACCGATAAGCTCAGTAACATTCAATTTATCTTTATCATAACATAACACCAATGTTTTACTTTTGGGGCTGGAGCATATCCCTGAACATGTTTAACAGGTTAGACTGTATTTGGTTCCCCAAACTCTGACGTCGGTTTTTAATAATTCACTCGAACAGTGATATCCGTCCATCTCTGTGGGGATTTTAAAGGGGTCATATGGTGCGAATACGTGTTTTTCTGTGTCTTTGGTGTGTTATAAGCTGCCCATGCATGTATTAGATACGTAAAATTGCAAAAATAAAAGTATCGGAAGGAAAGATGCATTCTATCTCAAAGCGAATGCACATCCAGAAAGGCTTGAAACGCCTCCAAAACGTAACCACACCACCACAAATCTACGTCAGTTGGTGGTATGATTTGATTAAGACACTTACAGTAGTGTAAGTACAATTGCTTTGGAACCTGGGGCCAAATTCACAAAACATTCTTAAGAAGAAGATTATTCTTATCTGCCATGTTTTCTCTTAAATTCCAATTTAAGAAAAAGTTTGGAATGTTATGTCTTTGCAAAAAAAGATTGTTCTTTAAATTTTCTTAGAAAAATTAAGAAGAATCCAAATTCTCAAAACTAAAGCTGTCGTAAATATCATCTTAAAATTAAGACAGCCTCACGTTTGTCTTAAATCTCAAAAGGTAAAATGTTAAATACGTGTATTTGGTTGGTTCACATGTGACGTATATTGTGTTGAGCCGGAATCATAATTTTGACGTTTACTTATATAATATAATAATAAGGTCTAGATTCACTTTATAGTGCTTTTTACATTATTCTGGGACAAAGTGACTCGAAACGGAGAGGTTCACAAGTCTTATGTCGTAGTAACTTCCAAAAAGAGTTTAAATATTTTTTTATATTATTATAAGTATATTTTTTAACTCTTGCTAACATAGGCAATTAGCTAACAAGTGATTGTAAATGCCGTTTAACACATCACATGCTAATATATATGCTACATAAGAATGCGATGTTCATTTTAAACACATTAAGTTTATTGTATAGATAAACATATACAGTTACCACACGCGCAAGCTAGTTAAGTCATTTTATTTTATTCTTACGACAAAAATTAAGATATTCTTAAGAAAATATTCGAGAATGTTTTAAGAAATGTTTGAGAATTGAACTTACGAACATTCTTACGAACTTCCTATAATTTATCTTGCGAAAGTTCTTATATTTTGTCTTAAGAACATTTTCGTGAATCTGGCCCCTGATGTTCCAAATATGGTAAGAGGAGTTACATTTCAGTCACACGCTTGCAGTATTCAACCAATCACTATGTACTGGTTAACTGGCAAATCAGAGCACACCTCGCTTTTCAGAGCGATGAGCTTTGTAAAAATTCTGCACGTTTCAGAGAGGAGGAGATACAAACATGCCCGGTATGTGAACCTTAAATCATGTATACACATTACATTACATCTAAAACAAACCATAATATTCATTTTAGACGTGTCAAATGACTCCTTTAACAATCACTGTTTGTCTGTTAGCACGTGGCAAACTTTGTGCGAGGAAGAGATTCTGCGGCTCAGCTCCACCAAGTTCTCATAAAAAATGTATCGAGCTCTTTATTCTCTCTCTGATCTGTTACTTTTTATGTGAGTATGAAAGGAATGAGACATGCATTACAGCCGTCACCTGCTTCTGGCACAGAATTCCCATGTCTCCCTGCACACAGGTTCTGCATTGATGATGCAACAGCTGGGAGATCACACGCTCGCAACTGCAGTGTTTTATAACACCGCGTGAAAAAGGCAGTCCAAAAAATCATTACAGCAGACAAGGATCTGCTGTATGGCATAAAATTGTCATTATAAATCCATCCTATCAATTTAAACTGTCTCTTATTTTATTTTATGGAATGTTTTAAGAATTATAAATGTGCCTTTTGCAATCTAATTACAGTTCATGTTGACTATAGGAAAACTTAAAAAACTATTAAAAAAATGCTTGAACATTTCCATTGTTTTATTGTATTTTTATGCGTTTAAAGTCCTTTGCATGTGCAGTTGTAAAGTGCGTTATAGACCGTTTCATCAGACACGCGCACCTGAACTGGAGTTAACTTATGTATGTTTGTTTATCGGTCTGACATGTGTCCGTTAATATAACTATTTCAAAATTAATTTATATTATTATTGTATTGTATAATAATTGTATTAAATAAACAATTTGTTGAATATTGTGATATATTAATTTTATCCAATAAATAATTTGTTGAATGGGTCCTGTAGTTTTGTCACATTTAAAGAGAATTTATGAGACATTGACATCTAGCGGTTGAGCTTGGCATCGCAGTCTAAATTCTAAATATTGGAGAGGCAAGTTTAGCCAAGTAACGGTTCTTCTCGCTTTCTTTGGCTTGCTATCAGAAATCATCTACAGGCGCTCATTTGCGAATATGTAACAGAAGTTAAGGGCAGTCCACGAGCGCACGCATGCATAATGTTTGTTCATGTTGTTGCTTTGAATAAATAAAATTCTAGTTCCCTCGTTTTAATTTTGCTTTCAACATCTCAACTATGTTTTGACCTGCAAAGTGTTCCTAGCAAGAAAAGTTATTTATTCAAATTTCTCAGTCATTGTCCTCATGGCTGGCTGGTCTGTCACTTCTACACGCACCATTATTTTACCATTTATTCTTTCCTCCTGACATGTAACAATGTTACAGATACTTGGCTAAGATTATAAAATCCAACAGTCTGTGACCATATTAAAAATCTGGTGTTTTGCCTATGAACCTGGAAATAAACAAAAGCAAATAACACGTCATTAAGATGGTGTGCTATTTTTAGGTCATTTATCAAACGGAGGCATGTTTGTGACATTGACATGTTATCTCTTCCACTGAAGGACATGCTTTATACTTTTGGAATAATGCTGAAATCGGCGTGCTTGAACAAGGATCAGGCTTTGCACAAACCCGTTTCGTTTATGCACCTTCCAGTGAATACTAACATTAAAGCAAAAGTTTTCATTTTGGTAACTGCACCACACATCACAGATCATCGGATACAAAAGAACAGTCTGCGGTATATCAATATTGCATGAATAAGAAAATGAGCGCTGAATAAATGCAAACGCACAGAAACAAGAGTCTTGTAACCTTCCATCAACACATTCCTATGAAGATGATTATCTTAAATACAAGCTCATTATTTCTGTGTGAAAAGTGTAACCTTCACAAACCCTTGTTGAGAGAAAGCTGTGTGACTAATTAGATATCAACCCTTGAATAAAAGTAAAGATGTGCGATAATTAAAATGGTAACTGTTTTATGCAAATACATTCACTTCAGGTTGCTTTTCAAAATCACTTCTAAGTGATGCATGTCGTTTTTGATGTCTGAGTAGATTCTCCTATTCAACATTAACACTGCCCACAGACGATTTAAAGAGAACAACTGTCTTTCTAAATGGCAACAACTTCAATCTAACAATAAAAGTCATGTTCAATGCTCTGACATGACTTAATGCCAATGGCTATGAAATAAACGCTTTTAAAGGAGTAGTACACTTTCAAAATAAATGTTCATGATAATTTACTCATCACAGCTGTTTATGTATTTGTTTCTTTAGTCGAAAAGAAATGAAGGTTTTTGGTGAAAACATTTTCTCCATATAGTGGACTTCAATGGACTCCAAAAGGTTGAAGGTCAAAATGACAGTTTCAGTACAGATTCAAAGGGCTTGAACGATACCAGATGATGAATCTAACGATACGATCATTTTCTAAAAAAAATTAAATGTATTTGCTTTTTAAACACAAATGCTCGCCTTGCTCTGTTCTGTGGTGCGCTTTCACAATTTTTTTTAGAAAATGACTAATCGTTTCACTAGATAAGAGCTTTATCCATCATCTGGTGTCGTCTAAAGCCCTATGAAGCTGCATTGAAACTGTCATTTTGACCTTCAACCGTTTGGAGTCCATTGAAGTCCACTATATGGAGAAAAATACTGGAATGTTTTCATCAAAAACCTTAATTTCTTTTCCACTAAAGAAAAAAAAAATTGGATGACATGAGTGCAAGTAAATGATCATGAAAATGTATTTTGAAAGTGAACTACTCCTTTAACATAGGAAATGTGCCAACAGGGAAAATAAAGAGTATAAGAATATGAAGTGCTGATAGACGAAAATTGTCTAGCGAAGCCTAAAAAAGACAGCGATAGATTCCTCTCTGTGGAAAAGAGAAACTGGAGATAAATATGAAGCTCCAGGAGGACAACAGACCAAAGCGTCTCTACTCTCCATTCTGTAGTGAGGGAGAAGTCTGTGTCTTTAACAAAAAGCCCATCTTTGACTGACAGCCCACTATTGACCCTTTTGAGTCCCTTATCAGTGGGTGTAAATGAGGCTGGATGACTTTAAATAGGTCTATGGAGAGGGTCGACTCCGGGGCTGGAGGTGATGAAGCAGGGATTGACTGAAAATGTTAGCTGAATGGGTCTAGGAATGAATCCACCCCAATATTTGACAAATAAGGGGAATGTCATTACCCTCCTGCGCTGAATTTAAATATTGAATACTCTTGCCTTCATTACACGCAGAAAAATGAGTCTGCCTAACATGCTGATGAGACATTCAGAAAGACCGCTAATAATAATTTCCATCTCGTCGCTTAGGCGCGCACACATTTTGAAAGCTCTTTTTATGAGGCTCAGCGGGTTTCCAATGGCTTGTCGTATGTTTTCTTTGGACTCCAGTGAAAGTGACGGCATTGTGTGATTAGAGGGAAAAAATATGCCCGAAGAGGCGGAGAAAGCTGCCGGCTGTCAGGAAAATGTCACACCGCCGGTTAGAAAAACAAAATACATCTGAGATAAGATTCTTTGATATTTATCTAATGTGTATTAAAGAGTACGTAGCATGAGATCATGAAAATGACATTTCATTCAGTCTGTTCTGTTGCCGTGTTTGAAAGTAAGCTGTCTGCCAAGTGTAAGTCCGAAGATGAAAAAAATAACAAAGTTATTTGCTTGTAAAATGGGAGTCGACTCTGAATAACACAAACTAGACGTGAACTAGTAAACTCGCGTATCTACGTCACTAGACATAGTCCCCGCCTACGTTTTGCTGAGACTGACGCGAAAACTTATTTCCCCTCCCACAAACACTGTCGCCTGTTCGTGATGCATGTGTATCATGTCTATAGTCTGTGTTCTACGGTGTGAAACTAAGTCCGTCTTATTTCAACTACCAAAGGAAGAACGTCTGAGGGAAAAATGGTTACAATTCATTTTTCCAACGATACCACAGGAGTATAACCCCAGGGTTTAACTGTGCGCTCGTCATTTCACAGAACATTGGTTTAATGATCTTTGCGCGTTTACTGCAGGATATGTGAAACGACGATCCTTGAAAGAGGGGGAATACAAACTCTATTTGAACCTGTTAGCTCCATCGAATCACAACCTGTAAGTGTGACTATTCATTTTTGTCTTAACTTCAAGAAATATTTTTGTACCTTATGTCTGTGTTTAGCTAATGGATATAACGCCAACATTAGCTTGTACCGTTATTTCTGGGGTGTTACAGTTTGTTTATCTGGCTATTAACTTTGCATTTTGAAACATTTGCCGCACGTGCATCTATATATATATATATTTGGGTTTCATATATATCATTTTTCATAGCGTCGACTTTCTGAAATGGTCTATGTACCATGGCAACGCACAGTTAAGATGAAATAATAGTATAACTAACGTATTAACACTATTTAAAGGGAAAACAAATATTTTATTTCATTGCTGAGCAAAAGCACAACATGCATGTTGTCACACTGAGAGTTTTTATGACAAGAGTTGTCACTTCCCACTGACAAACATCTGCTCCAGTCATGGTGGAGTTTGTGTGGATTAGCGTCTTCTTCCACGTCAGACTCGGGCTCAAATTGGTTCGGTAAAATTGCCGCCATCTCTATCTACACATATATATATATATATATAAAGACATCCAAACACATGTAAACCGTAATCTGTAATGATGGGAGCCATTCCATTTGCGACAAATGATGAATGCGTTTGACCAATAACAACAGACTACACCATCTGACCAATCACATGACACAAGGTTAGCGGGTAGGCGGGGCCTAGACGGATGAATCACGGAACGAATCATTTGAGAGTCTGTCAAGAAGTAAGGTACAAATAACTGCCTATTATTACGACATTATCGTGTTTTTACACATTGTATGTACATAAACTTGTTGTTGGACACTCCATAAACCAAAGTAGGACCTAAAAAAACATATGCTAGGTACTCTTTAAAGCTTTTGTATTATTAAAGCTTTGCTCGTTTTTAACTGTTATTATAATATAACTAATTCATGAAATTGCTCATATTCAAACCCTAAATGATGCTACAAACCCTCAGTTTAATACAACGCGTTGAGGGTTTAATTGTCGCCATAAATTACTGTCAACAGTTTGTGATATCCTGACATCATCGAGAAGGCTTCACTGCAACAATGTCAAAACAATGTGATGACATGAGCTTCCTGCTGAAGCGTCGCTTTCTCACGCTGACGCAGCGCTCGCAGGCCAGCCGAGGTTCAGATGTTCCATAAGGGAGCAGCTTTACAGAACCTGTGCTGCTGACTGCATACAAAACCTATGGAGATTAAACAGATTATACCAAACCAACTCATATCCCCTTAAAAGTCGTGCCCAGAATAGACAGAAGGTCCAATTTTTGTTGTAGCCCTTTAAAGCATGACATCCAGAATGGATGTAGCAATTTTAACCATTTTGCTTATGGTTTGAATCACCCAGTGTGTTTAATCCTTTAACACGACATGTTCATTTTACTTGCCATTGTGTTTCCTTGATTGTAAAAACTAACCAAATGCCGCACTTCTGAGATAAAAAAACTTGGTTTATGTTTACTAAAATTAAAACTTTGAAATCAAATCAAATATTGACCTAAATATTATTGGAAAAATTTCTTTTTAAATAATCTGAAATAAATTGAAAGAACTAAACTTATAATAATAAAGAAAAACTATTAAACCAAAATTAAAAATTAACCAATCTCATATAGCAACATAAAAAATAAACAAATACGTTAGAAAATGACAAATGCATTTGCCAAAATTGCTAAAACTTTAACAAAAATTGACATACAATCTATATATAAAGGCTAATTCAAATTATTAATAAAACTCAAAGGACTATTATAACTGTGATATCAACAACTATCTTTTACAAGTCAATTGCTGTAAATAGTGTCTAACTTCCTAAAACGTCATCAATTGAAGAATATTAGAAACATAAACATTTGGTTTTCAATTTTTTTCATATCTTACCAAGATACAGAAAACCAAGGGCAGGCTCAATAATCTATAAATAACTCTTTAGTTACCAAGAATGTCCGGCATTGTATTTTAAAAGCAAAATATGAGGAAACGCCAAAGTTTGTGTGATAAGAAATAAATAACTGTTATTTTTGGATATTTGCGTTATCCAAAGTGTCTTGACCTTCATTCAAGGTGCATGTTTATCAGTACGTGTGTTCACTGTTAGGCACAACTTTACATTTAAAGAAACAAGATACTGCTTTTCTCAAAAACATGTAACTACTGGGCCAACTGGATCAGCAAAAAAGACCTTTTTGAGTCCTGAAGTCATGCATCGGAGAGATGACAGACTTCACAAGTCACTTTGTCTCAACAACAGAAGCTATCGGTCTCAGTCTAGAGCCGTCCCTACCTCTTTGACCTGATGCAGTCCTGCAGGGTGCTGACTGCAAGCTCGGTTGCTGGCTGTGGGAGACTTGTGATGGGTGATGGTGATGACAGAGGTGGGCGTCCCATGCTGAGGGGTCTGTCTTTGGACGGAGCACTGCGGGACGGGGTGCGGGTGCAGGGAGAAGCTGTTGGTCCGGCCGGTGGAAGAGGAAGAGGAGGTGTTGTTGCAGGAGGAAGATGAGCTACAACCCTGAAACAGAGAGCAGCAATGGGAGCAGCAGGAAAGGGAGCTGACGCCCGGACCTCGCTTTCCCACGGGAGCAGAAGTCGGCTCCGTGCCACCTGCCATAACGCAGAAGAGCATCGTCGGCCTGCCACGACCGAGACAGCTGCCACATACACACAGCAGATAGAGGGAGGAAGCCAGAGCATTGCATGATGGGAAAAAGTGGAAGATGAGAAGGGGAAAGAGGAGGAGAGAGCATCTTTTGGAGCATGGCATTGTTCTTGGAGCCAGAGAGACATAAAGGATGTCACTCGTATGAAATGCTTTCATCTCTTAAGAGCGCTCCAGAACAACTTGAGTAGTATAATCTCATTCCCTTTCGGCTAATCGCAGGCTTCAGGCTATGTGGTTCACAAAAGCGTTTACTGCATCTCTGGTGGAAGAAAAAATGCTGTACGCGGGTCCCTAAGGAATGCTTTTAAAAGGAAAGACACTACATTGCAAGGCTAACTATTTTTACATTTTTAATAAAATAAGCAGTGTTCGCCTGCGCACAAACTCGCTGCTATGAAGCGTGGGTGCCAGGGTGTTACTTTATGATTGCTTTGACGTCCTTAAAGTTTTGACTGTTGCTATGCGGTTGCTAGGAGTTTTGCTAGTTATTTGCTTGCCAGCCCAAGTAAATCTGTTTTGTGTTTCAATTTTTACTTCTAGACGGAAATGAGATTTAATGGAGCATCTTAAATCGGTCTCCCATTTAAGGATTATTGTGAGAATTTCAAAAAAGAAATATACAATGTCTCAAAGTCAGAGCCGGCCCAAGGCATAAGCGAACTAAGACTAATAATATAATAAAATAATATTTAAAATAATATTTATAAAATAATATTTCAATGGATATGGGTAATGATACAAAATGCATTATTCAATGTACATTTTTTTGATAGTATGTAAAGTTGAGTTAGTTTGTCTAAAATAAAGTGTTTATTTTAGAAACTTATTTTAATTTCTACATCATAATTGTATTTATTTTTATATAAGAAGATACTGTTTTTGTTTGATTTTATTTGAAGTTGATTGATATTCAGCTTTATGTTTTATTCTTGAACCACCTTGTTACAGATCCATCTGATCTGTCCATTTTGTTATTATTTTATTATTTAGTTTAATATTGTCCATTTAAATTAATTTTTTTATATAAAAAGATACTGTTTATATCAAGTCATTTTATTTGTTGTGGATTGTAATGCACTATTTGCACGTTGCTAAATTCTAACCAAAAGTAATTAAAGTGGTTAACATGTTAACAGTAAATGCATTGTCTACTGGCTTATTTAACTAATTTTCACTACACCACATTAAGTATGTCAATTGGAACTGCAAGACTTTGAATGTTTAAGTGCAAATTAACACCTGACCACTCTTGTGGGTTTGCTACTGTTACAATTAAAATCCGTAGAAGGGTAAAAACATTGAAGCATGCAAATGAACACAAAAACAACAAATAAAATTGCTAATGGGTGTCTTAGATTTATATTGTGCGAATAATCAAGGATTGACAATAATCGGTTATATAGGTGGCACAGAGGTGGCCCCTAAATAAAATTCTGCGTAAGGCCCCCTTGTGACAATAATTTGACAATTTTTCTGATCTGTTACTCTAAAGTGTTTGATGGGTGAAATATACAATGATATGAGCGAGAGCTTTCATTGATCAATGGCTCATTTTGTGATTTTGTGAATTTAATATTATAAGTGGATTTTCACAGGGATTTGGCTTCGCAAAGACTACTTCCGACCATATTATGTTCTGTGTAACATAAATGTGCAAAGTTGAGGTTCTAAACTTTCAAAAGATATATATGTCTAGGTATATGCCTCACAATTTATAGATTTGATGATGCAATATTACAGTTTCAAGAGAAAACTGCATATCGAGAGTATCTTGAGGGATCTAAAAAGAAAAGTTTAAGATAAAAACAGATTTGTAAATGAAATGAAATGATGATAAGGTTTGTTTAAATCCCTAGCTCTAGATCCGAACAATTCGTGAGACTTGCTTTGTCGTTCCAAAAACAAAATCAGTGTCCCTACAACTCTCTTAGTTAAAATCATTAATGCTTCTAGAGTGCTCCAAATTGATTGAAAAGAGAACGTGCAAGGCAAAATAAGGTAACTTGGTAACGAACGCTTGAGCATTTTTGAGAAACTACAGAGAACATTGCTCCCCTGTGTATTGCGAAAATGGACTTGGAGGAAGATCATAATATCTGAAAATGAGGCAGCGGTACGTGGCTTTCTGTACATGCAGGAATGAGTGTTTTATTCAGACCTGATGGAGCTCCCCGTACTCATGCAATTGCATTCTCGCAGTCTAATGGTAGTCCATTGTTCAGCCGTCTGACATTTCAGCTCTGAATATGAGGTTACATAAGACTCTAATGTACAGACCTTTAGACCACATCAGAGAAAAGCTTAGACCACAATTTCAGAATAACATCTATTCAACCAAAATACAGATATACTCTTAAGTTAAATTTCATCTGATACACAGGTGTCTTGCACTTTCTGTTATTGGCAAGCATTTTTTTACGATGTTATTGTAATACCCTGTAGCGAGTGCTGCAGTGATGATGTTTTTTTGTATATTAACATGTAAGTTAGCATCAAACTGGCAAAATTATGGATTACCAAAAAAAAAGCTCTGTGATCACTAACAAATGTATTGTAAAGCCTTAACACAATCACCAGAAATCAAAAGCCAACCTACAACTACAACCAAATTTTTGTGGGACTGTGCCTAGGTAGCTTCATTTTTTATATTGGTATGCATTTAATGTACCTGACGATGTCTGTAGTACAAACTTGTTAGCAACCCATTTGTTAAAGGTGCAGTTTGTAAAAACTATCAACTTCACCACTGATGACCATTAATCAGACGGGAACGAGTAATCATGTTAGCGAATGAGGTAAAGATTTAGAATTGTTGTGAATAATTGTGGTCCATAAATAAGTGACTGCTCAAAAACAAGTTAGTGATTTGCTAGACGCTAGACACCACTTTCGCATTTGTCCACATTTTTTTTTTTTTTTACTGAGCACAAATTCTTAATACAACAAAATGGCATCAATAACTTTAAAAAGGAAATTGATCTGGTATGGAAGGCTCAACACAGTAGATCCATATTATTCCCAGAAAAAATAAATATTACAACAAACCATAAAGCAAATCTTAATATAAAATAAATAAACTTTAGCATTTGTCCAGGACACCGGTTTCTATTTCAGTAAAGAAGGTAACAAAGGAGAACGCGGATATGACGTCATTGACAGGCGATTGCACAGCCCCGTGTCACTGTTTAGAATGCCGATTTTCCAACGATTTACAAGTTGTTGGAAACATTTAAGATATTGTAAGTACTAAGCTGAACAAAATGTATAAGTGGTTTTTGGATATTTTACTGCAAAATTGTGAAAACAATTCACATTTAAAGACTTGTAAAAGGTTTAAATAAAAAGTAATACAGGTGTGTTTACATAAGATGTAAAAATCCCTTGAGTTTGTAGCAACAACAGATATTATTTTAGGCATTTAAACAAAAACTTCAAAAATGTTTTGATCTCAGGACAAGAGAACCGGATGTGCCAAAATGAAATCTCATTTCCAGGGTTTGACCTACAAAACTGTCTCATGACTGCAGCACTCTATTCACAGGTTTTTTATCCATAATATTTATCATGGCTGGTCATGTGACCTTTGATCAACTTATGCAGAATAAAAAAGACATACACCGTATAAAAAATGATAATAAACATTTTTTACTTGTGTTTTTTATCTTTAGAACAGATTGTCACGCTCTACTAATGCAACAATAGTGTAGAAACTAGAATAGTTTTGTCGTTCCACAGGAAATACGAACATTGAATGTATAAACTGTTGAGAATTTGTTGCAGGTGTCGTGGATTTATTCATTTAATGAGTAAATGCTTCACGCCAGTAAAGTAACAACTTTGGCCACAGGCGGATGATGAAGACCGGACTAAGGCATGTGTGGTTTCAAATTGCTCTGCTTATAATGTGATTAATCAAAGAGACTGGAAGGATTTTTCCTTCCCTAAAAATACATTAGCAGTGAACACTGGGTTTGGTATTAGACTTTTATTGGTTGGTCATTCACTGAAAATGACTGCTAATGGAAGTCGAATAATGTTAATGATTTAGCCTCAAGGCAAAAGTCAACGTTTTAGCTTCTCCTTGAAATGAGGGGATATCGCCGGCATCTCTGAAACGTACAAACTTCTTTCTCGATTTGACTAAAGCTGTCAATAATTGGCCACTCAAGGCTACGGAAAATCAAACAAAATAATTAGACAAACCAGTACATACCCAAAAAGCCTCTAGAGTATGTTTACGTTTAGTCATTTAGCAGACGCTTTCATCCAAAGCGACTTACAGATGAGATGAGTATATACTAGACAAAAAAATAAGCATTTCTGCATCAAAACATCAGTCCTAAATCTGTTTCAGGCTCCAAAACAAACAGTTTTATCTTCAGGCAAGATTTAATGACCTGCTTAAAGTTTAACTCAGCAAAGGTTAAACACACAAATCACCAGTCGCAGCCCACAGTCAAACAATAGTGGGAAATAAGCAAGACACTTAATGTGTTTTTGCCACATGGTACTAAAATTATTTTTAATCCTTTAAAATACTGTTTATATCTTTAGTCAAAGATAAACAATGCCACCTGGGAAAAATTGTAACAAGACGCTTACACAACAAGCTCGGGTGAACGGCCACCAGTGTGGATCATACGCTCTTGTTTTACGGCTCACAAAATTATAAATCAATCTGTAAATATGACAGTGGTTACATGAATCTAGAGCAAAATGTGATCGGTTCTTGCAAAAGCCAGCTCAATGCTGCCCTGTCCCCAAGCACGTGATGTTTGTCTTGCCAGCTATGTTTCAAAAACCATCTTGGCATCCTTAAAGGGACAGTTCACTCAAAAACTCTTTCAACATTTACTTATCCTCGTGTCTTTTTAAACCTGTATGACTTTCATTCTTCTAAAGACCACAAAAAATATGGATTTAGATGAGCGTTGGTCACCAAACAGCAATGGAAGCCATTGGCTTACTGTATGGACACATAACCACTGAGATGGTTCACATAATATCTTGCGTTTCACAGAAAAAAAAGAGTCAAATACAGGCTCCTATTGACATCAGAGTGAATAAATGATGACAGTAGTTCTATTGTTGGGTGAACTATCTCCGGTTCAATAAGGTCAACCAAAAAGGCAGATTTGGCAGGATTTTCCAACAGAGAATAACATGGTTTCAAATCCAGTGTTGTGAACAAAAGATACACAAACTAACCAACATCACAAATCACAAGACTACATTTTACCATCCCAGTGCTTTGCGAGGTCAGAGGAAAGAAAAGTCGAGTCTGTCACCGAGTGAAAGTGAGAGAGACGCACAAAGACAGGTCAAGCTAGTAACAGGAAGAGGCACTAACAGGAAGGATGGTTTATTATATAGACAGTGAGCAAAGCTGGAATGAATTTAGAGAGCAGAGTGTTGAGTTAAAAGTTATTCGGTTACCTTGGCACTGCTGTCTGAGTGGCGACGGGCACACAGCTGAAGCTGGGTCATCCACATCTGCTGCTCGCGGGCATCACAAGCTATAAGTAGACACACTAATGTAATTCAATAAACGCAAAATTTAGGGCAGAATTTTAACGCCCTCATTTCGTGCAATGAGCTAGGATCATCTCGAAGCATCTTATATGAACAGAAATCATTTCTCCGAGAAATATGGATAGTACGCGACGACCATGTTAACGTAACTCTGCACTTAGCTACAATGCGTTACCAAATGTAATATTTGTGCAGAAAAATGAGGAAAGTTAAACACACAGATAAGAACGATCCACGAATGAATCCCGAACAGTGAAAAAAATGTACTCAAACTGTGAAACTGACCCCCCAATGAAAAACAAAATGTGTGAAGGGGGCGTTTACATTAAAGCTTTAATGGCACAGAGGAGGAAAAGGGTTCAATCAAGAGAACAGATAAAAAAACGGTCAAGAAAATTGATATTAACAAATTCAATAAAGATAAATTACGTGATAAAAAATGCTGCAATAAATGTAATAATTCAGACATTCAGTCTTATGTTATACCCAAAACTCAATTTGTTGCTCGCCTGTAACCACGGGTGAGACTGAGAAGGTGTGAAATTAGAAAAATAGCACCTCAAGATTATCATTTCAGAAAGCTGGAACATTGGGAGCAGACCAGACTACAGCTCCGTGACACGGCTGTCAAACTGCTGGCCATAACGCTGGAGGTGACTGCTTTTTTCGCAGCAAAATTCATCTTATCGTAATCACTTTAAAATTGCCTTTGTTACAAATGAGCGATTTGGCTGGGGGCATTTCGCCTGTAAACTCTGGACACAGTCTAAATGAGTTCTCAGAGTCGCCAGGGACCAAAATAATTTTGACATAAAGGGCATCACGAATAAGATTGTGGCATACAGTGAATGCTAGCGGTGAAAAGAGACACGTCTAAAGGGAAACAGGGTGGAGAGTACGAGAGGGAAGGATAGAGATCTAATCTGATGTGGAAGTTGCCGGAGACGAATGGGTAACGGCGACAGCTAAAGCACAGATAAAAGGGGGCGCCTGAGGGGACATCCTTAATCAAAGAGAAGCTTCCTTAAAAGACGTGATGTGAGATGTATCAGACACTGCAATCTTCCAAACAAGAATGGAAATGGAAGGCATCGAACCGAACCAAAAAAAGCTTGTTTGATAGATTCAAATGGTGTAGGTGCCTCTGTATGGCTCACCTCTCAGTTTGAAGAGATCTCCATTAGTAGCATATACTGTGAACATGAAGGGAAACTCGTCACTTGGAGCCACCAAGGAACCGATAAGGGGCAGGGACCCCCGAGGCTTCAGGTTCTTACTGTTCTCATTGATAAAATACTGCAGCTGGCCGAGCTCAGGGTCCAGCACAAAATACCTACAGAGCATAAAACAGAGAGAAAAAGATGGTAACATTATAGCTATACTATAGACTTCTATGTTTACAGAAAAAAACGTAGGTGGTACTTATAAACGTGCTGCCAAAATTCTGTTGCATTGTGGACAGTTGCCAGGACATTCTGTGTGTGGTGGCTAAGGTGTTTTGAGTTGTTTATAGTGCATTCTTAGGTTGCTTTTATTACATGTGAATGTAGTTGTTAGGGTGCTCTGGGTGGTTGGTTACAGACCTAAGACAGAAGAGACGACCTTCAACTCTAAGCAATTATGTCTATGTATACAAAAAACGGTTATAAAAACATAAAAAGGCTTTAAACAACTCAGCATAGGTTAATTTATAACTCAGTTTAGTTCAGTCCAAGTTTTTTCTTTATTATCATCTGCCTGACAAAATCCTATTTGGTCACTTAAAGGAGCCAGTCTGTGCTGTTTCTGAGGCTTTGATTAAGTTTTTGGGGTGTTTAACAATGGATGTTCATGTTTCTAATAACAATATTTCAAGTCTATTGTTCACCGCTGTCCCTCTTCTCACTAAACGACTGGATTTCTTCCGGCCTATATATAGTCCCTCCTTCCGAAACGTTGTGATTGGTAAAGCTGACCCGGTCTGTCGTGATTGGTTCCCCGCTTAGAGTGTGTGAAGATGTCCCACCCATACCATATCAGACTCTCAGTGCACAGGTATTCATAAACTTTGGCTTTTAGCAATAAACAGTAACCATGGCGTCAACTTCACTTTATCAGTTAGAAACATGCGGATCAATCACAGTGTAACGGAGGTCTGCTAGTGCATGTGCAAAACTCAATCTTTATTAGCGATGGCATCTTTTCCCTACTATGGCAAGGGAAATGATAACAGACCGAATGGCGTCAAACCTGTTAAATTAATGAACACTAATAACAGAAGCAGTAGTTTTGCCTTTCTATATTGGACCCGAGTTAGATAATAAAACAAGCAGATTGACCAGGAGACATTTGCAGGCAGGACTTCAGAGGACGTTTCATAGAAGTGTAAGAGGTAAGCTCACACACACAATATCAGTGTATTACACAGAACAGCTTTCATAGCCGATTTTAAACTCATGGAAGCTGTTATTTGAGCGTTGGTTATCTTATAATAAGTTTAGCTGAATTCTTATTACCAGCTGTAGAACTGTGATGAAAGTGAAAGTAGTTTAGCATGCAGCTCAGTCACATGTTTACAATCTCTGATAACCAAACACTAGTCCAGCGGCTCTTCCTCTCTCTAAGGAAGACCTCGCCCCTTTTTTGGTGTACTCCTTTGGGCGGAGGTTATTAAAAACACTCGGAATGGTGACATCATGTACCCAGGAAGTAGAGGGCTGCAGTCCGATCGAGCCATTCTGTGTAGTCCTTGAAAAGCGAATTCTTTTAAAGACAATGTCTCCCTTGGCACTGAACTTTGAGCTTTATCATTTTTTATGCTCTAACAGCAACATTACACACCAACTAAAGGCTGAAAATGGGATCGTGGGGAACGTGCTCTTTAAAGGTGCCATGTTTCATTTTATGGAAGACCTATTGATTGACAGAAAAGCAATATAATATGCATAGCTATGTATTCAGAGGTCTATAAAGACCTTACATACTGAAGCGTAATGTTTTTATTACCTCAGAATGAGCTATTTCTATCCACATACACCGTGGGTCCGCTTGCACAGAATTCGACACGTTGTTTTTACTGTTGCCCTAAACGGACAAACTGCTCTACAGAGTGCGTTTCGTAAATACATTATGTCCTTCGGCAAAGAAGTGAAAACGTGAACACAACTAAGTTCTGTGTCAGCCGATATAGTGCTTTGAAAGAGTGGGGAGAAGTGCACCTTTGATTGCAATTCACAACCAGTAGATGCTGCTAAATTTCATACTCTGGACCTTTAAAGAAGTAAAGAAGATGTCACACACATAGACGGGTTAGGAGCTTGTTGAAATGCTGCTCTTTTACAATTTATTATTGAACAAAAAGCTTTATGGTGGCACTCATTACTCTCTCCTTTCCTCATTTGCCATTGCAAGATCCCCACTGTCAACCAGAGAGGTGCTTTATATGGGACCATAACTCTGCAGGGAACAGATTGTAATCACACAGTTTGGGTGTGATAACACAACATCCATCCCGTCTCTTTATAAAAAAACTGCACTGTTATGCTGTCTCTCTGACAGGGCCTCTGAAAGCCAGGCAAAGGCACATCATTATTAGTAAAGAGCATCTAAAAGTGACAAGATGAAAGCAGCTGGGATGCACTTCTGCGTGATCATTGTCATTGTGGACATTTTCTGCAATATTTGTCAGAATGAAAGTAGTTCCATCATCCATAAGTATGATTAAAAACATAGATATGACATTGCGTTTTGTTTCCTCATCATTTCAGAAAAAGGCAACTCACGGTCCGGCTGACAGAGAACTAAGATGTCGTCACATTTTGCTTCTTTGCCGAAGGATATAATGTTCTTAAGAAAAGCGCTCTTAAGTTTGTCCTTTGAGGGCTACTGTAGAAACAACATGGCAAAACTATTTTATCTACATATACATATATGTATTATCTATAAATTCTTTATAAATTATGAATTCTTTATGAGTGCCACTTTTATATCTTATAACAGCATGCATCTAGACTTTGCCAGAGCCCACAAGTTTGTGGTTTGAGAATATACCCAAAAAAATCATGTTCTATGAATAAGAACCATTGAAACTTTTATTAAAAATACAGTTTATTATGTTCACAAGTTCTTATTTTACTTGTAGCTTAGATGTATCCGGGTTTATTCATTTCAAGTACTTCCACGGTTTAAACAAGATTGTAAATCACATTTTATTTCAACTAATTTTTTTCAACTAAAATATTAGGGATGCACCGATGAATACATTTTGGCCGATGACCAATAATTCTTGTACATTGAAAGTCGATAACCGATATATTGGCCAATGTACCGTATCTAAATAATATAAAATTTTCTGAGACTGAATATTATTTTTTTTCTCCTGAAAATCATGTACCAAGCCTACTTTATACTAAAGATTCTTTGATTTTTCTTTTAAACTTTTATAGTATCATTTTTAGTTAATAAACAAATTAAAGATGTTCTTCAAGAGCAACCCAGAAAGGTGTTCTCAATAGCCACAAGTCTAACAGGTCTCTAGAAAGAAAGCATTCAGACAGCAGTCGGTTTCAAACAATATGCTTTTCATATTCATATCTACATACTTTATCAACTATGTTTTGGTTATAGCAGGAAAGTGAGTGCAGTAAGTGAATGATCATGACAGAAAGACTGTACAGTACTGAACTGTGAGCAGCATACAGCTGAAGTGGTTTAACCAGAAGAAATTATTCATAATTTATCGGCTATAATAAATCGGCCTAAATGTAATTATCGGCCGATACCGATAACATTGAAAATAACCATTTATCAGCCGATACCGATATGGCCGATCACAAATCAGAGATTTTCCTCATCTTTACTACTGTTTGTATACTATGGTACTGAATATAGAAGAGATAGTAAAGTATATAGTAAAGAGAGAGAAACATCGTAGGGGGGAATGCTATTGTATGCATTGCTATAACGTATGTCTACTTGTCAATAAAATGATGGTATATTTTCTAAGTTAAATGTTGGAAAAGAACAGAAATACAAAAGGTCTCACATACTCCCAAAGGCACTCAAAACAAATGCATATTGTGTGACACAACTGAACTAGAACACTATGTGGCAACATTCCATGTGGGTCTGCTCGAGTGTAAATTCATTCAATTTGTGAAAGAGATTCTCTTAGTGGTTAAATCACAACCCGCATCTGGTCAATGTATCGGTGAGTGAGGGAATCGCCCTCTTTCCCATGCACATATACACACACCCACAAATCATTAGGCGGTGAACAGGGACCAGTGCCTGGGTTAACATGGGGGCTGTTTCAGAGCCACTGCAGAGGGCCAGTTACTCTGCTGTCCTGAGGCTCATTATATGCTCGGCCTGTTCCCCTATCGATCGCTTGGCTAAGCAACAGAATGAGCACAACATTATGGATGTAAGGGATTTCCCATCACGGATGAGTCATAGTCTCTCACAGATGGAGGAGTCTTAACTGAGGGCTGTACCACGCTCAACCCTGCAGCACACACTCCAACGCACAAACTATGAAATCCTCCCGTTTTCACTGAAGTGCTCTCGCTTTTTTAGTGTTTTTGGTGGCTTAGGGCTCTTGACATTCAGATTTCTTCTCACAAAGAGCATTTTTTATTTTGATGAAATGATCATTAATTAAGCATGCCATAAGGATGATCTTTCAGACCACTGTGTCATGCAAGATACCTTCTTGAATCATCTAATCTGCATTTGAGATGAGTTTGACTTTGTTACTGTATAGTCCTAAAGAACTGGGCATATTAATGCAAATGCACACCGTGCAATATAAACCTGCCGTCGAACATTATTGAGCCCACAGAAAATGATAAGAGAGAACCTGAGGGAAAGTGTGATCAAATAATCCATATTTGGAGATTCAACAACATGGGAACATGAGTTGTTTCGGTCGTTTTAAACACGAAACGGGACAGCTGTCCATGCATCAAAAATATTTCATCAACCTTTACGCATGACGTCAGAATAAATTATTATTTGCATTTCTTGTGCCGAGATCTCGTGTCATATTTGCCCGAAACTTGCCATTGATTAAAAAAACATTCATTTATAAGACGCGTTCGGCGCGGATCAAAGGCGGAGAGACCGATCAAATGTAACATATTGTTTACATTCATGCATTGCGTCATAACGGAGCAAAATAAACGCGTTTCTGTATGTATGATGACGGGTCTGCGTTGTTTTTATTTAGATGTTGACTATCATTGAGATGATGATGGAATGACATGATCGTTGAATATCCATAAACATATATCATTCTGTATCATTCAGGTTTAAAAGTTGCTTTGAAAGTAAAGTGTAAGCAAGCGTCCACAACTCCTCTGTTACCTGTTCTGCCAGCCTTGAAGTAAATTTGTGTATTTGTTCAGAAACCCCTCCAAGTGTCTTTTTTGGGTTTGAGACTGGTGACTGCTGTCCGACACGGTCCCTGATCCCGGACTGTACGAGCCGCTTCTCGCCTGTCTCTGTGCGGGATTCCCCCGATCCGTGGACCACTTTCCTTTACTGCTCCCTGAATGCGACACGTTCAATGTGTTTTCCATGATTTTTCCAAACTCGTGATCATTCAGTGTGAGGATTCAACATCGAAAGAAGAGTTCCACAAATAAAGCAGAAATACAGTTGAATAAGATGATCGTGGGAGGAGAAGATGAGGAGGGATTAGATTCATTTTTCCCTTGCTGGTTTGCCTTGGACTCTTTAATGGTCTTCTCTAGGTTTCCATTGGAACCAGCGTGCGGTCACGCCCCTTCAGCTCTCCACCAACAGGAATCCTGCACCGTTAACACAAACCAGACGAACCGAATGTGAACGCGATGCCACGCCCCCTCTCTGTCGTACATGCGGGAAAAAAACTGTAGAAAATTGCGTAAAAATTTAATGAATGAATAAATTGTGATGTAAGTGATACAACACATAAGTATACAAGTACTGTTATATATGCAGCAATTTATACAGAAACACATATGTGTAGGAAGAACAACAAGAAAAAATGAATTTAATAAATAATGGATTAAATAAACGCATACAAAAAATCAAGACATTTTGTGCACATTTAAAGAAAACATGCATTTATTAATTTATGCAGATTAAGTTCTCCGTACAAAGACAGTTTACAAAAACAAGCAAGAGAACTCTTTTGAACAGCTAATCATAGTAGTTTTAAAATGTTTTATGTATACAGCGTTTTATATTTACACAATTACAGTTTTACTTATATTAGTTTATACATTTTAAATGCATTTATATAATATTAATCGCATAACTATCTTTAACAAATAATAATAACCATTAGTTCTAAAAGTGATAGTTCACCCAAAAATGAAAATTCTGTCATCATTTCCTCACCCTCTCGTCGTGTCGAACCTTTATGATTTTATAGCAGCCATTCAGGTGCATTGGTTTTGTGTCCATACGATATAAATCAACCGCTGCCACCGCTTTTCGGTTATCAACATTCTTCAAAATATCTTCTTTTGTTTAAAGTGAGTCATACAGGTTTGAAATGACAAGAAATGACAGAATATTCATTATTGGGTGAACTATCCCTTTAATAATCCATCACCACACTTATGTTTACTATTTAAAGGACATCTGTTGTGCTTAGAGAACCTAAATCTGCCACATAGAGTGGATATCTTGTTTCTTTCATGTGACCCTGGATCACAAAACCAGTCTTAAGTAGAACGGGAACATTTTTAGTAAAAAACAAAAATACATTGTGAATATATTTTCTTTTATGCCAAAAATCATTAGGATGTTAATTAAAGATCATGTTCCATGAAGATATTTAGTAAATTTCCTCGTTAAATATATAAAAACTTTATTTTTGTGAGTGGATGGCCTGTCACAGATGAACAACTTCAAAGGCAATTTTCTCAATATTTAGATTTTTTGCACTCTAAGATTGCAGAGTTTTAAACGGTCGTATCTCTGCCAGATATTGTCCTATTCTTACAACTCATACTTCAATATAAATCTTATTTATTCAGCTTTCAGATTACGTAAAAATCTCAATTTCGACAAATTGACCAATAAAACTGGCTTTTGTCGTCCAGGGTCAAATACATTCATTTTAAAGTCGTATTGTTTTCATTAAAAGCACCAAATTGATTGAATGAATGTGATGTATTCCCTCTATTCATAGAAAAGTTAAGAAAAGGGTTGCGACTACAACTCCCACAATTCCTAGCGCCGGTTAGTGACGCGATCATCGGTGGCCCGTCACGTTTCTTTCCACCAGCAACAAACGCTTTACTGTCTGGACAGTAACTAAATTCTTTACTTAAAACATTCAGCAATTTGTTGAAAGCAAAACTAGTTATGGCTGCTCCATTGAAAGTATGTATTGTCGGCTCAGGAAACTGGTGAGTGCGCATGTTTAATAAATTAGATGAGATCAACATATGTCAGTGGTAAAGGGATTCATGCAAAACATTCGGTCTGAATCTGTCACATCTCAGACCCAAAGTTAGAGGTTATCATATGATACGCATTGATATTCTAGACGAAGTGAAGTGTTTACTGTCTAAACTGTATTGATCTGATAAGATGCATGCTGAACAATCTTCATGGCTGCAGGTGGCAAAGCAACTTCTTGGATTTGTAAACCCCGCCTGGAATGACCGAGTGAAGTGTTGTTCAACAGCATCCTGGCGTTTGATTAAAGATTCTCTTGTGTTCTCTTGTGCCAAGGGGCTCTGTCATTGCAAGAATTATTGGCTCAAATGCACAGAAACTGCAACACTTTGCCACTACAGTTAAGATGTGGGTGTATGAAGAAGTGGTCAATGGCAAAAAGCTGTCTGAGATCATCAACACGGATCACGAGAACGTCAAGTACCTTCCAGGTTACAATCTCCCAGAGAATGTGGTAAGTTTGGGCTGGGAGAGGCTGCAAGAATTCGTACAAGTTAAGAAAATCCCTAGTTGTGATGGTTAGTGTATTATAACTAAAAAAATTTAACCTATAGGATGCAAATTAGGTAATTGTTTGGACATCGATCCTCTGCTGTTTCAACGCAGTGTTTTTCCCCAAGACTCACTGCAGGTCCACAACGTCTGCGATTACGTTAGGTCTAGTTATTTCAATAGCACTTAGTCTTTAATAAAATGGATTTGAGTCTATCTGTTAACTCTCAGGAGAAAGTAAAACACACTTGATGTCACAAAGCGTTCAGTTATTAACGATGTGCTTTAGATGTTAATGTAGTCTTAATCAGACGTGCTTTAAGTGGCAGTCAGATTTATGTGTTTCTTCCTGCAGGTTGCGGTGCCGCATATACGGGATGCTGCAGATGGTGCCGACATACTGGTGTTCGTGGTACCTCACCAGTTCATCAGAAAACTGTGTGAGGAGATGGTGGGCTGCGTCTCAGAGAAAGCTAGAGGGATTACATTAATCAAAGTGAGAATGCCATGCATTAACCAAAAATTGATGTTGTACTTTTCCAGATTTGTTTGTGTATTCCCTCATGGAGGATTGACGGCATCTGTGATGCATAGATGACGAGTGTTTTTATTTCAGGAACTAATGGATATAATGGTCGCTCTTTATGTACTTTGTGAAACAAAATGCATTTGGCACTTTTTGTTTTGGCTCCGTTTTCATAATGGACCAACCAGACTCGAACAATAATCATTTGTCACGTTGGATAATGCGAGATGATACACGCTGAAGAATATATTTGTTTTGGCTAGAGAGACCAAACGACCTACATTAAAAAAACAATGTTTGGGTTTGTTTATTTCGCATCAAAGCAACTTTTTATTATATATCAGTACATATTTTTACAACCTAAACAATAAATAATTAAATGGTTTAATGAAGAGAGCCGAATGTCCTTCATGGCTGTTGTTGACTTCATTATTTGATTTAAAAATGTTTATCCACCTTGTGCCTCGTGGGCAGGACGTCCAGCACTGAAGACACTGTTGAACTCACAGGCCCCTGTCATACACCCGGCGCAAGGCGCAGCACAAGTCTTTTTGGTAGTTTCAGCCCGACGCAGTTCTCATTTTCCCGTCCTTCGCTGGGTTGTTTAAATTGCAAATGCATTTGTGCGCCCATGGGTGTGCTGGTCTAAAAAAGAGGTGTTTTCGGGCGCAGTGTTGGCACGTTGCTATTTTGAGGAACTTTTTTGTTTAAGAAAGGGCATTAGGAGAAAATGCGCCTCTGGGGATCCACAATGCACTTAAACGTTATACGTATTACACAGAGGGAAGCACAGCAGCACAGAAACATGCCAAATATGAAAAATAAATGGATTACATTGTAAAAGATTATTATTGTGTAGAAAGAAAGAAAAAAATCTGGCTTGATCTGTGGGGAAAATAAAAACTCTTCTACTTATAGAGAATAAATGTGAATTTTCTCCCCATATGTCCATTAAAAAATATTTTGGTGGGTCTCAAGATAAATTATACCTGTCTAGGAGGGTCCTGGAAAGGTAAAGTTTGGGAATCGCTGATGTAGATGATCTGCTCGCGTGCTTTAACCTCGCGTAAGAGCAGATGCGTTTCCTCTCTGGAGAAGCGTCCAGTCTTTGCTCTTCTTGCTCTTCCAGGTTGACAATAGATAATCCGGCATGGGAAAGATTGGTTTACTGCACGTTTCGCCCCAAAAAACCCCCATGGGACAACCAGTTCAGACCATGCATCTATGCGCGCCGACCGTTTCCCTGTCGTGAAACTAGCAAAAGTGGATTCGGACACACCCCGAGTGTGCCCTGCGCTTAAGACCATGTGCTTAGATCGTGAAAATAGGGCTTGATGTCTTTTTAAAGGCTGAACAAGATGAACCATATTATACTTGTGAGTAAAAAATGGCCCTCTGGCAAACTCCTCGCATGCAATTTATCTGCTGGTGCCTGTTTGTCTCCTCTGTTACTGACTGTGCCGCAGAGCACTTCGTCTCTGTAGTTATATTTTTTCGATTTATCTTCTCCGCCTCACTGTTTGAGTAGCAGGCTAATTTAATTTCCCATAGTGTTCCGTGTTTAATATTCCCAAAGATATTGACCCGTCAGATTTCTCTGTTTTGTCTTGTTTTCAGTTTGTACCCATCTCTTGTGTACTCATTCACCATCTTTATTATTTTTGTTCTGCATTTGCTTTCTCCTCATTTTGTGGGTCATTAGGCAGAATTGTTCCTCCAACACATGTGCTCCAGAGTTACAACCGCTGAGGGAACAACAGTGTAATGCTACATTAAATCAGAAAACGATGTTGATTGGCACTTCAACGTTAACTTCCTGTGTGTCTGTAGGGTATTGATGAAGGACCGGAAGGATTAAAGCTGATCTCTGACATCATCAGGGAAAAAATGGGCATCGATGTGAGTGTCCTAATGGGGGCGAATATTGCCAATGAAGTGGCGGCTGAGAAGTTCTGTGAGAGCACCATTGGTGAGCAAGCCGCTGTCGTTCATGTTAGGCTTGTTCGAATTAAAAAGTGTTTACATTCTTTTGTGGCTACACTACAAACCTGTCTGGGACTCAAAGATATTTTGAGATATGTCTTAGTGGTTTTGTGTCCCGACACTGGATGTCAACGGTTGCCGGTGGTTACCGAGATTCTTCTTAATATCTTCTTCTGTGTTCTGCAGAATAAGGTCATACAGGTTTGAAATAACACGGAAAAGTAAATTATGAGTTTTTTTTACTGGCAAACACCTACAACACACGTGACTTGTAGCACAGCCGAGTACCAAAAAATCTAGTTTCTCATTTAATATTTCAATGATTTGCAGGCAGCAAGGTTTTGGAGAATGGCCTCTTATTTAAAGAGCTCCTGCAGACACCAAACTTCAGAATCACTGTGGTGGATGACGCTGACACGGTGGAGCTCTGTGGAGCACTCAAGGTAAATATCAGTCATGTTTTGATGCTCATCCCAGGGGAAATATCTAAAATCAGAAACCTGAGATGCTGGGTCACGATTCTGCTCGCACCGCTGAAGTCATGGGATGTAAAAACAACATGACATCAAAATTTACCCTGTTAACTTTCTGAGAAAGCACATTCCTGTTCTGGGGACGATTCATCAGCGCACATTCTAAAGAAATTTAAGTGTTTGCTTTCATAATCTTTCATCAAAATCTAATCAGCGACTTTCAAAAGATGTTTTTTCTAATGATGTAACCGAGCTGACACATGGAAAATAATTGAATATGTAATCATCACACCCCCCTTTTTACAATCCAGTAAAGCCCCGATGGATAAAATCTAGTCCTGCTCTACATTATTTCTCACTATTCAGTTTTACTCGGATAAAACAATCTTTGAAACATTGTATATTTTTGATCTTAAAGGGATATCAACGTTGGAAACCGAACAAGTGCGGTACCCTTTTAACTTGCATTGGTTTTGTGTCTATACAATAGAAGTCAATTCAGTTTTGCATGTATAGGTTTGAAATGACAAGAGTAAATATCAGCATAATTGTCAAACACAGAATATGAATGTATTTATTCAATAACAAACGTAATATCTCCTGCACTAGAACATTGTGGCGGTGGGCGCAGGCTTCTGCGACGGTCTGCAGTGTGGAGACAACACCAAAGCAGCCGTTATTCGTTTGGGACTGATGGAGATGATCGCTTTCGCCAAACTCTTCAGCAAGGACGGCTCCGTGTCATCAGCCACGTTCCTTGAGAGCTGCGGCGTGGCAGACCTCATCACCACCTGCTACGGAGGGCGTAACCGGCGCGTGGCCGAGGCTTTCGCTAAAACGGGGAAGGTAACCAAATCCCTCCAAGCTTCCTGTGTTTCTCCATTTGCCTGGTGGTGTGATAATGTGTATGCTATAGATCGAAGTAAATGTGAAGTTTGCACATTTGTGCTGATACTGAAAACAGATTGATAATGATTTTTTTCCTCTCAGAGCATCGAGGAACTGGAGAAGGAGATGTTAAATGGACAACAGCTTCAGGGTCCATTGACTTCGGCAGAGGTCTATCACATCCTTAAACAGAAGAACCTAGAAGACAAGTATGTGCTATCTCTAAACTGTAGCATAACCAGAGAAACTAACAAAAAAATCATACTTTTGGGGACTGTATGATGGTTATTGTATGTGACCTGACCTACGTAAGCCCCGGTCCTAATTAGGGTGACATGGGTTTGAGTCGGCCTTGTTTTGTGTTTTAAAGGAATAGTTCACCCTCATTTATTTACCCAAATGTTGTTCAATATAGGCAAATTACTCTTTCCTCTGTGGAGCACAGAAGGAGATATTTAGGGAAATGTCACAGTAGTTTTGTATCCAGACAGTGAAAGTCAATAGGGGCCAATGTTGTTTGTTACCAATGTTCTTCAAAATGTCTTTTTTGAGTTTAATTGTGGGTGAGTAAATGATGAAAATGTTATTTTTGACGATGAGAAGCAGAGTTTTCATCTAGATGAATTTTCAGCACAGGCCATTTGTGATGTCTTTGTCACATTTGCATTGCTCCTCAGGTTCCCCCTGTTTACAGCTGTGTACCAGATCTGTTTCAATGGAAAGCCGGTTCAGGATATGATCACCTGCCTGCAGAGCCATCCAGAACACCTGTGAGCGTGTCCCTGGGCCAGATCCTTTGACATCACCATCTCCGTCCTCTCTCATCCTCTTGGTGGTTCTACCTCTAACACTTCCCATTTTTTTAGTTGTTACATTTGTTTACTCGTATACGATGTTACATTTTCTTACATTACTCTCTCTGTCCCTGAACCAATACTAGCTTTGTACGCTAAACATTCGGATCAAACTCAATGGTTTGCTTCCAACCTTTTGTTATTATGTGACGAATGTCCTCGACAAATAACTCAAGAATGAAGGAACTTATTCTTCTTTAATTAATGCAAAGCCATGTTTATTATATACTCTTGAGCACATTTAGAATTTTAAAAATTGTTCTGTTTGACTGCCCCCTGGTGGATGGTCCACAATATCACGTTACAAACAAATAGGATTACATGTCTCCTTCAAAATACCATGGAGAAAATTCCTCTTAGATTATAACAGTAGAATCTGAAACATCTACATAAACACTTTGCACAAATGTGATGCAAGTAAACTAGAACGCTCCCTTCATAATTAAAGTGCCTGCAGCTAAAGGGTGTTGCAGCTTTTTGACTACTAAGAGCGTTTTGGGTAAATCATGTTGTGTGGAAATAGAATAGAAATACTTTAATTGAGAATCGATTGGTGCTTCGAGATCCCGTAAAACCAGCATAATACCACTTAATCTAAAAATCTTCCTTTAAGTCTACAAACACGAGTAATTTCTCACAAGGGCAAAGCAACTGTTTAGAATGACATACAGTATTCTAATTGATTTATCTGCTGAAACTGCCATGTATGATGTTCACTTTTGGGAACACATAAAATGTGAAACAAGTATGATTTCTAATGTGAATATGCCTTCAACTTCAAGCATTTTTGATACTTGAATGCACTCTCTCTGGGAAACAAACATCTAATGTTTTTAGTTGGTTGGTTATAATGAACAATACTCGCTAAAGGGGAGCAATTTCTTTATCCTTATTTACAAGTGACACATTTTTAAGACTGAAGTGCTTTAAAGAAGACGCAGGGGGAACATGGCTGTCTGTTAAACAATATGTCTGTACTTTTGTATCAGGTCACAGTTACAATCTAAGCTTCAAGAACGCACTGACATAATGATAACATTTACCTACCAAGCAGGAATATGGTACACACTACCATGATAATCTTCAGGTCACCTTGAGATTTCAGTTTTAAATTGTTCCTCACAGCTAACAGTTAAATCTTTTATCTGAAGTTTTACTATTAAAAGAATGAAGGAATGGTTTACGAAAATCTGTAGATTTGCTTTCAGAAGAGAGTGTGTTATGGGAGCAGCTCGTATTTGAATCCATAATGGCCTTCTCTTAGAGCATTATTATTCTTTAGTGCTTATACATCGGTTAGGTCATGCCTAACACAAATGATAAATAATCATGTATTTGTTGAAGTCGTCTTTTCTTCAGTGTTCATGTTGTACTCCGTCACGGATGAATAATGATATTACAAGTAGGAATAATCTAGTCATAGTGTACACATAATGTATAACACTCCAGTGGACTAAAACATTTTAAGATCATTAAATACATGTACTTTGTTGTATTAACCCATATTGTAGTCTATTAAATGGTATAACATTGGTGTGTTGTTGACATTGTTAAAGCTGAACGTTTATAAACAAAGGCTGCTTTTGAAAGTAAACAATAAAGTCAGTGCACAGTCATTTATGCTTCTTCGTATTCTTTTTTTTTTTTAACAAAAAAAGTAATCAAGAATCGCCTATTAACAAGTTCCTAAACTTGAACACGTTTGAGATCTCAACAGGTAGATTGAGATGTTGTAGGCACCCATGAAGAACCAAAAACAGTTTAAAACCAGTTACACTAATAATCATACATTTTATTTATAGAGCGCCTTTCCAAAGCTCAAGGGTGAACAGTAGTACAAAGAGAGCAAAAAATAGACATGTGTAAGACAACAGGCAGCACAGTTTAGGAGAAATAACAATCTGAAAATAGGTGCGTTTTGAGTGTTGTTATTAATACAGACAAGTTATTTGAAGAATGATGATACCAAATGAAGCAGTAGGGAGAGAAGCATTGATAATAGGGCTGGGTATCCATTCTGATGTTCCGATTGGATTTGATTCCGATTCACAAGCTCTCGTTTCGATTCGAGGGAATGATTATAGATTTAATACAAATCCTAAAGATATTTCTATAAAAAGATCAGTAAACATCAGATTACAATGGTGAATACATTTTTTTTAATGAAGAGCCACAAACCTGTATATTAAACTTAAAACACACTTGGGTACATTGAAACAGAACAGTCGCATACCTTGATCAAACAGGATCAGGTTATTTTACATTTAAGATACAGAATAACAAAATCAATTTCACTATAAAGAGGGGCGTTAATCATATGAACCACAGTCTTATACAGTATGTGAAGGTGATGTTAAATTTGCAGACAAGTAGGAGAAAAACATGACAGGCAGTAACCAGAGACATTCGGCCAAAACCGAAAAAGTAATATTTAGAGAATGTAAGAGAAGATAAATTAAAAACATCAAAGAGGTGGAGGAGCAATAGAAGAACAAAATCATGTAATATCAACACTTCTGTCAACCAAATCAATATCTCACATTACCGGTCGGTTTAATTAAAGCTCTCCCATACATAACATACAAGAAGAAAAGGTACAAGAAGGCACATTAAATAAATTAATTGTATTTTTGATGACATTCCTTTTGGCATGTAACTACTTAATTTAAACTTTGTAGCAGATTAATTTATTCAACAAGGAAAAACAAGTCATTCATTTTAAGTTAATGTAAAACCTTTAATTCCAGCAAACATACATTTGTCTTTCCTATGAGAAAAATGTGTAATAAAATTCTTGAAGTCCCATAATCTGGGAAGATAAAATACAAAAACCTAAAACATCCAAGACAATAAAACATGCACAGCTCCTTCATAGAAGCCATAAATGTACATCGTATGGGTTTGAACAGGACGTTCCATCTTATTTGCATTTCTCTTTGCCTCGTGTTATCACGATTTTTATTATTCATTCCACTGGTCCGTCAAATTATTTCCAAAGTGTTATTAGTAACTATCGTGTCATTCAGTCAGAAACAATATCATTTCTTTCCAGTGTCTGTTGTTAAGGATGCTCCTGTAGAGGCCCATAATGATGGTTTACAAAATTACATTATAAATGAACCTACATGAAATATTCATTCTCACGAAACATCTATTTTACACACAAGAAAACATTTTTCATCTGGAGATCAGGAGTTTTAAGGCTCAGTTCCAGAAATATAGTTGAACTGAATCTCAAACAAACTAGTCCTCGTCATCCTCATCGCCACCAAACGACAGTAGACTGTTGTTCTTCACTTTAACAACTGCCTTTAACTCTTTCTTTTCTACATCACCACTTTTCTTTTTCTTGCTAGAGCTTGCAGTAATGCCTTCAAATTTATCAGACGAGCGTTTGACGGGTTTCTTAAAGACAATCTTTCCATCCGCAGGAGGCTCCTCATCTGAAGAAAATTAATGTTTACATTATTTAATGACCTTATGCAGCAAACACCAAAACATCACAGAAGGTTGTGATTTAACACAAAAGTAATCTTAAATGATTCAAGTTACCTACTAGCTAGCATAATAGCATCTATTGATTGCACGCCTCACCAAGTTCTTCATCAGCCTATAATATATTTGTATGACCAATCCAATAAACTTTATTAAGCAATGAGGCCTATATTATAAAAATATTTTTGATATGGGTAGTTGACAAATGTTCTGTACAGAAAACAAACTGTTAATAATATACTATTCTATAATATTAATTAATAATTATTAAATAAAAAAGAGATTTACGTATCGTCATTGTTAGTTTTTTTTCAACATTTTTACTGTCACACCATATGACACATTCATTTGTCAACTACCCATATCATCTTTTATTACGGCTGTCAAACGTTTAATCATGATTTATCGAAACCAGAATAAAAGTTTATGTTTACGTAATATATGTCGGTGTACTGTGCATATTTATTTTGTATAATGAACATATACACATAAATGCATAAATTTAAGAAAAATATAAAATATAACAATTAATAAACGTTGATGTAGAGTTCCAATTACTGGTAAACATAAATAAACATATTTAAATATTTCCTAAATTAGTGTTTATAAATACAAGGTACACAGACATATATTTGGTAAACACAAACTTTTATTCTGGATGCGATTAATCGCGATTAATCGTTTGACAGCCCTATGTTTTATGTATTTTACTATCATACTAATATCCTGTAAATGTAATAGTAGTTCTAGAGAATTTTTTTTAAACATTTTTAAAACAACAATTGTTTTCATGTAACGTCAAGTACATTAAATAATTATCATAATTATGTATTAATTCATTTTGAGTATTTGGATCCTACAGTAAAATGATCACCCGTGATTTATTAAGACAGTCATAGATGTGTTTATTACCTGCATTTGATGTCGCCTTCTCGCTGCTGATTTTAATGACTTCCTCAGCACTGAGATCTCCCTTTTTCAGCTGCACGACCTGCGGCATCTCATCTTCCCGATCACTGTCACCACTATCGCCATCACACTGGGGCATCTCCAGCCTCTGTAACAACATGTTCAATTACATGTTTTAAACTAAAAGTAAAGACATTAAAACCTAGTGAATGACATTTCGAAAGTCCACATGCGCGTGGGAAACGTCCGAAGTCAACTCCAAACACGCTTTCTAAGCAGGCAGCGTAACGTGACGTTACTACATATTGGGACGCGTCCAATGTTACCAATAAACACACTCACTTTAGTGTCCACTGTAGGCCCCTCTTTAAAACCAACATCCTCCTTAAACTTCTTCAGAAAAGATGGTTCCGCTGGCTTTACCCACGACACGTTACCCTTTTTACTCATTGCGTCTAAACAAACCGAAGCCTGATAATGCAAACGTGCTTAGTTTAACAAAAACAGGATACACAAGAAGAATTTAGCGCGTAAGGTTTACGTCCATGAAACGTCATCAGCATGCGTCTGTAACTGGCCAATCAGAACGCATCTTCACCGCTGCGAGAGAACACACCTCGCACCTAGTAGGAAGTGTCGTTGTTGCTTAAATGCAAAAGATGGGGTGAAGTTTTAAAGGAAAGAAGAAGAAGACGATGGGGTACAATAATGCTTTCACATTCAAGTCTCAATAAATCAGTCGCTACGAGATGAAATGATGTTGCCTGGAGTATTTTACGCGTCGCTGGCGGGGTTCCTGGCAGCTTTAGCATCTTCTTCGGCGAAGTTATCACTGGGTGCCGATCACCTGAAGGAGGTGTGTGAGACAGGACTGAAGATCTGGACGGATAGACAGGCGAGCGGTCGGGATCAGGGTCTTGACACCACAGCGTGTGACTGGGTAAGAAGTCTCATGCACACGAATCACAGACAAACATTACGATTGTAATGAATGAATGAATGAGTTGTTACCAATATCATCCCCAGTAACCAATAAAGCTTTATTATAGAATTTGTAATAAAACCACAAATGTACCATTGGCTCACCACAGGAGTCATAGTTCCAAAATAATATTTTTATTAAAACAATGGTGATAAATCTGCCCCAAACTCATTACAGTTACATATACCCCTGCGGCTTCTTTGTGGTGGTCTTCTGTTCACCTGCAATGCTGTGATGTGGACGTTCTTCGCCAAAGCTCTGCGACACTCCTCTTCCTCAGCCCGGGCCACTGTGACCACCACTGCCTCAAACTTTATCTCCTCTGTGAGTTTTAATGAAACATATTGCTTCAAGTTTTACGCAGTATTATTTATTTAGCATCAACTATCTTTTGAATGTTGTCACCTCTTTTCTAGGCATTCCTTGGACATGTGATCTTTGGGGAAACGCACGCCTCCTTATGGTGGGTCGGTATCATCTTAACCCTATCAGGGCTTCTTGTCTTACACGGATCAACTCATCAGGCCTCGCAGGAAAATGTGTCTAAGAAAGATGAGTAACACAAGAACACGGAGCAAATCATAGACTGAACAACAAGGCTGTTGATGCTTGAAAGAAAATCTGATGTATTAATCAGAGAGTCTGATATATGCAGGAAATCAATGTTGAAATGATTTATGCTGAGAACATATTTCTTTTTTTCAGACTGTTTAAAATGTTTGGAGAACAGTCATTTTATCATTTTGTGTTATGTAACATGTAGATGTAGAGCGTACAATTCTGTCACTTTGTGCCTACAGTTATAGACATATAATTTACGCCATACTTACACAATCAAGGGCTGTGCCTTCTAAGTATGCTTGACCTGTAAATACTTTGCAATGGAAAGGCCTAGGCTCTAATATTGGGGAGAGATAAACAAAATGTTTTTTTTAAAGATGCATTAGATGTTCCTAAATGTGGAAAATATAAGTAAAAAAGAAAGTAGATCGGGCCCAATTTTGACTGCTAGTAGAAATGAGACATACAATTGTTTGTAACTTTTATTATTGAAACTATAAATATGTGACCATCATAACCTTTCTGTTTGTTTATTTTTTTCAATTGTGCTGATATGTAGCCAGTCCTCCTGATGCATGTTGAACAGTTTCTCCAATGCTGAATCTCTTAAAAATCTATTTCGTTTCAGCTCTAACCTGTTTTTTTCAATCTCAGGTATTCTTAAGTCAAATCTGTTTGCACTCTTTGGTCAGAAAGAGGGATTCAAACAGGAAGCAGAGGCTGGGGTTTTTTCCCTACACAAAACACTGTGTCTGACTTTTTACATCTTTCATTAAGATGCCAGTACAAATAAAATTACTGTATACCTTTTGACATACACTGTAAAGAGTAGTTTTGCAGCGCATTTCTGTGCACTGCTTGAAACACACTAAAAATGCACTGATCTTAGAACACGACATTTGTCACATAGCATCGTTTAAGGGTCTTCTTTTTTTAATAAAGTGGATTTTAATCTCATGAAGGATGGAGTTGGATTTTTTTGTCATTAAATGGTTCCACTCATCTGGTCTAATCTTTTTAAAAGGACTTAAAATAAGATGCCTCATTATGAATATTTATTTGTAAAATAATAATGAAAATCCAAGTCTGTGGTGGTGGTGAAGTGATATCATAAAAATGTAAGCTGTTTGGAAACTAAATGGGTTCACACTGTGTTTAAGGGTCCACCTGTCAACACTGTAAAATAGAAAACAGCATGTTTATTTGATTAAAGCTTATAACTGAAGTTCTATAGCCATACAAAGAAAAAGTAACAAAGGTAAATAATGGTGCACAATTCTGAAAAGCATTATAGAAATATACTTCAATTGATAAAGTTACGGGTCAAACATGGTTAAACCAAATAACAAATCGAACTAAAGACATCACTGCTCCAGGAACACCGCTAGTGTATGATGAAGCACATGCTGTGCAACAGGAGCTCAATCAATTTTCAGAAGATCATAAAATTGTGATCATGCGTGTAATCACTACAAAATAAACAAATTCATGACATTTGAAACTTAAAAAAAGAAAGAGTCATAATATTTTTGGTTTTGGAAGGCACTTAGGTACAGCACATACAATATACACTCCAGTTTAAATGTCCCATTTTTGTGCTTATGGTCGAATTCGGATCTAATGAGATGCCAGAGGAATCTCAATCACATCCTCCTCAATGATTTCACCCTGTGGGAACACAGGAACGTGACCCGAAGTGTCTTTCTGGCATGTGCAGTCTGTGAAAGGGCTCATCCAGGCCACAGATAGAGGACCCCCAAACGCTGACTTCATAGCCTCCCAGGATGAGATCTTTTCCCATGCAGGGTCTTCACGCTTTAACCTTTCAATGCCCTGCAACAAAACAACACGTTCAGTGACTCTTGCAAGAGATTTTGAATGATGCAGTCAGAAATAAATTGAGAATCACATCCACGCTAGCACATTACAAACTTAAAATCCGTTGACTGAAAAGAAAGCAAGTGGTTACTATAGTAAAAAGGGTAATGAATCATTACACATGCACCAGCGTGATTTTGGCTTTTATCGTAACTGGAAAGAATGGTTCAAAAGTCTTTTTTGTTGTTGCAAAAATAAAAGCACGCTGCATGCAACATGCATTCACATTCCTAATGATCTCTTAAATGAAAACACATTTTTTTAAACAGCATGCATTCAGGCACTAAGCACAACGTGTGATGTTGGAGCTGATGGTTTGAACGGCATATACCAGCTTACCTCCATCTCATACCAATCAAACAGTGACATCAGGCCTAATTAAACACTAAATATGATTTGTTGATCATAAAAGCATCTGAGGAAAGGAACTATTCATAACAACAAGAACCCAAGGGAAGAGATTATACAAAATGAGGAAAAAGTCGGTTAGTGAACAAAGCAGAGAGAAAGTGGACACGACAGATAGAAACCAAGAAACCCTTAAACATTTGGAGTTTTTGAGAGATTACAAACAATACAGTCGGAGAATGTGCAATGTCAATAGAATTTCATCTGCTGAACTTCCTCAAGTGCTATTTTAAGATGTTGTCCGCAGGCAAAGACAGTTCCGTATGTGGTCTAGCATTTAAGAATGGAACATTAAAGACCACAGAAACAATTTAACACAAATAACTGCTTCAAAATCCAAGGCTTTTCATGTTTTTAATTCACCCATTGTCAAAAGAACGATTGTCTTTTATATACACTTGAAAATCATGTCTTTCATTCATAACAAAAATGTACATTCATCAAATTTAAAATATCTGAAATAACTAAAACAATGGAGTAACATGGAGTAAACCAGAGAATATATCCACAATATCCCTGTATATAGATGTACTTCACACAATTTCCTCACCCTTAATCATCATTTCAAACCACGTAAACCATCCCCAAATGTATAATAGACTGTATATACTGTATCATAAAGAGCGTAAAGTAAGTGGAGAAATTGACACCTTTTTTAAGTGATAAAATCTTATTATAATATTAGATTATAATAAAGATTATCATTAGTTTCAAAAGTGGCCCAAATCATGTAAAAGCCTGTTTTTATTTGTAATATACTTTAAGCGTAATATATCATTTTGTGAACGGTTATCAGTTCTCTCACATTAGTTACCATGGCAAGTTATAGGAAGGGACAAAAATTTAAGTTTCCAAGTAATTCAAAAGTAATGTCATCATTTTGAAAACTTCTAGAGAGATAACAATAGGAAATGTATGGCTTCTATTATTTCCACCATCATTCGTCTTCATTTCAGCGTAGCCAGGCAGAAATGCTAGAGAGATTACAACATGATTAATGTAAAGCTTCAACTTTCTTTTTAAATAGGAAAGAATCATTGGATGCACAACCATTTGTTCCCTAAAAGAAGAAAAGAAAAATGAGGTGATTTAGGTAAATGGTCTAGAATACAAACACATGAAAAGACGCTGAGGCATTAGTTTATGTGAGGGATCCAAGTGCACTCCAGTCTCTAGCTTAAAGCTTCCTGAACTCAGACCACATACTGATACGGATCGGCTTTCCCGTGTTCGGGCGTTGAAAACGGGCTAACCCATGCTATTGAGAAGGGGTGTCCGAATACCGCCTTCATGTTCATCCATTTTGTTTTTTTAGACCATCTTCTCTCTTCCTTTTTCAACTGCTCTATGCCCTAAAAACAAGAGATAACCGACACTTCAGAGTGTGTGAATATTACGGAATAATAGTGGAAATGTGAAGAACAAGTGACCCATTCCATAATAATGGAATTTAAAGCACAACATGTTTCACTACTAGGAGGACCATAAGCTTTTTGACTTGAGAAACCATTAAATGGAGGACTTTTTCTACAGAATATGCAGGCAACTATGCAACGTAGTTTAAACCGACTGAAGCTATGTCAGTAACACCATCTAGTGGACACAGTACAGACGCCACTCCAGTCCAACAAAAGGAACCAGAGGGTCGTGTCAAATAACATCTCCCTGGTGACAAGATCTACTTGAAGTGTTTTCTAGACCGGATCCAAGCGGTCTGCTAGCAGTTTGCTACAGAGTGACACATCTTACCCCACTCCATCCTAATTTAAAGTGACAAATGTATGCTACTTAACAAGGTTAAACTTACTTTCATGCATGCAACATTTTGGGTTAAAGTGTTACACATTCACAATGTTACAAACGGCAAGATCAGATCAGTTATTGGCCATAACCGCAACCTCTTCTATATTCGCTGCTGCAGAAGAAAACGTTCTCTTACCGTCTCATCTGTGCAGATGGAATGGATTTGGGTGCCAAACATCACAGAGGTGAAGATGAGGAAGAGGAGGCCCTCAAAGCACAGGAGGATGAGGAGGATGACAGTGGCCGGGGGGGAGAAGGAACTGCACTCTGGGGTCGGGAAGGGAAAGGGAACACATACACACAGACTTAACACAAATACACAATTAAGCCTATCTATACAACATACTATCAACTATATTGAGTTTTTTAGGGAACTTTTGGAGGGGAGCTTTCACAAATAGAGGGTGTAAATATACAGTCTCTGGCAACACAGTGTCTATATTTACAGCTGGGAGCACGACACTTTTGAATCTCTCTTCACACTTTGGGTTTTAAGAAAGATTTTTAACTAAGCTTAGGACGCAATACACCAGTGTCCGGTTTAACACCCCGTTTATTTTATTTGGGTCATGCAACACTTTTATGCCATATACGGAAGAAATTCATTTGAAAGGGGTTATTTTCTATTTACACAACCTTCCAAACGCTTAATATTAATACACTCAAAGTTATAGATCACCCAAAAAGAAAAAATTCTGTCATCATTGACTTACCCTCTTGTCATTTCTTCAGCAGAAGACAAAAGTTCATATTTAGATTTAAATTTACGCATTTGGCAGACGCTTTTATCCAACATGACTAACATTGCATTATCCTATACATTTGTTTCTAAGTAATATAATATATTAAAGAATGTAGCTAACTGCCGCCCATTCAGTTGCATTGTTTTTGGGTCCCTAAAAAGAAATGAATGAGTGCCGGCACTGTTCGGTTACCACCTTTCTTTAAAATATCTTTTTGAATGTTTTGAAATGATAAGAGGGTGAGTGAATGATGACAGAATTTTCGTTTTCGGGTTAGTTTGGGTTAATATTAACTTCTGATAAAAGACATATGAGGAGGCATTCACGCTTGGTCCTTATTAAAGCAATAAGCCCAAAGATGCAGTGGGTTACAGAGCATTTTATAACAGCTAAGGGCGTTGTTTGTTTGCAGGGCTTATTGTTTTTATAAAACGGTTACTCCATATGCTTAGCAAGCTTTCATGAAATAAAGTAAATAAAATGATATTTAGGCTTTGTGGTGCAGTCAGTCGTTATATATCGGGGTATTTTATTACGGCATAGAACTCCGCTCAGGCAATCAGAATCAAGGACCAGAACTGACAGTTTTATAATATTTATTGATGTAAAAATTTCATCAAGTGACCAAGTGTGGATATTAATCGCAAAATCCTTTGTGTTGATTCGTTTCATATATTATGGTGTAAAGCCAGCACATAACTAAACTGCATGCTTGCCATCTCACCCTAAACCTTTTGTCACTGGGGTCAAATTATCCATCAAATGCTCTCTTACTTGTCCAGTCATCTTCAAAACAGTAGAGGAAATGAAGAACCACCATGACTAGGGTGTGCAGAGAGGTGAGAGAAATGTACATCTGGAAAACAATCAGCATTGGAAGTGAGGGTTCGTTTCAGAGGACTGGAATGGAAAATAATAACGTATTGGAACGTAATAAATTCCACGTTGATAATATTATTCATAGTATGAAACCTGTGTTTGGAATTAATATTGTATTTTATGATGTAAAGCTGAGGATGCATTGAAATAAAATGCTTCTGGCAAACACCAGTAGTATGTTCATAGAGTTTTAGTTTGCGTGATGTTTTTACTTACTGTGAAAAGCACAAAGTACTTCTGGTTACTTTCCCCGACACAATTGTTTACCCAAGGACAGTGATGGTCCATCTTCCGTATGCAGCGCTTGCAGACACTACAGAAGAGGGTGGAGAATAGACAGAGATGTAGAAATATTCACACACTGGCAGAGAGCTGAAAAACAAACTTCGGCTTAAACAATCATTTGAAGATTGTTGTTTCAAACCTGTTTCTTTGTTCTGTTGAACACACATAAAGATATTCGGATGTATGTTAGCAACTGAGATTTTCTGGGGCAAGATATTTTGAAGAATTTAGGAAAACCAAAAGTTCTGGGGCACTTTTGAATAACATTTTTCACTACCTCCGAAATCTCAGTTGCTGAGATTCTTCTAAATATCTTTCTTTGTGTTCAATACAATAAAGAAACATATACAGGTTTGTAACTGCTTGAGGGAAAGTTACTCATGATGGAATTTACATTTTTGGGTGGGGTATCCCTTTAAGTGAAGATAATCTAAAACCTCCAAAGAAAACAAACACGTAGGTTTGAAAAGACATATTCATTTTTAGGCGAGTCTTCCTTGTAAAAAGGAAATGAATCTACACACTTTTCTCTCACCTGCAGTGGTGAGCTCTATCAGGTTTAATACTGCAGCATTTGGGACATTTGTAAACCACCTGGCCTGGCTTCAGCTGTAAGCTCTCGATGTACTCTTTAGTGGCGTTTCCCTTTGGCACGGCTCCCTGAAAAGCATCAACATCAGCAACCTTTTATAGTGATACGCAGTCTTCCGAACATTTAACCAGTCACCACGAAAAGCAAACACACCGGGTCAGTGCACATGGCCCTGAAATGAGACGCCAGGGCGAGGAAAGCCAGGCTGTTGAACAGGGTGCCATTCACAAGGCTGTAGGTCAGGTTCTTGGATGGAATGAGCATGACGAACAAGACCACGAAATCGGCGAAGAAGACGAGAAACCAGGTGATGACCGCGCACACGATGCCGCAGGCATCCTTGATGAACCACATTGTGTTCGGCTGCTCATGACAGGGTGGAAGACACGGAGCGGGCTGCAGGGTGTTGGACTGCCTCTCGACGTCCCTGAAGCGTGACACCGGAGTTCTCATCCTACCACAGAAATCGCATTCTGTTGGGGTTAAAAATAGACAACGCTTCAGAATAAAAGTTAAGAATTAAAACCATTACGACATTTGATTTAATGGTTATAATGGGAATTGGGTTTATAATGACGATTATAAGGGCATGTTTGGGTTCTACGGGTCAAATGTCACCTGGCGGATGGGAACCATTAAAGCTTTCTGAAATAAGGCCCAAAACGTTACATTTTCCAAACTACATCTTCACCATTAAAACCCTTTGTTAAGTCGTTAATAAACAATAGACATCTGTAATAGCAGGGCAGTGTAAAAAGGGTTCTCAACACCAGATGGTGAACAGAAAAATGGATGCTCAGGAGACACAGAAGGTCATATTCAGTGCAGTATGGAAGCTGCAGTCTGACACATACAATTTCTTGAGCACAACCAACAGTAGACAGTAGTAACAGTGCTTCTCATTTCGACACTACATCAAACTTTTATGCCCACCTATGAAATTCCCATATACTGCAACCTATAAGCAGATGCTTCCAAACCACCAAGAACTGTTCAATCATCGGCTTACATAACATTGTTTTTTAAAGACAATTTATAATGACATCCAACTCAGCACATGCTTTAATAACCAGTAACGTCAGTCTGTAATCATAGCGCAAATTACGCAGAGACTGAACCAAGACATAGAAATATAATCCAACATCCAAACGCAATGTTTATCAAATCATAAACATAATAGTGAGATAGAACGGGCATGCAGTTTCATAACAACACATTTTCATGTAATAACATTTAATTAAATGTCACAGATATGAACAGGAACCCGAGCCAAAGCGATACTTACATATGTGGCGACATTGGGTTCCTCGCGATCGATCGCCAAACCGAGGCAGAGACGATATGGATCACACTGGGGAATATGTCCCCGGGTTAGTATTGTAACAACAAAGGACGAATTTGATTTACAAAAACATTTTGAAAGTGGTCAAATGCCGCATTTTCTTCGTTCCGTGTCAGCTCCCCTCCCAATGCGGCCAAGCCAGCGTCGGCTTGAAAATACACTGTCGAGCTAAAGCCACTAGATGGAGGGCCTGCAACGGCTAATGCTAACGCCGGAGACCAGGAGCTGTTTCAATGGATTTCAATGGAAGAGAAGCTTCGCTACCCTGAATAAACAGCTTTTGTGAGGAAATAGTAATTTATTCAAGGCATCGACTGTCTGTACTTTAATGATCGGCACGTTTTACATCTAAAAATACTTTAGTTGGGAACGATATGTAGATTTTACTATAATAAAAATGTTGTTTTTAAAATGTGAACGTCGGCAACTGACATCACTGCCATTGCAGGATTGGCTGAGCTGCATTCACGTGATTCACGTTAGGCCAAAGATGATAGAAGCCCAAGAGGCGATACTCTGATTCATTTTTGGTAGTCTCTCTACCGCAGACCACGGACTGACCGCGGACCGTCAACTAGAAAGAAAAATCACACAAAATGTCAATGGTTTCCATTTAAAACCTACTAAATTCCTTCTGGGGTTTTTTTCATACAGAGTTTAACATCCCACCTATAGAATTCACCTCATAGGATACCAATAGACACCATTATAGTCTTCATAAAAACAACACTATAACAATTAAATCAAAATTTTTATTGTGTTTTGGGCAGGGTTCAATTGTTTTTGTCTGCAGGGTAATAAAAGTTCTCAATGAGAATATAATCATTAAATTGTGTGTAATGTAAGGACTTAATATACTTATATAATCTTTTCCTGAGCCATCAGAAACCTTTATAGGCAAAATATGCTTTTCTGAAAAAAAGATAAAAAAACACAGATCCCTTTTTCTGAAAATATTGTTTCTGATTCTCATTTAATTTATTATTGGAGACGTTTATTAAAAATTAAAATTGGAAAAAGATTTGGTACATAATACTTTCTCAGTATTAAAGTAAAATAAGTGTCATTCAAAATAATAAAAAAAAATTTTACCCCACCAAACACTTTTTGTAAAGTTGGCAAAGAAACAGTGTTTCTTTTATTTTGGTCCTGTCAGTATATAGAAATTTTTGGAAAGATATTAGTTAATTTATTTATGAGAATATTGAGAACGGTGTATCAATCACTTTTAAGGATATTATTTTGGGTTATTATGATTCTGAATCTACTCAGAATACCGTTTGTTTTATTGTTAACTTAATTTATATTCTTTGTAAATTTTACATACATAAGTATACATCTTCCAATAACCACCTACCTCTTTTTTTGTTGCTGACGTCATGTGGTGAAGAGTTGTTGTTGAGAGAGGGAGATCAGTTTAGCGTTTTTAATGTGCAAATTAATTTTGAAAAATAATGGTGTGTACTGATAAACCATTTATAATAATCACATCAACACTGTGTAAAACACAAAAGAAAATGTTCCTGTTTGAATCCACGGTGACCTGAAGTCTTAGATGAACCAACCAACAGTGATTTATTAGTTGCTGTTTGCAGCTTAAATATTTGTTTCTGTTTTTAATAATATTGTGTATGCAGGTGGATAATAGGAGGTACCTTTTTGAAGAAAATTAACCATGTTATTTTGCACTGATTGATTACCATTAGTTAACCCATGTTTTTTCTACAGTATAGTTTACCAGTGATTTTTCTATCAAAACCATGGTTATTGTGGAGTCCAAAAACTGTTTGTATGCTGACACGCTCATACAAAAGACAAATAAAATCCATTAGTTTCGCAGATTTATGATTATTTTATTTTATTACGCGTGATAAACTAACATTTAAAAAAACGAATTTTTTTATAAATACGAAAATGTACGTCAAAACGAATCTATGAACGATTTTAACAAAAAAACGATTCAGCTCCTGTTTCATCAATGAGACCCATATTTTTCAAATACGGACCTTTATTTTGTCGTTTGGCGGAAAATTGAGCAAAACGTCGCTTTCGTTTTGCGCAAAACGTACAAATGGTTGCCATGTTGCATTTAAAACACGCACGTTATCCATTAAAACTTTTTATTTCACAGGAATTATGCCCATAAATACTGAAACCATTTTCCCTTAAACAATATATGTATTGGTACACATGCTATGTTAGCGTTAAATTCAAATCCTGACAATTGTATTTCCACTTTATTTAGCAATCTGGCAACCCGCAGCCTCCAGTTCCCTTTCGGTGTGAGCAGAGGTAACTTGGTACAATGAAGGGACGATGACTGCCTGCATCAGAGTAATATGGATGAAATTGACGCCTTTGACAGCCCCTATTCATGATGGTTCTGTACTTATGATGTCTGTCTTTTCCAAAATACTTTGATCTCACACATTTCTTCCCACCTGTACGAGATTAAGTGTTGTATCTGTATCAGTTTTCTAGCTCCGTGCTATGGTTTCAGCCACATCAACTGTCTTTAATCGACCTGACCGGTGAGTAACCGGATGAATCTGCAGAATTTCATAATTGCCTCAAACATACACACTGTGAATGTAAACAAAGATCAATGAACCTCGCTGAGCAGCAGACACGTTCTGCTAGCTGCGTATTTTGCTAGCTAACATTAGCAAGTGCTATTACATTTGTTTTCCTGATTCGTGCTGTTAAAGGTCAGTTGAGGGTGTTTTGGGATCTCGATATGCATCATCTATGCAATTTTCTTATCATTTAAACCCGACGGAAGATAATTCTCATAGGTTTTTATACTTTTCTACATAATAGAATCCATACGTCGCTTGCTTTATTATAAATGTTTGTCATGTTTTTAAATTATAAGTTAATGCACAGTTTACTCCCCCCCCCTCTCTCTTTTTTAGATATAACATATAATATGGCCATTACTCAGTTTCGCCTTTTCAAAATATGCACCTGCTTGGCATCTATCCTTTCATTCTTCAAGAGACTGATTTGCAGGTATGTGTAACATAAAAGTTTAATATTAACTAGATTTATAGAATAAACTACTATAAAGTTTCATTTTAACACTCCCGAGGGCTCAGTGCAATATTGATACCTGATCTAGAGATGATTATTAAACAAGTAGTGTTGTGGTCATTTGTTTTGCAATTGTGGTTATGTGTGTTGATTGTTGTCTTTTGTTAATGTAGGACTGGGAGGACACGCAAGCTGAGCGGGGATCAGATCACCCTTCCTACTACAGTAGATTACTCATCTGGACCAAAACAGGTTTACGAATCATATATCTGTTTGTGGGACCCGATATGATAATATTGCAACACTTTGTTTAGTGTAGTGCTTTAGGATTTGAGTGATGAGTGTTTTTGTTTATTGACTTCAGTAATAATCAAACATTTGTTGAATAATTCACCGCAGCCTGAGATTGAGGAGTGGAGCTCATGGGATGAAGAAGGCCCTACAAGTATCAAAATTGAAGGAGGTAACGGGACGGTTCCTCCTCCTCAGATGGAAGGCGAAGATGAAGAGCCAGACTATTTTAAAGACATGGCACCCACCATCAGAAAAACACAAAAAGTGAGTTTGTTATTATTGGCTTCAGCAATCTTTTTTATTTTATTTTTTATTCATTTATTTTTATTCATTAAAAGGGTAAATTAAAAAATGTAATAGTATAAAATGGCACAATGCAAATAACCAAAATAAAAAACACATCAGTTATACTTTTAAAACATTAAGAATTTTATCCAGTAGCCGAGATGTCTTAACAGCTTTGCTATTGTTTTTCGTAATAATATTAAAGAATCATAAAAAATCTTTATATCAGTGGAAAACAATCTACAATAGACAACAACTTTGTTTTTTGAAATGGTATTTTCCAAGTAGAATAAGAATTTTAAGAATATAATCTATTTCCAAAGTACAACAATCCAAAAACAAGACCATTTTGATAGTTATATTATTAAAGGTATAAAACGTCTTAAAAATCAACAAAGAGATCCTAAACCGAATCATTTTAATATAAGAGCAACTGAAAAACAAATGTAAAACAAATTGTTTCAGATTTATCTTTACAAAAACAGCACACTGGTAAAAACCCTTCTTTAAATTTGGCAATAAAGTCATTACAAGGATAATATCTGTATATTATTTTAGTGAGTTTCTTTGACTTTATTTGGGATAACTTATTTATTGATATCCGATCGCATCTTGGTCTTGCCATTTATTCTTGCTTGCTCTCTTTTGTTTCCAGATTCTGTTGAAGAAAAGGGAACCTCTGAATTTTTCCATGCCAGACAGTTCCTCTGGTTTCTCCAGCAGATTAGCGGCCACTCAGGATATGTCCTTCATACAACCATCTGTGAGTAACATCACATCACATGACATCACCAGTTACCTCTCCTGTAGAGATTTGTATAAAGGCAGAAAAGGTTTTCTCAGTTCATATTGTTTTAAAGTATATTTGTGAGTTAACACCTAACACGGGCCATGTCTCTGTGCACAACAGGCGGAGCTGGGAGATCTTGACACCTGGCAGGAAGACGCAAATGCTTGGGAGGGTGAGGAAGATGCAGCCTGGGAGGCAGAGGAAGTGCTGAGGTAGGCTGCAGTATCACACAAGTATCAATGCTGTTTCCAACATATGATGAACATTCTGATGGTTTTGTGGGTGTGAAACACAGAATCTGCACCCGAAGAACCCGGCACAAAATTGTTCAGAACTGGAATTCCTGTCATTCACAATGTTCTACACATCCCAACCCATTCTGTGTTCATTTATTTTTCTGGCTAAATTGTTCTTGCCACTAATAAACACATTTTACCACGTTTAAATACACTAGAACTGTTTAAATACAAAAGAGCGCTACTCAAAATAGAAAGAACTGCCTCCGTATCCATTCTGCCGCACTTTTGATGGATCAAAAGATGGATCTAGGGTGTCCACAGATTTTGGGGCATTTTATGAAATATAGAAATGTATCATCAATTTTATGTATTCAAACAAAAAATAAGCCCACCAACCAAAAGAATTGATGTTCCAGCATTGTATAACAGAATATGGTTTAGGCTTTATTAAGATTCTAAGTTTAGCATTATAAGTCTTTATTTGGGGGGGGCGCAAAGTGATGCACCATACTCAAAGGGGGCCTTACAATGAAAAAGTTTGAGAACTACTGCTTTATGAAAACTTAAAGGTTCTTCTATGGCTTCTACAAACCCATGCATAGGCTTAATTTAATGCATACATATGATGTAGTTTTAGAAACAAGGGTCTCTGTTTAAGTTTTCTGTTTTACATTTTCACAACTTCATAGTTCAAACTCATTGTCAAAACTATTTGATACAACCGGTCAGCATTGATTTGTCAGGTTAACCAATAAGTAGTTTTGAATGGCAAGTTTCTGCAAGTGTATTTTGCTCTAGATCTGTAATATGATCTGAACCGAGTTTTGTAGTCCAAAATAATTGATCATCTTGATGTATGTTGTGCATATCAAAAACACAATTGCAATTCAGTTATCAAAGTAGTTTTTACACTGGTTATTCAACATACAAAAAACAGATCATATTGGTTCAAAATGAAACATTATTGAAAATGGCCCTGTGTCGGGATACCTATCATATAGTGGTCTTGAATCAGGATGTGTGTCATCATATCATAAAGTTGTGAAGTGGCCCACTCAAATGTGGTTTTAGGTGCTTGGTTGTATTCTATGTTATCCACTAGATGGCGGTATAAAACCTTGATTTAGCTAACTTGCTCATTATGTGTCTTTTCATTGTCTTACTCTGTGAGGTGCCTAAAACTAAGCTAAACCTGCAATAACTAAAAAGTAATGAAATCACATTTTGTCTGTGTACCCTGAATGCAGGCAGCAAAAGCTGGTGGAAAGAGAGAGACGTTCTATGGAGCAGCAGCGGAAGAAAATGGAGAAAGACGCACAAAGAATGATGAAGAAAGAGCAAAAGATCGCTGTCAAACTATCATAACATTTATACAACACCAGACACTCTAAACAACAGCCAAACAACTCACCATATTGAGTTTGACCTTGTTTTGTCCTGGCCACCACACCGCTGTCTTCTCTGGGATATTTCTGGAGTCCTTCAGTTGTCTTGAAGAATTCAGTTTATTTCTTGGGCTTTTTGTATATTGGACAGAGCACAGCACAGAGAACCTCTCATTTCGTTTCTCAGTTAATTGTGGATATTCTTTCAGTGCACGTATTGAAAGAAAAACTGGATGGGTTTTTGTGTCAGTATTTATGAAACTTGGATTTTTTTTTTGGCAGAATCATTTTAAATTCGTTATTCAGAATATTTTGCCTTTTTGTTTTCCCAGGTTTTTTATTTTCTTCATCATTGTAGTCTTGTAACTGACTGTGCTTAAAACACTGGACAGCTTTATCCAACCCTGAGTTTCTGCTCTTGACACGCTATTTAGCAGTAGCTTGTCAGCTTGTTGGTTTTCCTCCAATAATTGTGGTCTTAATCACAAGTAATTGTAAGAGACCTTATATTGATTTTTTTTAACGGGGAACATTTATTTTAAACCTGAACTTTGATCTAGGTATATGGGAAACAAAAAGGTTGGTTTGGAAATGGTGAGCTGGGATATGTACTGAGGTTTTTATAAGAAGTTGGTTGGTTGTCATGGAAACTCTAGAATATTAAAATATTCACATTGGTAACCAAGGCATCTATTATCTTTGGTAGGACTCGGTGTGTTGCTAAAGGTGTTGAAAAGTTCACCACATTGGTCACAGGCCTAACCATTTAGATTTGATTTGTGACAGGGATCATTTTGTTCTGTTAAACAAAACTGCATTATTTATATAAAACATTTGAATTGTTATAAATGCTCTTTGTATGCTATTATAATGCATATGAATGCTATTTAGATTCCCTGCCAAGGGAACAGTTCTGTGTCTTTAATAAGAAATGGGAAATTGTTGAGATCACGTCTATTGATATAGTGAGAGACCTATCCTTTTAAAATGAAGATGGTGCTGATATTAACTTTTGCATGCTATGATTAAGAAGAGATATGAAATGACAAGAGAGGCAAGAGCAGATCATTATGAAACGCAGAATAAAATCACATTTTTTGTTATTACTTATTTTTGTTTATTTTTCCCCACCCACACCGTCAAAGGTGTTTAAGCGTTATGCTTATAGCTGTACAAATATACTTGTATAATTTGGATCTGTTGTTTTATTTTCATCTGCAGAATCTTGCACTGTTATTTCTCTAACACATTTCTCGCAGAAACACTTTTACCACATTATCCTTAGTGCTGAAGTAAACATGATGTCTTTGATGATATTTTTGAAACGGGCAGTCAGCAATCCAAGAAACTTTGTGATATCTCATTATCACAGAATCTTTGGTCTGGAATATTTGTTCTGTCATTTGAGCTGTGATGTTCACGGTCGGACGATTATCCCGGAGATGGAAGGTTCTGGATGTGGGAATCTGATGTCATAATCCCCATCTGCGTCAGCTACGCCCCGGTCCCACAACGCTCCCACAGCCTGACCCACTTAAACGAAGAGAGGAATATGAACTGACGGAATTATACATTACACAATGTCTGATGCAGTTATGCGGATCTAAATCGTGTCTGACAGAGCATTTACTTGGTTTACTTATAAATTCATCTATGAGCTCGTCTCTGTAATATAAAATGTTAATTAAATAAAATTAATATAAACAATGTCTCTTTACAGCACATCTGCACCGGAATAACACATTAGACAATTAGTCACAATACACAGTGCAGATTTTCTCATCATTGGTATAGTGTTATTGCTGTAAAATGATCTTAGATCAGAGATCTCTCATCTGGACCAAAAGTAAACACCAGCAAGCATTTAGTGTGTCTTGCTGTATCATGCATGCGAAGTCATTTTATGCAAAAGACAAGTGCTGAATGTTCTTCTGGGTACCCAGGGGTCCTTGCTTACTAGTGGTTGATTTGGTCTCTGCTTCAGTTGTGTGAAAGTGCTGCGTGATCTTTTGTAGGCTATTACATAAAACAATGTTTGTAATTGTGTGTTTGGGTCCACATTTATGGACTTCCGCTAACGCCGACAGCATTTCTCTTAAATTTTAAGCCTTTTTATGTAAGAAGTCTTAAAACATGGGAGACCTTAAATACACTTGGAAAATAATGGTTTATAAAAAAATAGAACATCAGTTGCAATTAATTTAATGTGAATGTCCGAGGATTAAAGATAATCCTGTAAATTAAGTTTCTTTTTATCTACTAATAATTCAAAGATATTATTTAATTACTTTTTATTCATCAGATGCATTTGGATTTGAGAGGAAACATCTGCAGGAATGGATGTAAATATGGAAAAATACTGCATGCAAGGGGTTGTTAATTTGCTAAAGGAAACCTTGTCATCATTTGGTCATCCTCTTTTCATTGTAAAACTGTACGGCTTTCTACTGCATAATACAGAATGGTGGTATCTGGACCACAGCAGTCTACCCATTGACTTGCATTGGTTTTGTGTCCATACATTAAAAGTGAATGTGTACCGCCATTGTCCGGTTATCAACATTCTTCAAAATATATTCTTTTGAGTTCTGCGGAAAAAAGGAAGTCATACAGGTTTGAAATGACATGGTGAATAAACGGTGACAGAATTTTCATTTTTTAAATTCTGAAAACAGCAGCTGTTTGATTTCTGATCAAAGCATCCCTGCAGCAATTATAGATAAAACCACACAAAGTCTAAACATGTAGGGATTTCCATGCTTTAATAATAAATATACGGATACAAATGATATAAACAAAAATATTGCACATTTCTCAGGCACAAAACAAGTGTTCGCTGTACTGGGGTAGCTGCTGGACAATGTTAGTAAATGGAGCAACATGTAAAAGCTCTAACTCCAAGCAGAGAAATACATTTACAACTAACAAAACTGTGAACACATTTAGGCGTTGGCAGAAGGTACTAGTGACATTTTAACTACAACAAAACAATGGCTAACTGACAGTCAACCCCTGTTTCCGCAGTATAAAAAGCAGGTTACAGCACAGTCAGCAAAGAACAAGACTTTAGCAACATAACCTGATTAGATAATGCAAAATAATTTATGTTACATTACATGTACACAAAAACACAGGCAAGTAATAACAAAAAAAGACAAAACGCGAATCCCTTTACATCCCTTGAAATTCATCCTCTGTGCCGCAACTCTAGGCAAAGATACACTGTGCAATTTAGGAATTTCGTGACTAAAAACAAAAAGACGTGTATGCCTATTATCACAGGTGTACCAAAACACGGCCTCTACATTAAGGTGACTTAAGTGCTCTTTATGATGGACAAGCCATATTTGTGAGTAAGGACCTCTAAGTGTCTGACCCGTGTGAAACATGTCGAAGCGAGTGCAAACCCATAATGCAACAGCCCCGAATCAAAGCTGCGATGTTGTATACGGGAGCCCCTCCAACCAAACCATGTTGCGAGTACAGCCACGCCACCGTTGGAAGTACAGGCGCTGCTACGGCAACCAGATCGACCAGAAAGCTGTTGCTCCAGTGGTTTTTTGCCACTACGGCCATAATAGTGGCGTTTTTGGTCTTCTGGTCAAAATCAAGATCTTCCATGAACTGGGGATTCATTTGAGGCTCGCAAAAACACAGAGCGGAAACACTTGGGTTTTCAGGGGTAAAGATTGTGTTCGGAGCAGTGTTGGTGCATGTGAAGCCAATATCTTTAATTTCATCTTGTGCTTCGGGCATCTCCTCGTTTACGGATACAGGATCTTGTGAAATCTGCAATTTCTGGGATTGTTGGGATGAGGAAGGAATGAGCGGTCCAGAAAGCCCATTCCCCTGAAGCTTCAGCAGCTGGAGAAGGAGGGCTTGGAGATCATGGGTGTAGATAATCTCATCGGTCTGGACACATCTTTCCTCTTTGGAGATGTGCTCCTCTGTGCTTTTGTCTGAGATGCTCTGCTCTAGGGTTGACAGTCCTAGTTGGGGTATGATCTTGATGTCCCTATCCTCACTAGAATCGACAGCGGTGGACGTGAGAACCAGCTCGAGAACCTCTGCCCCGTTGGCCATTTCGTCATTTATCAGGAGCTCACTATCAGCCATCTCCTCCACTGCTTGTTCCTCAACCTGCAGCTCCATTTCTAGTTCGCCTGCGGCGTATCTATCCGGACACTCACAGAGGAAGTCTAGAGTTGGCTCATCTTGCAAGTTACAGCCGCTTTGAGCCAACTCCATGCTGTGAAGCAAAGCCTCCAGTTTCCTGTTTTGGATGTTTATATCAATGAAATACTTCTGGATGCCCTTGTCTTTCTCCATCAAACTGTTCTTCATGGTTTCCACCACTTGGCGAAGCTGCCTGATCTCCTTGCGCGCCTCCTTAAGAGCCAGCTGGGCCTCCACACGGTGACATTCTTCCTCGATCCAGTCTTCTCGCATGCGTCCCAGCTGGGCGTTCAGCTCAACAATCTCAGCCTCTCTGCAATAATAGAAGATAAAAGTCTTTATTTTTGTCAACCATCGATTCGAACACGGAAAGAAGGATACAATCTCACCGGTCACAAACTGTGTGCTCAGAGTCTCGGAGCTTGGATTTGAGGTGGCGAATGGCTACCTCTTTTTGCTGCAGAGGGGTAAGGTACTGCTCCGGGTTGGGCGGCTTGATGCCGTGATTGTCTCCGCAGGAATGATAACGCACAGGAGTGGTTCTTCTGTAAGTAAAGACCGTGTTAAGTTGATGCAGATTTAAAACCTAAATGGGATACTAAAATCAGTATACCCAACAACCTCCCCAGACAAATCAAATTCTGCTTGTTGAAAATAATAAAATAAATGAGATAAACAGCTCTCTTGCAACCTGCTATTTTGCTTTGAAGTCAGTTTTGCTTCCGTGCCAGAGATGCAAAATGGGAGCACAAATAAGGACACTGGAGCGAGCTCAGGCAGGCATTACAGAACACACATTCTGTGCTTAGGTCAAATCTTAGATCAATGAAAAATACGGCTATACGCATTAAAAAAAATAGTTAAAATGGATGTTACATATACCAATATAAAACAGTCAAACAACAAACAAACAACTATACAAAGCATCACAACAAGCTAAATAGAGGCACATAAAATATGAATGCACCCTCACCCTCCCCACAAAAATCTGGCAATGAAAACCACTTTACTCCTCATGTCAACAGATTTGCTCTGTGGGCAAAATGAGAGCAGACCATTTTTTCGAAATCCCCTAAAAGCTTGGCAGAGCCAAACCATAACCAATGTAATCCTTTTTTCTGAGAAGAGGCAGAGGACACAATAACACCTCCCATGTGCATACAGCATGAGCCCGTATTGAATAAATCTGGTCCTGTTCATTTCTGCCCTCTGTTCATACCTCCTGGTGGAGCTGCCACTGCTGTTGGTGACGGAGGGGGGTTTTGGTGGCGTCCGGTAAGGGGCATAGAGCTCTGCATTATATTGGGCGGAGGGGCTTCCTGCTGGCTTAAACACAGGCAGGCTCCTGATGTGGGGCCCGCGACTGTAGGAGAGAAAAACAATTCAAGAAGCAAGTCAAAAATCAATTTAGACCCACACGGGCTATGTTCAGAATTGCACACTGCCATATTTAGTACGTGTACTATTTAGACAAAATGCAATAAAAACACACAAACATAAAAGTAAAAATGACAAAATAAATGTCACTGCAATTGGTTCCATACCTACGAGAAGACACGTTTTTCCCTGTGGAGTTGGAGAGAACCTCATGTGTCTTATAGCTTCCAGCACTACTGGATGAGCTGAAATCGGTCTCGCTGCCTGCAATGCATCAAACGGAGATTAAAATGGCATGTTTCTTCTTGAAGATATCTGGAACTTCAGCAAAACTTCTCAAAGGCATCCATAAAGGCACACCCAAACCCTTAGAGACAGGGAGGACGCCAGCTTCAACACCCAATTGCATAACCAGAAATTAAAGCTGATGAAGCTACATTACACAAGCGTGTCACAGACCACGCACATCAAGACATGTTTACAAAGAACGTCTAATATAAAATAATCAAAAAAAGCGATAAAAAACTTAAAAGGTTGGCGATCGAACACAAAACAAAAGCTAATGTGGGAAAAATATATATTAAAATATACAGACCTGAGAAGCATCTCTGTCCTTTTGACAAAACCATGATACAGTGTGAACTCCTTTCTAAGGTTTCAACTAACTTACTAACTAACTAAGTGACTAACTCTTTAACCACTATAAAACTGTGCAGTTACCAAGGTCAAGTTCAAATGCTGTGAATCCTCCCAACCAATGGTAGGCGTTAACTACTTTTAATTGCACTGATTGGCCATCTGAAACACTACACGCCAGCCAATAAGTGAAGGATAATCAATAACGCGGCACCTGTTATTTTCTGCTTAGTTTGCGTATTTCCTCAAGCTTATAAGACTTTAAAACTCACTCACTAGACTAGAAAACGGACATAATTTGCGTCAAGATAAACAATTACCTGTCATGAACTTGGCATGTCTTTTGGCAGAACTGCACTTGTGTTGTTATCTTTGTAAACAAACGCGTTTCTGAGCCAAAGTGTACGTGCACATTTGCACACGAATAAACTTTCATTTTATGTGCATTATCTTTGGTTGTTTTTGTAAGCAGCCAAAGTATCTTCTTAACCCAATGGTTCGAACAGAATTCATGATTAACTCAAATGATTAACATTAAGACGACATCCGTGAATACTCGTAACCATAGTGGAAGATACAAAAATCCAAGATGGCGGCGCCCGTTACTAATCCATACGCGACTGTCAACACAATACCGCGAAAGGGCTTCAATTTTCATTTTATTTTTACATTTTACAAAACCGAGGAACACATTTCCAGTGGAAAACATACACTGGATTTAAAACCTGTGTGTGATGTGCTGTTAAAAGAACGTCCAGCTAAACCTAAAAACGAATAAGAAATTGACCGTGATCTCAGCTTTGACAAGAAAGATGTCTTCATTTTATTCTTTGTTTTTGTTTCATTTTATTATTTGTTTTTGTTTCTTGTTTTAGATATGGTTAATTACTTTAAGTTACCGAGACTTGACGTCGACCTTATTGAAGTGCGCGTTCACATGATGTGACGTCTCAGAAAATATTTAGGCTACCGAAAATGCATCATTTACTTAAAAACCGAATTGTTTGTGAGTCTAACATTTAGTTATTAGATGACAGTCAATACGAATGGAAGTACAATCAAATACATTTGAACACAACCGTTTAATATGTTAATAACTTTTTGAAATCACCTTTATGCATTATGGAGTTATGTTGTTTGGATTCCCTCTTATGTTTCTGTGCAGGTGCACTCCAGTCGGCCACTACATTCATCCTGACTCTCTTCACTTTGACCTTGAGCTCTCCCAGAGAGGGTGAACCCAGTGGGCTGTTTTCAGAACTCGAGGGGGTCTTGGCTGGAGATGGACACTGGCTGCTTGGGCATCCAGTATCATCTGAGAAGATAAAACCACATGAAACTGTCAACAAGTGACGTAACAACAGTTTAAAGGTTGTATTGGTGTACTTTGTATCTCAGTGTACATACTATTTTTGTAGTAAATGCATTAATGTGCTAATTTCCTATATGTGAGTTGTGTGGGTGATAATTATAGTGAAATATGCAAGACGCAGGTAACATTTCAGATGTTTTGTCTTATTGTCACATTCATTGTATGCATGGTATGACATGTCATGACAGCTAAGGTGGCCCACCTGAGGACAGGCTGTTGGGACTGATGGTTCTTTTAGAGTGCTGTGAGCTAATGTCGAAATCCGTGCGGCTCTCTTCTGACAATAGCATGGTGGAGACAGCCGATTCCTTTACTTTTGGACACAAGGTGTGGAAGACGGGACGGGGGATGCGGCTGCGCATTCTTCCCTTCTCTGATGACTTTACCTGCAGCAAACGTTTAAAAAACGATGACTGCCAATATCTAAAGCCAACGGAGAGACACTGAACTACTGACGTAAGTTATTTAACCTATTTAAGATGATCGTCTGCTGAATTGTGCGTTGGTCCCTAAGGTTATTAAGAGGTGGTGAAGTTAAAAATAACGCTTGATTCATGTGTGCCACATTATTGTGAGAAGACAAAGGATTAAGAAGGCAAGCACCTCAAATGCTTGAAAGGGTCCCATTCTTCTTTATCAGGTAATCTTTCGAGTAAAACTGTAAAGAAAATAATTATTTGAGGTATTAGTGTCATTTAGAAATAAAAACAGTACTAAAAGAAATGCACATTAATAAAAATCCCATTTACTGTGCCGGGCTGAAAGGAAGATTGGCCCTTTTTTTAATTATCAAATGAAAAGGAATAGACAAATAAAAACAAATATCGACTTTAAGAAGGAAGTAATGTGGTTAAATTAATCCGTGTGCAGTCTGGGCTGATGAAATCCCACCCCGCTTGACTGCAACAATGAGACAATTGCACAGCTGCTATGTGTTTTATAATCTCCATAATCTGACCACCCAACCCGAAGAATCAGCTAAAGCTCAACCACCAAATAGTTTGATTGATTCGCGCTTGATTGACGTCATTGTGCAATTTCTTGATTCTAGTGCTACTCTGCGGTCATTGTTGTCAGCATCACTTTAAAGTTGGTTATGTAAGGGTAAGGGGATGCTTTCATGGCGAATGATGCAATCAACCCCTTAAGGTTTGTGTTCGTCTCGTCACTGGGGTCTTGACACTTCTGTTTTTTGTCCAGATGACATGTTTCATTGCAAATCGCAGTTATGCGGCCATTCAGGTATAGAAAACCTGATTCTGGTAGGAGAATGTTTACATTGCTGAATTTTTAATACTGTGCTTTTGAATAGAGGAAATGCCTAGATTGTGTTTGCGTTGGTTTAATGTCTGTAAAATGTTATGTAAAAATGGTAATGCACTGAAACTGTTGAATCTTGACTGTTTGGCTGTCAGAGTGCCCCCTCATGAGAGTTGCTTCTCTTAATGTGAAGAATACAGAGCCTTGGCAACAGAACCTAGCAACATTGCAACAAAGAACCTGTAAAATAGACAGATTGTGGTTGGTGGTATTAGTCTTTCAGTCGTTGATTGATATCTTGTGCCCTGACAAATGCTTTTACCTCTTACAGCCAAATAGAGAATCTCATGACTAGCCAGACAATGTTAAATTGAATCTGATGCATGAATGCCTTAAAGGTATCCCATAAATGCTTTATACAAATGGAACAACTGGCTTAAAGCGATAAAGCAGAAGTATAGTCACTTTGTCAAAGGTTATACGCAGGTTCAGCGATTTAAAACATCTTATGTCATGTTCTGTCCATGCTTCATTATACAGTATGTTGTGGTCTTAGGCTCGCATTTATAAAAATATAAATTGATTAAAAATCCAAGTTTAGGATTATCTTTACGAAAATCTGAAAGGATCACTTTATCATCCATAGATGGTTCAAAGAGATAGTATACCCCAAAATATATAAATACAATTATTCACCCTCTTGTAGTTCAAAACCTGTATATGACTCATAAGATATTTTGATTTGTGTTTTTTTCTACAATGGAAGTCAATAAGGGGCAGTGTTGTTTGGTAATTTCTTCAAAGTTTCCTTTTTGCATGTTTCGTGTGAAATGAAAGTGATACAGGTTTGGAATGACATAAGGGTTAGACATTACATTTTTGGATGAACTATCTCTTTAAGTCGTTTACCCAAGCAGTAGTGATTCATTTAAGCATTGATGACTCACAAAGTTAGTCTAGAAATCAGAAAATATATAAATTGCTAGTGGCTCTAAATGGCTTTATGTTTGCTGTTTGTAGCGTTTCTACATTGTGAGCATGAATAAAAAAGTTAGATAATGTGTTCATTAGTCAGTGACTTTTTTAACACTCAGCACATTTTTACTTGAATTGTTTTAAATGCTATGTTTTCTGCAGGTTTCATCTCCAGTTGATTTAAGAGATAACAAGAAGGTACACTTATTTTAAAGCCATGCATAATATTACATGGTGGTCATAATCTCATACAATTCTAATTTTGTGACCAACAATCTGATGTTTAAATCTATCCCATCTTGTAAATGCAAAACAAATCTAAATTTAAACTCGATTCACAGTTACCTGTTAGATAACCTTCAGCTGCTGGTTAGTGTGACAGATATGTGATCTTTTCAAAGGACGTTGTGTCCCACCTAAACAGCCCTCCAACAAAAAGCATAAATCAAAACAAATCCCAATTTTGATCGAAATGAAACATCTGCTATCCCTACCGATTATAAGAATAACATTAGACTAACATTAAAAAAAAACAATTAATGAAAGCAAGTATTAATAACTATGAGTACTTAACAACACTTTCAATGAACACAATAAAGTTAATATATGTATCGTGTATGTCAGTTAGTCAAAAAAGCCAAAACAAAAGTGTGACGCAGCACGTAAATACACTTGCCTCGTGATGCGGTCTGGACTCCCGTTGGAGTGAAAGGATGCGCAGCTCTGTATCCAGTCCAAACAACAGAATGATCGTTCTCAATCCCCACCCTTGTTTTAATCTGGTGTGGTCGACTCCTACCCCTGTCTGACAGTGATGCCAAATTATTCAACACACATCTCTTGCTGCATCCGTATTAGCGCATGTGCTCAATGAGAAGAGGCGACGGACATCCCTAGCGCGACGTGAATCTGACTAATGTTCCAAGTGTGTTATGTAACGAGCAACAAGGATTTAACCCTTACATGATCGACACAGATTAAACGAGTCCGTTTTATTGATGTGATGGTTTTTATGAAGTACCAGTGTCACTGTTTGCAAAGTCGTTGACATACAGTAGGTTGGGTTGTAGTGTCTTGCACTGTGGTAATGGATCATGGATGAGGTTTCATCTTTAACCTTACAGCTGGCTTGATCTTTTGGCAACCTCATCGTGCTTCGTGTGTCTTCAGCACCACTCGGACAGAAGACTCTGTGAAGTGTTGGCGTCAGCTCTCCATGCGTCAGCTCTCCATGGTGCTGAAGTTTACTCGTCAGACAAGCGTGAAATCAGGGCAATGAGATCGTTCACGTCATGTTTGGTGTGTTGACTCGCACGCACTAATTGTTTACCATTATTAATCAAATGATTGTTATTTTTTTAAACTATTGTTTTAATTATATTTTTTTAATGGCTGTTTACGCTTTTCATGGAAAGTAACATTCATTTTAGAAAAACATAGGAATGAATACAAGGCCTATTCACAAACGCGCCAGAGCCTGTTGAATAAGAAAGCACTTTCTTTTTTTATATTAAATGATCCTCGGGAAATTGGTATTGTGGCGTTTTGCTGGCATCTGCTGGTAGAAAACGAAATGCTCCTTGAGTTTATATTGTCTACTGCTATTTACAGTAACAAAAAGTAAACAATAATAAACCCTCAACAACTTACATGTTTTGGTCGGCAGAATGTGTATTTATTAAAACAAAACATTTGACAGCCTGCACTGCCATTATAAAGAAAAACGGTCTTGTTTTGAAATCCATCTTTCTGTTTAAGTCAATCTCCAGATAACCCTTGCTATTATGTGACTATGTAATTTTTTTTAATATACATTGTTTTCCTATTACCTTTTCGAGAAGACATAATGATTTAACTTATTGGAAACCAAAATGAGAAAACAGGCATTTGCACAGAGGTTTTACACCAGAACATTTCTACAAGAGCTCTAACAAAAGTTTTGTGCAGTAGTCATTTCTGTATTGACACTGTTTTGTGCTGCATTGTACTGCACATAGTTGTATTGTATTGATTTGCGTTGAGATGCATACATCTACCTGATGTGATTTGCTGTTATACTTCAGCCTCTATTATGCATTTGACTTCACTGTTGCTTCTGAAAATCTGAAAATGTTTGGGTTAACATTATGAGTCATGATGTTCATTTAGAAACGGCCTTTTATAGGTTAGCCAGAGTCATTCTCAGATCCAAAGTCCACAGTTCAATATTTATATGAATATGTACCTTTCTCGATATATTCTTCATAGAATTATAGGCTATATGCCACATGAAAGGAAGACTGCACTACTAGATCAAGACTGTAACAACAATTGTTCTGTTAACTATGTTTTCAGATGTCCTTTACATGGTTAAGGTTATAGGATACGTTCACATTTGGATTTTGATAAAGTTCACAAGTGATTTTTAACAAATTCGACGAGATTTATGCTGCAACTTTATCATTCTCTGTGTTGAAGCATTATGCAATATTTAACCACAAGGGGGCAGCGCAGACCAAGATAACGGGGACGTGAGTTCGGCCAATTACATAACTGTTCATAACTTTTTCACATAACCTTATTTTAACCTTGACTCGTATTCGTACTTCTTGTTTTGTAGTTCAACACATGCGGACACACAACTGTCTGTCTGGAAATAAATGTCACAATGTAATTTTGACCAGTTGTTTCGGGCTTAATTAAAATATAAATGGCCATAGAATACAAAGTAATATGTTTTCATAGTTTGTGCTCTCTTCTTTGAAATGTGGCCAGGTGAATCTCGTTTTTAACCTTTTTAAATGACAGCCTTAATTTAATAATCAAACGTTTACTGATGCAATTCTTTGCGAGACAGACTGAAGTGCCCGGTCACTATCATCACTTGTTAGGCAGTGCGATAGGTCTGTGAATATTTTTGTCGACCTGTTAACCTCTGTCAACATGTTAGTCTGCTTGTAAGGTTTGCATCCTGTTGCGTTGCCCGGTGCACAGATAGAACCCCTCCTCCCCTGTCCTTTTCCTATCCGACGGGTGACGGCCTCTTTAAACCAAGCAATTTATTTTTTCTCCACCTTGAGGACATGTAGTTTTTGTTAATATTCCTGAGATCAAACGGTACCTTAATATATGATTCCGTGTAATGCGTAATACACAAAAATATAGACATTTAAAATCATCTATGTAGTATTGGCATAAATAATAATAACAGAAAAAAAATATTTAACTGCACTGCTCATTTTCCTAGCCAACACCAAACACCGATTAAAACTGTGTTGAAAGAATATCAAAATGAATTAAAAAATCTGAATGTTTAAACATTTTACTAATCTCAGAAGGTTTTCAAAGAGTCTGGAGAAGTTCTCCAAGAATACAGGAGCGTCTCTGGAGTGGGCGTGTCTCTAAGTGTGTCTGCATCCTCCGCGCTCTTGAGTTTAGAGCGCACTTCACTGTAGAGTCGCACCACAGATCTCGCGCATTCCGCGCTTGTGAAACAAACCAAAAACCCAGCTTCACTAAGGGACAAGGCTCGGCTTTACTCTTTTCGGACAGTACCACCATGGATGCGTTGCGAGCAGTCGCCTTGTGCACACTTTTTATTTTCCTTTGGAGTTTACCGTGTTGTCAGTCAGCTGCGCTTATATCGTCGAGAAGGAGCAAGGGTGCCAGGAGCGCAGATGATGGACAAAGGTCACACAAGTTTCTTAAAGAGATTTTCGCATCCTCCGTGGGTACAAGCCGTAGGGACGATTTTAAGGACCCAGTCGTGCCCCATGACTACATGATATCGATATACCGGACTTATTCCGCCGCTGAAAAACTTGGACTGAACGCAAGTTTTTTCCGCTCTTCAAAGTCTGCAAATACCATAACGAGTTTTGTAGACAGAGGAAAAGGTTTGTTTTGTTCTTTTTTTTCGTAGTCTGTTTATACGAAGAACATTTCGCCTTGCGCGCATCATTAATACAAACTTCGGAAAAGTGTTCAAATCGACATTTATTTTCTATCTCTTCTTTATTCTTGAATTCTAAAATTTAAAAAAGTTTGTACGGTTTTAATTCATGTGCTTTTAGAATTGATGGGCTGATCTTAAGCCGAATTAATACGTTTGAAAAACGGATGGATAGATTGTTGTTAGAGAAAAAATAGAGTTGTCACGAAAATGGATGCATCATTTTGGAATCAACCCAATTAGGACTAAAGGGATTTATTCATGTGGTGAGGGTTCGGTGCATCACTCGTCCGGTTTGGGCCACGGTTTAATGGTCATCTCGACCTCATATTTTGGGCAGTATAAAGTTATATTAGTTTTACATTGACCCCAAGGTAACACGCCAATAAAACACTAATTGGTGCGTTTTCTAAATGAAGGTTATAAATCATCCCTTTAACATCCTCGCTCGCGTGCAAGCAGTCGGAGCGGAGGAGAAACTTAGAGGAAATAAGGGACTCTAGTTTGTGCTGAAAGGATTTTTTTATTATGTTCATTTTTTTTTCAGTAGATAGACATTTAAACCATTTCATTTTTTCTTATATTTGAATTTCCTCTTGCTTTTTCCTCTTTCCTGTTTTTTTGGGCTGCACATTATTTGGGTTTACTTTTTGAACTGGAAGACCAACGAATGCAAGCATGCAAAATAAAACAAATATGTAAAAAGAATATAACAAAAATGGGTGAACGGTTGAAACTTTTGTCTGTTAAATAACACTTTGCAGATAAAAGCACTCACCAAAAGAAGAAAAGCGCACACTGGTATGATGAAAATCTTCACTTTCTTTGCTGATTTTGATTTGATGTGTCATTGGCTGTGACCCTTCCCTGGACCCTCTGAGGGTCTTGCTTTGCATCAGACCGCTGATTGGACTATTTGAACTCGGTGATCTAATTGAGTGTTCATGTCATAACATATCAAACACTGTCTGTTCTCCCGTAATGAACTAGTTTAGCCAGTGGCACATCCCCAAAGGAGAGGAGCAAAAACTGAAGAGGGCTTCCATGCTCACCTCTCTGTGCGTGGCCGTCTGTTTAGAAATTTTGCTATTCTTAAGTTATAGTAAATATGGATGCTTCGTCGCCTGGTGATTTCTTGGTCGAACCTTTTTCCAGATCCTAAATTAATTAATGTTTCTTGCCTCGTGCTTTACCATCAATACTCTTTTTAACATGTTATAAAATAAAATGCATCTTAATGAAAAAGCGGCGACATTCCCCAACTTTTTCAGTTGCGTGGCTGCTCTAAACTTCTCTTGGCTGTATGTGCCATGCGCGTCATACGCTGTGAAATGTCATCAAGAATCATTTCCACTCAAGCGCCGTTCAATTATGATAAGGCGGTAATCTTTTGGTGTAACAGGAAAGAATTTCCTCCAAACAGATAAGACATTTCCCCAAATTTTAGATCGTTATGGTTGCAAGATCAGACAAGAACAAACGGAATGTATGAAAATTACTTTTGGCACTTGAAGTAACTCATTAAAACGCAGATGGTGCTTGCTGGCCCTGGTAGCCGCACCAAGTCTCCATCCCTATTTTTTCTGTCCGTCTCTTTTCGACCAAAAATCTAAAAACTTGAAAAGAATGTGCATGAAATAAAATGGAGCATCATCTGAAGAATTGTGCGGCTGTAGTGATTTATACATTTATTTTAGGGCAATTCGCTTGTGTTATCCGTTTAGGCCGCTTTATAAACTCTTGCTGCTTGCAATTGTGCTTGAAATAAATTATATGCGGAATAATGGCGTTTGAACCGGGGATGTTGTTGTTGGCAGAAGGGATGAAATATAAGAGGGCTGTTTTTTAACGGGGTGGGAGGAAATTTAGAACTGTTAATTATTTGGTGACCTTGTATTCGATTTGTTTGAGGTCTTATAAAAACCCTAATGTGGACCATACGTGTAAAGAATCTAAAATAAACACAAGGTTTCAATCGACATGAATTATTTGACAATTAAATTTACGCTTCGAAAAAAGAGGAAATCTAAATATAATCTGGCTGACGTTTAAAGGTTATTCTGGGGTTATTTTAGGGTTGTTAAATTCTAGTTGTTTATTTTAAATATTAAAGTAACAACAGATTGGATTTATAAAATTCCTAATAAATATTATAACTACCATGCCATTTTGCATTTTTAAACGAATGACTCCACGGAACAAACGAATTAAAAGCCTTTTACGCAAAATTATGCACGTATTTGTCTTGCGTTTTGTTTGGGTTAAATTTATCTGTGCCCAAGGCGTTGCTGGAGCGATAATGGTTTTAACAGTTTATCACAATTTCTTAAACAAGCCCTCTTAAATTCAGATGAATGATTCTCGTTTGGTCCTTCGGAGAGATAAAAGGCGGTGATAACGTGCGACTAGGCCTCTGGATTCCTGAAGGGAAAAGAATGCATTAATTGTGCATTGTTCAACACGTACAGTGTGTTGCTTTGTGTCTGGCGCACTGTTTTTCTACTCTTTCTCGTTCTCTCTCCCTCACTGGGCTACCAGATCCCTTTTTTGCGTTATCACCCGCACATGTTTATGGCAAAATATTTCACAGAGCAGATTATGAAAATTTATGACAAAACAAAAACGTACAACCTTAAGGTTTTCATTACATAGACTGTTACCAGCATGTACTCCTGTACAGTTTGTCATCGAATTTATGTGACTTCTTGTCCAAAAAGAGTGAAAAGAGGCCAGTTTTACCTGGACTTATGATGAGAATGTGATCCACATCTCCTCTGAACACTGTCCACTTTAAGTGAATCTGACTGCAATTATTTCTTTTTATCTTGCAGACGATCTCATGCTCTCTCCTTTGCGAAGACAAACGTATCTGTTTGATGTCTCAACTCTCTCAGACAAAGAAGAGCTGGTCGGGGCAGAATTAAGGATATTTCGAAAAGCGCCTGGGGATTTCCTACCGTCCCAGTCAGGCGTCTACAACCTTCATTTACTCTCATGTCGATCAGAGAGGCCGCTGGCTTCCACATCCCTTGATCTCCAGGATTCTCGAAAAGGAGAATGGGAGGTTCTGGACGTCTGGGCGATTTTCAAGAACAGGCATCATTCAGCCCAAGGGACTCAACTTTGTCTCCAGCTCAAGGTAACGCACGGCAAATCTGACGCGGAAGTCGACTTAAAGCAACTGGGCTTCCACCGGCACGGTCGGACGCAGCAAGAAAAGGCGATACTGGTGGTTTACACGCGATCTAGGAAGAGGGAGAACTTGTTCAATGAGATGAAAGAGAAGATCAAGTCTCGGGGAGAGGAGGAGGAGGACGAGAGCGCGCTGCAGTTTAAATCGAGGCGCAGACGGAGAACGGCGCTCAGTAATCGCCACGGGAAAAGACATGGCAAAAAGTCCAAATCGAGATGTAGCAAAAAAGCGTTGCACGTCAATTTCAAAGAGCTGGGCTGGGACGACTGGATCATCGCTCCCCTAGATTACGAAGCGTACCACTGCGAAGGCGTGTGCGATTTCCCCTTGAGGTCGCACCTGGAGCCGACCAACCACGCCATCATCCAAACGCTCATGAACTCCATGGACCCCAACAGTACGCCACCGAGCTGTTGCGTTGCCACAAAACTCAGCCCCATCAGTATACTGTACATAGACTCGGGAAACAACGTCGTATATAAACAGTACGAGGACATGGTGGTAGAACAGTGTGGCTGTAGGTAGCGAATCACACACAATCACACACAAAAACAACAACGTTTGGCACCACGGCTTGAACACTTGAAAAGAGGCGAAGTGAACTCGAACCTGTCCAGAACGAAAAGACGCATAAGAGCCGCTTAATTTTTGCGCACTCTTAAGGGATTCTATCTCCAAAAAAAAACAATATTTTCTCAGTGTAACAAAGACTCTTTCGTTTACACATTATGAGTTTCTTTTTTTAATTACGTGTTAAAACCATTTCCAAAAACTGAGACGTTTTTAAGAAATATTATTTTAATAAATCGTCTCTCAGAAGAAACAGGCAGAGAAGAAAAGCCAGATTTAGTGCGTAACCGTCTGGACAGGATTCACTGGGGATTAGGTTACACCATTATCTGTGTTGACTCAGAAGAATGGTTAGACGGGCACCTGTTCAAACGAGAAGGCTCGCTTACTCATCTATTATATGGTGTGTAGTTATATGGATAAGATGTGTTAAACGGATAATGATATATGGGCAAAACGCGGTGCCACTCGCCTCTGCATTCGCCAATGTCATAGAAACACTTTATCACGACCGCAGGATATCATTTGCGCAAAGGTGAATGGAACCAACACTAAATGGCATGGAAAGCAATATCGCAGATGTGTTTCTCCATCCTCACACAAGGAGAAAGATCTTCGCTTTCGAGGAGGAGGATTTCGGACAATAAACTTTGTTTTCAAGTGCCTGGAAATGTGGTTGTAAGTCACGAAGTCTAGAAAACCACAAATGATTTTTTACTCTCACGTGGAATCGACGAACAAAGAATCTCACTTGAGATGACAAAAAAATGTTTTTTCATCAACGTTTGCATATTTACAAAATGCACTTCCACAACAGCAAACTGTTCAAGTAATCTGGAAGGAGCGTTTTTTTCACGACCTATAGACTTACAAGGAAAAAAGAGACTCGCGCGAGATTATATTTAAATGCACATTAGCTTTGAATGCACTGTTGTTCATTTTTTTTCTGAGCTGTAAATAATTGTAAAGTAAAACCTAAAAGTGCAACGTATGAAGAAATGAGAAAACATTTCTTTGTTAATGTACATTTATAAATGCACTCAAATCGCTATAATTTCTATTCTATAATTATTTTATTATTTGTGATGTACAGAGTTTCATGATAATCGTGTATTTCTTACGCTGATAAAACAAAATTAATTTAAAATGTATTCATTATTGCTGAGGGTGGAAATACCATTATCGATGTCTACCTCATAATTGCATAGAATCCGAGTTCTGAGGTGCATTCAATTAGAGTTTAAGGTTTTTCCAATTATATATACACACACATATATATATATATATATATATATATATTTATATGTGTGTGTGTGTGTATATATATATATATAAATATTACAGACAGTATATCAATGGATAATAATCCACACTATTACTGTACAAATAAAAGAAATAAATTTACTCTTCGTGTGGTGGCATAAGTTTTCCTGTAAATGCTTTTTTTTATCAAAGCAAATGAGGTGTATCAAAAGCACATTGTTTAACAAAAACTTTGTATATATCAATGCTAAATTTACATGTTGAAAATCAGGTTTCTTCTAATTTGGTACAAATGTTGTTTTATCTTCAAAACTTAATTTAACAATTTAGGTAATTGTTAGAGAGGTTTGCATCCTTGTGTTTTCAAATAAGTTTAGCTAAGGTGTCATGCAGAGTTAAAAATTAAATTTATCCTGTGAAAAGTCTAACAAGTATATTCTTGGTTTACACTTAGCAGGTCCTTTTCATGTGTCTTTTGTTTCCATTGTGCTGACAGATCCTCTTCGGAGATAATCCAGCTCCTCACCTGATCGGTTTCACATCAGTTTTTCTGAGCTCTGAAACGGTTTAAAAACCTAGATCGTTTATCCTCCGATGAGTTTCTGCTCCAAAAATTAACTCTGCGTAATGGTGCTAATGTGTCACAAGCTAATTGTGCTTTGCACGGTGGCCTCTCGACTTTTACTTTTGAACGGTGTTGAAACATGTGGACCGCAGAGATTTGAGGTATTGCGTCTCCAGCGTGGATCTAAGCGCACGAGCAACAGGCCGCTTTCCAATAAATGACCCATCCGCATGTTACGTTTTCTTAACACTGTAATGTTTCCCAATCTTCAGATGAAAAGGTTGAAGGCACGGATTGTTTCGCTGACCGTGGCCTGGAAGCAATTAGGAAATTGCTTTGAAATGGTATATGTTGTCCAGACTCCCTTACAGTTTCCTATCACTCTACACATGTTTGTTCAAGAAGGGGAAAAAGATGCTAATGTGCCTTTTGGTTGTCCTTACGAATGACGGTTACAACGATAATGTGTTTGAGAATGATGATGGAGATGGCATGCTCTATGTCAGGTGGGATCTGCTTAAATGCTTCTCATGGCCAGTTAGGAGTCTGTTTCATTTAGAGATGGATGATCACCTTTCATTTAAGATTTCCAAGTTTAAACGGAATAAAAGCCAACAGTGGGTAGCATTGTTTAGATCACAAATATGGTAAATGTCTGCTTGGAGACAGTTTCTTCTAAGTTTACAAGATTTCCACTTATTTACTTGACATGGAGCTTGGCTGTGTTTCCATCTTTGAGACGTCTACGTTATTTTAGGAGCAAAATTCCTATATCTAAATTCCTATTCAGCGTGAGTTTTTTTTACAAGGGAAGCATAAGAGACAGTCTCTTCTCATCCGTCTAGTATTTGATGATGATTTATGTATTAGTATTTGGGTTCATAGAGTGGATGTAGATAGGAATGCATGAGATACAGAGGGTGTTTAGGAAAGTGGAATGTGGAGTTTACCATTCCGGGTTTCTCGGTGCATTCCTGGGATGAGTAAATGGCCCTTCCTGGTTGTTGGAAAGCGGGAATGCCTCTTGAGACATCACTGTTTATTTGAATGTTATGTCTAATGTGTGCGTGAGGCTTTTTTCTTTCATAAAATGGCACGGTGATATGCCTGGCAGGAGGACAGATACCTTTCAGTGGAGTTTCTGGGGGAACGCTCTTCATAAAAAGCTTTGACGCATTGCATCTGTGCACGGCGCTATCGTTTTGTCTGTGATGGGCTCTGGTAATGCTTAATCTCTGCCCCACACAGCAAAGATACACAGTGCTGACTTTTAAGAAGGACCTTCTGGGAGGAAAAAAACTGAAATGTGCATGGTAATAGGTTCATTAATAAGTGGGTAGACATCATTAACCCTAAAAGGGCAAGAAAGAAAAATAACCCAGAAAGTTAACTTGCTGCTGTTATCAATCACATTAGGACCTAAATCACACAGTTTCACTTAAAAACAAAAAATCACTTTTGTTTTTGCAGTTTGGAGGTCTTGTAAAAATTTAGTGGATGACCTTTAGTGTATTAGTCAGTTTTATTTGAGAAGTTTTTATTCCAAGTCCCTGAATATTTTCAGTGTATCATATACGCAGAGGCAAATAAAAGAAGTTATGATACTAAAATATGGATGCTAACCTTAATGTCATGCAGCGAACCTATTCTTTTATAATATCTAAAGCATGAATTCTTTCTCCATCAAGGCCATAGAAATGATCCACTGCTTTTGATGTCATCTTGATGAGTGAGATCTAAGGTTTAAGATAAGGGCAAGCGCACACATGTGTCAGGAGCCTGTTACGTAGGATGTGGGAAGAGAGACAGGGACGATCAAAAGACAGAAAGGAGTGTGCGTTTGTGGAGACAGAAGGGGGACGGCAGCGCTCACAGATGGGTGAACGGAGGGTGTTTGAGGGCCTGCTTGAAGGGTGGCAGATGCCTCGACTGACCCCAGCGCAGCCCTGCATTCATCCGCTGGACACGACACAAAGACAAAAGCTCGAACCAAACGTTACGTACATTTGCCCGTGCCTTGAGTTCAGAGGTCGGGTAATATTTCATCTGTTTTTTTTTCTGGAAACATTGTGAAGTGTTGGAATTTCTTCCCCTTTGCGACTATAACAGCATTACTAAAGAGGCCAAAGCAATTAGCAGCTGTTCAATTGCAGGACAGCACATGCTGGAGCAGAGGAGACATAACAAAAGACTGCGGAGGTTTCCTCTAATGGGGCATCTGCTGCGTTTCCAGGCGCTTGAGTCACAAGGCTCCAGGACGCTGCGGCTCATTTTGCCTTTACCCAAATCTAGGATGCTCCTAACTAACACCTGGCTTTAGCGTACCTGCTAATCATGTTATAACGCAAGCCAGGGGCCACATGAAAACCGAGTCGTGCTTTTATCTCATTAGTGCCTGAAAAGCATTTCAAATCTAATAGAAACTCACGAGGAATCTTCAGAAATCGTTGTTTTTGTTTGATAAAGGGAGAATGGGCAAATATTTGCAGGCTGCTCGCAATGATTTACGTCGTGTTTGACCGTCTCTCACGCTTGTTTGAGCAGATACTTGATTTCTCTGAAAACTCTGTCACGTTTGGTCTTTGACACGACTCAATTGAGTGTTAAGAGACAATGGTCTGGTATTGGTTTCTGTCGTTAAGTGTGTGTGCGCGTCTTGTCTCCGAGTGTATGTTGAGAGCAGGGTAAATTTGCACAGTGGATCAGACAATAGCAGTGTTTAGTGGCAGGGTAGGGACGTGACCCCACTGCCACCCTCCATCTGGTTGTTCTGCTGGCCATGTGCCTTGAATGCTGCTCCTAAAACGAAAGACCCCCTTTCGCCCTCACACGCTGTTTGAAGACACGCGGCACGGTGAGTCGGAGAGCTGTGGGTCTGCTTGATTTTATAAAAACAAGCCCACGCCGTGGGGAACAATGGCGCACTTGGACTTATATCGTAAAGTGATCCACTGAGAAAAAACAAACAGAGGCCATAAGAGAACAGACCCACCGTGATGGCAGAAATGAGCGTGGCTGGTGGATGGATCGCGGGCGCTGATTGGCAAGCGGGCCTGGCGGGACACCTTCGGGCTGAGTAGAGGCATGACTTTCACTCAGATGGTGCCTGGGGTGTCTCAAAAGGTCAAAGCCCCTGCCGGCTCGCACCATCCATTAGTCATGAGCCTTTGCAGCTTACCTGTCTAGCGTTTCAGCGTGGCACAATACAGTTAACCTCAATTGAGCTTGATTAGAAAGTGTGGAGTAGACCCGGCCGGGACCATGACCTCCCCAAATATCAGACATCAATTATGCATGTTTGGAATGGAGAACGGTGTCATCAGCTTTGTGTGACGCTTTTGGCCATCAGGGTGCACATTTTTTAGAGCTGTAGAAAAGAAACGGTATGCACGGCTTTACCGTTGTCTTTAAACCGACCGCCCTCCTCTTGGTAATTACCCCATTACATGTTAGTGGCGGATGGAACTGTTACAGATGTTTTATGGTGGGGGGCTCTTTTCATTTTGTCTCCCTGATGAGGGACAGATTTATGGTGTAACTTGACGATTCCATTGAAGAGTGCAATTGTGAAAGCACACACACACACACACACACACACACACACACACACATGCACACCCTCCCCCTCACACACACACACAAACAACAAACAGATGAGTTGTTCCGGATGTGTTTTGTTTTTGTAGGCTCCTGTCTGGGAGACAGTCAGCCTGCGTGCATTCAAGATGTTGTCCGACACTCTCTGCCGTGAGTTTCTCGCATGCACGTCATTTTCGAACCCTGAAAGCAGTTTTCCATCAGTAACCTCTCTATCTGTCTGTATCTGATATTTTTGCTGTCATCAGCATCTCGTGAAGATTGTCAGGACTGTCCGTGACCTGTAAGGATAGAGATATGGAGATGGTTATCAACCAAAGCGGTTTCGTCTTTAAGGCTCTTCAGGAATTATTTCTAAGGTTGGCGACCAGCACAAAAGCCACATGTGAGATTGATGGGTTTTCAAATAGTGAGTTCTTGCAGTTGTCAAAAGCAATAGATAGTTCTGTCTTCCTGTGGTAAGATGTGTGGCTGAGTGTTCATATAAACACACAAAAATATTTTTATATTTGATGGCAAGTTGTTGCTAAAAGTGGATTGATGATATGCAATCAAATATTTCAGACTAGATGCAGAGTTCATACCGCTAGAATATCTAAACAGAGAGAGAAAATGTTCTTTTAATAATAGGGCTTATGAATATTTAAATTGTTTGACAATTCAGCACATTTACTGTCTGTAAAGCATCTCCACATTTTAATTTGTATTCTCAAGTGGTTTCTTATTAGTGAAGATTTTAAATAACTTACAAAATGCAATTATTTTGTTCAAATCCATATTAAAGTATATTGTAATCATAATCTTCACTGTAGTATCTGTCATTTTTTCCTTACATTACACAAAAGGGAATACATGTTTTAAAAGGAAAAAGTTGTGGTCCTAAAAATAAGCTTTGGTACCTACAGCTTCAAATGTTATTTGTCCTACTTCGATTTGGGTTTAGAATGATTTATAAGATATGGCGTGAAAGGAGGTCATCACAGATTATGTCACCTTTGGTTAAGATTAAATTATAAATATTAAGAATGAATGCATTACGGGAAATGAATTATGGGAACACTTTATGACAAGGTTGTATTTGTTAATAATTAGTTAACACATAAGCTGACATGAACTAACAGTGACCAATACTTCTACTTCAAGTTAATTGTGTCATTTACTATAGAACTATACACTAATGTATGTAACTATTAACATAACTTAACTCGCCATGAACTAAAATCAATAATTGTCAAGCATTAACATTGAAAAGTATATTGCTAAATTGCTCATTGATTCTTCATGTGAGTTAAACCTTATTGTGAAGTGTCACCAAAATTACTATTAATCTGTTATTATTACTATTAATCTGTTATCTGTTCAAAATAATCTTATAAAGATCTGACTTTCATAAATTCTGTGCCTTACATTAATTTTTTATTTTATGGAACAGGATTATTTTATTTTATTATTTAGATTTTGTCTTTGACTGAAGCATTTCTCCTCCAGCTAAGGTTTGGGATTTGTCAGGTACAAGTCTTTTAACCAGCAAGGTCAGGGGAGGAACAGTCGGCATTAATCATTTACCAGCGTGACACAATGAGGACCTGAGAGACCAGATAGCCCAGTGCAGCCAAACACATGCTCATCAAGTCCTAGATAAAACACAGACAACAACACAGCAGCTCTTGACATAAATCAAACAAAACGGCTGCTTACGAAAAGAAAAGGAACTCTTCACTTCACAAAAATTTCTTGGTTACACCGTCTTAGTATTCAGGATTTAGTTTGTAAAGATGCAGGTTGTACCAGAGCTGCTGTTTTCCCATGAAACTTTTATGCCATGAACCCCTCCCTGCGCAGGTGTACCATTTTGCTTTGTCTTTTCTGACTCCTGTCCCCCAAAAATGAGCCAGCTAGCAAGTGAGAGAGCTTCACGCCAACCTGCCTTTTCTGTTTCTCAGAGGTCTGACCTTTTTCTGAACCGTTCTTAAATGAAAGACAGTTTCAGCTGTGGAATCGGATGGCAGTAACCATATGCCGCTCGACTGATACAAAGGTGCAGAGAGAGGAAGGTTAGTGGGTCTGCGTGCTGTTGTGAAAAGGAAAGTGTCTTGCCACTTCTCTTTGTAGGGTTTGAGGGGTGTGTTCATGTGTGTGTGTGTGGACATGCTTAAAAACAAACTGTCTGCTGTGCTCTTGAGATGGTGCTTTTACACGGATGGATGCCGTTAGCAAACAGAATTCTTCCTTTTGTCGACCACTTTGTATAAGTGAGTGTTTGCTCGGGTGTGTGTGTGTCCGTCTGTGTTCGCAAGAGCGTTCAACAGCGCGTGTAAGTGGGTGGGTGTGGTTTGTCTGCTGATGAGGGACTCAGAACCTCCCGGTCCGGTTGTAATAAACTCCTCTTGACCTCTGGGTTCACTGAATTTGGGAGGTAGACGACTCTTTTTAGGACTAATCCTGCTCCTCCCTGGTTATGTCCTCTCAGGGCGCTGGCCGAGGGGGGAGACGCTGACAGCCCATTTGATTGACTGGAAGAGTGACAGAGATGGAGAGACCCCAACCCGCTGTGAATAGTCAATAACCACTATGATAAATTCTTCATGAATCGCAATGTGAATTTGCCAAGACATGCTTTAAACCATTTGAATCATATATTTGCTATAATTTAAACTAAAGTTTTAATAAATGTATCCATGATTTTACCGTATTTTTCCGGATCCAGATTGGTTGATGTTAGAGTAATATTAAAGGGATAGTTCACCCGAAAATTAAAATTCTGCCGTGATTTACTCACCCTCTTATCGTGTCAAACCTGTTAGACTTTCTTTCTCCCGCTGAACACAAAAATATTTTTGCCGGTACCCATTGACTTGCAATGGTTTTGTGTCCATACGAATGAGGAGAATGGGTACCGGCGTTATACCGTTCCCAACATTCTTCAAAATATCTTCTTTTCTGTTCTGGTTTGAAATGACATGAGGATGAGTAAACGATGACAGAATTTTCATTCAAATCTGATTCTTTCAGGAAGGATGCTGATCCAAAAAAAGGCACATTTACGGGTGCCCTCTTCATAACAATCCCTTGCTTCCAACCCACACACATACATACAGTACGACATAATCTGCAATATGGGTGGGGGGAGATATGAGAGGAAGAGGAAGCATGTTAGTTACAGGAGCAACATTAATTCATTCCTCCAGCTTCTCTTTGAAGAGCACGGGCAGCTATGACAGGCTAAACGCTTCCAGAGATGTCACATTTCCAGCCATTCTTAAAGAGCTCAAGCCCGCTTTCGTCCTTTCATGTTTGATTCTGTTTTCAAGATTCTATGATAAACAGACGAGGACGGGCTGGGGGCGAGAGAGGGAGAGACGCAGGGCGACAGGGAGGAGAGCGAGTCTATGCTGTCAGGGGAACCAGATGCCTTCGCAAATTGGCCCTTTGTCTGCATCATAAGGGTTGGGAAATGCAAGTCCAAATTAAGAGCTGGAATTTGCCTTCAGCCTTCTAGGATTGCAAGGATAGTGCACTGAATCAAATTAATTTAGGTTTTGAAGCCACCAGACCACCTCTTCAAATATGCAGTGGCCAGGCTAAACTAAACTGCACATATGCTGCCAAAACTGCAGGAAATTGAAATCCCTTCTGATCATGGTGACGGAGGGGCGCAAATATGAACCGGTTTTTGCTTATAGAGGAGCGTCACACTTACAAAAAAGGATTGTGCTGAAGGATAAAGTGCTATCCGATGATACATTTTGTTTAATTGAATGATGACTATATTCATATATCATGTCATTTGCTTGACGTTTTAAAGAATACCACAGTATTATATTCACAAAATTTTTACGATGTAACAATTTTCTTTGTGTATATTTTGTTTTTTTGCTGTTGGGCTGTAGACAACATCATTGGGCACCTCAATGAGCTCTCCTCATCACAGTCCCGGGAAGTTACTGCTTGTCCCAACGCATTCCCAAGAGACCGTAGTAATACCATGGTAAAGGGAAGAAGAATTTTTCTGCCTCGTATTCTATATTTTGCTTGTCACCTCACTTTCTTTGACAACAAATGGCATCACCGTCGAGACCGAGATGAACGGAAATGTTCTGCGTGGCATTCTGCTCAAGTTTAAGGGTTATTTGTGAGCCAGAGAAAATCATGATTTAAACCACATCCCTTTGACATCTCAAACCCCTCCCTATCTTCCTTTCCCTCTCTTTATTTCGGAGGTCTGCGGAGTATTCTGTGTCCTAACACAGTGTTAGGGGGCAATAAAAGCCTTCGGGGAAACAGAGCATTTCAAGCCGAACTCCGGAAAAGAGGCAGTAAAGACGATGTTAACCCGTGCAGGCAAAGAAAGAGAGAAGAAAATCGAGCACCCATAAAAATGCAATCATAAAAATACCAGAACAGTAGTGAAACATCTTTTCATTATCCTTAATAAAAGCCCTAAACAAGCCCTCAATAATGGGTAAGGTTTCATAACAAGGGACCGGTTATACATCTATGAATCTCGTTAAAAGATATTGGTTAGGGAAGAGGTTGCGCAGGGGCCGCTGAGCTGTTACATGGTCGGTTACAGCGATGGGTCACTCGATAAATCTGTCTTGTGCTTCCTTCGCCAGGGTGGATGGACCACATGTTCGTTGTGCACAGAAATCCAAAAGATAAAGCATGGCGAGCCGAAGACGTTCAAGGTGCTGGTACCCCCCAAACACACCGGCATCATCTCACGGCTCTTTCCGAACCGTGTGTCTGTGAGGAACCGAGAGCAGCCAACTTGACAGCCCCGGTCGGAGGAAATGGAGATGCTGGCAGAGGTGAGTGAGTTCCCACAGGTTGGTGGTGCAGCCAATCTCTGTGTATTTGGCAAAGGCTGGGGGGCTCCTGGTGGGTTTGGTATGAGGAGGGGGCATTCCAGAGTTCCAGCCAGGCTGATCGGTGATTGCAACTCCTCCTCTCTGCTCCAAGGCAATGCAGTGGCCCCGAGCAGCAGGATGCCCCCTGACTGGCATGTCTCATTAACGGAGGGGTCACATAGGAGAGGACTGGAGTGAATAGTGAGAAAAAGAGAGAAAGAGACTCAAGGGGTCCCGGAAAAGGGACGTCTTGTAGGAAATAAAACATGATAAGATGTCATTAATAGCGCAATTGTTTCTCTTAGACAGCATTGAAATTAGATGCAGTAAAAACACACTTTTAAAGCACCCGTAGTAATCTCATGTGACGTTTCTAGGTTTCATAAGAGAGGAAAAAATCTCAAATCCCACAACCAAAAGTCAGATATTTCAAAATAAATTCATGATAATTGTAAATGTTCTCTTAAAGCTCTTTCCTCTGACTTAACTCTGGCAATATTTCACAATATTTATTTAATATTCAAATATTTCAGGAATTATAAGAGAAGCATCTGAGACAAAGTTGATACCTAAATTAAACAAAATTGTAACGAAGGAAGTCTCCCGATCTTTAAAAGTGCAGTCTAAGAGTGATGTATTTTTTCTATTTAGGAAACAAAGAAAAAATGCCATTTTCTACACATTTGTTTTATTATTTTTTACAATTAGCACATTTCTGTAAGCAGAAAATTCTGTGATACTTTTCCTTTTCATGTTTGCTTCAAGGCGTTCTTGAATTTTTTTTATTCCAAATTTAATGTGACCCATGGGTGACAGCATATTTGCTAACAAACAGTGGTTAACATGTCAGAGATTCGGTGTGGGGACCCTAGTTGGGGACATATTTCATATATTTCATATAGCGTTTTGAACTATAAAATTGACTCAATTATTGAATAGCATTTTTAATAAATAATATTTCATACTTATAAATCGTCTATGTGCTGTATTGAATTCCACCTTAATCAACAAATAGCTTTAGTTAAAAGTCACATTTAAATATCATTTATTTGCCATTAGGTCAATATCGGAGGAGAATATCTTCTATTATTGTCTTTGACTTGTGAAAAAGTTTTTACCAACAGCATTCACTGTATATGAAGTGAGTTGTTGTATTAGAGGTGTGTTTGAAGCACATCTCTAGTTTGACATGAAGATGAGCATCTTTAAATGAATAGTGCAGGTACTGTTGGAGGAAAATGAAAGGCAGCTCACTGGCTCCACCAAAAGGCCGCTTATCTGAACGACATGCCCTCAGGACAGTTAGGTTCCTCTCCACAACAGCCATTAGTCAGTTTTGCTGTGAAACACCACTGACCTCTGTTAGCTGGGACACATCTTAAGAACATATGGCAGGGTGTTGGATGTCTTTGTGAGCACTTAATTTAATGATTGTGGAGCTCTTGTCAAATATGAAGACTCACACGATGATTTATTTCTTAATTGTTACAGTTATCCTGAGGAAAACATTACTTCTCGGTTACTATTCTTTCACAGCTCGTGAGACTTTGAGGTCTTTAATGATATATGTTATTGAAATGTATTGAATGTCCAACAACCTCCAGGTTTGAAATGTTTTATGAAGTCTATTGTGTGTCCAGAGAGACATCTCTAGGACAAAGGGTTCACGTTTAAAGCCCTAAAAAATAACAGTGCTAAAACCGATAAACAAAAGCTTTTCAGCGCAAAGAACTGTGTCAATAAAAGTCTGCATTTACAGACATGTCAATTTTATGAGTTGGCAGTCCCAGGACCAAACTCCTCTCTTTTTGTGCCCTGGTGGCTTTAAAATGGTTCAGGTGTAGTGTAGTTAGGCTTACAACATCCAGTCGACATGTTTGTATAAAGTTATGTTTAATGCTATTTAAGTGAAGTCACAGATGTCACAATGTGTGTTTCTGGGTGAGTTTCCCATCCTACATAATTCAAATGAACACACAGACCTTTTCAATAATTCTCGTAGAGATCAAATATATTACTGCAAATTGAGACATATATTTAAAGCTTATTTCCCCCATAATAATACATTTTGTAATGATTTACTTGCTTTTAAGTTGTGCCAAGCATTTGCAAAAAACATCTTTCTATAAAATGTGACCCTCACAAAAGCAGTCTTAAGTAGCACGAGAACATTTTTAGTAAAAGACAAAAACACATTGTGTGGGTCGAAATGATCGATTTTTCTATTATGTCAAAAATCATTAGTATATTAAGTAAAGATCATGTTCCATGAAGATGTTTAGTAAATTTCCTACTTAAATATATAAAAACTTTATTTTTGTGAGTGGATGGCCTGCTACAGTGCACCTGATTAATAACTTATTTCATTATTTAGATATTTTTGCACTGTATCTTAGAACAACTCATACATCAATAGAAAGCTTATTTATTCAGCTTCAGATTATGTCAAAATTGACCCATAAGGTAGTTTTGTTGTCCAAATGTCTTACCTTGAGTTTGATGAAAAGAATGTTGACGATACACTTATCTTATATCATAAAAGTGAATTGGGACAAATTGTGAATTACTAGCGCTCTGGTCTCCTTTTGTTTACCATAAAAGATGAAAGGTTACATGAATTTGAGAGAATATGGAAACATTTGGCTTTTTTAAATCATCCGCTATTTTGTTTCTCTTTATAATAGATTCAAATAATCTTCCTCTTGGTAGCTTTCAACGATGCTATAATTTAAAACGCTTGCCTAAAATTCAATACAGAAACCCCCAAATGTCTTTTCCTATTATTCCAAAACCAGATTCATAGCTCTTTACTCTTACCGTATGTTAACAAACGTCTCATTTATTTATATTTCCCCCGAGCAAGTTTAGGAGAAACATTTAAGACTAAGTTGATACTTAATTAAAACACAACTGAGAACCACATTTAGTCTCAAGAGCCCTAAAAGAGCGCAATAAAATGTTCCACCGGGATGGCAAACATGCAACTTCTGTACCATCTGGACCACTTAACGCTCGCTCCGGTGATATGCTTTTTCTCCAGCCGGGAAAAAAGAGAACATGTCTGTATATAAACGCATTACACACAACATTGCCATATACAGTATTTTCTAACAGAAACAACTCTGGCTGTGTACATGGAACAGTATGGTGGCAATCTGGTTTGAGTGATGTCATGTTGCCGCGGATGGGGTCTCCCACCCCTGCTCAGCGGGGAGATTTTACAAGGGACGCTATGATCTCACATGCTGCCCCAGGATCAGTGGTCGGCCTGTGGGGGAGTTCTGCAGTGTGGTGTGTGTGTTTCTCTGCCAAGCACAAGTCTAAGTAAATAAACATTGGAACATTAAAAGCCTGGCCCATTCACCTCTGCACCGCTGCATTAGATTGTGCAAACATACATCCATCCACAGTTAGCGCTGACACTGTGCTCTCCAGTTTGGTGATGATCTTTTCCTGCAGTCTATACAAACCACTTTTTGCTATTTCGGTGAACAAAAAAGGCATGTAGCACAAGCTTGTGTTATCTTTGTGTGTGCACATTTGGGAGGAGAGAGTGCAAAATAGCCCAAACTGGCAACGTTGGCATTAGTGGGTGAGAAAGCTTTGGGACCTTGAGAATTGGAAGCTGTACCTGTGTGCATGCACTGACCACATCATTAAAAGTACACAGCGAACATGCCCCTATACATACCTATTTGCGAAGGTGCAAGCATGCATTCATCTGTTTGTGTGTGTGCGCATATGACCTGCATTACCACCCCCCCCCAAAAAACCCTGGTTACAGTCTTTCGTTTTCTTGACTCATGATTTGCGCCCCAAGGCAGGCAGCGGGGGTTCCATTCTTAGCTTCCTGTAAAAAATACCTCCCTAGTCCACGTCCTAATTAATCCGAAGGGCATGCCCGAGATCCCTATAAAATCATTGGAGACTATAGCAATTTCCTGGTAGCTTGTGCCCTACATGTGCTTCTAAGTTTCCTTTCCCGTGACTGCGAAGATTTGTGCCTCTTCTCATTTAATCTGGTTTATTTACTTGTTTTTCCGAAGAAACATTTCTCCCGTTGAGGTTGAGGTGTCGTACTGTTACACGATGGTGTAAGGTTCTGTAGTTCTTGTTTTCGCTGGAAACTTCAAAAAGATGAAGCGCAGAGCTCATCCGAGTTTGTTGTAAAAACATCAAAAACATGTGGCGCTCACTGTTTTAGTGTATGATATGGTTAACCCGTGGACAACTCTCATGGCAGTTGGTTGTGTGTCTGTTTTAGTGTGTGTGTGTTTGAGAGTGAACGTATACGCATATTAAGTTACACGAGGCCTGAAACAGTCAGAGTCTGACATTTAAAGAAACATACATTGATTTCTGCAAGCGCTCCATCGCCAGACAAAACGACGAAGGCAGTGAACGAAATGTCTGCGTGAAACACAACAGAGCCACATTGCATATGCTAGAACGGTGTGTCATGATTACAAAACTCAACCGTGCACTCCTGAACAAGGAACGTCAACGATCTGGATGAACATGAATGCCTCAAATGAAGATTGCTCAAGAATTTCACAGATTCTAAAGCGTTTTTATTTTGTTAGGAAAACTAATCTCTTGAATTTAGATATTTATGTCGTTTAATAAAAATGCCTTGGAATAATACATTACTGGTGTGCATCTCGAGACAAAACAATGGCACTGATATATTTTAAGATATTTCTGGGCAAGTTATATTCAGTTAAGGTCACACATTCACTTTAATCTGGGTCTAGCCTTAAGCCTTGTCTGTGAAACCGGGCCAAAAGGTTTAATTCTTTAGATGAACATCCAGTCATCATTTGCTAACTCTAATGACTTGCCCAACTTGTTAACTCTATTCCATAGAATTGTTAAAGCTTTCTCTTCCACATACATTGGTTGTTAATGGTACGTTTTTAAGTTCCTCATATGGCTCTAGAAGACTAAGATCCCAAAGTTTTTATTGTCTTCCGAGCTTGACATCATCATAAATCAAACAGGTTTGGATAATTACAAAATATTCCTATTTTGGGGAGCGCTACCTCTTTAAGTAATCTGAGCACTTTATGTACTTTAGAAATGTCAATATGATAAGCTTAAGTTCATGTCAAAGACTGCTGCCTGCCGTTGGAGAACATGCTGTTAAAAAGAACCTTAAATATTCGGCCTCAGATTTTTAATGTTCGGGTGTCCTGGGCAAGTGATTGAATAAAGGTGCAATAGTAAGATATGAAGGTGCCCTAAGTGCTGCTAAAACAAGAAACACTTTCCTTCATTTGCCATTCGGCCTGTGACGCAGTCCAGATCCCGTTCCTGAGAGTGTGTGTGGATTTTAAAATGGTTGCGAACTAGCATCGGCCTCTGCTGCCTCTTATCTACAATGTTCCTCAAAGGAGACCTGCAATTAATCTGTCATGACTCGACTGCGAATTTATTTATGAGCTGTTTTTACATTAAGTCTAATATTGATCATTTAGGAAATTAATTCACACGCATGTCTTTTAAAGCCTGTTTATGACTTGTTCTACTGTGGAACACAAAAGCTGATAATTTTTTAAAATGTGTTGTTGTTTTGTGTCCATACAGAGGAAATCAATGGGGGCCAATTAGTTGCCAATGGTCTTCAAAACATCTTCATTCTGCAGAAGAAAGAAAGTCACACAGGTCTGAAAGACATAAGGGTGAGTACATGATATTTTATGAGTGAACATTAGTTTCCTTTCTTTTAAGATCACTTGTACCAAAAACTTCTTGGCCAACACTTAAAGAGGTTTCAAATAACTAGCAGGTTTTTATTGGCCTCAAAATAAGAAGCAGAAGGAAGCTCAGACCCCGGCAACATACTTAAGGCTCAATGAAAGGACTTATGCTGGGCGAGAACTTTTCTGGCTGATGGAGGTGACAGTGCGTTGATAAGGAACAGTTTTGAGCAACAGCAGCAAAAACGCTGAAGGAGAACAATGTGTGTAGTGAAAGGGAGGAAACTAGGATGAGCAGTCGTAAAGTCACTCAGTGGAAAAAGACCGTTGTATTGTCACGCTTCTGATAGTCAAGATGGATATCTGCTCTGAGGAGTTAAGAGGTGTGCTGAAGGGAGATTACGAATAGGAGGCGTGCTAAAGGAGATTATTTTAAAGGAAATTACAAAGGTATTTCACAAAAAGCATCCACAAATGTTAACGCTCATAATCCTTAAAAAAGTTAGGAAATCAAAACGTAGTCACATAACGTTTTTTAACGATCTCAGGGCATCCTTACTTTATTGAGTTGTAGTATGATTGGCTTGTAATGGTGAAGTTTAGGGGCGGAGCCTCATTCTTACAACCTTATGGTTATGTACCAATTCATATGAAAGCGTGCCTTATTTAAATTAATTAGTTTTGTTATGAATTACTATCACATGCACTCTGTATTTAAACGAGAAAATCCGAAAACATTTCACAGTGTCTATATTATCAAGTACACTCTTAAAAAAAATGGTGCTTAAAATTTGGTTCTTTAAACATTTTTGGTTCCACAAAGAGCCATTAAGTTTCTGACTTTTTATAATTTGAAGAACCTTTGGACGTTCTTCAGACGTTAAATGTTCTTTATTGAACCAAAAAGGTTCTTCTATGGCATCAAAGAAACTTGTGAAGCGAGTAGCCTACGTGTGTTCCTTGGGCATCAAACCCCCGACCATAGCCTACTCCAACAGTTGAGCTAAATGTACATATGTTTGGCCATTAAAAAATAGTTAAGTGACATTCAAGAGAATCACCTGTATTTTATTTTAAGCAATTTACATCCCTATCCAACACTCACTAATGAAGCTGTTTCTCACACAGGCGAGACTCGAGCAAGATGGCCATGGGAAACCCACATCTGACTCATAGGTGCGCTGGAGTTTGGAGGAAGTTTTCGTGCAGTCAAAGGTTAGATATTTCAGAGGGCGCTAATCAAGCAGCGTTCTCCATTTCCCCTCCGTTGTTTCTTCCTCCCACCAACCAGCAGCGTTCTGTAAGTTTAGCCTCGCACCGTAGCGCCGCTTCTCTTTCATCTCGCACACTCATTAGCATCGCAAAGACTCGCGCGTAAAGGTTCCTCGCGGAGAAGTGGCTGGCCGCGCAAGGAGGGAATACTTGCATAACAGTCCAATAAATATCAGGGCTACGTTTATTGGTTCTGAAGCCTATTTGCTATTTGTCGGGAACTCTAAACCAAGGAAGGGTCCTGGCGAAGTGCTGGGGTGGTGCTCCTTTCTGGGTCAGCGAGAACATTGAGGAAATCCACCGTGACATTAACAGGCTGCTATAGGAAGTGTTGTTGGATTAAACCAATGTAGCGTTGGCAGGCGGCTGGGAAGGTTGGGGTTGGGAAATCGTGGAGACTGGTGTTGATGTAGGGGCTGATGCTGAATTTTGGCTTGGGTGCTAATGATGCGGATTTGTGAGTTTGGAGCCCACTACCACGAGGGTCTCTGTTAGCAGAGGTGACTCATAGGTGTGGCCCAGTTCCTGTTCCTCAATTACGCCCCAGACACAGGGCGTGTCATCAAGTGGAGATGACAAAACACAACATTGAATCACTGATGGCTTTGTGCCGACTTTCTTTCTTTCTTTCTTTCTTTCAAAAATCCAATTTGGGTAGGTTTCTTTCTTTTTGCCTATGTATGTAAACAATTATGTGATTTGTATTTATTTCCATTTGTCTTCCAGGAATTTTTGCATTTTGATCAATTGTAAATAACCGGAAATAAAAACGGAATGGGAATAGTCATCATTCTTTACACCCTGACAGATGCAACAATTACATAAATATAGCTGTTTGATTAATACCCCATGCACTGTTGCTCAATCATTTTTGTGGCTTTGCTTCCAGAGAGGCCCTTTCCAGAATCGAGCACTTCTGATGAAAGTCCGGCTCTTTGTCCTTTTCATCGGGTCACAAGAAGTCGGAATGTTCCGGAAAGAGCTCACGGAAGCGAGGCTATCATCTCACGAGCCCCTCCACAGCCCACTCGTACCCGTCCGACCCGCCGTCAAACATCTAAGGTGATGATTACAGTTTGATAAGGCCCACGGGGTCTGGAGCTCAGGCGAAAGCCCAGAGGGGGAAAGCGCGGGGCCCGCAGGCTTGAGTAGCCGGCCCCTCATAGCTGTCTCTCATCACGCCATTGACCCCCCAGGAAGCTTTAGATGCCTGGACCGGTTTCATAATTCTCTTATCCCGACGAATCTGCAAGATAAGCTGGGAGGAGTTGAAAGTGTAAACGGAGTACCATGGTTCTGGAATCCTGTTGCAGGCTCATTTTTTACCAGCCCCCTCAGCATCGTTTACACCAGGTATCCCCCCTGCACGATGACTTAGAACTACGATTGTGTCTTTCAGTGCGTGTGTGTTTGTATTTTGGCACATGTGTGTGGTGGATATTAAGAAGGCCTCTCTACCCTCGAGAGAAAATTGGGATTGCTCAGAGTTTAGTCTTTTATTGCTCCAGAGACATAAATTGAGTCCTCAGTTTTGCATAATTTACTGTGGTAGTTCCCCCAAAAAGTGAAACTTCTGTGTGCATTTACTATCCCTTATGTTATTCCAAATGCATTAAATGTTTTTTCTATGTAACCCAAAGATGCTTTGAATAAAAATGCAGTGATTAATATTCTGCAATGGAAAGCAAAGCGCCGTCAATGTTCTTCAAAATGTATCCTAAAAATGTTTAAGAAAGAAATATGGACATGGAACACCATGAGAGTGAGGTGCAATGGCTGCAACATTTTCATTTTGACTAAACAAAACGTTTTTGCCAGATGTTTCTTTTAAAATTCCTTAAGACAAATTAAAATAAACACATTGATTTGCAGTAGGAGTATAGAGCTATACAATCAACATAGATAGCATAGCTAACATAATTTGGTTTCGAAATACATTTACGAGAAACATTTGTGTTTATATTGAAATTTTTAATTGCATACTTTGGTAACTTTATCTAAGTACGTTATGAAAAGTTGCAATCTATTCTGAAGCTGTGTGGTTGCTAAGAGAAAAATCTGGAGAACTTTCCACTTTTCTCTGTTTTATCACATGGCAATCTGGGAGAAACAAATGAGATATTAAAGAGCTCTAACTAATGATTTTTCTTTTCTGTGGGCTCAGTCGACCACACAGCCCTCATCAGGACCCTCCTCCCCCGGCCCCACGCACCCCACTCGGATAGTCGAAATTTGATTGATCTGTAAAATAGAAAAAAATGAAGAAAAAGGGAGAGAAAGGTTTCGGTCACATCCTGTGACCGGCACTGATTTCCTTAGGCTGAATGCGGCCCTGGAGTATATCTCGAGCTCAGTGTCACATTTGTATATGTTTCCAAAGATCACTGAGAAAGTAAGTTGGATGAGGGGGGCATGGGGGGGTGCAGACCTGTGTGTGTGTTTAAGGCAAGGCTCTTTCTCTGACATAAATCTGTGTCCTGGAAAGCGGATGTGGCTACTGGGGAATGCGTCAATTGATCCACAGATCACATGAATCGTACAAACAAAGGTTGAAACACAACTGCGGCCCTTTAACCTCCTCTATAATCTAATGGGCTCCTCCACCGGGCCACAGGAACGCAAACGTTTTGGGATATCTCAGTTGCTTCCCCGAAACACCAAGGACATTAAATTGAAAACAATGGGATCGTTTACACAAATACTCTATTTACTCAAACTCTTGTCATTCTTGTCATTTTGTCTGTATGACTTTCTTTCTTCTGCAAGAAGATATTTTGAAGAATGTTGGTAACCGAACAACAGTGGTAACCATTGACATCTATCTATTGTACGGATGTACGATGGGTATTTTCATTTTTGGGTGAACTATCCCTTTAATTTAATTAAATCTGATATTATGGCTTTCTATTGATTCCTTTTTATTGACATGATTTAATGAGCCCAGTAATGCGTCTCTGTGTCTTAGTTTTAGAAGAGATCACATTGTGTGCTCACATTTGACAAAGTGCACACTTAAGATAACATTTCCTCAAATCAGACTGTATTCTTTCATGAAGAACCTTAAACACCCACAGAACGATTCAGTAGGGACCCCAAAATTTTTGTTTTTTTAACGTCTACAAAGAATCATTATAGCTCTTTTTTAAGAGTGCACCAATTGTCTCCAATCAAAGATTTTCAACATTGCACATCACTTTTTATTTCTCCGAAGACATTTCAAAGAGACCAAACTGATGCTCTAGTGAGAAGTTTCAATATTTCTCTGTACACTCATTCCACCTGATGCAGATGTGCTCTCACAACATCTGTGTATGATGCTGAGGGTAATTGTCAGTTCCTCATGTGGTAATGAGCATTTAGAGGAGTAATTCTGGATGTTCTATCCTTCCAGCCTGTAATTAGCTTTTATATCACCTCAGGGAACGTGACTCATATCTTTAGAAGTCACTGATGTATTTTATGAGCCGGAAACTGATAGTCATCCAGTTTTGCATGACAGTTCGGTCGAATCCATACTGTCTGGATCTGCCTCTCAAATCCACTTGATTCATAAACAAATGTGAATGGACTCAAAGTTTACAACTCTCTCTTAAGAGGCACAAAGCGTACCTCTTTAGTATAGTCGTTCGCTCATCTGGGTCCGCCCTGTGACTCTTCTTGTTCTTCACGCCGTGTTTTAGCAGGCCTAGATTATAGAGTGCCGTGGCATTTCTTGGATATCACAGTAATACAGTAATGGCTTGACATGAGAGGAGTCTCCTTTAATTATGCTTTGCCAATTTAGCAGGGACTGTTTTTTCTCCTCTCTTTTTTTCCTATTCTTTCAGAGCCGTAGCTGTCTCTTTCCTTTCATCTCTGTCCCCGCCTGATTGTGGGCTGGTGTGAATTTAAGGGTACGGCGAGGAGCGAGGCTAAATAACACGCTTGCAGAGCAAGTCACGCTACGCTCTCTATGTAATGAGACTTCAAATTCGATGTCTTTGTACGAACAATGGCTATCTGTCCGTTTCAGGACTTGTGATTCGTTTAGGACATGTCAATGCCGTCACGTCAATTGGCTGGGGGCTTATGACGAAGAAATCCATTCTGGTTTATACTCGCTAAAGAGGTGGTAGAGTGATTTATTGATTTTCTCACAATAATTACTACGGTTTCCGCCCCCTTTTTTATTGCGTGTTCCTTTTTATGTGGGTTTAGGGTTGTTTTTGATGGGTAATGAACCTCTTATGGGGTAGTTGTGAGGTCATCAGGGTCTCTGTTGGATCATTTTGGTTCGAACTGGATATGATAGTCATAGTCTTCATAGGCTTTTATTAAAGGAATAGGTCATAAAAAATGCATATTATGTTGTCATTTATTTACCCTTACCTGTATTCTTCTTCTGTGGAACACAGAGGAAAGTATTTTGAGAAAGGTGTCAGTGGTTTTATGTCCATAGAATAAAGTCATGGGGCCAATGGTTACCAACACTTCTCAAAATATCTTTGAAAGGTGAGTCATTTGAGATTAAGTGATGAGATCATTTTTTGGGGGGTAAACTATCTGTTTAAGCGTGTGTCATAACAATATATCGTGGTGCAATGTATCGCCATTCAAAACATGACAGTGTGTTTTGTGTATATCTATGATGGATTTTATGATATTACAATCAAGCCTTAAATTGTTTCTCTTTAGGAAGTTTAGTTTTTTCTTTTTCATTTCTTAGTGTCATTCTTTATTCTTTATAAAACAGGTTCAATGTATGCACAAAAAGGTTATTGAAAATTCGAAGTGATATATTTTCAATCGAAAGAATTTCATGTTTTTTAATTTGGTTCAAAATATTTTGTTCCTATCATATCATGAACCCATTACAGTGTTTTGTTTTGAAGCGAGAGCTGAGTGTATTTGTTAAGCCCATTGCACATCCATTGTGTGTTTATTTAACCATAAGAATTTCCCATGATCCCTAGCAAAAGGCCTTTCCCAGGAACATGACCCTTTGAATAGAGAACAGGGCCCAGTTTGCAAGAAACACCTTCAGTTAAGAAAACCGCTGCTTGTTATTGTAAAAAGTATTGTCACTAACACCGTGTCTACACGGACGCGGGGCTATTCGACGCGACACATGGCTTGTTCTAATGGGATTGTCGCGCCACATCCGGTGTAGACACCGTGTAAGGGTCGTAAAGCTTTAGCCCATTCAGACCCAACAGAGAAGAGAGAAAGCTTAAATGCGTTTTGTTATAGTTGGGACTAAAACCTCTCCCTTACTCCTTTCTGATTCCAGAAAACACTGTGGTTATGTGCGCTACGTCCGATTGATAGACTCAGACTTTCAGCTCGAAGCAAACTCTCTTGCAGGAAAATCTGAGTGGGTGATCCAGTCGGCCAGGAGGTTCACCACACCTCTTTCCAGCTGATTGAGCTGTTCTGTCTGAGAATGTACGTCCCTTTTGTTAGTTTAAGGGATTTACTTCAATTAATCCCTTCTTTCATGTTGGTGTGCTTCTGTATTGAGCCAACATTCTTTTGTCAGTAATAGCCATTCCTACGACACCGCTATTAAAAACAACTAATAACGAAATAGTTCCCCCAAAAATGTTAATTCTGTCATTTACTCACCAACATGTTTTTCCAAACCTGTTTTTCTTTGTCTTGTAGAACATAAAAGGTCATTTAAAAAAAAAGAATATCTATGAAGAAGAGTAGGTTTGTTTAGCTCCTTGTGGTCTTCATATTTAAAAAGTGTTTACTTATATTATAAATATATACAGCAGTCCCAAACAAGAAAGTCATACAGATTTGGAATAGAAAAAAGGGTGAGTACACAATGACAAAACGGGGGGGTAAAAATGACGCATTTATCATTTGCTTCGATGTACATCCGCAGTCTGAAGAAATCTCTGGATTCCCGTCTTTGTTACGGATCGAGTAATGCGCATACCTCCGAGACACGAGTGCATATGGAGTCCAGCAGCCTGTTAGGTCATCTATGTTCTCCGGGCGGGTGAAGGTCTGCTCTTCATCACATGTCTGTCTTCATAAGCTCGTCCGCTCATTAAAGCTCTTTAGCGGCTGGGCTCAGAACGGATAAATCAACGGTGTAATATAGGTGCATGTTAGCACAGATAGAAGCTTCTCAGTTACTGCCCTCAGGCGAGAACAAGGATGGTCCGCAAGTTTTTATTTCTAATAAAGAAAGCTTGCTTAGAAGCAACACATACTGATCAAAGGCAACGAGAATACTTGGCCATATTTTCTAACTGGATGCATTTTTCATTCTGGATGTGGTTGTGTGTCGTGCCGTGGCAGGTGTGCCCAAGTGTGTACACCGAGGTGGGTCGGAGGGGACTTTCTCATTATGAACCTGCACATCTGTGTGTGCATTTGTGTGTGTATGAGAGAAGGAGATGTGGACCTGGGGCCGTTTTGGGGTGAAGTCTCTTTGTTATTGCTCAGTGGATGGTTCCTGCTAGTATTGAGGCTTCTTGTGTTTGCTTTGAGGAGTGGTTCCATATGCATGGCCCGCAGAGACATCTGGCCGCGAGAGCAGGAGACCGGCCGCGTCAGGACGCCTTCCCCGGCCTCTCACGGAACATCAGCAAGAGAGCTGCACCTGCCTTTTCTGTCGACGGTGTTGTGTCTCACACATGTACTACGTTCTCGGTTTAGTTTTCACCGGGGCTACACAGGGGGTTTGAGCGGAAAGGGTTTATGGTCTGCGCCGGGTCTGGCCGTTGCCCCGTGCATCAGCGGGGAAAGTCTGTTCCATCATGTTAAGAATACTTAACACTTCCCGAGACTTGGGGAACGTTCCCTGCAGGATGGAAAAGGTCCTCTTCCCACTCGCGTAGGGCTCTCTGGGGGAAAAACAGATTTAAACAATTATCAGGCTACTGTACAAGCCCAGCGCACAGAGAACGGCTCTAAATTACAGTGCTTAAACTGTCCAAAAATATGCTGTGCTACATCAAGGAAAGAACATGTTATGCATGACATGAATAATTGATATCAGTTCTGCACTGCACAGCATTGTTCAGCTTTTATTCCTCTCTTTCTTTCTCTCTTCTTTTTCGGGGGAGGACTTTTTCCTGATCTGTGAGGAACAAGTAAAGGAAAGAGAGGAACGAGAAGTTTCACGTGCAGTTTAGTGTTAGGGAAACACATTCTTAACTGCTGAACTACTGCTTAACTACTGAAAATCATTTTTAACTGCTATAATTAATTATTTGATCTGAGAATCATTTTCATGAATCTTTTTGCCACAAAGACTATTTTGGGTATTTTTCAATAATATTCAGGAAAACTTTGGTCACACTTTCCTTGAAGCATGTATGTATTATGCATTATAAAAGTAGTTTTAAAGCATTGTGATGCACCTTTTAATGCATTGTAATGTCTTATAAGGTATTAACTGTAATAACAATTATTTATAACATTAAGCAATTCATGTTACACAACACATTTTAAATTGGTTATATTTCTTTACAACAACATATAAAGCATTACAACATACATAATGAAGAATTATACTGCATTTCACCCTTTAATAGCTCTTTATAATGCATCATAAAAACATGCTTCAAGGAAAGTGTTACCAATTATTTTTAAAGAATTTTATATCCTGCTTTAAAACAGACAACTCTGTTAATTGGTGATTTTTTTTTAACAATCCATTTTATTCACGTCAACATCCAAATGAGCTCAATCGTTTTATGGGAATTGCACAATGAGACATTAAAAGCGAGAGATATTACAGATTATAAGCAAATTTGCCAATTCTTTCATTGAAAAGGTTTATACTTAAAAGGCAATACTTTTTGTTTTTTTATATATTATTAACAACCCAACTACCTTTCCGCTTCTGAAAAATGTATTTACGTTTGTGCCGTTTTACTTTGATTGAATTTTGAATTTGTATGTTTATGAAAGAGGATATGGTGTCAAATGCTTTAAGGAATAGTTCACCAAAAATCTTTTATTCTGTCATCATATACTCACACTCGATTCTTCGAATCTGTTTAAATTTCTTTGGAATAAAAAAGGCATTTGGACGAATGCTTGTAACCAAACAGTTCTTGCCCACCATTGTCTATCAAAGCAGTTATAAATTACATTGGTTGTCAAAAGTTCCCCAGAACCGTTTGCTTACATTCTTCAAAATATATTCTTTTGTTTTCAACAGAACAAAGAAATAAAAAAATGTCTACTATGGTAGTCAATGATAACCAAGAACTGTTTGGTTACAACAATTCTTCCAAATATATTTCTCTGTGTTCATCAGAACAATGAAATGTATATTTGAGGGTAAGTAAATGAAGACAAAATTTTGCACCTCGAAACGTATTGTAAGTCACTTTCTTTCGGGGGGGCCTTCACAAGGCTCATTCTCTGAGGTTCGAAAAGGTTAGCCGGTTAAAGGGGCCTGAGACTACACTGATGGACAAGGGCAAATTGATTGCATGTGGGAGAGGAAGCCTTTCTATTAAAGGTATTTATTTTAAAGATGTATGGCTGTGCCTGAGCCCAAGCGCTTGCTTATTGTAAGAAGTCACTTCCAATCACATCCTTGCGCACGGCCTGCGGTGCGTGCCACGAAGCCATTGTCACCCTATCGCCGGGTTCGAGGCCCACTCACGCCAACATCTACGGCCCCTCTGGACCCCCAACCTCTGGTTTCCCCCCAGTTGTTCAGTTGTGAGAGGGCAAGAAGTAAGGGGTATTTGTGCCGTTGTTAACCTGTGTTTCACACCTGCTGCTCAGTGTGGGGGGGTCACAGTTCAGGCTCCTCTGAGTTTAATTTACTTCAGGTGTTTTTAGTGCATGTACCTCCACCGCCCCGGGTCCCAGCTAGGAGTGTTTGGCTCCAACACTAAAGCCTCATGTGTTATAGGAGATTTAAAAGAGAGCTGTGAGAGGCAAGGAGAGGTTTTAAATTGAATATCAGGTACATATAAACATAATTAGCAGTTTTAAAATATCTTAATCCACTGAGGAGATGTGAAAAGCCATTTTCGGAAACTTGCTGTGAAAAGCTTGTATTGGATACTTGGCACGCAAGGGTTTAACTTCTTTGTAATAAAATGTGTAGGCTATATACTGTATAGGAACCAGCTTTATACAGGTCATGCATATCTTACCAAATTAAAACGTGTGGATTTAATGGGTAAAACAGATGTTACCTTGGAGATCTGGGGTGTGAATTTTTTTCCATGATAAATGAAGGCAATGGGTTGAATCTGGCTTGTGTCAATTTCTGATCCTGTTTCTCCCCCGCTTCTCTCTGTCCTTATCTCCGTCTTTTATGTCTAGTCTTAGGTTACAAAACACCAGTGGGATTATGGGAAATGGAGTGCAGAGGTTTATGTCTTGCTAATGTGGATTTATAAGACGAATGTATTTCTGCTGGAGAAAGGAGGACAGCACCTTTTAAATATATGACATAATTTACATAATCATTTACAACTACTTAAAATAGTTAGTGTCTCCTAGCTATAGATTTTAAGTCTTGGCTAACAACATGACACAAATTGGTTTCTCAGTCCATTTTCCAAGTTTCTTGCTTTTTATTATTCCAATTGTTTGCTTTATTTTTCCCTTGAGATTTTAGCATGATTCACTTTTTTACATTAGTGTTATAGTCTTATTTTGTGTTAAACAGCTGTGCATGTTTTCAGTGAATGATTGTAAATTTAAAGAGTCATATTTACATTTCATTCCAGCATAAGCAGACTGCTTTTAATAAAATCTCTATACTGATGGTTGAAACGGCCGTTGAAAACGTCTCTGTGATTTAATCGGCGGGACTGCAAAACTTATCATTTCACTTTATTCTTGCATCAGTCTGCAAAAGGATTTTTTCGCAAAAGCTTTCCCTGGAATGTCAGACTTTGTCAAAAGACAGACTTGCAGATCCCAGACTGTGCAACACAAACTTTTGTGAAGTACAAAACTATTAATGCTTTGGGTGTGTATGAGAATTACATTTTGGTATTAGAAAGAGAGAGCGGAAGATGAATCATTGACCTTGGAGATTAGAGCCGTATTATCTCATCTCTAATTGTTGATTGATCTGAGAGACTGTGTCTGGATTCAGGGGCTTTTTTCCCATGGAGATTAAACCATACTGTTTAAAGTTGTGTCAAACAACACGCTCGCTAGAGGTCAGAGGGCAACCACATAGTGGTGGCTAATGGTAGCAAATAATGTCAATCATGTCAAATGACCCAGTGGTGAGACTTGTGCCTGCCTTAAACTGGAATTCGAGGAATGAGCTCGCTAGGTGTGTGTTCATGTGGAGAACCGCTGGACACAGATAACTGCTCGCTCAATCCTCCTCACGTTTCTGTTTTTGCCTTTCCAAACCTCTATTATCTCTTCATGAGAATTTACTGTTTCTTTCTTTCATTATTAATATTATGGAAACACTTTACAACAAAGTTCAATTTATTTACATTGGTTACCTACATTAGTTAACATGAGCTAACAATGAAGAATACTTAAATAATGTAAGTAGTTTTTCTGATACATTGTGAAAATCAAAAGTTGTATCTGAAGCGGTTTAGTGTCTGATACTGAACTGGATGTACGTCATACCACCTATTACAGCACATGGCTACTTTATTGTCATACATCATGTCAATTATTGGAAACAAAATATCATTTGAAATATATTATTAGATCATTTTTTATGACAAATACAACTCTTCTGTGAGGAAAAAATACTTCCTGTTTAGCCAAGAAATGACATTCAAGCAAGATGAACATGCAATTTGGTTTAATTTGATTAAGTCAATATAATCCCATATATGTTATTAATTAGGCATATTTAATTATTTTTAAGTAAATTGTCTTTTAGGCTAGTAGTTTGTAATCTGGGATTATTATGCGGCTCGTTGGAATGCTTTATTCTGATTGGCCAGTCGCGATATTTGCTGGTTCGTTATTCCCAGAAAACAACCTCATACGGAAAGCCAGATGCAGCAAATCATTTTGAGAGTTTTTTTGACAAATTAAATATAAATATATGTTTCAATAACATGTGACATTTTATTACAAAGGATTAAACCAAATTGCTTGTTCGTGACATCAGTTCATGCCATCGTTTCTTAAAACCGAATGTATACTAAACGTCTTTTCCTCGCGGAAGATCTGCATTCTGTATAAATTAGCTAATCAAATATTTCAATTTCCCATTTCATGTCCAGTTTTTATCTCATGTTATCTCAAGAAGTTGAGTAATAAGGAGATAATGTACAAGCAGCCGGCCGTTATCGTGAAATAAGATCCTTCATTGTTATACAAGATCACACTGTCGGGGCTTATTTCTGTGATAACAACCGGCTACCTGTACATTATCCCTTAAATAACATACCTTGGGATGTCAGACCAGTCAGAATCAAGTATTCCAGATTGATGTGATATAGCATTAGTGAATGCACAATCAATTAAAATGATTGAACAATTACCAATTATTTAAAATGTTGTTGCTAATTTTTACTTCATTTTTAACTAATGTAACAAATAAAGTCTTATTGTAACCATCTTAGTGTCAACATGTTTATGACCGTTTCGAAAACACAAGTGTTTGAAAATGACATTTATTCTTTGAAAGCAAATGCTGTAGGGTTAAACAACTCCAACTACTCCACTAAAAACCTTAGATATCAAATATTCACATATTGTGCATTACATATAAACATATTCCCAGAGTATTTTATAAGTGCATGACCGAGGGAAAATACCTCTGGTTAGAGATAGAAAGAGTGAAAGAAGGCAAAAGAGTGCATGTGTATGTATGTGTGTGTTGTGGTCTTAAAAACTCAAAGCAGGCCCCTTGTCATGGATATGATGTATATCAGTATCACTGTTGGTAAATGGCCACTGGTATTCAGCTCATGAAACTGGAGATGAGGTGTGTGGCACAGAGTTAGGATGTTAGTGCCCGTGCACACGCGCACACACACACAAACTCTTTCATCACGCCACACTCCACAAACTACCCCAAAAACTCTTTTGTGCTTTGTCTAACAGCCCGACAGCATCACTTGACGTACGCATTTGCCATGTGTTATATATTTAACCCATTTTGTTATTTATTACCTTTAACAATTTAATGAACAAATGTACAAATAAATAAATCACGTATGCCATAAATTTACACCTGCAAAGATTTATGGGAAGTGGAGAGGCCCAGTAGACAGCCGGAACTAGATGCATGCGGGTGCGAATTGGCAGTTTTACACCTCAAAAAAATGTTGGTGTATTAGCATTGGCGGCGTGCGTGTGTGCCCAGATGCTCAGTAAAAATTCCTTCACATCCACATGCACACATATAAACGCTTCCCGCTCTGTGTTTTTGTCAGACCTTTGAGTTAACTGTGGCAGATTAATGTGCCTCTCTGTTAAAGGAACCTGCCAGCGGCCCACAGCCTGAGCTGAAGCATCCAGATAAATGTGTGTGGATCCAATATGACACGTATGGTAAATTCAAAGTCTTTCTTTCTTTTCACATACTCTGTGTAACCTGACAAATCCACTCGTGGGACAAATCATTTTGTTTTTGTTTGCTGGAAATTGGCTCGGGTCGCGCTTGTTTGATGTTCATTGTGTATGCTTGTGGTGGGCTTCCTGTATAATCTTCATCAGTGCTATACGCCGAAACTGTTTCTCGAATCAGTGGGCAATGTCTTTACTTGAAGCATTAATCAAAAGGGCTGCTTGATCAGATTTCACCAATATTTTGCTGAGGAAGAATTGTGACGCTCTGTGAGTCACCTTACTTGAGCGTGCGGCTTCAATAGACTTTGGCTTTAGACTTAAAAATTTTTTTTCCACAACATTCGTAACGAATGCTCGTTGTCTAAATAAAGCAATGTCTAGCCACTACATCTTCATTGTTGGCCGACCTTGTTCCTCCACTTTTCTGAAAGATCCCCCATTGTTCTAAATGACAGATGGCTACTTTATCACATTAAGCTATAATGACACTCAAAAGCAAGTATTTTTACAACCTGCAAGCATCAGTAACCAAATCTAAAAGATTGCCTAATGCCACTGTTGACCTGATTATCGGCCAGTGGATGTGTCTTTGCCAGGCGGTCGGCCCTTTTAAACTCAGCAAGGTGCCAGCAATAGAAGTTAATGAGCTTTAAGCTGCAATGCTATGCTTCTCTCTCTCTCTCTCTCTCCTCTCTCTCTCTCTCTCTCTCTCTCTCTCTCCCCCTCTCCCTCTCTCTCTCTCTCTCTCTCTCTCTCCCTCTCTCTCTCTCTCTCTCTCTCTCAGTCTTTCCCTCTCTCTCTCTTCCCCTCTCCCTCTCCCACTCTCTTCCTCTCTCTTTCCCTCTCTCTCTCTCTCTCTCTCTCTCTCTCTCTCTCTCCTCTCTCTCTCTCTTTCCCTCTCTCTCTTCCCTCTCCCTCTCCCACTCTCTTCCTCTCTCTTTCCCTCTCTCTCTCTCTCTCTCTCTCTCTCTCTCTCCTCTCTCTCTCTCTCTTTCTCTCTCTCCCCCTCTCCCCCTCTCTCTCTCTCTCTCTCTCTCTCTCTCCCTCTCCCTCTCTCTCTCTCTCCCTCTCACTCTGTCTCTCTCTCTCTCTCTGTAACTTTTATGTTGTAGGTTATTCTACATTTCCCAGTGCTCAGCTCACCACATGATCAGCCAGCTCAGTGTTTTTACACCTGTTAAATCTACTGAGATGCTGAAAGCCTTTTTTAAAGGTGGCTATTTTTCAAGGAAAGTCTTTTTCTGTGAGTTCAGGAAGGATTTTCTTTTTAATTCTTCTCTACTTGTTTTGCTCACAGTCATTTCACAACTTGTCAATCTCATTGAACTGAAGCAAATACAAAAAGCGTTACAGTAAAATATTTACACTTATTAAACTTATTCGGGCAGACAAAATTTTTGATTATAACTATTTCATAATTTCAACTATTTCACTATAACTATTTCAACTATAACTATTTCCATCCATCCATTTTCTACCGCTTATCCGAACTACCTCGGGTCACGGGGAGCCTGCGCCTATCTCAGGAGTCATCGGGCATCAAGGCAGGATACACCCTGGATGGAGTGCCAACCCATCGCAAGGGCACACACACTCACTCATTCACTCACGCACTCACTCACACCCTACGGACAATTTTTCCAGAGATACTATAACTATTTAACTATTCCAAATTTCAAAATAAAAATTTCAAATAAAAAAAAATATTATATTTGCATATATTTGAAGAAAATGAAAACTGAAGAAACAGGTCCAAATAGCAAAAAAGTAAAGTGAAAGTAAAAACCTGAGGTTTGATTTTGTTGAATTTTAACACACACTGGACTGGAATTCTTTCCTCATTTTATATTAGAAAAAATTTATATAGCTATTTAAACATGCATTATTAAATATAACTTAATTTGATTGTCCTTTAAATGAACTATGTTGGCTTTAAATTGACAGTAATCATTTAGTATAACTATTATTAAATATGGCTGTCCATATTAAAAAATGTGGGGTTATAGGAATGGTCGCAGGAAATGAAGTAACAGTGTTCGTACAGCGAGTCCAACTGACTCTCTACTGTGCGACTGTGTGTGTGTGCTTGAAAGTGTGTGTGTGCTTTGTTGACCTGAGGGTAGCCACATGAACCCTGGAGGGGAAGAGGGAAGGGGAGAGAGAGAGAGAGAGCGATGCAAAGAAAAGGGGATTTTGCTGAAGTACATTCTAATCCTGTGCTCAGCCAAGCAATCTCATGATGCAGAGGGCTTAACCATGGCAGTGAAAGCAATCTAATGGCCAATGAGTAATCAACACTATTGCCTGTCCTGACTAATATAGTGATGCCAGCCAGCATAGAAAAAAGGAAAGAAAACATTTGCTCCACTGATGCAGAACTGCAGCGTGTATGATGTATACACATTTATAGATGTGCACACTTAGCCTACACTGCTACTGAATTTTTATGTTTTTTCATGAGATCTTGTGTTGTTTGAGTTTTTCTTGAAGCAAACGTGTATTTTTGTCCTACTGCACTGGCAGTTTTGATAAACAAGTAAAAAGTATTTCACTTTCTTCCACAAAACATGGAAGAAGATATTTTGAAAAATGTCAACCAAACAACATCGGCCCCTATTGACTTCCATTGAATGGGCACAAAACAACTGAGACATTTCTCAAAATATATCTTCTTTCGTCTTCCACAAAGGAGAGAGACATATGCAGGTTTTGAACTACATGAGACTTTATAAATAATGGGCTTCTTTTGTTTTTAAGTGAACTATCCCTTTAAGAGTTTAAAGTTATAAATAACCTACAGCAGAACACATCACTACCAGTGGTGTCCATTACGTTTATTATTTTCCAAATTGTATTATTTCCTGTGGCTCAGTGGTTAGAGCCAGGCACTACCAACGCCAAGGTCATGGGTCCGATCCCAGTGGATTGCACATAGTCAGAAACAAATGTATACAATACAATGTAAGTCACTTTGGATAAAAGTGTCTGCCAAATGCATAAATGTAAGTGTAAATTATTTTATTTATTATTTCTTGAGGGACAGTGATTCAGATATTGATGGTTGAAGCTAGTAGGTGGCTCTTCGACCAGCTCTGTGTCAGAAAGCAGCACTGGCACATCAGGAGAAGGAAAAAACTGTTGGATGATGGAAGAAAGTGCTCGTTTGATAGGATTTATGGACACGCATAAAATGGCATTTATTTTCTGGAAGGGCAGAGTGGCGAGGGAGCTGTGAAACCACGCTTCAACCCCGCTGTAATTTAAGAGCCTGTCCCACCCCTGCTCTTATGATGGTTTGATCCACCTGCCAGAGATGGGAGTCAGCCAGAAGCAGGGATCACAGAAATGTGGGGAGGGTGCGAGGTGGACTGTCAGTTCACAGCTATACAAAACAACAGTGAATTTTGTCAGACTTGCAGCTGGTACCAGAAACATACTGTTTGTTGGATTAGGGGATGTAGATGTGATTTTTGACAGTTATCTCAAAGTGATTCTGTGTACCTTGAAATGCCAGAATTCATGGAGACCTAGTGGGCCAAACATTTAGAGCAATTTGACAGTATTAATATTTTGTCCGCTCATCTTAGAATAATTGTCAGCTCATTGAAATAACAAATGGGATATATGTTGTGCTAAAAACAAAAAAGAAATTGAAATCTACATTATATTCTAGGATTCTCAATATGCTTTGAATTTGTAAAAATTTACTTTTGGTGTTTTATAAACTCACCTTGGGGTGCTTTTGAAAGCATCTGTCCGCATTGGCTGTTTTTTTCCTTCATGTTGTGGTCCAACTCATCCATTTAAAAAAAAAAGTAAATATTTTTGGCTGTATTATATTGAAAGAAATCAATATGTTTGGGAACAAATTGGGTGTTCTTGATGCATGCAGTCTCCATTGTATTTTATTCAGTAAAAAAGGTTTGTTAGTGTAAGTCTTTTCAAATTTTTGTATGTTTTACATTTACATTTAGGCATTTAGAAGACGCTTTTATCCAGAGCAACTTACATTGCTTTATCCTATACATTTTACATAGGTATTTGCAATCCCCTGGGATCAAACCCACAACCCTGCTCTTACCACTGAGCTACAGGAAAGCAGGTTTTATCATCCTCCAGATCATAAGTTTACTCACTTGAAGAAGTAATAACACACCTTCCTCAATAAGCAACATGATTTGAGGTATTATTCATATCTGTGTATGCGATATGCACAGAAATTGAATACGAAAGTTTAGGGGTTCATTCAAATCCCTTGATCCACATATAAGCATCGGTAATTGAGACGCTTGTCATTATTAAATGGTATTCTTACAATGAATCAATTTAACAGTAATTACCAAATCTATGAAAGTATGTTATTTCAACTGACTGTGGTAATGTATAAACTTTGAATGACGAATGTGGTTTTCTTCATACGGAGCAACTCGGCAGGGATAATTTATATAAATACATTTATTAGCCAATGTTCCGTCTTGCAAATGTTGAATCTTTTTTATAGGACCTCTCAATGAGTAACGGCGGTCGCTCTCAGTATTTGTATACCCCCAGCACACTATTTACTTGTGTAACAGGTTATTTTTGATATCGAGCAAAATGTTTAAAGAATGGAAATGTGGAGGGTTCTGAACAGCATGGCTGTGATGTGTGGCCAGATCGCTGATCTCTCCGTGAACGCAGTGACAGGAGCCATCTCTCAAAGAAAAGAATGAGATTGAGAGCGGAAGCCGGCTAACCTCTGTCAAAAGCACCATATATCATTCGGCTGTTTAACCCAGGCCACACTGAAAGAGAGCCCAATTATTTCACCTAATGAATGAAATAAATATGTCCTCACATTAGGGCCCATTATGATCTCCCTCACTCTCTCTTGTTTGCCCACAGAGGGGGGACAGGAATGGTACACGGAGGCCAAGCTCTATAGCTCAAGGAAAGCTGCACATAAATCTGCTCCTGTTATTGCAGGTATTGTAATTGTATTTTATTGTAATTGATCTGTCCATCAAAAATCCCTTTTAATAATAACTTACCTAATGATAGATTTTGAAAGAATGATGAAGATTTTTATTGTGTCTGACCTTAGAGATGACGGAATAAGAATCCTTATCAGAATTGTGGTGATTCCTTTGTGTGTCATGCCCTCACGATGCACCAAAACTCATCATATCAACGCAAGTTTGATTTTCTACTCCAGAGGAGTTTTATCATAGATGCTATTTTATGGCTCATGAGACTTATGTAGTTCTCAATTAAGTTTAAATTAGTAAAGCACTCATTGTATTACTGCTTTGTTGTTCCTTCTTCTCTGTAAGTTTCTCTTGATAAAAGATTCTGCTAAATGCCTAAATGTAAATGTGATTTAGGTCGATTCAAATGCTATAAAATTAGCTTAGTTGGATAATTTGATTTTGAGACAAATCTGAAGAGCAATTTTACTAGAAAAAAATTTTTTATATTGTTATACAAGTTTAAATTGAAATCACTGATTTGTTATTTCATCTAAAACTTAAAAGGATTGAGAATTGATTCTCAGGTTAAAAACGGGAAAAAGTGTAATTTTCCACTTGCTCTCCTGTTGAGTTGGATAAACAATCAGTGTGTTAAAGAGTTTCTTTGTTAAGTCTTTCCAACTTTTCCACATAATTTTTATTCGTTGAGAATTATGTCAGCCATTTTACAAACCATCCATCCACGCTCTGGTACAGACCAGATGGAATAAAAATAAAGTCTATAAGTAAATATATATATATACATCTCAATATAAACAGAAAGAGTTTTAATTAAAGTTATCAATGAGGGTGACAGTGTCAGATTGTGTGTGTTGTCCTGTCAGTGTTGTTTTGTGTTTTGCTGCTTGTTCTTTGGTCGTGGCAGGACTTGACATATCTTGCAGCAGGTTTGAGCTTCTTGAGTTTTCTCTCTGTATGTATGAGATCTTGTCCTTTTGTTGAAACTGGTGGAAGTCTTTGTGTAAGTTTGTAAACTGGGGGAAGAATGTTTCTCTGATGTGTGTGTAGTTGGGAAGAATATCCAAAAACAGGGTTTTAATAGTCACAGGAGTGCAAGACAGAACATAAACAATACTGGACAAAGAAATGGGGCAAAACACAGGGCTTAAATAACAAGGAAACGTTATCAGGGAGAACAGAAACAGGTGTGGGGCAATTAAGGAAACTAATGAATGAATGAATACGGGAAACTAGAACACAAAACAACATAACGAAACCGTGACAACATTGTGACGTATTGTGACATGCAGTGCTTTATTCCTGTGTGCTTAGATGACCTCATCACCCACAATCGAACCACCTGCGGTTCCATCCCTGTCCCCTCCTGCATTCCAGGTGTTCCGAGTTTACGGACATTTTGTGTCCTTTTAAAGCGAAAAAAGAGTTAGAGAGAGGCGAGCTAAAGTGCTGGGGGTGGGGTGGAGGGGCAGCTCTCTGTTTATTAGACGGCAAATAGAGGGCCAGCAGCTTTATGATGTGGAAGGTCATTGTTGGTTAATAAATGGCCACATGAGTGCAGGCAGGTGCTGTGTTAACACCTCCTCTCAACACTACACCATTCATCAGGCCGGTGTTAATGAAGGTTTGAGCATTAATAGGTGGGTGGCAGAGAAAACCAGTTAATCAGTGCAAGTCTTGGCCCTGTTTGAAGTACCAGGCTACGGTGGCGGAGAGGGGGGTGAGATAGGATCTTGGCCTCTAGAGGCGATTTGGGGTCGGAGTTGGTTGCTGGGAAGCCGAGGGTTTGTTTTATTTGTGTAAGGAGTTAGTTAATTGTTTTGCTTGTTCACTCAGATTTGATAGATTCACAACTGTAGAGCATTTTAAGAAACTATTGGGATGTGAAAAAATACTTAAAATTGTGGGAGCAAGTATACATAATTGGAAACCGATATTGATTGATTGTAATAAAAACATAACCCTTCATTATGTAAGATCTTTATATTATATTGCATTTCGGTCAATAAATCCTCAGAAAATGACCCAACAGTTTGGTTTGTCCATACTTTACCCAACTATCATTTGAGGCAACATTTAAACATTTAAAGCTGCCATAACACACCTAGTTTCTGCCAATTTCGTATTAATCTTGTGTCGCTATCGAGTATTTTTATACTTGGAATCTTCATAGTGTATTTAGTTTGATCACATTTATAAAAGATAGATACATCCCTACATCATCGCACTAACCCTGCATAACTATTGATTCACTATAAGTTTGTTTTGTTGGCATTATACACGTACCGTGCGGACCAAACACAGACATATGACTAAGTTTCACTTACCGCATGCTGTTCATGTCTGGGATCTTTGGGACCGCTCTATCTATCAGTTTCATACGATCTGCAAATGCCGTGAACAAACAGACACACCTAAACTTCACTATCGCAAGATAAAACGAGCTGCAGCTGCAGGCCCACAGCGCAGCCAATCTTGACGCAAGCGCAGACAATTGTAAGCGGGTTTCGCTCGATGGTTGACGCATGGACGGGCTCTTTCTTTCGCCATGCCATGCTTTTTCAGGAGGATTGCCCAATTATAGGAATGACATATAAAAAAACTCTCCGAAACAAGTTGGAGTGCTTGGGGAGTGTATCAAGCACAGAAACACTACGCCATACACCCAACTCGTTTGTTGACAAGTTGGCCATATTAAGCATGAGACGCGCAGAACCGAATTCTGACAGGATAGTCCAACTCTTGGGCCCAACCGTTGTACAGATAAGCTCTTTGCTTATCTCTCCATCCCTTTATTTCTGGCTTGGTAGGAATGCCAACCAATTCACATTTACTTCCTTGACCATAAAACTCAATAAGTCACCTAGCAATACCCATCTGTGAACTAAATAGAGCAATATATAATCTCATTGAGGTTGTGCTTGGTGCAATCATTTGGTCAGCTGGGATTCAGAGCCCCTGTAGTGAATCCGCCCTGTGCGTGAACTGCAGGTCAGTTCCGCAGATTCACGTAGGAAACCTATGAATGATGGAGAAAAGTACATACGCACCCCTCTGAGCTGGGGAAGATGTAGGGTTGTTTGAAGTCTAAAAGTAACGTTTTGCCGACAGGTAAAACTGATTTTTTTACTATTTCTTTCAGTAACAAAACTTTATTTTACACAATCGCAGTTAGAAAAAAACATTTCAATGAGCATTCATTTTAGACGGTGTCCATATCTGTGTTAGGTGGGCTGGTGTCTGGAGGGGGGTTTGCTTAAGCTTAGCAAGACAATGTGCTTTGTGAGGAACAATTAAAAAAAGGCCAGGTCTGGAGAGAAGGTGGGGGTGGTAGCTGAACTGTTTTCCACGCTCAGTGGAGTTACAAGTGGCCTTGCAGGCTCTTTCTTCTGCCTGAGGAGTTTGATGCATATCACCGAGCTCCTCTTTCGTCCTTTAAGCAAGCGATTTAGCGCTGAACCTGTACCGCTTAAATGAATCCGAACAACACGGTGATTGCACACGGGGTTGATGTACATAAAGAACCCCACAGAACTACAGAGAACCAACTAAACAAGAGTCTAATCTGGAGATTACAACTGTAGAGGCTTCTTTAAGGATTTGAGAATGACTCAACAGATTTTTTTTATTTGATCAATAGTTCTCAAAGACATCATTTCCCCACCCGTGTGTCATTCTAAACCTGTCTGATTTTCTTCTTTAGAACATAAAATTGTTTTGAAGAACGTCGATGACCAAACTGCATCGGCCTCCATTATCTTCCACTTATATGGACACAAGACCTTACATACAGATTTTAAAAGACTTAAGGGTGAATACTTTTTAAATGAAATACGTTTTATATTTGTTTTGTCTGTTTTTCAGCACATTTTATAGAGCGATGCTGTGCATTCCCAGTCATGTAGACCTGTTAGTCCTCTGCATACTTCACGACCCTAAATCTCAAAACCGCAGGCATGATGTGTAGTATGCAAACTGTTTGTTCGGTTACAAAATTTCAGAGTGAATCCTGTTCTAAAATGCTTAAACTCATGCAAATAAATGGCGATAGGATTGCTGCCGATAATTGTGAATGACCCCCTTCCAAAACACAAGTGCACTTTGAGGTGTATTTATTATTCTTGTTTTTTTAATAAGCGATGCAATATAAAGTTTTGTCTTTTGTCTTCGAAAGGATCTAGTTGAGAGGTGAGCTGGGCAGCCCTCTAAAGGCTGTACAATGGTTAACTGAAAGGCACCATTCTTTTATTCAGCAATTAACCCCGTCTGGGTAAATAATACGGTGTTGTGGAACGGATACAAGGTTTCTACTCGCATCTCTCTGAACCCGAGAACGCTTCAAAAAGAGCCGCTCTACAAAATGATGACAAGATGCACCATACACGGCCTTTCACGAAGTATATAACGCAGAGAATAGTGTGTCATTGTACAGTAGAGAGAGAGGAGGAGGAGGAGGGATTGCAAGGTCCTTGAGCTCCTGTGATAGTACAGATAACATGTCTGGATGCACTTATCGGCCCGGAAACCTGATCTTATTATTTTAAATTCGGAGACTCAGGCACTTATAAATGGAGAGAGAGAAAAGGCCTCTAAAGTGTGACAGTGATTTTGTGGGGGTGAGTGGTGGGTTTGGAGACTGGGGTGCAACACAAAACAATCACTTTCTTATTTGTATCTTGCTTGCCAATAAAAACATCTAGGAATTTTTAAAGCAAGATACTTTTTCTTGAGAAGCAAAATGGATGGTTATTAAATATTTATATATATGTTTTAAGAGAACCTATAGATTTTAGTTTGTTTTTATATATACTGTATATTTTTGATGTTTTATTTTATATTATTAAATATTTTTTTTCTTGTATTGATTTACTGAACACGTATACGGATTTCTTTCCATTTTTTTCTTTTTCTTTCTTTCTTCCATTCTTCCTTTCAGATCTGTCCATTCTGCCTTCACATGACCCCCCTCACTCCCCCTTAGGAAACACATAGACACACATTGCAGCCTTCAGTCTCTGGCATGGAGAAGCTGTAATTACTGTCGATCAAGTGCTCCCTGGATTCACAGTGGAATGGTGGAGAATCTGATATGGCAAACGTGAGAGTTGTCGAGCGAGGGCTGGTGGCGGAGAGGGGCCCGGGGCCCCCCAAAAAAACGAGGACCTGATCTCCCCACTGCGACAGGCTCATCAGCCTCCGGCTAAACAGCTCTGGCCCCGGGGGTCTTTTTCCCACCAGCCGACCAACTGACCCTTCCTGGGGCGCAGATCCCGGGGGTGAAAGGGAACACGTCCCACTTGACGTTGGGAAAACAGCAAATTCTCAATATTGCAATCAATAGTGTAACAAAAATGTCCTGTTTGTTGTCACTCTCGAGGTGAAATGAGACCTGTGCCGTGACCCCCCCGGACCCCTACATTTCACTCTGACAGACAGTAGACTTTTCTGACTTCTCACCTGAGGCAAGTGTGATTTTAAAACTAAGCTTTATCTCCGTCTCCTTCAGTCATCCATCACTTTTACTCCTTTACTGATCAATGGAGCTTCACTTTTATGCTCTCCATCTGCAAGCCTGAGTGGTTTTCTGAGAATCTGTGTGGTGTTTTGTCCTTCTGGGCATGTGAATGTGTACTACTGCTGTGTTGTGTGTTTTATTCCTCACAGCCATTAATATTGCCATGGTTACTGTTATTATAAAGTACAGTACGAGCGCAGCAATCAATATTGTGTGTTGTTTTGCAACAATGTTAAATCTTTCCAAATATCTCCTGGTGTCACCTAACACCAGGATCACATAATCGAAACCAAGCTAGAAATATAAAAAGAAAGTCGTAGGGGTTTTCAATAAAAAAATATTTTATTTCCACCAGGCCCGGGAGGTAGGAGTAAACAACTCGCGCAGAGATGTCAGGACAACCACTGTGTAATACTTTCAGCTGCACGCCTCGACAATTCTTCCTGTCATCGGCTGCAGTCCGTAATTGAAATTTCTGTTTATTTCCATTTCGTTGTAATGCATTCCTTAAAAACAAACATCCTCTGTCGGTATAAAACGTACAAGCACCAATGACTTGCGCAATAATTCTTCTAAATTGTGAAAGCAGTGAGCCAACAAGAGCTTTCGCAAAATTACATTTCTCAAGCCATTAAAACGTTGAAACGAATAAACATCCTCTGGCTTGCTTAAAAGAAATGTTTAAAAGTTCAATAATATTACACTGTTATGATCTACAGTGTCTTAGGCCAATGTTTGTTATTTAATCTGCGATTAAATCCAGGTGAAATGACTTGCTTGGCTCATAAATTCTCTGCCACTTTGCCCTTCTGTGATGGTATTACGCAAAATACCTCGACTGCGACCTGCTTTTATAATTGGTTACATTTCCATCTCTGGTTCGTATCAAATCCGGCTGTCTTCTGCTTTCAGTGCGGTGCTTCGGCCGATGGCGGAGAGCATGTTAAGCGTTGCTTTGATTGGCCGAGACCGGTTGAGTGCGCCGTAGTGCAGTTTCTTGTAGAGTAGTTTATTGTATAATCGCAGAAGGCCCTTCGAGAGCCGACCGCGGTCAATGGACCTTAGCGACAAGGCCAATAGAGTGCCCAACAGACTGTGTCATCTAAGCCCCCACAATCGAAAACAAACAGTCTTGTTGCTTTTTTGCTGGGAATGAGATGGTTGATGGAGGAAGGGGGGCACACAGCCGGGCTCGGAGCTCTGAGGTCAAGTGAAATGTGGTCTTATCCCCGGCTCTATTTATTTCTTCTACAACCTACCTCTTAAAAGACATCAACCGCCTGATGGGGCACATAGAGGTTTGACAAACTTGTTTTGCTTTTTTGTTCTCAGCGAGGCTATTAGGATTTTTCTTTTATACAGGGTTGAAGAGCGAATTGTGGCGGCTTGTCCCGGCTTGTTTAACACGTTTCTAGAGATCGTGAAGGAGGCGGTTTTGATGTCGACTGTGCTATTAGCGGGCTGAGATCATTGAGGATAGGTGAATTTCGTGAAAAGTGGTGGTCTCAAAGATTTCCGCTTTTCCAGACTTTCAATTTGCAGTGTTTAGATACGGTTCATTTTTTTAGCTATTGTTCATTCATCCTGCCCTTAGATAATCTTATGCTCTAAATAAGGATGAGCATGTGTCTACAAGTTACCTCACGAAAATGAAATGCAACAGAGTCTCGAGCTCATTTGAATGAAAGTGTTTGCCCGAAAGTGAACATTTTCATGTCGTTTTAATTATTTCAGGGCAAAAGGTAAATATCTCTCTCCTATAATAAAAGGGAATGAAATCTGGGTCCGTCGAGCTCAACAAAACTGCCAAAAAAGCGAGTGTTCTGAAATTGTGGTAGAGCACGTTTCATTTTACAATTCATTTCGCAACTCTCTACAATTAGAGCTACAGAGATGCTCACTTTAATTTTACGATCATACTGCAAGTATATTAGTTCAAAGTAATCTAGGAATTGAATAATACTTGTTTGGTTTATGGCCCTGTTTTTGAAGTTCATCATTTTCACACCGTTGAACCCTCATCATGTCCGTTGTTCGAATAACGAAACGACAGCCAATCCGTCACGCCGCACTTTCAACAAGAGTTCCTAGTAGTTGCCTCCGTGTTAACACGGCCCCTATTAATCATTAAAAAAACCAATTCACACCCACAGCGTAAGAAGCTCACTCAACCACGTCCCATTAGAAACCACAGACAGAGAAAACCTGCTCTCCTGTCCCACGCTATAATGAAAGTCCAGTTTCCTTTGCCTAAAGGTAACTCGGTGAGTTGATGGTATCTAGCCGAACAATTACACTGTCACAATCAAAGGAAACGGACTTTAAATAGTCTGTTAGGTCCCATCAGGGGCTAATAACTACTCATTTCTCTCCCAGTGTGTCAGCTGGGCTCTGAATCCTCTCTTTGTTCTCTAGATCACCTGCCTCTAAATAGATAGCTTGTCCTCACACTTCAAGTGCTTAGATGTCAGGGGCGAAACCCCCACGCCCCGGGGGAGAGGAGAGCTTAGGGGTGATATCCACTGTGCTTTTCTCTAATGGTTGTGCTTTCTTTTTTTCAGCATTGTTGCACGTAAAGATGACGAAATATGATAACATTCAGCGTGCATGCGTGATCTGATGTTGATTATATGATTAATAACCCGACTACGTGCATGTCATGTAAACATCTTTACGTGTTTATTTTTTGACAGGTAAAAATGGTTCAAACAAAACCTGATTGGCACAACTTGCATGGATACCGATCACCCCACTTCAAAGTGTCACATAATGACATTTTTACGATGCACATGTAGAGGTAAACATGCATGTTTGACAGTAGCAGGTGATAATTCTATTGCTCGGAGGTATACTCTTAAAAAAGGTGCTTCAAGAGGTCCTTCAAACCATAGAAGACCCTTTAACATCTGAAGAACCTTTCTGCTTCTCTAAAGGTTATTTGTGGGAAAAAAGGGGTTTCTTCATATTATAAGAAAGTGAGAAAGAAATGGTTCTTTGTGGAACCAAGATTGGTTCTTCTATGGCATCGCTGTGAAGAACCATTTAAGCAACTTTATCTTTAAGTGTGGAGCTTTTTTTCACAGCTCAGGAAATATGATTGAGTTCTCAGTTGTGTTTCATTTGGGTATCAACTTTGTCACAGGGTTGAATTAGGGAGTCAAATTAGTGTAGAATGTACCATTATTTATCAATTTACAAGAAATGTTTCATGTTGTTGTTCACACAAAAATACAAATTCTGTCATTATTTATTCACATCCATGTTGTTCAAAACCATGACATTCTCCATTCTTTCTCCGCAAATGTTGTTTGGTTACAAACATTCTTCAAAATATCTACTTTTGTGTTCGGCAGAAACAGATTTGCTACTTCCGCAAAACTGCTCAGTTGTTCGTTAATGATAACCGCTTTTATTTTCCATCTGTCAAGACACCTAATTTACGTGTTTCCTTGTTCTCCACAATTCTGTGAACAACTGCTGCTGCTTGATTCTAATCTGTCTAATTTATAGCTTTATTATCATACTCTCTAGTGTAACAAACCTCCACTTAATACTGGCATGCACTCGCCCCAGAGCTTAATACCTGTTTCATGTTTTGGATCAATTAACAGGCTAATAGCAACGACGAGAAGACAGCAAAGACCTCATTAAAGTCTCTTTTCCCAGGTTTAATGATTTGCCTGCAGCCTGGACGTTTGGCATGCATGGAATGTTTGTCTCCACATCCAGACCCATTGTGTCGGAGGACGAGAAAACGAGAGGAAAATATCTGCGTGCCTATCTCAGGATGGGTGTTTGTGCATTTGGGGGCTGATCAATGAATGAAAGCAGATTATTGTTTCAGCGAGGGTCTTGCGTTTAGCCTGGCAGCTGGTTTTACTTTACACGGTTTATCGGAGCGCAGAACCCCACCGTAATGGGTACAATTTCATAGTTATTTTTCTTTCAGAAAATGCCTGCTTTTTGTGCGCTGTCTCTCTCTTATTCTGTCCCTGGGACACCCCATTCATTCATTTTTTATTAAACTTCAGCGCTCCCTGTGCTCATTTCCTCTCGCAGGTTTGTTCCTGTGGTTTTAGTGGTGGAGTAGAGAGGGATCGTGTAGGGCCCTTCTTGCTGACGGTGATGTGGAACGGAACGCAGCTTAGCCTGGAGCTCGATTTGGCAGTATGGGATGTTTTGGAGGTTTTTGGAGGCTTTGGACACAATTGAAATGTTTTCACGTTTTTAATGATAAACCCGGTGAGCTGCCTACAAAGGCAGCAGCATTTTTATGGCATCATGTCTAATGATTCTTAATATGGCTAGGACGCACTGGGGGTTGGTATTTATTTGTTGCTTGTTGGCAAATGACAAAACTCTTTCTGTCTTATTTCTGTCACTGTGAGTCTTGATCAGGGGCAGTCTGGGAAGCAAAATCGGCCCAGGATTATTTGCGCGGGATGGATGTGTTTGGTGTACTGTGTTATTGTGTTACATGCATACTTGCTAATGCCTTCGCATTGCGTGCATTCGCATTTATTTCGCGTTTAAAGTAAGTCCGTCTGTCCGTCCCAAGAATCCAATCCGGCCCCTTACGTTAGCGGTCGAACAGGAAAAAGGGTACTTCAGATGGCCAGTCCGCCCCTGGTCATGGCCGTTGGCCTTCGGTGGGATGGCCATTCTGTCCTACCGGTCAGTCCGCCCCTGGTCTTGATGTGTTCCAGTGGCAAAGGTGAGCCCTAAGGACATAAGGCATGAAAGATTATTCATCATCTAACAACAGTAAACCACCTCCTCGCCTGCAGATGCCAAGCTGTTCTTCTAATGAGATGCATACCAGCATTGAAGCCCGTGAGACAGATTGGGCCTCCTGCTAGCCTGCTCCACTGCGGTCAGAGACCTTCCACTGAACGCCCTGCAGGCATGGCACCCCGGTTTCAACACTCTCTTCCCATCATGCGTCTGTGCTGCTTACCTTCAGCATTGTCTTCACATTTAACATCATTTACGGGTCAGTTGAATCAATGTGATTTTCATCACCGCATTGTTTGCGCTCAAATGTACAGCTCCGTCCTGGACAGACTGTGTCTCACGAAATAGTCATTTTGGCCGCATAGCATGTACCCAGAGCACCCTAGCGACCGCACACAGTAGCCACACCCTGGCAACCGTCCTAGGATATGGCATGGGCAAGCATCACACAATTTCCTTAGAAAATCCAGTTCTGAGAAAGACCTTCTTGTGGTCTTGAGGTTCCTCGGGATGCTGAGTTCAGGAAACGCTAGTTTGAACGTCGCCTCATTACTTAATCCATTGTGAAATGCCAGTTTCAGCCATGGCCCAGTTCTGCGGTCATGATCGTGTTTACAAATTCCCAGTTTTGTGGGGTATCGATTTCCACAACCTTAGTCACTAGGGAAAAACAGCTGCTGTAAATTCCACAGGCTCCTTGTAACTTTCTCCAAAACATGACATTTAAAAAAGAACACTCCAGAAGCAACCACATAAGAGCGACCACTGCATTCCCTCTCCTGCGTGTGACCTCTCGCTCACTCAGAATGTGCTCGCTAACTTTCCACTGCACCAATTATATCTCAATATCATAAGTCACGTATCACAAAGATTGTATCTGTGGAAACCGGAGTTTATACCTATTTATTTTCATTTAGATTGAATGTCTTTGATGTGGCTGGTCTGAGATCCTCTGTACAGCCGTTCGCTAAGTTGCAAAGTTCTCTCTTTTCTCTTCTGTTCTTAGAAGTTAGAGGTCGGATTTCATACTCTGTTTCAGTGGATTCGAAATCACAAATGCACCGAGTGGCAACACTCCAAAAACGATCCTTATCCAATCATACAAACCCCACAGTGACCGTCTGCTCGGATGGATTTTGACTTTATTTTCTTTGAAGGCCTCACCCAAACAAGAGTTTCATTTATTTTTCTTCCAGAAGAGTTGTACGCTTCGGGATGTTGTCTGGCTTGCTGATTATCCAGAGAGATGTTTCATCGTGTGAAATCCCTCTCTTGTCTTAAACAACAGAATGAGAGAAAATATCGCGGTGGGGGAATTGCGCACTCTCGCCTTTCTTGATATTCGGCCAAGTTTGCTGCAGTTAATGTGGCCAGTTTTCTCTCCCACTGAGATGTATCGCACAGTGCATCCTTTTTTTGCTACCTCGCTAACATATGTCACAGTATCAGGGGGAGGATTCAGAATTATATTGGCAGTTATGCACAGTAATCTGAGGAAGGTCTTTTCTCACCATTAGGCAGCAGCTAATATATGTATCCCACAATTTAAAGTACACCGTATAAAATCTCCACACATCTTTTTAAGTTTCTTTTTTTCATGTTCTTTTTTTTGGGGTTGAAACAGTACTTTAAGTTAAGTTGAATAAAATAAGTCTACTTGCATACTCATGTGACAGTATTGTAGTGAGAAGCATTAGAATAAAGGGTGATGGGATTAGAGAAGTATTCTGATTTGGTCAAAACTAATATTAAATCTAAGAAATTATTATATAATTAATATAATATTATGATTGGTTACTGCAATTGATCACAATTCCAATTATTCTTTATTATAATGCATCTTTATAAATTCTTTACACTAAAATATGGTCACCATTAAGATGAATTATTGCGCTCCTTCACATTTTGTTTTTATTTGGAGACTCAGTTTGTTCAGCTGAATTTGTTCAGATGCTGAAAAACATACTGTACGATATTTTCAAGGAAAGACAAATATTTGTCTCCATTTTTAGTGTGAGTAACTTTTATGTGGGAAAAAGTATTTGCGAACATTATCCTTTCATATGGTTTGGTCCCATTGGACTGTGAGCACTGTTGACGTTCACACTGGATGTGAGGTTTCCCTCTTTGAGTTTTCCTGCCCTCTTCACCCCTCCATATTCCTCCTGTCCCGTGTACTTTGTAAAAATGTTTGTTTTCATTCACCCTTGTTAGTGAGGTTGGGGAACACAAGCTGTAGATTCGCTGCATCTCCAGGGTGGGAAAAGGGCTGAATCTTCTCACTCCACACGCTGACCCCAGGTCAGATCCTAACGGTTCCTCGTCGCTCCGCTCTAAAACAGGCTTTCCAAAATAATTGGAGTCGTCGAGAGCATGTGTATAATAGTTGAGGCTCCACAGCTGAATTTAAAAATGAATCATTTCTGTGAACAGAAATAAATCTGTGCTGGTGGCTCTGCTTGTCTGCCATCTCGCACTCATTCACTTAAATGATATTTAACAGATATGAATTATGAAAAAAGAGAAAACAAAACTTATGAAATTGGGCCTTTCAAAGTTTCTCTTCACAGTTCCCCTTGAGCAAGCCCAGTGCTGTTCGCAGACCAGCACCTGATGAATTGTGCAGCTTAAGATTTGTGAGAGACGGTCTGTTTTTCCAGATGAGGTTAGTGCTGTTGAGAGAGAAAGAGAGGAAGTGTGGTGGAAAGAGAATGTGAGAGCGAGAAAGAGAGAGAGAGAGATGATGAATGTGTTTAGAATAGAAGAGGAATAATAATAGCACGGAATGCTCAGATGATACAGTAGTGACCAAAAGTGATGTCTGGAGGAGACATTTGCAGAATATTTGCTTTTTATGAAAAAATAACTCTTTACAATAGGTTTTATTTGGTAATGTTACCTAACGTGAACTATAGCAATGAACAATACTACAGCATTTATTATTCGTGATAATTTCTGCATTTTTTATTTTCACATTTTTAAATCAAACTGTTAACATGATCTATTAAGATTAGTTAATACACCATGAATTAAAATAATTGCATTGACATTAACTCACATTAGCAAGGATTAGTACAGGCTGAAAATGATTTATCATTGTTAGTTTGTGTTTGTTGATGCATTTACTGGTGTAAACAGATACAACCTGATTGTAAAGTTTTACTGATACACTACAGTATAATCCGTCAATAATATTTCTTGTTTTTCATTACACTCATGTTCAGTAAGCATTGTGCTTCTGTTGCATGACTTTTTTTGCTTTTTGAATTCTTTCCAGACCTAAGCTACATTTTACACAACATACAAACCAGCTATACAACATGCATACAAAATAATGCTTAATTCGTTTAGTTTATTTTATTTTATTTTGCACAATGTAAAATTATATATAAATACATACAACGTACAACAATGCTGTGCAGGGAGAGGCAAAATGTTGTTATCTAAAGCCTCCACCTAAGTACAAAATGAAGATAAAATTAAGCCTAATATGAAAATATGAAAAAAATGAACCTTAAATTGTTCAGGAATATTTCCTTGACCTAAATATGTATCCTATTTTTTTGGAGGATCTATTGACAGAATTGCAATGTAATATACATAACTATATTTTAAGAGGTGTAGAAAGACCTTACATAAAGAAGAGTTATGTTTTTATCTATCTACACCACGGGTCCCTTGCATCCCCATCCCCATTTCTAGTAGTCCTAAAAAGACAAACTGCTCTACAGAGCATGTTTTGTAAATGCGTTATCGCCAAAAGAATCAAAAACTGCTGACATCTTTGTACTGAGAAAACCGTAGTGCTTCATAAGGGAGGGGGGAGTGAGCCGTTGGTTGCAATTTGGAACCGCACCGCTAGATGGCGCTAAATTTCAAACTCAGGACATTTAACTTGACCTTTCTTTTTCAATGTGACAAACAAACTAAAAGTTTTCACGATTACTTTGATTGGATTTTTCATTTTTACACTTACTTATTCATGCAAAATAACCGTTTTATTTACAAGATGATGAGCAGACGACCTGAAACGAAAGGGATGTTTCATAAAAGTCGCTTAGAAAAGTGGGAATTATGTCCGAAAACAGACTTGAATGATCTGAACTACTCAGTCGTGCTTAAATAGGTTTCATAAAGCTTAGCATTAGTTCACGCGATCCTACTAATTCAAACAAGGTTCTGTTAGTCAGGATAATAGCTCACGCAAGCTATTATTCTGTAGCCCTACAAGTTAAGCATTGATCGAAGCGATCCACTAAGGAAAAGAAAGCGGCGATTGGTGCTCTTCTTCTTCTTATGTGTTTAACATTCAGCGTATTGGTGCATTATCGCCGCCTGCTGCAAAATATGTGAAGAATTTAAAAGTCAAAGGTACGAATCAATCAAAGGCAAAACCGCTTCAAATAACCAAACCAGAGTAGAAAGTATTCATATGTATTTATATATCCTATTTTAATACAAATAAATAAATACTAAATCATTTACTTTGCTACAGTTTATTCAAACAGTAAGCAAGGATAAGGGTTATTAAAATATATTTTATAAAAATGTTAAACCTTCATTACTTGTTTATATTTTTTTTATAAAATATATTAAAATACATTGCTGTGTAAATGTCTTAAGGTTACCATTGCTGAATTAGATTTCAGCAATGGTATAATGTGCACGTATAACTATATCTTAGCCTGGAAAAACAACTAGAAACTGTGTGAGTGTAAGAGGGTTTAAAGCACTGATTTATTGTCAAAGAACAGAGTTTGAATTTCAAATTCAGAATAATCTGTCTATGATCACAGGGTTCTAAGGTACAGTAATCACTGTTTGCACATTAGATTGAAGGCCCACTTGTGTGGTGAGGTGCTCAAATTGTGTATTTTCCAAATATGATTGTCAGCAGGACACTGACTCGCCCCTCTTAAACTGTGACAATGGGAATATTAAGTAATTAAAACAAAATGCCAAGAGCATCCAATCAAATAATTATGTCTGTTCCTACGGAGGGGGGCACGGTGGCTTAGTGGTTAGCACGTTCGCCTCACACCTCCAGGGTTGGGGGTTCGATTGCCACTTCCGACTTGTGTGTGTGGAGTTTGCATGTTCTCCCCGTGCCTCGGGGGTTTCCTCTGGGTACTCCGGTTTCCTCCCCTGGTCCAAAGACATGCATGGTAGGTTGATTGGCATCTCTGGAAAAAATTGTCCGTAGGGTGTGAATGAGTGAGTGTGTGTGCCCTGCGATGGGTTGGCACTCCATCCAGGGTGTATCCTGCCTTGATGCCCGATGACTCCTGAGATAGGCGCAGGCTCCCCGTGACCCGAGGTAGTTCGGATAAGCGGTAGAAAATGGAATGGAATGTTCCTACGGAATAATCCAAAACAGACAACGACTGTGTACAAGCTCTACCTACTCACACAAAGGGATGCTCTGGATGTAGACATTAAAAAAATTATGACTGTTTAATTGCCATCAAAGATCAGCTTATTGCCCCATCAGTCCTTCTCTAAAACCATCGCTGTCAGACAAAATACAACACACAAGACATCCCAGTTCACCTTGACATGTTTAAAATTGTTGGTCATTAAAATGATTTCGATTTACATATTAGATCTTTTTGGCCATTATAATTGTTGTGTTTCTATCTTTTATCAATTTATTGGGGAATGTTAAAATTCAAAGTTCACTGACATTAGTTTAAACATCTATATCAAATCTAACACGGATATGTGCATTCATTTGTTATTGTGGTCTATCGTTTATTTAATTGATTTCTTTAAATCAGTGGTAATATCATCACATTACTGTGGGTCAACTGTTTAACTGACCTCTGGGCTTACACCGTGTCCACACCAGACGCGACAGGTGCTAAACTGGTTCTTAAATGGTTTGTTGTGTCTCGCTGCGCGCATTCATTGTGGACAATATTTGAAATTATAATGGATTTTAATGCGTTTCTAATGACTTTTGTCGTGTCGCACCTGTCGAGTCCGGTGTATACATGGTGTTAGCCTGACAGTTAGGCTGCACAGGACCGGGCCAGTTTCCCAGTATGAGTTGCCATAGTGACTGAGTTCGAACTATTTTAAGTTTGCTTTATGAAACCGAATCGTCCGACAATCAGCCTGATTTACCAAAATATGCCTGTCTTATTTCATAATCTTGTTTAATGGAACAGCCCTCTGAACATTTATATAGGCTGGTGTGAGAACAACATAACATACAGTGCAGTGTTTAAACTACTGTTTGAAATGTTTCATTAAACAACACAAACTGTTTTCCATTTTACTTTTCTTAAATGGTAGGAAGTACACAGTTTACACTGCAAAGTAAGCACTATTGCGCCATTTCAACACCAGCCAGAGAGAAACTCCCTGATTGATATCCGTTCACTGGTAACTGTGGTGATGAACTTCTCATTGGAACTCTGTGCTGAACAATTTATGTACAACTAAATCAGTGGTCATTAATTCCAGTTTACCATTTAATTGCATTCAGATGGAGTGGGTTAAGTTTTGATTAAGGGAAAAGCACGCTCATAATATCGCCTCTCTCTCTCTCTCTCTCTCTCTCTCTCTCTGTCCCTCTCACTCTGTCTCGCAGTCTCTCTCTCTCTCTCTCTCTCTCTCTCCCTCTCACTCTGTCTCTCAGTCTCTCTCTCTCTCTCTCAAGGTACAGCAGGTGTGTGGTGGTTTATACCTCACACTTTCCACCTAGCACTGGATTTTCACATAGTCTGGACTCTGTGTTGCTGTGCTATCGTTTCAGAGGAATCTCTAACTATTTTTGACACGTAGCATTTGACACGTTAATGAACGTCCACGGGAAAAAAACAGAAAACCTGACGAAGTCGAGAACAGCTTTAGCGTTCATCTGCGCAGATGTGTTTGTGTTAGCGCATGCTTGACAGAGCTTTGGTTCGTTCTGCAAAACTGTAAAAAATCAACTGCTTTCACAAGAGTCAAATTCAATCTCAGGCAGGGCTCTGAGATGCTAAAGAAATTCGCAGCCCCGGACCTCACAATGAGGGATCTATTACACCGACTACCAAAGAAATGTTCTTTTAATTAGCCACATTTATCTTTTTTCCATGTTTTGACAGAAATTCTTACATAAACATACAGCACAAAGAGAGACAGCGACACACAAAGCACGCTCATTTTTATGTTTGACAGAGCCACTCGGAACAAAAACATTGGTGACCCTGCTGTGCCGTCTCGGACCTCAATGGCTCATTTTTTCATTTTTTGTTCATGAGCTCACCATCAGCACCTGCAAGAACTGGAGGTACATAAGAAGAAGATTATACAGATGAATTATAAAAGTGGCTGAGAAGTTGCTCTTTCAGACCTAAATGAGAAGTTCACACAAACTATCATTTTGTGATTATTCTCTCACCTCCAAACCAGCCTTGAAGTCTTGTTGAGCAGTTCTTGTAATATTACAATTGATATTGAATACTCTAATACTGAAAAAAACACTAAGCTGTCTTTAAAGTAGACCTTATGACCTGTGCCCTATATTACACATAAGAATTAAAGAATGTAGAAAGTAGACAGTTCGGGGGCACTTTTGACCATAGTTATTTTTCCTACTATGGTGGTCAACTTACAAGCATTCTTACAAATGTTCTGTGTTTATTAGAACAAAGAAATGTACATAGGGTACTTAAGTGTCTGTAAATGAAGACAATTATTACTTTTTGGGTAAACGGCCCCTTTAAGATATGGCTTTTGATCATTTGAAATATAGTGCAAAAGATTTAGACTATATTTATGGTGCGTTTATGGCTGGTTTATGTTTTAATTTTGTTTTTTAATACGTCATTTTAATCACTTGTTGACTGAACTGTTGTACATTATGGAATAAGTTACATAACTGACTTCAGAAATTTGTAATTAAGTCAACATGCTTGATGTAGGTTACAGTTTTTAGAATGTTACTGTACAAAATAGTTTCTGGTGTAGTTTTATTTAACTCGCTTTTTTAATAAGGAATAAATACGCTGACTTGACCTCATCCAATGTACAGTAGGTATCTATAGGCTCCTATGAAAAAACAATTTACATTAAAGAGTCCTCATTCCCTCTTCGCTCAGGATGTGTCGAATGAGAGTTTTTGAAGCAGTACTAAATGGAAAAAATGTATTTAGTACTTGGTTACCTCATAATTAATACGTTGTCACTTCCCTTCAGTGTCGACCACACGTTACTCACTGTATGACATGAGTCACTTCAGTCCCCCAGTTTTCTCCGCATCAGGAAAAACAGCCATGAACTTTAAAGTTTGTTTTGGAACTCGATTGATGGTCTCATAAATGTGTATGCAGTTACATTGAAGTATCTTTAACTTCAAATCCCCCACCTGTCACCCACCGAGTATGTTTGGATGTGCTCAGCCACCTTCCTGCGAGCGTGATGAAGTCTGTGGCGTAAGTATGTGTAAAAGCATATACCATGTGTCATTTCATATGACTTTTAAATGTTAAAGTCACAGGCTGTTAAGATTCTGGTTGTCAAACTTGGGTGGGGTAAATGTAAAGTCTGGAAAACTGTTTCTAGACACTGCTGTTTTGTGCTGCTTTATCTGAGTTTGTGTGTGTGTATGTATGTGTATGTGTGTGTGTGTGTGTGTGTGTGTGTGTAATGGTTTCTGTTGTTCTGTACAGAGTAAAAATTTCGCTAAAGCACACAATTTTTTTTCCATTATGGGGGTGTAGTTCCAGCATCTTCCAACGGGCCAAACAAAGGTTACACTAACCCCCCAAATTTCAACCTCATGGTCCGTACCCAAATTTTCACCCATGGGGAATATGTATGAGAGGGTGTTTGAGTTAGAGAGTGAGTTCCACTAAACACTTCTTCTTTACAATGTACAGGTGTTGCTTGTGGAGTAGAATGAAGAGGGGTTCCTGTGCCATTCTCTTAGCTAGCTGTGATGGCGTAATGGGAACTACCAGCTGTGATGGTAATTACGGCACCAGTGAAAAAGACGGAGGCTGTTTTTCTTCAGGTGGGCGTGCAGCTGAACTGATTTTTCATTTACATGTTTTAAGTAAGATGAAGGAGCTCCCCAAATGGGTTTGAGCCGTGCATTAGCAGGAGTGGATGCGTGGTTTTTTTCAAGTGTCGCTCTTTGTCACCGCTGAATTGTTTTAACACGCCTCTGCGCTCTGCTCTATTAAAAGAATCTGGAAGCATGTTTCGGAAATGATTGTTCCAGAGAACAATTCAAAGTGTCATTATGATTCGTCGTTAAAGAAATACTTTATTAATGGTCTTGTAAAGGAAAGCATAAGAGGGTGTGGTTTTGACATGACTACATGGCAATGCACCTTCAGAAAATGTTATGCAAATGTGATATTTAATGCGTTTCTTTAAAAATGAAACACTTATGGTATATCATTGGCCAAATGTTTAGGGTCGAATGAGGCCCATTTACACCAAAAAGGAAAACTATAAAGATAGCTATAACAATAACTATATAAGCGTACATGCCAACAAACAAAAACATTGTTTATTCTAAATTCGTGGTCTGTTTTGTACATTTACGTTTTAAATGTGCAAACCCTTTAAATTTTAATTGTCTGACAAGGTTTTATTGTTCATCTGTTGAAAAAAATTGCTGTGGAACACATCCTGTATCGCTATAGTTGTAGTTATGCTGGACTTATTATTAGAAATCATGTAAAAACATTTATTGTGGCATTATGCTGTTATCATTATCATTCTTTTTTTTTTGAGTTTCCATCTATTCTGGGCTCTTAAAGGGGTAGTTTGCTAAAGAAGATATTTTTAAGAATGTGGGAAACTAAACAGTTCTGTGGCATCTTTGCCTACCATAGTAGTTGTCTTCCCTACTATGAAAGTCAATAGTGCCCCAGAACCATTTCTCACAAACATTCTACCAAATATCTTTCTTTGTGTTTAGCAGAAAAACAAAGTTTACACAGTTTTGAAAGAACGTGAACATGACTTTCATTTTTGGGTGACCTATCCCTCTTGGGTGACCATGCGCCCGAAGTCATGTGTTTCAAAAGCTTCAAAAACATTTAATTTTGTAATGATAATATTAATATATAGAATAAATATTTTGACACAATTATATTTTGTTTACTGAATTAATTTCCAACATGTAAGCAAACATCTTGAGTTCAAAAGGTTTTAAAGATCATGAGAAACAATACAGTCAAGTGACCTTAAACTGTGACTGGCAATGTATGCATTTTTTTCTCAGTTTGTGTGTGTTCCCTGGGATCTGAACCCATGACCCTTGGCATGGCTAGTGCCCCACTTTATCAGCTGAGCTACAGGAACGCCTTTATTAATCAAATCTATTTTTGTGTCCATAAAATTTGTCCCCGATATGGTGCACATGAGAATTCATAAACATGAGGTTCTTGCAGGATATTATCTGGCATGGAGTTAGCCAGATAAATTTTCTGCAAAACACCCACAAACGTTACTCATTCGAAAGAAACTCGGTATACATATAGGCTTAAATCAGGACTATTAAAGTGTCACGATCAACAGTAGATACTGTATAATTTCTCAGGCTGAAACCTGAACAGCGAGGTTAAATCAGAACTTAGGAGACCGCAGGTACTCGCGGGAGCGAGTGACCGCGCGCACGGCCTTCTCTGTGTAATTGCGAAATGAGAAAGTTGCTTGGCTGTGACTTCTTAAACCTTTCACTAATGGCATTAAGATTTGAGCACTTTTCCCGGGGCCGTGCCAAACTAGAGGACTGGGAGAAGGCGAGAGGTTGAATGTATTGCAGATGGCACAATTCTATTCTGTAACCAAACCATCTGGAGTTTACTTAAACTGATGACTTCATTATCAAACACGGACCTTGTTGCCAATTACTATCCCTGCCACGCTCACACACACACGTGTGCTGACTGACACACACGCTAATGGCGACGGACAGATACACATACACACTGGCATGATTCAGCTTATGGCACCCATAAAGCAGCTTTGCAGGGACCGTTACGTGTCGGTGTGCACATGTTTGACTCTGGCTCTGGCAACAGTTGAAGTATTGTAATTTGATGACATAATAGTGTAAAATAGGCGTCTGTACGTGACCCGAGTACCTTTGACCCCTCACACAAAGGTCACACTGGGACCTTCTCTGACCCAGCCTTGTGAGTTTTTGTATCGCCGTCAGAGGTAATGATTTGACCTACTGTAATTTGTTTGGGGAGCCTCCTCAGAGACACCTGCAGGAACTGGGCGGGTTGGGGGGCGAACGCGGCCAAGTCCTTGCCAATTAAATCATTTTCCAGCGCGAGCCCTTCCAACACTGAAGTGTTGTGGTAATTGACGTTCATTACATCAGAACTGCATATTTCTTTAACCCGTATTAGATTTGTTGTACATGTGGTCTTGGCTGGTAAGTTTTTCACATACGGCTCTGTGAACGGGCAGCTACCGAGCGAGGATCTAACCACGAGCTGTACTACCGGCTTTGATGGAACACTCGGTTTGTTTGACAGTGTTTTGATGTTGCAGTTATAACAGCAGCTTCCCAGTCAAACATTTTGGGGATACACTGTATGCGGCTTGCATGAATGGACTATGCCTTTAAAGGGATAGTTTGCTAAAAAATGAATATTCTGTCATCGTTTACTGAACATTTCAGGCCTGCACAAAAGAAGATATTTTGAAGAATGTTGTTAACTGGACAGCAATGGCACCCATTCACTTGCATTGGTTTTGTGTCCAAACAATACAAGAGAATGGGTGCCACCGCTGCTAACTGTACCAAGTCATACAGGTTTGAAATAACAAGTGGGGGAGAATTTTCATTTTTGGGTGAACTATTCCTTTAACTATAAATAGGCGTGATTGCTTTAATGACCGCTCCAGGAACACACATTTAAAAATGAAAAGCACATTTCAAAAGCTCCTAATATACTATGTAAATATACACAGAGCATATCAGAAATCCTCACACTTTCTTGTATCTAGGACATTTTCATTGAGGTTATGTTTATAATATTGTGAGTGTTATTAAAGTGTTTTCCATCCATGTTGAGCCTCTTTAACCATCCCTCAGCATGGAGGAGTGCACCTAGTTAATTGTGTGCACTTGTAATGATCGTAGAGGTTTTTATTTGGCCAGCGGTTGTGCTCCACACCGGTTTCACACTTTCTCTTCACACGTGTGAGGGATCCAGGTGTCATGGCCTCCGCCAGCCAACTCGGCCCCGCGAATGAGCCCCAAACAGGAACGCTAGGGTGGAAAGAGAGCCCAAAAGGTTCACAGTTCACTTGATTATGGGCTGGCGGACACAGCTGCGGTTTGTGCCACTTCATAAAAATTGTCATCTGTTTCACAACATATAGCAGAGTCATGCTGTTACGTGGCATTATGGGATTGGTGCAGTTTCTGTCAGAAGCGAAGAATTGGCGGAGAGCGAGAGAATGAAACGGGAATCCATATTAGTTTGTATATTATTTATATTACAAGTTATGCAATATAAATTATATGTTCATATGTTCATGTGTATTATTGCACATAATTAATGTAATTGTTTAATTACAGGATTTTTTAAATACACACATGAAGACACTATTTTGAAAAACAAACCCATTGTACTTTGACAACTTGCCCCAATAACATTTTAACACACCTCCAGCCTACCTGAATTTAAAAAGAACTGCTAATTTTTGTTGAAAAAAATACATTAGATGAATGTTTACCAGTGTTTCCGTTGTGTTTACATGCTTATTGAAATCGTAACATACAAAAGCACTGCTAGGATTTTTTTTTTTTACAAGTAATAGGCATTTTTCACATGACGTCACGCATCTTCCGTTCTGCCGCAAATCAGCGCATCGTTACTTCCGCTAGCACCTCAGAAGGGACTTAACCAAGTCCCTTGCACAGCTGCAACAAATACGGCTAGATGATGTACAACATCTTTCAGACAAATTTTCGCTTATGACAAAGCTAGATAAAGGATACAAATACTTCCTAGAACAGTACCTGTTTGATTATGAAGGCAAGTGTTTTGGTTTCTTTTTGTGTTAGCCAAGGTGCTAGGATAAGTACTTGAATAAGTGTTCAGTCAGTTTTTCTGTCACTGTTGTTAAAATCCAGCGCGACGGCAAAACAGAAGTTTTTCTTCTTCTTGTTTGTTGTGAGACGGATGCACTGCTTTGCGAGAAGGCTGAGAAGGGCTTATTGAACTTTTGACACAAAACCACATAGTTACCGTGATTTTGCCATTCCCTATCTAGATTGTTCATAATTGTGACATTATAATATGTTTTTTATATATAAATATGTATTTTTTTACTGAAATGATTTTTTTTAATCAACATGGTTGTAATGTTAATGTGATTCATTGTGATTCATATATTCTGCAAACTGTAGAGTAAGCTTTTGGGGGAATGGACCAGGTTGGGTTACGCTAACATTTATAACCATTAAAATGTTGGCATGGACCGCGTTTCATGAAATCAAACATTTAACCAATGTTTTCATAGATCATATTTTTCTATATACAGTTGTGACAACAAACAATAAACTCTCCAGCACACGATCACATGGACATCTGTACGAGAGCTTTTTCTAGCTTTAGCTCTGTGTCTATCTGCTTGCTGTCTAGTGCCTAAACACACAGCTCCCTTCTAAGGTAGCATCCTTACTGTCTTGAATATTGTCAGATCTGGAGCATTCTACAACATTTCTGTGTGCCGGTAAGATAGAATTGCACTCCCATAAGCATATAATATAAGGCACGGACTGAAGCACATGTTGAGTTAAACCATCAACATTGGAAATAATGTTGAAATATAAATACTTTGAATGGCTTTTTTCTCTCTAAGATCATCACAGTGCACTATGGGATAGCCTTTTTAAATGCGTTAATATGTCATCTCTATAGGCAGCTCACTAGATGTTTGAAACAGATCCTGTGAGACTGATTAAGGTTTATTCATTCCTGTTATAATGATAAAGATGCAACAGCCAATTGGTGCTCCGAACAACTAAACAAATACATTTTTGTTCTTTCAGAGTGCGTGACCTCTTAAATCTGGCAAGGGGTCCATGTGTCGCAAATGCCCCAAGGTTGTATCAGTTTCTTTTCCTCACTGAAGTTAAGTCGTCTCCTTCTTGCATTTTGTTTGTGAAAGAAATTGAAGTTTTTTAAATGGCATTTGTCCCTGGCCGCATAAAGGTTCGGCTCGGGGCTGAACAAAGCGAGCTGTCAACCGGTCAAGGTCTCACTTCATAATTAACTTCTCCTGGGGCACACTGGCCATGTGGCCATGTAGACCACAGTGAATACATACTCTCTCTCTTTTTCTCTCTGTGTGTCTGTCTGTCTCTCGCTCTATTACGCTCTGGACTTGAAGAACGTTCACTGTTTGACTTCCCTGGCAAAGACGGGATTTTTGTCAGGATGACTTGTTGAAACTGTATTCTGAGGTTTGCTATGTTTGCAATAAAGATAAAGGTCCTTTGAGGGTTTTTTTGGGCAGTGCGTTGTTAAGACGGAAGACCTGATGGAAAGTAAAATAACAAATGAGATCCCTTTAATGTGTTATTTGTTTATTCTACATATCAATGAGAACATATAGTGGACAAATTGAGACGTTTACTGTTCTGCTTCTCAGATTTGTCTTTTGGGGGAAAAAAACGTTTTAGTTACGTAAAACAGTATCAAAAATGTGCCTAAATACCAAAATCTGTGATCTAAGGTTGGAAATGTGAGTACACTGTAAAAATATATTTACTGCAATTATGACCGTTCCATAAAGTACAAATTCATTTCACAGTCATTTCAAAATAGAAAGAACTTGGATAGAAATAACTTCTGCATAGTTTTTTTTGACCGGTTTAAAGTAATTTTAACAAGGTTTTAAATAGTTAAAAATAGTCTGTTGAAATAACATGCAAGGCAGCTTGATAATACATTTTTACAAACATTTCTCACGAAAATATTCCAAGTTTATGTGGGGTATGCTTTTTGTACATCACCCAGTTGTGTATTTAGTTGTTAAGACATTTCAGAAGAATCATATTAAAACAAAGTAATGCGTTTTGCATGGTCCTCTACAATAAAAATATTTCAGCAAGCATCCTGGGCTGTTAAAGACTATTCCTCAATGTTTAAATTAATAACAATAACGTGTTGTGTTGTGAGTAAAAACGACCATTGGATAATACGTCTGGTGTTTCAAAGCTCACATGTTATTATTTGAGTATTAACAGGTAATATTGACCCAAGACGCCGTAGCAGCTTTTCTTTGGAACCTTTCTCCATACTCCAGGTGAAAAGTTCACTTAAACCTTACAGAATAAAATAAAAAAGATGAAATGAAATGAAACAAGAACAGCAATGAGAAAAAGACCTGTGGGGTGACTATCCAGTCGCTGCTGAGTGATGTTTATCGGCTCCCCGTTGCCACCCAGGTCTCCCTCAAGAACACCCGGACTGGAATTCCAATGCGTCTTATCAGAGACCCCATCTCTGTACAGGAGGGGCAAGTTTAGAAGGTTTGTGTGTGTGTGTGTGTGTGTGTGTGGGGGTCATTGTGCAAGCCTGGATTAGGTAGAGAGGAAGCAAACTGTTGGGGTTAGTGGTTCATTAGTGTTTACTAACAATCGCTGGATGTCAGAAAGGTCTCGAGAGAAGAAAAGATGTTTAGGACCAGAGATTGGTTTTTAGGGTCATGTTTTACAACTTATTACACAAAGAGATAAAGGATTAGCCCCCGTCTCTCATGCGCACACACAAGCTCTTTTGCTCTCTGGCTCGATCTGGAACTGATCTCAGAGAGTGACCTGAAGCTTGATTAGGTCAGTACAACACAGCCGATCTGCGGTGGCTGTAAAGGACTTCGACTCTAATGGTCGCTAATCCAACTAGCATGCTCTCAAAGCATGTGGCTCACTTTCTCTCTTTACCTCACTGCTAGCTAGAGGTTAAAACCATTAGGTTTTAAAGTTGCCGTCATTAAATGTTGCCTATGGTATCATCAATTATTGCCCAGGTCAGATTTAGCTTCTAAGAGGACAATTGCAGAGATACAGATCTCTTCGGCTTGCATGCTTCATCAAGCAAATAGAAATAGTTTGAAGGGATTTCAAAGCATTAGTGAATTATTGAGGCATTTGTTTTATACAGAACATTGTGTTGATAGATGTTAAAAGTTAAGTTATTACAATATCATACTATGGTCACTTATAAGCCAATGTATCAAATTAATTTGAAATATCAGGTAGGTGTTTTGTCACTTTTATAATTGGATAATTAGATTAGATTAAATTACAATGAAAAAAAGTTTTGTCCAAAAGTAACTTTTATTTGAATTATTTCATTGCTCTCCATCTGAAACCTTGTATCTTCTTGTTTCGTGATTTTTTTTTGTATTAATCATTAAATGGATGTAAATGTTGTAATGAATGTTATGAATGTTTGTCAACTTTGACAACACAGTATGCAATCATTGAAAATGTTCAGTGTTTTTTCAATTTCCTGAAAAACAGCACATTTGGACATACAAGGTTTCAGAAGAACAGCAACGATTAGTAGACCTTATTTTTTAAGATTTTTCTTGTAGATGTGTTTACGTTTTTTTTTAATCTAGGTCAGCCTTAATCATGACAGAAAACCATTTTTATTTTTATTTATTATTGTGAGTCAGCAAACAATAGGAAATCTCAAGCAATATTCTTCAAGAAAGCAAATGCAGCATTCTCTTGGTGGGTGTGTGAGTAATGCCTCCATAAAACTTGTTTTATCGCCCAGTTCTAAAGACCATATTTTATATGTTACAGTAAATAGGTGCACCCTTCATACTGAAATTGAAAATGCAATAATGGTTAAGCATATACATTTATTTTATATGACTGAACATCAAAGGCCCAGCTGAACGTAGTTGATAAAGAGATAGTTCAACCATTTCTCCTTTTTTGCAGACAGGTTGAGAGGTCAAATCTATTTTGTATTGTGATTGTATTGAAAGGCCTGCTGGTATAAATGTGTTTTGTATTAGAAGAGAGAATTTCATAGATTAACTTTTTGTTGAGACAATCGAACAAAATTTGCATTTAAAGCATTTTAGGATCAAGATTTAGGACTTCCACCTACAGCATTGATTTTTTTTACAAGGTGATATGAGTTTTTTTTTTTAAATAGAAATAGCAGCTACACTGTACAAATTTGCTGTAAATTTGCAGCAGGTTTGCCAGTAACTTACTGTAGATTTTATTACTACTTCATATTTTCCTATAAGGAACTACTTTTAATTTGAGTTGAACTTCATTTTAATCAGAATAAAAACACTGTGACTTTTGATATTCAAAATGAGCAAGAAGAGATTTACTGGCATTACACTACAAAAAATGACATTCTTCCTGAGCATCTTTGTTTGTCTAATACAAAAAATATGTAAAACTTCATAAATGACTACACATGAACACGGCAAGAAAAGTAACCTAAAAGCATTAAAGGTCTTTTCACATACAGTCCGAAATTTTCGTATGCATTTTTTCATAGTTGGCTCTCGATTGTAAGGTGTCTCTGAACTGTTATAACAGGCCACTCAAAATGCTTTTTATGACGAATGTTGTAAATGTGATTGACAGAACGAGAGGTCGAATTTAGTTTTCAACATGCTAAAATTTCGGACAAAAATTTTCGGACTCAATTTGCAATGGCCTTGAGTCTTTTTTAATGTATTTTAAAATATACATAAAAAATCTTTAAAAAACATTAACATTCTTCTCGACATTATACATGAAAATCGTTTTCTTTATAAGTGTCAAGGTGAGATTTGACAGTTGTGGTGAAATTGTTCTGTAAACATTTTATTAATTGTTACTTTGTTTCCACCATGTAAAAATTAATCCCTTGTAATATTGTTTAAGAATTTGACATTTTTGGTGTTCAATTCAGTAAATTGCTAAGTATCTTAACGTTGTTATTACTATTTAACAGAGTTTTTAATGACGTTTCCATTGAGACAACTAACCCAGTGTAAAAAACATGCCGTGATAAATGAACTGTAGTCCATTTCACTAATGCATACAATATTCAATTTCACTGCATTAAAACGTGACAACTAACCCCTACCTCCCTTTCCTTTGCTCCCTTTTTAAAAGATCTAATCGGTTATGTTTCTGTGTGTATTCTAGCAAAAGTCACCAAAGGAAATAAGTTGATTTCAGTGTGGTAATGGCTTTTGAAGTTATGTATCCTGTCTCATTCCATAGCTTGTGGTGGGCCGTGACCCCGAGCTAAAGAGGTGGATTGTGTATATCTATGCACTCGTGTGTGCGCTAGATTGTGTCTATGCGAAAGTGTGTGTGTGCACGGAGGAGAGAACAAAAACAGTACAAAGTTGACGGTCAGTGTTTCTGACTTGATAGCCGGTTTGCCCTCTCGTTCACCTTTAATCCCTGATGTGACTGGGGTCACGGAATGGTACTGCGGGGTTTAACCCAAATGACTCGATGGACTGTGGAAATCCCATGTAAAATTGTGTCACTCACTGGCAAACACATGGCTTTTCCTTTCTCGGCTGGTATGGGCTAAACTATGAAGCAGGCATCACAAAAGGAATGGTGCAGATACTAGACGGCATTAAATTGAACGAGACCAACATGAAAAATGGATGGTGTCAACGCTGAGGCTGATGAGAAAGAAAAATCGTTGGATGGTGGTCTGTTTAGCTCATTTCTTGAAGGTCTGTCTTTCTCTCTCTGCTGATGTGGAAACAACTTCTTGCAACAGCATGAAAAAGCCAATTAAAATTTGGGCAAAAAGCCTCATTAGCTCAAGGGTCCCTTCACTCTATGATTAATACTAGTTGCTTGGTCGTCTTAGCAACACCCTTAATGCGTAATGTGCCTTCTCTTATCGGCCTGACTCCCACGGACAGATTCTGACTGACAGACACACAGACAGAATGATAGAGAGATAATGTTGTATACGAATTTTAACCGTCCTGTGTGCATTCAGGGCTGATAAATTTGTAGAATCTGAACCCACGTCCAACACTATTCTCTTGGACGTTGTAAATTACACGCTCAATAACAAATCTCACAGAATTTTGCTATTTCACAATCGGCTGGACTATGTATTTAAACAGCTGCTGTGTGCTGTGAAACTTCAGCTGATCACTGTGAACCGTCTTGTCACAAAATACTTAGAGCGTAACATTGAGTGTAATGGTGTGTCTCTGAAGGATAAAGTGCAAACAGTTTTTTTGTGGCCTCTAAGATAATTTAGGGTTTGTGACACTGCATGTCAACACTTTCTGAGAAAGAAAGCTCCAATTTCCAAATGAGAAATGTTTCTAGAAATGGAAAAAGATTTTTAATAGATTTGTTTTGAAGCTTTAAGGCCTAGGCAAGGTACAAGGACCCGGGTTGTAAATCTTCGCTTTTCAAAAATAAATTGACAAAAATAGAATAAAGAAACTAAAACAACAGACCATCATCCAACATTGCCACATCAAAATTGATTTCCTGTTTTAACATGGACACATTTCCGCACATTGCCTTTTTGGATCACACCTCTAAGAACATCAAGTTCAAGAGTAAAAGAGAGAAATTTCACGCAAACAAACATCGCTAGAGATGAGTGCGATAAGGTGCTAGAAAGCCCAAATTGGGATGTGGGAGGCCAAGCTTGGAGTGAGTAAGGTGCAGAGAACAGTCCGGCTAAATAAAGTACCTCCATTAGGGGACTGGAGGCAAGAGTGCCCGCTCTTCAAATCTGCCTAATGGGCCGACTGGGACTTTCATGTGATAAATGTTGTTTATATTAGGCCTCAGGACCACTACATTACTGTCCTTTAAATGCCTCTTGGCCTAGTTGAAGTTGGGTGTTTCTAAATTCTTGAGGGTCCTCCTATGGAGTGACTGTGGAGAACGGAAAAGGACGGTAATTGAGCAGAAGTAGGTGAAGTAGTGGAGTGTGGAGTGGAAAGTATGTGGCCGGTGTGGTCACCCGAGGGTCCCAAGCAATGTGAGTTTTACCTGAGCTTGGGCTGTTGAGAGCAAACGCTGCCCCCTAAAGGCCTGGCTATGCTACTGCTTGTTGCTCGATCAGGTGTTGACTGATAAACAGTTGCAGGCTAACCAATGTTTCTATTAAAGTAAACAATACGTCAATTATTTCAATCTTTTATCAATGCATTATACTTTTATTCTGTGTTAAAAAGAATGGTTTGCTGATCAAATAGTTTCACCGAATGCAAGTGCATGTTTATTTCCAGACAGGTTTTCCAAACACTCTCCTCCACCCTACTTTTCATTTAAATTTGGAATTCGGAAATTTACATTTCTTTGTATATAATTGTAGAGGTCATTTGCCAAACACATCATTATAAATCATGATTTTTTATGTTTTTCATGTTTTGTGCATTCCACGTTATAGCAATCAAATTGCAGTTACGTTGTTTCGAATAAGTAAAAATAACAAAACATACTGTTTACTAACACAAAACCACAAGGAACATTTTTAAGAACATCATTTTTAAAAACTTAAATTGTAAATTTACCGTCCATTTTTTTAAAGAATGATCAGGACTTTTAAATAATATATGCATTTGGTGGTTGACTTAACTAGACATGACTTAAACTCTCTCTTCAGGGACTCGACACATAATCCTTTCCATCATGTCATGACGCTGTCCATGAGAGGTGCATTGGTACCTTACGAGTGACTGGTTTTGTCTTGCAAAACAATGACTTGGACCCGTGTGTGGCGTAAAAGCTCACCGCCTCACTCCGTTGGGTTATGCGAGAGCACAGCTGCATGGCAGTGTGCCTTCACAGGTCAGCTGACGCCTCAGTTGGCCGCAGAGCAGTATGGATGTGTATACTGATACTATTATGAATCATGAGAGATGAAGCTTTACACATATTTGACAGCAGGGAAAACGGTTTTGGATTCGGCACGCTGCAGTCTGCCTGACTAACAAGGTCTCTTTTGGCTTGCGGTTTCGATTCAGGTGAGATTCTCCTATTCCTGCTGTGTCTCAACAAAAGGATCTGCTCCGGATAAACCAGAAGCACAAGTCAATAAAGAATATGAAGCCCGTCCGCTCTGCGCCGTACACACATTATAACCTCCCAAACTTAATTCAAGTCATGGTTGTTCCATTGGAGAGGCGGTGTTACGTGACAACAGACCACTCAACACCGTTTCCTAAGAAACAAGCGTGTGGTTTCTTGTTTTTAAATATATGATTGTCTTATAAAACCTTGGGGAGGTAGTTGTGCACGAGAGCCAAAAAGTAAAAAGGGAAAAAAATTGTGTTGAAAAGACTGACGATGCAGCCCAGGGAAAGAACCGGAGCACGTGTAAAGCGTAAAAAGCTCATCGCAGTCGATCAGGCAGCCGAAACTTTCAGGCTGGTTTTCCCATCCAACCTGAAGCGTCTGGATCGATTTTTATGTTGTGATACCCCATAGAAAGGCTTTATTGCAAGCAGGTAAAGGGTATTTTTATAGTATAGTATAGGGGAAGATTCAGATTTTTAAAGATGGTGGTATTTCCCATAACAAATGGAAGTAATTAGCCGTTCACAGAAGAAAGTTTGGGAATCAGGTCATTTGGAGCGCCGTGCACTGTTTCTTATACAAGTTTCAGACTTTTGCAATGGACAGTTATGTTTCAAAGGAAGTAGAATTGCAAAAATCCCTGCGGATCGTTGTGATTTGAAATGGTGTGAGAGAGAAAGAGGATCTATAGGCAAAGAGCAGAAACGGGAATAAAAGAGAGAAACAGACACAATGTAGACTTCGGAAAACTCAGACTTAATTAAGAACTGGGAACATGCCAAGCAGACAAAAGTAATTGTTCGAATTTATCTTGGCCAATGCCATTCCCATATGTGCTGACGACATGTTATGATTTAGATTTAGTTATGACATAAACATAGATTGACTTAGATGTGGGAGCAATGCAGCAGGGCCATTATAAACACCCATTCCTTACATAACGATAATATTATATGGTACCTTATGTAAAAATCAGGATCTCTGGATGAATGCGCAAGTAAATCTGTTCAACATATAGAGCACATTCCAAAGGGCGTTGCAAGTGAAATCACTCCGAAACGGCCAGTTGCTTTCGCTTTTTCACACTTAGAAGCCTGTGAAAATCCTAAGCTTTTGCCCATGTTTATCCGCTCAATTAATCGCCCATTTGGCTGTATATGACCCTTAGGAGAGCAATGAAATGTGTCTTTAAATCGATGTATGTGTTGATATTATTTCATATTAGGCCCCTTCCTCTCGGGACTGTGCAGAAATATGCCAAGCCAAATGTTAATGAGTCCCACCTGTAACACTGTGAACACTTTTCGCTCTTTGGCACTTGTCTAAATCTAAGGATATAACCATATAAATCGTACAAATATGCATACATCCACATGGAAGACAGGACTCATCAGGGTTTCATTGGTAAATTGCTAATATGATGTAAAAAATCCCCATGAAAATGTATGAATATATTGCATAATATATAGGTCTAAACCGCTTCAATTTTGTATTGTTTTTCTGAATTGACTATTTATTGACAATTTAAAATGATCCTTTACATTTTTTTATTGTTAGGGTGACTGTGCCAGTCCTGAGATGTGTTTTTGCTCAATTTCAAGAGACCTCGATCTGGAATGGAGTTTCTAATTAATTTCATGTAATAAATAAATCTCTTTATTTTCAGCTAGTCATCTATCTATCGGTTTTAAAATAAATAGGTTTGTTTATTTTACACATGGTTTTATAGTATTACATATGTGGGGTCTGACAGAAAATCTTATGGAATGTCAGTAAATTGTTTGCCCAAGGGTTTCCTCTCCATGTGATGGAGATTTCTTTGCATAATCAGATCTAACTAATAATTCCACCTTTAATCTTGCCGCAAACGGAAAACATGCAGTTACGTATATCTGCAAGGATTTAGTTGGGACTTTAGTGCAAGCTGAGCAAAGAACCGCTTAACTTTCTAACCTTACCTCTCAGGTGGGTTCCCGCCCCTTGCAGCCTCTCCTTCCAGAGCGACATCTGACTTCCAGCTAGAAATTTGGATCTCTGGAAAAAAGCACTTTCCCCTCACAATAAGGTGAATGGCAGTCAGCATCGTTGTCACTAATTTGGCAATCCCATGATGCTTATTCCTGAGTTTCGTATGAGCTTGTGCTGAAAGATAGACTGTTTATTGGCCTCGTTCAAAGAAGATTAAGTTACAACTAAGGTTTCATTAGCATTAAATCACAGTGCAAGCCATCCACCCCCAGCAGGACAGTGCTTTTCTTTTAGCCCCCAAGCTGGTATTCCACTGGTCTGTGGGGGGGGGGCGGGCTTTTCAGATTGACTGAATGCTTGAGATCGCTGGCTCTTGTCCTTCAGGGTCTTTTTGCCTTCAGTAAGACTTAGCTCTTAATTGTGTGACTAAACCAATTGTTCTCTTAATTGATGCCACTTAACCTCTTCAGCGGACTCCCCTCAGGTGTGCCACAGGTGAGTTCCCTGAGTCCCATGCAGAACCTGACAAGTGACGTCAAGCGACGATGCTTGTAATAACATTTTAAGATGATATTGAATTTCCTTTACGATGGAGTAGTTTTGACCGTTGTTCAAGATCAAGAAAAGGAATACAATCCTTTCGATCTCAAGGTATATACAGGACTTGAATTTAGACAAAAATGTGACAAAATATTAATGTACTTTTTTTATTACAATGTAAACTTATATTTAAAAAGGGTTTTGAAAAGTGTTTGGACTAAATAATGAAGAAATGCAGCCAATAAGAGTCCAGCACAGATCATGACATAAAAAAATGGGTCACACTTTCCTTGAAGCATGTATGTATAATGCATTAAAAAAGTAGTTTTAAAGCATTGTGATGCACCTTTTAATGCATTTTATACGTCTTATAAATAATTGTTATTACTGTGACTATATATTATAATACTTAGCAATTTATTGTTACACTACACATTTTAAATTGGTTATATTTCTTAACAACTACATATAAAGAATTACAACACACATTATGAAGAATTACAATGCATTTTACCCTTTAATAACTCTTTATAATGCTTCATAAATACATGCTTCAAGGAAAGTGTTACCAAAAAAATGTCCCAGGGTAACATGCATTTTTTCCCTTTTGTTTTATTACTATTTATTTCCCATAGTAAATTATGTTCTTACAATTTATTTATTACTAAGAAGACTGAGCAAGTGATTAGCCAGTTGTTTATCATGAACATAATAAAGGCACTACACCTTTTGTCGTAACATGTGTGAGAATAAAAATGAGACCTATAAACGTAACATAACCAATTAAAGTTGTATTCTTGTGAATTTCCTTTCAGCTAGAAGCGATATAAAGCCTCATCTTACTGGCTGTTGCCATAATAGGCCATAACATGAATTGGCTGCTCGTAAATATAAATATTTGAATATGAACCTGCACACAGGGAAATGACCCTGTGAAAAAGCCGAGGCAAAATTCCCTCCACAGAATTTACGACTGCTAGGGGTATAGCCAATACTTTTATTGTGGTCTTACAGTAGATCTGGTCAATGGTACATGAATGCCAGAAGCAATGAGGACTATAGGGTTGCAGGAGAGAAAAATGGATTTTATATTTCCACGTCTTTTTTCTGACCCTCTGAAGTAGTACTTTATGGCTGACAAATCTTCCGTCAGTTTCCCTTAGTTTCCCATTAATTTATTGTCACAGAATGCGCCGGGCAGCAAGGCGGCTTTGAAGAGCCCGTTTCCTTAAAATCCTGGAGCACCTGTGAAACCGTTTCATTCTCGGAGTGGCATTTCAACATTAATTCCTCATTTTGACGAATTCACAGGCCCACGGTGTACCGCGGGGTGGAGGTGCAGGAACCCCGAGCTCAAGTGAGATGTTCCAGAAAGAAACGCCCTCCGACGGAACGGAAAAAAGGTTGTTCTCACCTGAAGCAGCCATTTGTCTTGGCGTTTGCCCAGCGCTAAACCGCTGTGTATGTTTCTATGGTCTCGGCGGACCTGAATGTGCACCTCAACCACTTAATGTGGAAGGAGAACCGAAGATCCCCGTAATAATCTTGAAATTGTGAAACCACACCATTTCCTCACACATGAGGCTAACATGAGAAAAGCACATTTCCTTAAGCTCTGGCCATTCAATACTGTCGTGAGAATGCCAACTCATCAGCCAGACTCACAGTTAATCACACGGGGGTATATGATGAGGTACTTGACCTCAATGAGGTTGCGTGTCTAAAAAAAATTTGACCCACGACCACAAAACCAGTCATAAGGTTCAATTTGTTGAAATTGAGATTTATACATTATCTGAAAGCTGAATAAATAAGCTTACCATTGATGCGTGGTTTAGAACAACATTTGGCCAACTATTTGAAAATCTGGAATCTGAGGCTGAAAATCACCTTCAAAGTTGTCCGTCAGAGACGGTGTAGCAGGCTCTCTATCGACTTACCGCTGTTATGACATTGTGGAGAGTAGATGAGCTCAAAAGCAGAAATTCTAAGCTTTACTTACATATCAAACTTGAGTGGGCAATTCCCAAAAAGCGGGTATCAACGAGACAAGTTTGTCGGCTAGAAAAAGTTTTGATCTATACGGTACAACATTTACAAAATATCTTCATGGAACGAGATCTTTTAGGGCTGTCAAACGATTAATCGTGATCAATCGCATCCAGAATAAAAGTTTGTTTATTATATATGTATGTGTACTGTGCATATTCATTTTGTATAAATAAACACAAAAAAACACCTAGATGTATATATATTGAGAAAATGTTTAGATGTATTTATTTATATTTACCAATAATTTAAATTATATACATATATAAGCAATTTTTGTTTATATTTGATATTTTTCTGACATATGTACATGTATGTGTAGGTGTTTATAAATACAATAAGAATATGCACAGTATACATACATACTGTATATTATACACAAAATTTCATTCTGGATGCGATTAATCGTTTGTCAGCGCTATATCCTAATGATTTTCGGCTAAAAGAAAAATGTATAATTTTGACCCATAAAATGTATTGTCGGCTATCGCTACAAATATACCAGTTTTACTTATGACTGGTTTATAAATACAAAATGAATATGCACGTTAAACAGACATATGATGTTAACACAAACTCTTATTCTGGATGCGATTAATCACGATTAATCGTTTGACAGCCCTATATTCTAATGATTTTCGCCTAAAAGAAAAATGAATAATTTTGACCCAATATACCCGTGTTACTTATGACTGGTTCTGTGGTCCAGGGTCACAAATACTGGAATCACAGATCCGTGCCGTGTAGCTTAAACGCCTCATCTGTTTAAACCTAAAGGTGACTGTCACAACCCTGAGGGCTTGACCCGATCCGTATCTGATAAAATTCAAGGGCTAATCCCTCGTCTTGTTGCTCACCTGCACGGCAACAAGATGGAAAAGGTTGACACATTCCTCGCGCCTCATTTGAGAGAACGGGATAGAGCCGGATTACAGGCTGCTTTTGAGACAAGCCATCGCACAACCGGAAAATACAAAAATACCTGAAAAAAAAGAATGTTGGGAGCTTCTCCAGGATAGAAAACTCTCAGGAGAACTTCCTGGATCATAACTTGGGATTAAACTCATGTCGCTGACACAAAGAAGGCTCTGCTAATTTATGGGAGGGATTTACCTGTGAGGCCATAGTTGCATAAGGAGGGGATGGTCTGTGTTGGTCCTCTCTGATTAACTGTAAGTGGATGCAAGGTCCACATGTTATCACAACCATATGGGGTGTAGGTTACGAACATTACAATTTAGTGTCGGTTTGACCTTTAGAAAGCATGTCCTTGAATCACCACTGCTGTGGAGTGTGACACATAATTGCAGATCCGAGTTTGTTGTTATTGCAGAGGCATGATAACATACCGTATACACTATATGTTTGTAACCAAACAACATTGGACACCATTGACTTCTTTTGTATGGACATGACACCACTGAGACATTTCTTGAAATATCCTCCTGTGTGTTCCACAGAAGAGTCATGCAAGTTTTGAACAACGTGAGGGTGAATAAATGAAAGAAATGTTATTTTTGGGTGAACTGTTCTTTCGAAAAGTACATAAACTGTACATTTTATACGAGAACATCTTTTATTTGATAAAATATGTAAACCAGGATTTCTTTTAGTAAATCATTTGTTTACCATAGTGTTTGAAAGGACACGTGGGTAAATAAATGACGACACAAATCTTCTTTTTGTTTGCAGCTGAATGTGTTCTTCAGTCACTCTGCAGTTCAGAATATATATGTGGATTTAGCAGTTCACTGGAACATGTGTGAGAAGAGAAGGGTGGAGTTGGACCCTGAAGCGGTGTGTGATCAGACCACTGATCGTGACTGAGCGGTGAGGCCCCGGCAAGGTGGGTCCCAGGCCTGCAGCGAGGTCCTGGGGAGTCATTCCGAATGCTGTCCATGACATAGCACCGGCTGATGTGTGCGTGGTGTGCGTGCTCTCCTGCTCTCCTCACCCGGCCTGTCTCACCTCTGCCGCAATGGAAGTGCTGGAGTTTTGACAGCTGGGTTTGGAGCGCTCTGATGGCGGTCTGGGGGAAAAGGGCGTGTGCTCGACATATGTGTGAGCTTGTGTGCACTTTCACATCAGGTGTATGTGGATTTCTTGTGTGAAACTGTCTAATAATGTTGTCTTTTTGACTTACAAAAGGCTGATGATTTGAATGTGTTTTTCCCCACAAATAACGTTAAGATTCAAGATTGCATTTGTCACACAGTTATATAAATATTGCACTGGAATGAATTCAAACTCCTATAATATGAGATAAAACTAACATATAAGGTAGGCCTAAGTACAAGATAAAGCTGAGGTGACGTAGGAATAAAACAAACAAAAATATACTAAATCTTAAGTATATATTTCTAATTAAAATGTAAGGAGTGGGAAGAAATGAAAAGGATGTTGTAATTATGATAATGGTAAATATGTATTAACATTTATATATTTATTTTAATGATATAAGGACAACATAAAATTTGTTATAATACATTTATTCTATATTATTCTTTATTTTTTATATATTATTTCACAAAAGGAGCAAAGAGGATTTTTTAAAGATGAACGAGACTATATATTATGTTAAAAAAATGCTTTCACATGCACTTTTGTAATATGACATGACAATTAACAGTGATCTTTATTAATTAATAACTTACTTATTAAAATTCAATAACTTTTGCGGAAATCCAAATGTGAAGTTTGACCTAGGAAGTAAGTCTCTACACATGTTTGTGCTTTTAAAGTTTTATAATCACTTACGTTGGTTGAACACTTTGCACACCTCAGACCGATGCTTAACCTTGTCAAACAAAATGTTTTAAAATACGTTGGCACATACTCCTCCAGAACAACTCATATGTTCTATTGGCAATTCTGTTGGATTCAACTCCACCATTTATGCTATAGACAGGGTGGAGATGTGAAGTTTGTGCATGCACGTTTGTAGTACGTGTGTATGAGCCGGGGTTGTGGGGGAAGTTACAGTACTGTGCATCGCCCTCATCAACGGGGCTGGAGCTTTGGGAATAAAGCTGGAATGTGGACTGAGTGGGGGCTGGCGGGCGGCTCAGCCCTGTTGGGTTGCAGCGAGCACGGCCTGGCTGGCCACATGAGTCTCAGCTGATCCAATGTGAACCACGACAGCGATCTCAAGGCCGACAAACCCTGCCACCTGCAGTACAGGAGACATCCTCTCCGTATAGAGAAGATTAAAGTCAACCTCCAATCGTCATATCAGTGCTAAGGATCTAAAAATGCCATCTAACCTTGAAGTGAAATCTATATTTGCACAAAATACATAACTGCACTTGACGTCAGCCAGATGTTGGCAAAGTGCAGATGGCCAATAAACTTGCTTATGAGGTCAACACAACTCAATTGAGTTGTATTTCAGCAAACACTGTATGCACATGATGTATTAAGAAGGCAAATTGCCTTATTGTTTTTATTGGCAGGGACGGGCTCTTTCACAGCTGTGAATTCAAACAGACGGAAGAGTTTTGGAGGAAGGTGAATCGGTCTTACGGCACGCCAGGCACCTGTGCAGCAAACAAGTCGTGTTCCCGCAGTGTTACCGTAACAATGTTGCACGTTTTTCCGTCAGCGCGCATTCGCCTCTGATGATTTCTCGCCAAGCAATAAAACCTTCACACCTTCCTAAGTGCTTTATGGCACTGGTACCTTGACTCTAGTTTACAGACCAAACACTGTTTCTTATCAGCAAAGCTGACACAGGAATGAGGACCAGGAAACAATTCTGTCCCACCGAGGAGGAATGCGGTGACATACCTCTTGTTTTGCTAATTTACTGTAAGGAAAGGTTAGCTAATAATTACTCTGACCTTAACATCATTACAGAAGATTACCTTCATTAGAAAGACTTGTGTTGTTCCATCTTTTGGCTAAGCCAATAAAACCTCTGAAAAAGGCATGTCGGGCTGTGTTCTTGCTTTTCACATGTGTCCTGTGGGAAGGAAAGTGAATCAACGTTGAACCTACTTTGTTTCTTTTTTCCTGCTGTTTTTCAGGATGGTCATAACCTTAGGTGGTTGCTCTCTCGTGGTTGAATCAGGAAGCAGTTCCCCTTTTCCCCCATTTTGCCCAAGAAGCTCATAAAAACACAGGACATCCTGTGGACTTTTAATGACACTGTGCGCATTGTAATGAAATGAGTCAAATAAACACTCCCGGTCATGTCAACCAATAAACAAGCGCAACCTGGGGAAGGGGTGTTTTTATGTATCTTTATCATTCATCCCGTTTTATGTAAAGGTCATTAAATGGTCCACCTGGCGAAGTTTTCCAAGCAAGCAGTGAATAAAACGCCACGAAACCTATGGGTTGATCAATCTTCCGATTATTCTTGGTGCCAGCTGCTTCGCACTCCAAGCTGTGGTTTTGGTCCCAGTGGAGTTTGGCCAGTAGGACTCTGGTGTTGCCACGCCACCAGGTGGTTAATCCATATCATTGCTTGTTTTGCGTGATTTACTGCAACATTTCAGTGTGGAATTTAAAGAAAACAGATGGTTAGATGACAACCCGAAATGACCACATCTTGTAAACTCTCAAGAAAAACATTCGACCACATCAGCAGATATTTCGCAAAACATAATTATATGATTACCATTGATTTGTATCACCAAACAAAAGCAGATGAACAGGATGGTGACTTTAATCTTTCCTCTTTGTGGTTTCGTTGCTCTTGTTTTGACCGTTGGAATATGAGTGAAATGTATTATGCCGGACGGTCAAAAGCCATAATGAAAGTGGCGGATTTGCCAAAACAAGAAACCAAGAGGGTAGATAAAAGATTTTATTTTGCTCTTGTGTTTTAAATTCCTCAAGACGTTTCCAGACACAAGCCATTAAAAAATAATTCCGAAAAAATGAAGGGGCTGCAGAAATCGAGTATTTAATTTCGAACCCGAATCGTTAAAATAACATGCGGTGATATCTTGACTCGGTAGCAGCTGTGGATAATGAAGTGTTGTCTTAATGGCTCTGATAAGAAGGTCATGGTGATAAGTGATGAGAGATTATTGATAAATAGATATCATCTCCAGTCATACATGTCGCATCATCCACGCTCCGAACATTGTAATTTGAGGTGGATACTTCAGGTTTCAAGCTCCATATGTGGAAGTATACTAATGTCTGAATGCCAGAGGTCGTTTGCTCATCAAATTTTGGACGTTTTTTATGATACAAGGGTATGCTAACACCTGGTTCCATGCCAGCTTTTGGACCGGCCAGTTGCTGCGATACACAGGTCATGCACTCTCTCCCCTCCTGCAGTGAGTCTCTTTCAGAGATGATTTACTGCTGCTCCTTCTCCCACTCCCTCATTCTCTTTTGCTATTTTCCTGTTGAGATTCTTCCTCAATTTAGCATCATGCATTGTATGTTTGTGGCCCATGTAACAGCACATGTGTTGCAAGTTCCCACAAGTAAACCGCTGGGGGTTTCTGGGTTGACGAGAGAGGTGAATGTCCCGTGATGGCGGGCTGTCATTGGCAAGTCCCCGTCGCTGCTGTAAATTCAAACGGGGAGGGTGAGATCCCGAAAGACGAAACCTTTTTTTTTGCCCGTGCATCAGCACACAACTCAGGCCAAGACAAGAGAGAAGAGGCAGGCAGTAAATCCATTGGAGTTCACTGATAGCGTTGTTTGCACAGCCCAGCCGCCTCCTTTGATCAAATCGCCGGGGGAGTGGGGGTCGTGTGTCGCTGCCAAAGGTCGGCTATATATTACGCTCCTAAAAGTGATTACTGAAATTCTTAACTGAAAACATTCTGCTGCCAGGGTGTGCCTGAAGCCCCTGCAGCGGCGTCTGGCCCGCTCGGGGGCCTCTCTCCAGCTTTGTCCAGCAAAGGAATCGTCTCTCTGGTTGTGTTTCCTATCATGGGAGGAGGGCCTGAGAGAGCCCCGCTTGGAAACATGCTATCCAATTGCAGCAGCAGTGGGCGAAACCCACAGCTAAAGCTTTAGAGTCAGGAAATATAAATGTGCGCTGCACTTCAAAGGGAGGAACGACAAATTAAGCCGAGTCTTGAAACAAGACAATAAGTGACCTCGCTTCCAAAACAGCATAAACGATGTCTGGTTTGTGTTCACCTCCATGCCCCGGCTTGGAGACACCGAGAAGAAACCAGTCTTTTGTTGAAGGTATTGTTTCAGATAAATGTTCAGTGAATGGTTTTAAGTGGAAACAAAGAAAACGATAAGCTCAGTTAAAGGGGCAGTGCACCACAAAATAAACATAAAAATGGTTTAGATGATGTTGTCATATTACATTCTGAACCTGTATTACTTCCTTATATGAAACACAAGAGTAGAAATTAAAGCGTTGACTTTGGCCTTTTCACCCATAGTATGAAAGTGAATGGACACCAATATTGTCAGGCATTGAAATTCATCTCCCTTTGTGTGCACAGAAGGTTGGAAACAGAGAGTGAGCAAATAGTGACTTTTTGTGTAAGTATTGCCACCTTTTAGTAAGAAGTGGACCAAAGCCTACCTGGCACCTGTAAGGGAATGGAAAACCTTTTTTCTTTCCGAGGAATGGTTAGTGTTGCACGCTCCACGCTCTGGCGTTCAAGTTTGGAAATCCCCAAAAACCTAAGATCCAACTTCATATGTTTCAATTATACTTGGATCTGCTTGTAATACAACAAATAAATCTGCACTTCCACAACATTCCTTCCATAGCTGCTGCAGATTTAAAATGTTGCCGTTGTGGGATAAACAAGAGAAATGTGAAGTCATGCTCAATGAAACTTAATCCACATTTGCTGATCATTACCTAAGATTGCTTTGTGTTAACTTTGGCAGACCTCGGCTTGGCTATTAAATTAAATGGGATGATGTATTTCCTATTATTTGTTATTTGCAATGAGCTACTGAGAGAAGAAGTGAGCGGGAGAGGGAAACAGATAGAGAGAGAGCAAGAATGATGCCTGTTCGACCGGCAGGCACATGCCAGAAACAACAGAGTGCATCTCGCTCTAGAGTCTCATTAGCTGCTGGAAAACAGATCCCAGGAGGCACAATGGGGTGTAAATACATGTAAAACTTCTCAGAGCTGAGGCAGCCTCTGCCAATTTTTCCTTACTCATTCTCAGAGAGGGTGAGCGATGCTTAGCCATACCAATGCAGAGCTGAAGTCCTGCGTCGTAGGTGTCATAAATTCAGGCAATGGAATTCAAAGTACATTTATTGAGTGTAGCATACACCCTGGGAAAGTTCAAAAAACAATGTGCCTTAGAAATCTGATCTATTCTGTATGGGTGTCTTTGATTTGATTACAAAACTAAAAATGTATTCCAAATCAGCTTTAACTTTGACTTTTTCTCTGGTTGTGAAATTTTAGTAACCAATGTTATACGATTTGTCATGTGGTTTTAAATCTGTGTAAATGTTATTTACAGCTGAGACTAAAAAGCACAGAGGGTAGGGGATTCATTATTCTGAAATTTAAGTTAAACTATAAATAGTTCTAAATAGGGAATTCTTTGGAATACTCAATTTATTGCCTCCTACAATGGAAAACAAATTAGGAGAAGTATAATAACTAACAATAACCCTTCCAACACTGTTTGGCCAATATAAATGTAAACAATCAAAGCTCATAGTTGGCATTTTCATATATTTTTTTTCCGTTCCTTTGTGATGCAGAACAAAGCCAACATAACATACATAAATTGGATTACACTAACCATCACAATGCATTGCATGAAGGAACCATATAGAATAATGAAAATAACAACACTTAAAGCGGACTCCATCATGGCTGAGTGGGAGACAGAACAATAATACTTCCAACACTAAAAGCAGTCTCCATCATAAATAAGCTCAAAAATGAAAGTCCAGTGCATGGCTTTCAGGACTTTCTCAACACCGCAAAGCTGTTCTTGAACGAGTTGTGCATTGTGTGAAGGCCACAACTCCCAATTATTTGTAGTTGGGCTCCACCACACTGCTCTCTGTGTTCCTCTTGTAAGAGTTCAACAAACTTCCAGTTTACAGCGGGCCCATCCATTGACAGTGAGAGCATGTTATTCATATTCAGCTCCTTCCTGCACATTTGTAAAAATTCAATGTGCCAAGTGATCCAAATATAATATAATCATTATAATAACAACAACAACAATAATGGTTGTGCTTATATAGCAGAGAGAGAGATCAAAAACATCGATCAAAACCCCTGACACACACACGAATATGCATTCACATATTTACATATTTACACCTAAACAACAATAAAATGGAAACATACACAAACATACACGTGATAATTAACGTTAATCATTATATAATTGGTATATGGGACACTGAATTCAATTCAGTGTTCAGTGAATTCAATTCAGGTTAGTTTTATTACAAACGACATAGTAGTTGCAGAATGCCTTCGTACATTAAAAATGTGAGCTTTGATATTAAAATACTTTATGCAGATAGTACTGATAGTAGAAACAGTACTGGTTATATGCTCTTTTCAAGTCAGTCTACGGTCACTGTGGTCTTTCTATGTGTGTGGCCTATAAATGTAATGGTGAATTTTGCAAACTAAACTAATCATTTTCTATAGGTCTGCTAACTGGTAAAATCATGTATTTTGTGATAAAATACAACATATCTAATGTGTATTTCCAACAAAGTTTGTTTCTGCATCTCTATTTACAGCTCATTAACCCTTATGTGAATGTTAACTGTTGCTATGGCATTAAGTGACAGTCTAACGTTACGTTAGCAGCTACATCTGCCCAACATCCCACAAAATCACAATTCGGCATATTTAAACAATATAAACCACATCTACCAACAGTTACAACTCTGAGCTTATGTGTTGTTACCTGTTAGATTGTCAAAGTGACCATAGAGCTGTGACTTGACTGGAGCACATAACCAGTCCTCTGCCCGGAGTGGGCACACTGAGCACCGGGGAAATATTGGTGTTTACACCGCTAGCATATGAGCTTTAAACCGCACTAACGTTACTCAATTTTGCACATACATAAAATGAACAATAGTATGGGATTTCAAACACAATCTTAACGTTACTTACATTGAAAGGACTCAACATGTCCTCAGCTCTCCTGTAGCTCATTGGTAAGAGCATTGCGTTAACAACGTAAGGTTGTGGGTTTGATCCCAAGGCATTGCAAATACCCATGTAAAATGTATAGGATAAAGCAATGTAAGTCACTTTGGATTAAAAGCGTCTGCCAAATGCCTTAATGTAATGTTAATATAATGTAATGAACTCCGACACATAGTAGAGGGAGATGACGTGGTTTGTTCCAATTCTCATCATCAGTAGTCCAGAATCGCAAATGAAGGTCCATTTGTTTGCTTTTTGTCGTTTTATTCATATTTTCGTCAAACATGACAACATGGTTTCACACTAACGCTGCACGCTAGCTCCTTCTTGATGAATGAAGCGATGCCATATTTGGCGACATATGCCGTTTTATTTTCACCACAGGTGAATGACTTTGCAAGCTGCGAATCGGGAACATGGCAGAACATGAACATGTCATCGTTAGATTTAAATTAATTGTGCCTCGTCACAGTATGGAGAACCCACAGTACCTCTGCCTTTTGGGTGACTGGTGGTGAAATGAGAGGTGGCGTCTGAACTTGTAACGTGGTACAAAAAATTAATACCTACAGGTAAATTTAAGACAATTTAAGACCTTAATTACCCGGATTTTAATTTAAGCCATTTTAAGACTTTTTAATGACCCGCGGGAACCCTGTAGCAATATGGACTATTTATATTCCATATAAAGCTTGCGGTGGAACTTTCTGCACTACAACAAAAACTTTTAAAACAATTAACCAATTTAAATGGACTTCTGAGATGGGTCCTTTTAAATGAATAATGCTGAACAAATTAAAATATGTACAAACATGATCAAGTTTTATTAGCAGTAACAAAAATACACAATGAAGAGCAAAATCACATCAAACAGTTCAACCAATTTATGGTTTGGCTTAACTGTTGGCATAATTTCAATACAAAAACGGCAGATACTCTCAGAGTAAACCCAGATGTCGAGCATTATGTAGAATGCTGGGCAAGGAAGGCTCTAATTCTCTGTAGTAACTCTTTTTTGACACTGTCAGGCACGAGGGCTAAGAAACAAAAGAAAATTGAACACAATTGTGAGTGAACAAAGACAAACATTTGGGTGCTTCATTCATTTTATATGTTCGACAATTTGTCAAATAATCTGTTCAATATGATGCCAAGTTAATAGCAGCCTACCTCTTCCTTTGGGGGTAACTCCAGCAACCAAGTCCTCCACAGTTACATTCTCAATTCCTTTCTCCTTAATCACGTCTGCGAAACCAAATAAACAATGCTATTTACCTTAGAAGAATATGCGGTACTCACAAGAGATAACATTAGTACTCCTACCTTTGCACAACGCTTTAAGCTGGTCTCTCCAGCCACACTCAATGAGCTTGGCACGGAGCAGCTCCTTTAACCTGAACCATAATAATAATTCATGTGATTTACACAGGGCTGAAATTCAACCTATATACACAAAATGTGTCTAAAGCCAGTTTTCTGTAGACAGCAATTTTAGATCATAAGTTTGAAACTAGATGCCTAAAATGTACGTAGGCTAAGTTCTCACAAGGTTCTTAAACACAGCCACAGTAAAATTGCGATGATAAGGACTCACCTCTCCCTCTCACCCATCTCAATTAACTTCTGATTAATGGCAGCCCTCATTTGTGATTCTTTACTCATATTATTCTGAAAAGAAAAACGGTTAAATGTGAAGTCGAGCTCAAAATTACAGTGCCACAAACAATGGGTGTGCCTACGCAAAAAAACACTATTAAATATCCACATCTCTCTAATGTACTTTAAGTAATAAGAAACACGGCTCATAAAAGGCCATGTTCATTCATACTAAATACATTTGGCCAAATACACAAATTAATAGATCCTAAATGTCAATCTTGAAGCTGCTGCTCGAGCGACGAGCAAATGTGAGAAAGCACTTTACTAAGCAGAAGCATTACATTAAGTTATCGTTGTGATTAGTATATTTAAAACAAGGTCATTTCAAATAAAAGTACCAAACAAAGATGAAAATACGCATAATGTTCCGATCGGCGTGTCTCGATTTCGCTCTGCTGTTGTTGTAGCCGGTCGTTCCGCACAGCGTTTAACTTCCCCACAGAAACACGCGTCACGGCCAAAGGTTCCTACGTGAGAGTTCCTACGCAAGTGCGTTTGACATCACGCGATGCTCCGCAGACTGTTTGGCGTATGACATCAAAAAGCATGTCATACTTCTTTCTTATACATCAGACGACATGTATAATAAACCATTTTAACACTTTAAATTCTTTAACACCTTAAAAACGGTAACGTTTGATGTATGCATTGACGTAATTACGGTAACCAAGCACGAGGAGACATTTATGGATTGTGGACGTTTTGTGGAGGCTAACGTTACTGTATGCTGCTGTAAATAGATAAATTTTGCCAGAGCATTGTACAAGTATATAAGTGAACGAGGGCGCTAACACATGCTTGTAATATAAATGAAACATCTATTTAAATGTCACATCTCTTCCCTGTTTGTAGGTAACGTGAACCACAAGGTGGCGATGTTGCATTAGAAAGCAGAATGAAATGCACAGGTGCATTGGGACTTCGTCTTGGAACAGGTGAGTGGTTTTGGTTCAGAAATCAACTATTTAATACGCAATGACAACAGACCCTCACACAAAACATAATACTCGGGGTTTCTTTAGAGATTCCGTGATTTACGAGAAACTTCTTTTTTACACAAAGAACAAAAATGTCAATTCTATTCGAATTTGCAATAGTAGACGCGATCATGGATGAAATCAAATAACGTTTACATGCATTATTTTTAAACAGAGAAGAGTGCATTTCATATTTTGTCTATGGATATTATTAAGAGACAGCTTTTATTACGTTATTTTCACAGTGTCACGCTAAATATTCCCATCACACGCGTAGTTACGTTTTTGTAAAGTGTATATTTTATTGCCAAACGTTTTTTGACGTTTATAATTTGATAACTGTTAATATGTTCCTAAAAGTTTTACCTCGTAATAGTAGAACTTGGTATAGACCACTTTGCAGTTTGTAAAATCACTTCCGGTTTCAGAAGCACTTCCGGTTTTAGTTTTTATTGATTTATTATTCGTTTTTCTATCTTACTTATATGATCAAGGCGTAGAGATATTTGTTTAACATTTTCAATGTGTTATAAGTATTGGATTGGTTGTATTTTGTTCAAACGATTGTGTAACTAGGAAGTTCTTCAGGACCTTACATCATCCGATGAGGTCTATTTTAAAAGTAACCTTTTAATAACATCTTGATGCAGTTCATTTATGTTTCTTAAAACTATTATTTGTTATACGTGGCTGTTTCTAAATGTATGTGCTTGTCTTACAAATTCCCCACCAATTACGTATTGGGGTATATTGTAACAAACTTCCAATCAATGATGTTAATTTGAAAGTTGTAAGACCAAGGCTCTTTGGACAAAAAGTATACATCTAAATTGTACTTTGGAAAGCATGAATTGATGAATCCATTAGGGGTGTCATAAACTGCTAAGAGTATGGCATTGTGCTTTTTTAAGGGGCCTTATTATACTTGATTTGAAGACCCCATGACAGTCTATTACCATGGATTTGTACTTTAATTAAACACTGCTGAGCTCCTGGATGCCTCGTGGTTTTTAATTGCCTACTGTTTGTGTTCTGAACTTCACAATCCCTGTGGAGAAAGGCCCATGTTGTCTCATGCTCAGAGCAATACAAACATTTCAAATACATTTTTATATTAGAATAAATAATTATGAAAACTTTGTATTTGTGTGTTGAGCTACATATGTTTGTTAAAGTTAAGAACTGTGGTCATGAGACGGAAGGATGGGCAAGCGTTCAAGTGGAAACGTCTTGTTCTGACAGCGTGATTGATGGCTTACGGTGTCTATTATTGAGTGTCTCTTCAAAATGAGAGAGAAAAGAATGAGAAGATTGATCTTATTCACCTCCAGAAACAGCTCGGAAACTGACAGTCCAAGACATTTCTAGAGCGTGCCTGTTTAGTCTCTCCGGCAAACTTTTTATGACCTGTTGAAATATGATGTGTTTATGTTGATGTCGAACATAATCTGCCAGTGTTTTTAATGCTTGAGGATTTATAATTATCTATCACAGTTTTGTAAGTGATGGGAGGAGAGTATTTAGAGAGCAGCCATTTTTTTCATCCGCTAACCATTACCAGTGAAGTGTGCAGACGCTGACACAAGCAGAGGAATTCTTTGAGATCTCTAATGGATATTCTTAACGGATGAACAGCGACAGCCTCATCAGTCGCTGCTATTCTGAGATGTGTCTGAATAAACAGGTTCAAACCACTGAAAACTCAATGGCTTTAATGGGTTGAAGGAAAAAACATGTCTAAATATGAAGCCCCTGGAAAACGGCAAACTGGTGGTAGCACTTTTTTGAGTGGTTAGAGAGATCGTTGATTACGATTTTATCATTTCAAGAAGTTTCTCCAGGCTGTGATTGTGTCTATAGAAGGATGTTGCGGTGATTCACAGATTCTCTTCCTACCACTGCAGATCTAGCACTTACAGTACATTACTAATGACCGGCAACTTCACGGCCGCCATTTAATTCTACAAGAACCAGTGCCATTTGCTTTTGTCGTATAATCAAGACGTCACAGAGGAAATCGTGATCTGGCTTTGCATTATTTATAGAACCATTACAGGGTGACTAATGCTGTTTAAGGGGATCAGATGTTAATGGGAACGTTCTGCTTTTTAGGTTTTAATGTTCGTTGTTTTGCGTTTAGCGTACTCAGACTGGGCTATGTAATGTCAGTTTTTTCTGCATATTTTCATGGGGTTTATTTCTTAGTCTGACTCTCTTGGACCTTGTCAGTATTTTATTGTACAAATATTGTTAGCTCTTGAATGGGAGTTTACTTGCAATGGGTATTTTGCGTGGCTTTGAATACAAGTATGCACTAAATCATGATCTGACTACATTTAAATTGAATAATATTCACACATTGACACCATCTTGTGGAACAACCTGGAAGTTGGTGTCATTCTTAAAGGTGTAATAAGTATTTAAAACAGGATTGCAAATCTCAGTAGCTCTATTTCTAAAAGGTCAAAACCTGCAGGCTTAATATGGCACTTAACGCAGGTTCAAAAGTTTCCCTAATCAATACTGACAAATACTGTGAGACCTGTCAAAAAATGTATGTGTTCTGTTAAAAATTTTGAAGAATGTGACGCAAACAGTTCTGGTGCACATTTGATTACCATTGTAGTTTTTCCTACTATAGTAGTCAACGGTGGGCAAGAACTGTATGGTCACAAGTAGGGATGTACGATATGTACATTTTGGCCGATAACGATAACCAATAATTCTTGAACATTGGAAGCTTATAACCGATATATTGGCCGATAAACAGTATCTAAATATTAATATAACATTTTCTGACACTGAAAATATTTTTTCCCCCTGAAAATCATGTAGCAAGCCTACTTTACACTTATTAAAGAATCTTTAACTTTTAAACATTTCTTTATTTAATAAACAAATTAAAGATTTTCTTCCAGAGCAACCCAGAATGGTGTTCTCAATAGCCAGAAGTCTAACAGGATTCAAAAAAGCATTCAGACAGCAATCGGCCTCAAACAATACGCTTTTGTATGAATATACTTTAATATAATTATAATTCACACATTCATAAATATCTACATACTACATTAACAATGTTTTGCTAATAACAGTAAGTTAATTATAGTGACAGAAAGACAGTACTACTGTATTTCAACTGTGAGCAGTGTGCAGCTAGAGGGGAAAACGAGAGGAAATGATTCATAATTTATCAGGTATAATATATCTAAATTTTATTATAACGATATGGCCGATCATTTATCATGCATCTCTAGTTACAAGTATTCTTCCAAATATCTTTCTCTGTGTTCATCAGAACAAAGAAATGTATACAGATTTTGAGCAACTCGGGGTAGGTCAGTAATGACAGTATTTTTTTGGGGGGGGTGAACTGTCCCTTTCAGTGTTCGGTAAATTACTCTAAAAAAATAATTTACTAGTTACTAATTACATATTGAATAGTGTGATAAGATTACTGTAAAAATGACTCTCTCCAAAAAGTATTTCATTACTTTCTATATCCTACATCAACCTTGATGAGTTAAGTGATTCAAGGATAGACATGAAACTGCTCTTTTAATTCATTCAAATAAATGATATAAAACTACAAAAAGTAATATTATTAACTGATCTAAGTATAACAAATGTGAGAATTATACATTAAAGCACAGATATTAAAGTTAGACTTTGAATTTTGATGTCAATTCCACTATTGCACAGACAAATATTACACAAAGTATTTAGTTTAATTACATCAGAAGTAACTGTAATTAAATTACAGAAAAAATCAGAGTAATCCCTTATTTTTCAAAGGAAAAGTAATTTAATTACAGTAACTTAGTTACTAGTTGCACTCAATACTTGTCCCTTTAAGTATCGTTACTTGTTTAAGTATTTTAATAGAGCTGTGGCAGCCCTGTCCCTGCTTCTGCACATTTCGGGTCGCATGTGTTTGTCAGATTTCAATAGTGTGATTAACCCAGTGAAATAAATTATCCTCAAGTCTTTTTGCCTGTGCTCATTAACTGATGTTGTTGGAGAGACGTCCTCTAGAGAGCAAGAGAGATCATGAGAGAGCTGAGGATGAAGAGAGAAAGACCAAAGATTTAGGGCTCAGGTGGGAACACTTAAGTGCTGGGAATGTGTCCTGCTCATCAACACGTGTTCGCTCCAGCTTTAATCCGTGATGAACTGGTTTGGTGCAGATACGCTTGGTGAGGTGCGGAGCATGCAGTGGCATTCATTTCCTGATTAGAAGCTGCTGTGGCAAATGGTGATTGTGCCATTGATTAAATCTTGTTTAAGGTTTACAAAGAAAAATGTTGCAAGTGCATCCCTCCGGGGAAGGCACACGGTACTCTCGTGCCTGACATCAGGACCGTCAATGACCGCCAATTCCTGGGGTTCATTAACGGGAAATCAGCATGCGTTCCATATCCTGCTACTCCAGTCTAACACTTATCCCATAACATCCCCATCTGGTTGACCTAAACAGAAGCACAACACATTAGGTTTGCTTTTTCACTCCCTTGTGTGCTTTATGTCTATACTTAGCAGCTAATCTCAACACCACAAATGGGTTTCCCTCAGTGACCACCTGAGGTGAGATGCTTGCCTAAATTTGTATCATTGTTGTTGTAGTCAGAAACAAATGTATAATACAATGTAATGTAAGTCGCTTTGGATAAAAGCGTCTGCCAAATGCATAAATGTAAATGCATGTTTAATGAAGTTAGCCAACATTGAATTTGAAATGAGGTACTCTGTTGGGTTGATAGAAATGCTGCAAATAAATCAATAGGCAAATATTGGTGCAGAAGAGAGGGAATTTATGAGGGCAGCGTCCGCCCTGGTATTTAATCACCGGAAGGGCTGATTTAAAGCGTCGGCAACACTGCTTTATGCCATAAATATAGAAGATGTACAATAAATTGAGGTGAGAACTCTTTTAGGTTTACTGTATGTGTGTTTTCACTGACCATTTCAGTCAGTAGTCGGTAGTCTTGGTATCTTGTGGGTGCAGTAAGCTTATTTTCAATATTTTAATATTTCTGTGTTCTACATATTAACATATTTTAACTATGCTTACTTCTCGTCTCAATTTTTCAAATGTAGCAATATTAAGGAGAAGTGTTTTGTAGCTTTTTAAGCCTGAGAGCATCAGACTTGAAAAACGTGACCATATAGCGGTATCTAGGGGTGAGGTTGCGAATTGCAATCAATGGTTCAGTCCACCGCTCACCCCTCCCTTTCGAGGCACTACGGTTGCTGACACAGGACAAGGATGTCATCACATTTCACTTCTTTTAGGACTTTGCAGTTGTCTTTCTTAAACCCTTGTCAATTTAGTTTCCTGAAGGAACGATTTCGTTTGTATAGTTGGATGAGATTTTTGGGTGTAAATAAATATGTGGATGAATAAAAATGTACACACAGCCCATCTATTATTTTTCTGTATGAGACACACACATACAGCTGTGGAAAAAATTAGGACACCATTTAAAAATAACTTTTAGTTTTTTTCTGATTTACTATTTCCAAATATGCGATTGGGTAAAATTATCAATTTATAATTAAGAAAGAGGTGAAAGTAACAAATAAGATGCTATGTATATTTATGTCACTCCTGGGGTTTGGTTTTGTTAAAATTCTACATATACTGGACTGGAGTGGACACAATACATCTAGAAATTCTGATTAAATTAATATTGATATTTGCTTTAAGGTACTGACTTAGCAAATTTAAATATACGTTCACACACATATATATATGTGTGAAAACAACTGAATTCAGGCTTCTACTTTTCCTTTCAACTTAAAAGGGTAGAACATGGCGGTGACCAAATGACAGATGCATTTTCATTTTTGAGCGACCTGTCAAAATGTGACACTCATCTGAGAATTAATAACCATGCTTTCAGCTAATGACCTTTCAGGTTAGAGGTTCTACGGCTTCAATCTGACAAGCACCAGCCTCTTCAAATAGCACTTGCCATTTACCCTATCCATACCAGCTTGCTCTTCAGACCAACCAGTTTAAACCAGGCTCATTACCAATGGTTTATTGATGATCTTCTGTGGTCACTATTTGGAGAAGCTTTATTGCTGCCACAATGATTTATCTCAGGTGTAGGGCTGTGACGATATATATCGATTCACACTAATTATACCTGTCTAGGTCGATTTTTAAATCAATTCTGTGTTCTATGGACAGCTCTTCCGTGAACTACTGCTCTTTGATCAGTAGGAAGTACTGCTCCATCTAAAATCACTACGAGATTTAATCGTTTATAGCGTGCATTTGAAATAGCAACAGTCGTCAAACATCATCATTAAATATATAAAATATATTAAAATAACATATAAATATATGTTACTATCATGAAAATACCTAAAAAAGGTTTGAAGAACAGCGATAGAATATGACCATTGGCATTTCCTTGTACTACGTTTGTAAATTGTTCTTCTTGCAGGTAACATTAACTGGCAAAAAGTATGAACTTCACTTTCTACATACTTTAACTGCATACTTTGTGCAGTTATTAGCGTGATCTGTGCGGTAATGAAAACAGGTCGCACCACAACAAAATGTGCACTCACACAAATGCTCCCACATATATATTTAAAGGTTGCACAGGTTAAATTTAGGGAGCATATGTGACTAAAAGGGTCTCAATTTCGAACCCAGCACTCCATCATGCCAATTGCGTAAGGAGCCCTGCATATGGAAGTTTTTGAATGGAGCCAGCAGATGTGCCTGGTCCAAATTCACTTTCTATTAATGTCTTGTATATCAGAAAAATAAGGGTTTTCATTTTGGGGTGAACTATGCCTTTAAGAATGAAAAGGTTGTGTACTTGTCATTAATTCATGTGTACTTGGCCGTTGTTAAAGCTATTCATTCAGTGCAATATGGCCAATATTTGTTTTACCTTCTTGCATTTGTTCTTCATGACCAGAAAGTGCTAGTCTTTTTCCTTTGGTGATAAAGCGAACATGAATTCAATAGTGTTTACACAAGGTTCCGGATGTAAGGCTTAATATAGACATATAGATCACATATGTGGTCTGTAATGTACTGTTTAGTAGTGGAAGGAACCCTTTATATGATATTCACCCTCTAAATAAATGTTTTCTGCGGCCGACTTATTCTTCAGATGCACTGCTCGCTCAGTGGCTCCAATTTATGGCCGTCGCACATGGCCTCAACTTTGACGTAATTTGTGTCTCTAACTTGACCAAGACCAATTTTCACAGCACTGTGTTGTGTGACCTTGCAGGTTACATTTCACATAAAGCCTCTGTCCAAAAATAAAAGATGTTGGCAGAGTAAACGTAAACCATTCCATTTGAGGGAGGTAATACTTTATCAGGCAATTGCTGTATAGTGCAGCTCTTCTGTGGATGTGCTTTTGGACTGTAATTCAATCTGGTCTTGTAATGAAAGATTGAATATACATTGAAATCATTCAGTTTTATGTACAGCAGAATTACTTTTAGGGATTCCATCCAATGATAGATCCCATTCATAATCAAGGTTGAAGTCTGTGTAATTTTTCTCCTACCACTTTAATATTCAGAGACGGTTTGTGTGTGTGTTTATTAAGAATTATGCCCATAGACAGGACAAACCACACTTGTTTCTAGTATTCCGCAGATTTGCCAAGATACCAAAGTTTCTTTTTATTTTTTTAAAACGGGACGGTTTGCAGCCGAGTGTGAAGCGGCTGGGATGAGAATCGAAATGAGCTTTCTCCGCAGGGTGGCCGGGCGATCCCTTAGAGATAGGGTGAGAAGCTCGGTCACTCGGGAGGAGCTCAGAGTAGATCCGCTGCTCCTCCACATCGAGAGGGGCCAGCTGAGGTGGCTCGGGCATCTTTTCCGGATGCCCCCTGGACGCCTTCCCGGGAAGGTGTTCCGGGCATGTCCCACCGGGAGAAGACCCCGGGGAAGACCTAGGACACGCTGGAGGGACTATGTCTCCCGGCTGGCCTGGGAACGCCTCGGTGTCCCCCCGGAAGAGCTGGAGGAAGTGTCTAGGGAGAGGGAAGTCTGGGCATCCCTGCTTAGATTGCTGCCCCCGTGACCCGTCCCCGGATAAGCGGAAGAAGATGGATGGATGGACCAAAGTTTCTTGATTTTAATAACAATTTTATTAAATGGGGTTTTAACAAGAATGTATTCATGGAATATGTCCAAGTCTCTGCACAACGGGTCTCATTCACTAAGCATGTGTACGCAGAAATTTGTGCGTGAAACCTCCGTACGAACGCTTTCAGGAACATGATTCATGATTCACAAAAACTTTCGTACAGAAATTCATTCTAAATATAAGATGAAGCTTTTTTCAATCTCAAAATGACAAAATGCATGTTTCATCTCAGGATAATAGTTAAATACTTTAAATAATAGCCTATACAAATATATATATATATATATAATTACGCGTAGATGTATATTTAATTTAAAATATATTTTGTCATATACAGTGAAAGAATAAGAAAAGCTGTGTTGGACTATAGCTCGAGCTGCGAGGTTTCTCTGAATAACCGCACTTTTACAGCCGGCTAACGAGAATTCTGCAAACTGCGTGTCTGTATAAAAGGTGTTTTATTGTAAACTTGTGCACGCAGCCGCTCATTAAGAATACTCCAAATTCACTAACATTAGGACGAGGTTAAGACTAAATTCATGTGCGTACGAATATGTTGTGTATTAGGCGGAAAGATTTCGTGGGAGGTTCAAATGTGCGTATAAATACGAAAAATCTACGCAATTATTAGTGAATGAGACCCATTCATTTTATAGCTCAACATTCTTCTTACTGTATTACAACAACTGTCTCTTTTTGAATTGTATTTGAAGAACCTGAGACAAAGTAGGAAGTTGCTGTATGAAAGCGCAATTTCCAAACAATAAAACTGTTTGTCATTCAATTTCATGTGTTTGCGAATCAATTTTGCAATTTTGTTTGGTTGCATTAGTGGTGTTGTAAGAAGTGGTGTTATGACACACTCAGCTCACGATTCGGTACATATCTCGATGCTGGGTTCACAATAATGTATACATCTCGATATTTTGAACAAAATTTAAAAATCAAACTGAAATTCAAATAACATTTATTTTCAAAATATTAACAATTTCAGTATCTTATTTTGTTTCACAACTTAATAAAGGATTTTAACATTTTAAGGCTTAACTGAAATTAGAATTAAGATCAGTGTTGATTTGGACAGCAAATTCTGAGTTAGTTTTATTTATGGTCTTTTGACTAAAATCCTATGTAGTTTAAATCGTCCCAATTTATCATAGTTTTAGTCTATTTTTAGTCGACGAAATCTACATTATATTAGTCTACTAAAATCTTTCTGTATTAACTCATTTAATTGGTGTAATTAATTGTTCCACAAAGATTGAACTGTTGGGACATAATTTACTTTACCTTGGAATTAAATGAACCCAGGTCATTACCTTTTATTTTTCAGAAAAGTTGAGTAGCTACTGGATATGCATTGTTGTAACAGAAAATATTTGACCATGAACGACATGTACCAGTTCATTCAATCTCATATTGACTCAATTGACTTGTTTGTTCAGTAAAGGGCGTGTTCATTCATTACATTCAACCAATGAAACGCTCTGACAGAGCTCACGCTCAAGCGCTATTGGCTCATGTCTGTCTTTGCTTGAGACACTAATGAATGAGAAAAATCTTTCAAAAAGACATATTACATAAACTGTATTATATTTCTTCAACCATCAAATCACATACTTTTTTTTTAACAACTGTGAGACACAGATTGTGTCTGGTGCTTCCCCTTCTCCCACAGGCTTCTTTCTCTACCGCATATGTGAGATAACCACACTTGAGGCACTGGCGCAGAGCAGTTAGTGTCTTGACAGCTGAACAGATAGAATTAAACTTATTGTACAATATCCCCATCCCCATTTGCATCGCAAATTATCCTATTACAAAGTTTCTTTACACTCCATGGAGTCCCATTTTGTGGACCACTTCCCAAGTAACACAAAATCAGTGTATTTATTTCAAAACGCATTGTCGCAGGCCTTCAGCATAACACTTTCTGCTGGTTTTCTCTTTCCTTTGTAATCATTTCTTAAAGTTTTTAAATAGCTTGTGTAGTGCACATCCAGACGCACTCTTTCAAGAAGCAGACATCGGCCAGAATGAAGGACTCACTCCACTGACTGAAGGTGTCAGTATCACTTGAATATCACTGGCAGAAAGTGATAACACAACCGTGACGCTCAATATAATACATTGACAAGGTTAAAGGAACAGTACAACCAAAATTGAAAGTTGTTGCTCAACACTCATTTGAGTTTTTTTTCTTATGTGCAACACAAAAGGAGAAACTATCTCCAGCAATGCTCACCATTTCCAGAAATCCTTTTTCATTGGGCTTTTTGATGCTCCAATGTCTTTGTGATCTGTTAAAAGTATAAAATAGCAGTATCAATACACAAATGAATAAAATGGAACATCTTCACTATTTTCCAGGTTATAAAATTGTTCCCACTTTTATCATAATCAAAATGATAAAAGTAAAATAAGCTTCTTCTATAGGTTTCGCTCAATAATATATAATTATAATATTGAAGTGTATTTAAAATAACATAAAAAGAATTAGCTGTTTTTTATGATGTACACAGGCATGATTCAGCCGTGCTGTGCTCACAGGGGCATGAGGGGCTGAAAGTGCCACTGAAGATAATTTAATAATATCATTGCCACGTCTTGTTCTTAAGTCCTCAACATATTAAGATTATAGTTTCCAGATGTTAACACAAATGGCCCAACATTACCTTCAGTAACTTATGCAGCATGCATTATACTTTGTCAAATGTGTTAGTGGTCTTATGGCGGCTTTTGATAACTCTGTGCAAATTACATAATAAAAGTTATCAGTATCACACACATATGCAATAAATACTGAAGAAATACTCAAGGTTAAAGCTGTAAAGTTCCATTTTTTATGCCTTGTGAGTTCGGTCCTAAAAAAGGGTCCTTCAATATTTAATTTTCAGTTTCTAAAATGTTTCACATTTTTTTAGTGTTATGCACGTACGCACCGATTGCCAACAAAACAGACATTTGACTCAGTTTCACTCATGTGTTCGATTCGTGTCCGGGATCTTTTAGCGCTGGGACAGCACCATTTATCGGTTTTAAACGATCTACAAATCCATTGTTACATCCACCGTTTAAATAAAATTCCTCACAAAATGCCATAACCAAAAAACCATAGCTGAGCTTCCGTAACCCAAACGAAGCACATTGTTGGGAGTGCTTTTTCTCTCGCTCTCGCTGGTTGACATTCGGCGGCTTTTTTCAGGAGAGTTGTCCAATACGGGACTAAGAAAAACTGTTATGTAATGGAAATTTGTGTTCAAAAAACTTTCCGAAACCTGTACACAAGCCCTTGTGGTGTGTAATGAGCACATAAACAAAAAGTTGCATTTTTGGGTGAACTAATCTTTTAACACAGCCACTATACAAATACTTGCTGAAAACTTGTTGACTAAAATTCAGCGAGCTTGAAAATTAGACACATGGGCAATTGCAGCGTTATGGACGTGATATTTTGCATTATGGACGTGACATAAAATGAATGCTCAGAGAATGAATTTGTTACAATTACATTGAACCGTCTGTTTATATTTTACTGAACCCTTGTTGATAAAGTCAAAACATCGAAAAATGTCAGTCTTTGAAAAACAATTATCTTGGAAAAAAGCGAAATAAACATGCAGAAAAATTATGCAGTTCTTGTTAGACGATAAACTTTGTAGGATTTCTGTAAAATAAAATGCACAATCCTGAAACAATTATACCCAATGAATTGAGAAGTGATGCCTCTTTATAGAACATCAAATTCTATAAAGTAACATAGTTACTTTATATTCATTTTCATGTGTCCATTTATGAGGAATATGTAGCGTTATGCATGTGACAATCCTCAAAATGGCTCTTACCTGACTATGAAAAATCATGCAATAAAAATAAAACAAATGCTTCACATGTTTGAAGAGAGATCTCACATGGGTATTTGAATTGGGTAGTAATTTTTTCTTGGTAAGGTTGACATTTTCATGGAATTCCCCGCATGTTCCTGAGAATTTCATCTTATTAACAGCAAGAGTTTGACATTTAAATATAGTTATGTTCTTGCAGTCAGGGCAGTTTGGTTTGATGCATGTAATCCTGTGAGGGTCAAACAAAATCTCTTTATGGTTCCTCTTTGTTTAAAAATCGTTTGTTTAACAATCCTTTAAGAAACCCATCTTTCTTTCTCATGTTTGTATTTTTTTTTTACATAAAATAAACTGTATTTTTTAAGGGAACAATTTGCAGTGTTTGTCCGAATCCATCTGGGGGTGTGTGTGTGTGTGTGGCTGACGTCAAATGATTGTAAACAAAGGATGTAAAATACAAAAAGACCAATGTTTAATATCCTTTCGCTGTGGCCCTCATCAGTGCCTTTTCATAATGCTCAATATGTGAGATATGAAAGAGGAAAGTTGTTTATCAACTCTCTCTCCCTCTCGCTCTATCATACACACGGATGCATATTTTTCAGGAACACTCTTCTATTTCTTTGAACCCCAAAAGCTTGAATCACATCTGAACTGCAAATCTGTTGCGTTCAATTGTAGTGTTGCCATAGTGACCAGATGATGGTTAATGCTAACTTGAAAAGACAGGCTCCACTACGATTTCTCTCTATTTAGACATCATGAAATTCTTTGTAGATCAGTGTAATTTGTCTTATTTTGTCCTAAACCCAATTATTTTACATTTCAGGGATGCAAATGGAAATTTTTATTCTACAAAAAAGAAAAACCTCCAAACAAACAAAACACTCATGATGCCTGATACTTTCAACATATATTGCACAATGCGTTTGTAAGATATGCTGTCCGCTGTATTCTGTTCTGGTTTAAAAATACTTGTTTCCCACTTAAACTCCACCTCGCCACTGCAAACCAACGTCCACTTAAACATGATTTCCTATTTGAAAAACATCCCTAAAACAACATGCATTTCCTTTGGTAAAGCTATATGAAATATTATAGAGGTGTTTATATATCACTGATGTCCTTCTGAAACCTCAGATCTCCATATTTCTTTTTTTGTTGACATAAATCATTATTATTAGTCATCCTCTTTGTTTTTTGTCATTGGGTTTTGCGAATATCTAAGCAATTAAAGGTATTAAAAAGCGATTGCCAACTTTGACATTACAGTATTTAATCAATTAAAATGTACAGTGTTTTTTCCATTTCCTGAAAAACTGCAAATATAAACATCCAAAGTTTGTTTGTTTTTTACTTTTAAGCATAAATCTCAAGAAAAACTATTTACTAATGTGGTGAGAAAATAAATGTCCTTTAGGACAAAAGCAAATCACATCTTACACATTTTTTACTTTTATTAAACTGTCTTGTTGTTTAGATAAAGAAAATATTGTTGTTTTTGCATTAAACCTCATTATATGCTCTTTTATTGTGAACATGTTGCATTAAGCTCTATTTCAGTATCTTTTCTTCTCTAAGCTTAAATAATACCTGTATGATATCTGCCACACAATAGTTCTTAGTTCAAGTTCATTTTTATTTAGAAAATGGATGTGACAGTTTCGGACTATCAGCTTTTTCTTCTGCCGCTGGAAAGCTCCTTGTGAAATAAAGGATGTATTATGGACGGCAGGCTGAAATTGGGAGATAAGGCTATTTGGAAGAACCTTTGACTGACTGCACCGTTTATAATAAGCCATTCAACAGGCTGAATAGAGCAAATATACTGAGCTTCTCACAACACACACTTTGTATTTTCATAAAGGAAAACGGACGCCCTTTTTCTGGTCAACCTAATATTTTACAGTATTGAAATCACATGCATTAAAGATCGTGAAACATGCTATTTCATGCATTCGGACTTCTTTACACTGTTAAACGTGCAGGCTTCTGATGATTAACAAGATCAACTTGTTAAAGAACAAGTTGGACGTATGACGTAGCAATTCTGTGCTTGATGCACTCCAACTTGTTTTGGAATCCTATTCGTTTTATTGGGCAATTCTCCTGGAAAAGCATGCCCACATACTAACCGGCGAGCGATAGGAAGACACGCTTATCAAAATTGGCTGTGCTGCTTCAAGATCGGCTGTGCTGTGGGCCTGCAGCTAGTTACTCTTGTGATAGTGAGATTAGTTGTGTGTTTGTTTGTTTGTTCACGGCATTTCAGTGATGGGTGTTTTATAAACGGTGGGTATAACGCTGGATTTGGAGATCGTTTGGAACTGATAAATGGTGCGGTCTCAGCGATTAAGAAATGTTGAAGATGAACTGCACGCAGATAGTCAATCTTAGTAATACATCTGTGTTTTCTTGGCAATAGAGGTTCCAAAACCTCTGCCATTAGTTCATGTTCAGTGATGCTTGAGCAGATGAATATTCTGCCTCTTCTGAGTCATCCTGTTCTCTTTTAGAGGTTTTGCCCAAGAAACATCTATTTGGTTGACATTAGAAACAGCACTGTTTCTTTAATAAAGTATATGTCCAAGACACTGTATAATGAAATGGCTATTTATATGCTGTAGCAGGGTTAAGAGATTGTTAAAAAGTGTTTATTCCATATTCTCTGTATTTTATACGTACATTCAAAATAATAAGGTTAAATATATGCTGCATGGATTAGGGGAGTAAGAACCTCCCTGCGTTTGAATATCAGCAAACAAGCCAATATACGGTACAGTGTGTCCTTGTAGATTCTGTTTATGGGTTGCATTATTGCAATAAAAGTTGCTCTTAAAAACTTAAAGTGGCTTAATGCTGACAACCAGGCTACTACTGGAGATATCTTGCGATATTTATGGCATAAATCCCTCCTGTTTTCCTTTTTAGATTTGCTACCCAGCAGCCACATTACGAGAAAATGTTTTAATAACCGGGTTGAGAAGGAGGAAGCAAACATTAACCATCTGGAAGCACAACTTAGCGTTCAAATGCTTTCCTCCTATAGTTTCCTGTATTGATTCGTAGTCTGGTAAAAAATTTACATCTGAAGCACAAATTAGCGTTCAAATGCTTTCCTCGTATAGTTTCCTGTATTGATTAGTAGTCAGGTAAAAAAAATTACATCTGACGCACACCAGGAATACAAATCAATTATTATTTTAACATCCTAAGGAATTAGAAAAGAACTGTTTATTTTCAAAGTACAGTACAAGAGCATCACCGAAATAAACTACAGCCTCGCTCAAACATTATATAAAGCTGTTTATTTTGAAGCCGGTCTGGACAGTTTCACCTCTTGTCGTCATAATCTTCACGGCTCTTATCATTCACAAAATACCACAGTATTGAGCTGGTAATCTTCACGGTTCTTATCATTCACAAAATACCGCAGTATTGAGCTGGTATCCTGATATGGCACCATAAACACTCGGGACCGGAATCGTGTGCAGAGCCTTCTGGCGTTATATTTATTAAACAAACATGACCTACTGTCGCGGTAAATCCAAGCTTAATACTTTAAAATCCAAGCCACCCAGGTCATAATCTATTGGGTCTGGGAGAAGGAATGAGAGTGTAAACCATCCGTTTATAAAAATCGATGTTTTCCATAGTTAGCTATGTAAATGGCAGCAATCTATGCATCTGAGCATACGTGCTTATCTACAGTACAATAACAGATCTCTCACTGTTGAATACATATCATTCTGTTTGGGTACGTGCAAAATAATGTATACGTTTCGCTACACGTGTGACAACGTTGGTGTTTTATATTATGTAAACCGTCTTGCATTTTTCATTTGGATAGTTTAAATACTTGAAAATACTTGGAATTGAACAAGTGATGCACTTTTGTGAACAACGTTTTGTTGCTTTTATGAGATTTTATATTATTGGAGTTTTTTTACTTTTTTGCGTGATTTAAAATAGCAAATGTCTGAAATAGATGATAAGTTAATGTTTATACATCCAAAAAGACATTCATTACCTTATGCATTCTTGTATATTTTAACCTAACGTGACCATACCTAATTTTCTTCAAATTTGCCAAACATTTCAATGATGTTTGCTGCTCTTTCCTTGAGTTGTCTTGGTACTCCTATGATCTGTTGTACTGCTTGTCCGGTTTGTCCTTCTGATCTCAAGTGAGTCATCGTTCTATTGCTTTGCTAATGCTCCATATGGCTAATGGTGGATATGATACTAACATTTTAAAGTGCGTCGGACCAAAACAAACTAACAAACAGTCCTTTGCCTCTCCGAGAGAGCCGGAGGAAAGTGTATCTAAATTGTTCTCTCCCCCATGGCTAGTTCATTAAGATGCAGTAAAAGTGATTTTTCGGGTGTGTGTGTGTGTTACTGATTGATCTTGAAAGCAAGGGTACCTGCGGCCAGAACGAAGACATGCTACAGGGATTTGTATCTTTAGTCACGCTTTCTGAACCAATTTGCTACTAATTGAATCACATACACATTTACTCCGTTAACTCATCACAGGGTAGTTTGGAAGACAACTGCCTAATATGGTTGATGGAGAGTTTTAATCGAAATGTCTTCTGAGTAGAAATGATTAATAATGTCTATGAATATGTGAAACGCAGGTATATTGCTGTAGTTATAGTTTTTGGGGGGGATTTGGCAGATGCTTTATCCAAAGGGACTTGGAATGCATTATAATATAAATGCATACATACTTATAAATTTGGGATCGAACTCATGACCTTGGCCTAACACGATGCTCTAACCACTGAGCTACAGGAAAACCAGTTTTTAATGAGCAAATCATAATAAAAATTTGACGTCCTTTCATGGCTGCCAGGAATTGGAGAGAACAGATGAACAAATGACTGATAATCCACAGAGATTCCAAACTCTAGACTTTTATTTACGCATAAAAAAAGATCAAAGTAAAATAGACGATCAAAACAACTACATAAACAGTATACAGAGTACATGGAGAGGATAAGAGAAGCAGGTCAACACTAAAGAGTTGACTAAATAATAAATGATAAACACGAACATTAGTAGTATTGAACATTAGTCTTTACATTATTTAATAGAGTTTACTGCTTGTGCATTAACGTGCCACTTGTTTCTAGTGTGTTATAGCTATAGTCTGGCTTAATTGATCTCTGGCTCTGTCATCATGTACTCACCTTCGAGTTGTTCCAAATCTTTATTTACATTTAAATGTATTCATTTGGCAGACACTTTTATCCAAAGCGACGTTCAAGGAGAGCATATAAACATTTTCTCAACATGCTAAAGAGTACCGTTAGTTTACAAGGCAATGCTGCTTGAGGATTAAAGCTGGAGTAAGCAAGGGAGAGAATGAACAAAAATATTTTTTAGTTTATTTTAAAAAAATTGGCACAAGACATAAACAGTTATTGGTACATATATCTTTGTTTTGATGAACACAGAGAAAGATATTTGGAAGAATGCTTATAACCAGACAGATTTTGACCCCCATTGACTCCCATAGTAGGAAAACTTACTTGATCTTTTTTTTCTGTTGAACACAAAAGAAGATATTTTTAAAAATTCTTGGACAGCAAACGTTCTAGGGCACTTTTGAATACCATTGTATTTATATCCTACTATGGTAGTCAAATCTGTCTGGTTCCAACCATTCTTCCAAATATCTTTCTCTGTGTTCATCAGAAGAAAGAAATGTATGCAGATTTGGAACAACTCGAAGGCGAGTAAAAGATGACAGAATTTGAATATTTTGGGTGAGGTCACTTTAACATTCTTATTCATTTATTCAGCAACAGTCAGTGACATAAAAAGGTTTTAAAATGATATTCTCACTCAACTAATATTCAGTAATAGAGCGATTACAACAGAGCCAGGAGAAGTGTGAACTCACAATTGTTTGCTGTTCATGAGCATTTGGCTGATGACTGCAATAACAGCAAGCTTTATCGTGCTAATGTGTGGTCTCTGTTAGCATTAACCTTTACCTTGAAAAAACAAATAACAAAAAAAACTGTGGGCGAGCAGTCTGTACTGGGTTATGTGGCTCCAACCGTTTTCATGTTTTTTACAATATGAGTTTAGTGTGTGCTTGTATTGAATAGATACTACACAAAATAGACAAATGCATTGCTATTAATAATGCATTGCTAGTCAGCAACCTGTATATAGGAATAGTACTAAAAGGCTTGCGATATCTATATGTGACCCTTGACAACAGTTAAGTTTTATGGGTCATCGAAATTGAGATTTTATATTATCTGAAAGATTTTTTTTGATGTATGAGTTTTTAGAATATAACAATATCTGGCTGAGATACAACCGTTTAAAACTCAGGAATCTGAGAATGCAAAAAACTAAATATTGAGAAAATTGCCTTTAAAGCTCTTAATCAGGGTCACTGTGACAGGCCATCCACTCACAAAAATAAAGATTTATTTATTTACGGTAGGAAATTTACAAAATATCTTCATGTAACATGATCTTTAATTAATAACCTAATGATTTTTGGCATAGAAGAAAAATCGATAATTTTGACCCATACAATGTGTTTTTGTCTTTTACTAAAAAATGTCCTGTGTTACTTAAGACTGGTTTTATGATCCAGGGTCACATATATTCTTCTAGATTTGATCATTCTTAATCTTTCTGAGATTTCTGATATTGGTTTCATTATAATTGATTATTGCTTGATTTCAATCTGACCTTCTTTTAAAAGGTCTTTTCATCACTACAGATATTCCTTCCTCATGTATCACTTCATCATTAAGGTTTCTTTATATGCTTGTGAAATTCGACAACTGTGACGAATTTGCTATTGATCTTCCTTTGTTACCGGTGACCTTTTCATCCAGCTCTAGAGTAATCATCTTTCTGTTCATTGTCCCAGAGAGAATGACACAATTTAGCGAGAAGGCCCTAAACCCCCTGTGATTCAGCCACTTGATCCTGCTTAATGCCATTGGCACTCACGCTCAAATTTGGAGATTAAGCCTCTTCTGGTTATCAAAGGATAGATGATGTAAACAAAAAACCCTGCCAAAACATCTGAGTTTGGTACATCACAGTGAAAGATGGGTTATTTCATTAATTTCTGATGAACATTGGTTGACTAAATGAACTCTAATAGATACATGCTTTTAAATAAAGCCATTAATAGTGCAGTATTTTAGGAATAATTTAATTCCTCTTTAAATAACATCAACATTAACATGGTGTGAAGTTGTCACAGACTTGACTCAAAGGGATTTCACCCCCCCAAAAAAATTAACTTTCTATCTGCAGAATATAAACGAAGATATTTTGAAGAACGTTGGTAACCAAACAACATTGGCCTCCATTGACTTCCTTTGAATGGATACAAAACCACAGAGACATTTCTCAAAATATCTTCATGTGTTCTACCAAAGAAAGAGTCAAATAAAGGTTTTGAAAGACAGGAGGGTGAATAAATGATTTCCGATAATTTAATAACCTTTGTTTCTTTCATTTCCTTTGAGTCTGTGTTCACTTGGGTCTAATTACTTATTTTTTTCACTATTATTTGGATAAATATGTCATTGGTACACGCAATAAAATGTAATACTGGCTTCCACCAGATACTTACACGCATAGTGATGTTTCATGAAGATAAAGCACTTGTAGCAATCACTACCACAAACACATGAGAAACCATAATTTGTCCCAGTCACAGAAGCACAAACACACTCTTCACCCAAACTGTCTCATGCTCATGCAATTAAGTCAATGTGGTCTAATCATGATAAAAGTGAAAGAACAAATAAAGGTAAACAGGGCAAAATCTGTGCAACTAATAATCTGTGTTCTGACTCACTCCTCTGTGGCCATCTGCTAAAGTCCTTCACTGACGGTTAGACTTCAAACAAAACTGTTGTTTCTTGCAGCTGCATGTCTTCTGATACAAGCACTTCACAGAGAGGCTGCTCGGCGTCCACCTCTGCTCCATTTCTCATTCCATTAACATTTAATGCTGTCATCCCTGTTCTCCGATAAGCGCGTCTCCCCACACGGACATGATGAAGGCCACTCACCCACTGCACTTACTGATACTCTTTTATTTGATCGTATGAATGCACTATTAAGAGCTGGAGAGACAGAATAGGGTTGGAGGTGATATTATGTTTAATGAGTTCGCCTGATGATCTTTATGCAACGGTTACAGACAGACTCTCATCTCTTCGGTGTTTATTTTACAATGTTAAGATGTGACAATGTGATTGGATGATAAAAGTGCCAGATATCCTTCCTTCCTTCCTTCCTTCCTTCCTTCCTTCCTTCCTTCCTTCCTTCCTTCCTTCCTTCCTTCCTTCCTTCCTTACTTCCTTCCTTCCTTTCTGTTCCTTTCTTTGTTTCTTTCTTACTTCCTTCCTTCCTTACTTTCTGTTCCGATCCTTTCTTTGTTTCTTTCTTTCTTTCTTCCTTCCTTTCTGTTCCGTTCCTTTCTTTCTTTCTTTCTTTCTTTCTTTCTTTCTTTCTTCCTTCCCTACTTCCTTCCTTCCTTACTTCCTTCCTTCCTTTCTGTTCCGTTCCTTTCTTCCTTCCTTCCTTCCTTCCTTCCTTCCTTCCTTCCATCCTTCCTTTCTGTTCCGTTCCGTTCCTTCCTTCCTTCCTTCCTTCCTTACTTCCTTACTTCCTTACTTCCTTCCTTTCTTTCTTTCTTTCTTTCATTCTTTCTTTCTTTCTTCCTTCCTTCCTTTCTGTTCCGTTCCTTTCTTCCTTCCTTCCTTCCTTCCTTCCGTTCTTTCTTTCTTCCGTTCTTTCTTTCCTTCCTTCCTTTCTTCCTTTATTTCTTTCCTTCTTTTATGTTGAGTTACCATAACAAGGGTGCCCACATGACGTGCTTAGCGGAAAGCTTAAGAGGTCAATTTGGAATTGTGCGTGTGTTGTGTTTTTTTGTCAAGGGGAGGTCAAATGAGTTTTGTTCTGATTAAATGCCAATCTGTTACTACTTACAATTGCGTATTGGCTTGTGTACTGGCGACTGTTTGTTTAGAGAGCTGATACATACCCAGATAAAAAATAGCTTTTGATTTTATTTAATATTGCTGACTATGTAATAGATTTATCAGTTATAAACCTAGACATAGAAAAGTTCATGTATTACTATATATAGTATAATTGGAGAACAAGATAATTTGGTTTTGGATTCAATAGAATTTGGATATTTAGATTGCAGATTTATGAATCTGAACAACTCTGAGCATGATTTGAGACAGCATTGAAATCACTTCTAAAACTCTAGAGGGAGACACAAAAGAGATTAACTTAAAGAAAAGGTGCTTCAAAAGGGTGATGCCATATAGGCATAAAGAACCTTAACATCTTTCTGTTTAACAAAATGTTCTTTGTGGGAAAAAAGCTTCTTCGGATTATAAAAAAGTAAGAAGGAGATCCTTTGAATGAATGGTACGTTCTTTTTGGAACCAAAAATTTGGTATTGCTGTGAGGAACCTTTTAAGCACCTATATTTTTAAGAGTGTACCGAGAGAAATATGAGAAGTTCTGAGAGACATTAGACTTCGAGTAACTTAATAAAAAGGAATTTGCTCTCCATTTAATGTCCATCCATCCATCCATTTTCTACCGCTTATCCGAACTACCTCGGGTCACGGGGAGCCTGTGCCTATCTCAGGAGTCATCGGGCATCAAGGCAGGATACACCCTGGATGGAGTGCCAACCCATCGCAGGGCACACACACTCACTCATTCACTCACGCACTTCCATTTAATGTCATTGTTGGTTAATAAAAACAAATTGATCAATAACTCATGCTAATTTACTAAATTTCTCGTGGTCTCAAATTATATAATTTACACTGTTTTGATAAGTACTTTTCATAAAGTACTGATTAAAGTACGAACATTCGGATCTACTAACAGGTCTGAAGTCTGTTCATCTCTTAAAAAGGTTTATTTTATTGTTTTTCTCATCAATTGTGTCATCTTTTCTAATATATAATCTATAGAAGTATCTCCGGTTTCATCTTATTTTATTTTTAAATCTTACATATATAATTAAATCTTAAAGATATTCGTTGAACATTTTGATTCGGTTATAAATGTTCTGTTGGTTGTGGTGCTAAAAAACTGAAACAGGAAGTTCTTCTGGACCAGCGTTGAACCAGCGTTTTCAACGTCATCCCAAGTGGTCTATAGGAGCTCGTAACAAGAAGTTTTAATACCTAGGACACAGTGTATTGAATACACAATTCAAGTTTTGTCACCGTACATTTTGACAAAATGTACAGTGTTGCGAAAGATACCATAAAAAGTATTATATGTTTATATATTTTTTCAAATCTTTTTTCAAAAATCTTTGCCTGACAAACTGTATGCTCTGAAACCCCTGCCAATCCGCAGACTTCCTGCGCGACTAAAACAAATGAATAGATATAAAACAAGCAAAGAAACAAAAAAGGCTGCTTGCATTTTGAGTGCATGCTATTTTCCTATTCCTTTTTCTTGTGTGGTTTATCAGCATGGCTTTGATAAGCTCTTTTGTGTGTTGTCTGTGTGTTGGGCAGGGTATGTGAGAGGAGTGTGTGCTCTTCTCCCAGTGGTGTGACTCGAACATCCATTAACCATTCTTAATCACAATGAGAGACGAATATTCCGAGCAACATTGGAAGGATGAAAGAAACCAGCCGGGCTATTATTGCCAAGGTTGTAAATACGCACCGAACTCTAAAATTACTATAAGAGCTTACTGTTTACATCAAGGCTTATCCAACCAATCTACAAAATCTATACTACGTTAATGGAGCAAAAATATATATTGACCAATGGCCCCCATCCTTGTTACTGTATCGATTTGTTCAATATGGGGTCACGATTCAATTCACTTGGACAGGGAACAAGAAATAATGTGCAACAATTTTCTCCTCTTTGGTGCCTTCACTGACATCAAAACATCACATCACTCCATTGTTTCCAGCGAAGAGATTTTTTTCTTTTTACTACTCCAGGGTTCCTACAAAGCCTATTGTTAAAGGGTATGTAAGAATGCTGGAGTAGTAAACCGATTAAGTCTCTGGGAGGAACCACGACACATTTTCAAGGTCCAAAAGGCAGTTTTAACTAAATGTTTTTATTTTAAACTATATATGGTTTGGATGTATGTTAGGGCATATGTTCCAGTGTTTGGAGTAAATGTAAGAATTACAGACGGAAGCGTTCGGAGAGTGGTGTTTTGAGGCTACTGTAATAATACTTATTGATATATTACTTATATATTACATGTGAGAAAGCTGGCAGGATATGCTTGTTTACCCTGTGATGTGATGAGCGCACCTTCAGCCTTTTGAGAGCAGCATTTGCAGTGACATTTCAAAGGAAAGAAGTTTTGAGCAATGAAGTTGTAAAGCAACTACTGTACTATGTTTGTTGTATTTAACATAAATAAAGATTAAGGGCCCTAATTTCACGATCTAAGCACATGGTCTAAAGCACAGGTGCACTCAGGGTTTGTCCGAATCCACTTTTGCTAGTTCAATGACGGTAAAACATGGTGGCCCCGGGCGTATGGTCTAAACGGATTGTTCCGATTCTCTTATGTCATGGGTTTCATGGGTGTTTTTTGGGCATAACGTGCAGTAAACTAATCTAGTAAAGAGTCTCATCTCTCTTTCCCTTCAAGAGCCAGTTGCTCTATTCGCTATTTACACAGCGGACTTTGCCAGAGCAAAGACTGGGCACTTCTCCAGAGAGAAAAGGCATTTAAAAGGAAAGCCGGATTTGTATCTTTATGTCCACAATAGTCATTTTATACATTGTACTCCATTTATAATTATATTTGGCATGTGTGTATGCTGCTGCGCTTTACTTTGTGTTATAAATAAAGTGAAAATTCGTTGTGGACCCGCCCAGAGGCGCATTTTCTACTAACGCACTCTTTAAATGACAAAAAAATATTGTGCCATTTTCAGTTCCAAAAAATATCAACGCGCCAACAATGCCCATGAAATCACCTCTTTTTTAGACCAACACGCCCATGGGCGCACAAATGAGTGCTAAAGCATTTGCTATTTAAACAACTAAATGAAAACTGCGTCGGGCTGAAACTAGCAAAAACAAGGTTTATGATAGGGCTTAAGACACTGACGGACTGTAATTCTTTTCTGTACTGAACTAATATTTAAAGTTTACTTTTGTTTTGACAAAGAAGGATCAGGGCAGACAAAACTCTGCCTGAAGTTATTCTCTCTAAAACTGCATTGTTACAGTTATCTCAAATCCTGGATGTATCCCTCGAATGCCATTTTCCAGACCTTCCAGTCTGAAATCAACAGGTAATTTTTCAGGAAATTCCTTACCATTTCCCCAGGGAATGGACACATTTACACTGGGGGCACATGGCTGATACCGAAACCTTGTCAGACGTAGCAACAGGACGATGAAGGACGGGGTTTTATGAATGGTCAATTCCTACAGGACAGGAGACAAAAAACTGCAGTACCATCTGTTTGGATGGTGCGTGAGGAAAGATGCAGTCTAATATTCAGTTCAGGACAAATCTAATTGTATCATTAACTCAATTGATTTCGTAATTATGATATCATTTATGTCATTATCCACCACATTCATAATTATGCAAATCTTTATTAGGGCTTTCACATTGAATGTGTTACAGGAACAGTTCCAACAATCATGAAAATTCTTCATTTACTCAGGTACTTACCTCAAGTTGTTCCAAATCTGTATACATTTCTTTGTTCTGATGGACACAGAAATATATTTGGAACAATGCTTGTAACCAAACAGTTCTTGGCCACCATTGGTTACCATAGTTGGAAAAATGGCTGTGTTCTGTTGACCACTTAAGATTATATCATGAAGAATGTAGGAAAGCAAACAGTTCTGGGGCACTTTTGACCACAATTGTAATTTTTCCTACTATGGCAGTCAAAGATGGCCACAGGCTTACATTTTCTTCACTTTGCCATTAATTTTCCCAAATATGCTCCTCAGCATTAACATTTTAAGACTTTGGATACCTGTGGGATTTGCCTGAGATCCCAAAGGCATATGTTGGTGTGGACCAACTGTCAGTTAAGAGAAATCCTTTTGGGACTGTCAGGGGAGACAAGGCCTGTCAAATGTGAGGTCTGTGTGTACGTGAGTGTGTTGTGTTAAGTGTAGCCCCAGTTGATTCCTGACAGTTTTCAAAAAGAACACTGAGTACACCACTTCCACCGTTCACAAGGCAAGAAAATCATCTTTTGGAAATCATCATGGCAATGAGAGCCCCCAGAACTTTGAGATCTCAACCAGGTATAGTCTTTTGTATTTTCTACTTGATGTCTGAATAATCCTCAAGTTTTATCAAGATATATCCTGGTCCATATCCATGCTGAAATGTATTTGATTAACAAAAGTGCATTTGCCTGGTGGGGCTAAAAAAATCCTATAATAAATAATGGTCACCAACATCACTGGTCTCTACAACAGTGTCTGATAAACAGGATCGGTTGAGTGACTCTCAGCTGTGAAAACAGATGAAAGATAGCTGGTGGGCGTCTGAAAGCAGCAGACCTCTCGAAATGTGTTTGTGGCCCGGCCTATAAGCCCTGTGCACACAGATACACCCTGCTGTAAATCTATTATGATGTTTATGAGAACAGACTAATGTTTCCTCACCGTCAACTTTGTAAAGGTCTTTGGAAGAGATTCTAAACATCTCTCTAAGAGTAGATGAGCAAATATTTGCCTTGTTTCTATTTTCTCAAATTAGGAGGGAGGGTTCATTTTTGAAAGTCATGAATTACGTCAAAGGAGGTGTGTTCTAAACAATATTTCTTCGTGTTATGTAATGGGTCCTGTGTCAACATGACAAAGCACCAATCTAGTTAAATGTCATTTTGGCATCATTTCTCTTTTCCTTTTTTTATGGAGCCGAACGAATTCTACAGCTAATAACATTGTGTAAGGCTGTCAACGTAATAAGCAAAATAATATGATTAATTTAAAGGCCCTCTAATGAAGCCCTTTTACAACATGTAATATAAATCAGAGGAGTCCTATAATTTATGAGTCCTATGAATGTGTCTCTGAAGTTTCAGCACAAAATACACCACAGATGTTTGATTATACTGTGCCCTACAAGTCAATTTTTGCCTGTGAGGAAAAACAGGCTGTTTTGGTGTGTGTCGCTTTAAATGCAAATGGCATGCTGGTCTACGCCCCCTTTCCAGCAGAAAGCACAGGGCTTCCAACAGCAGACTGAAGAGGATGGCCACTAAGCGAAAGAGAAACACCGTTTTATCTTTATAAAAACAAACAAAAGTGAGACTACATAAGAAAAACATTTTAAATCCCGCACATTGCTCTTATAAGTGACAGTTTACATAATAATCGCTTGAAAAATGAAAACGTGCTCTCTATGAGTGAATGCACAAACGCGTGATGTCATTATAACGTGCACATTGTTTTTATACGAGACAATACTCTCGACAAACGCATCATATCTATTAAAACCCCAAACATGCTCTCTATGAGTTTATACACAAACGCGTTAAGTCTTTACAACGTGCACATTGTTTTTATAAGTGAGTCCTCAGGCAGCGGACCGAGGCGGAGCCTAAGGGAGCCTGGTGGAGCTGGTGGGATGATGGGCCATGGTAGAGATGAGGGAGCCAGGCGCCAAGGTGGAACCGATGGGTCAAAGGGCCGGCCCGGGTCTCGGATGCTGGAGGAGAAGACATGGCATACTCACCCCCCGAGGTAGCTAGCAGCTGGAGATCCCGAAGCTCAACTGACCCACCAGCATTATCCTGAGGGTGAGCTGACTTCAAGTGCCAGCGGACCCAGGGCTGATGGACTGGATGGCAGAAGCAGAGGAGGCGGGACTGGGAGGCTGGGCCGTAACTACTTGGAGGCTGGAGTGAAGGTGCTGGCTGACGGAGAGCTGGACAGGACCAGCGGAGACTCGGTAAGTGAAGGAGACCTGGTCGGGACCAGCGGAGACTCAGTAGACAAAGGAAAGCTGGACGGGACCAGCAGAAACCCGGGAGACATGGGAGATACAGGAGCGACTGGAGTCCAGTTGCAGCTCACACTCAGCGACGGGAGTGTAGGCTGGGCTTATCTCCAAGCCCTCGATTTCCAACAGCACTCCCACTGCGACGCACGATGCTGCCGGCTCCCTTACCTGGTCAGACAGGTCTTCAGGCTCGAGTTTCCGTGCGATTGGTGGCTCTGTCGCTCTTGGCTGCGATGGCATTTCAATCGCGGTTGGTGCAGGCTGTCTGTCTGCGTTGGGCTCATACAGACAGGGTGATGGCTGGTTGGTCTCTGGTTTGGGAGTGGGGCTGGCGATGTCCTCAACGGGGCAGACGTTGAACGGAGATTCATTGTTCACTAGCACCCACACCCCGAAAGCAGCGATATCCTCTCCTGTACCGTACGCTGGTAGGCGTGCCTTCAGGGAAAAGAGAAAGGCACACCAGATCTAAAAAGTCCATGGTGTGGTCCTCCAGCAAACGGACAGAGGAACTGGATTGCGGGTAGATCCATGGGAGAGGGGTACAAACAAAACCAAGCCCAAAAAAGAAACAAAGAGAAATCACCGTTTTTAACATACTTTTAGGTCGGCTATCCTGTCACTTTAAGCGTGTACCCAAAATGGGTATCTTTAATAAATCCACTGGAGCACAAAATGGAACTATCATGAACAATAGCCGACAAAGAACTGAGGATAACACTGGGTTTAATTACACAAGGGAACAGAGTCAAGAGAAACAGAAACAGGTGTGAACTAATTAACTATAAAGGAAACAGATGAGGGAACACAGGCAATACGGGAACACAGAGCTAAAACAAAACAGAAATGAGACATCCACAGACAAATTAAGCTTTTTTTTAATTGCTTTATCTATTTTACTACAATTTGGGTGTGAAAGTCAGACTGACCTGGACTCAGATTTTAATTCTACCCTACCTACTTATTATGAAGCATCTACTGAGACCACTGCGTGAAGTGAGGAAAGATGTCTTTGGTCCATGGAGATGTTGTCATCAGGCCAGTTATTTACTAAGCCAATTTAATTTGCATTCACAAAGGAGAAGATAGCCGTTTGGTACGTTCGCTAAAATGTGCGTAGTCTACCTCAACTGTGTAAATTTTAGACTCGAAATAAACCATAAAGCCGATGTGATCTTGTTCATATTTGCAGTGTAAACTATTTTTTCATGTTTGGGAAGATATCATTATATACAATTGAGTAGTTTTAGACCTACTGAACGTATAACTTAAAGGAACAGTTCACCCAAAAATGACAAATTCTGTCATCATTTACTCACCCAAAAATCGTTCGAAATCTGTATAAATGTCTTTGTTCTGATGAACACCAAACATGACGAATGACCAAACAGTTTTTGATCACCGTTGACTACCATAGTAAAAAATTGCTTTAGAAATTATTTTGTTTTGTTGAACACAAGAGAAGATATTTTGAAGAATGTAGGAAAGCAAACAGTTCTGGGTTACTGTTGACCACCATTGTCATTTTTCTTATGATAGTCGTTCCTGGCCTGCAATGGACAAGCATCATTCCAAAATTAATTCTCTGTGTTTAAACAGATCTGGAACAAAATGACGGTAAGTAAATTATGACAGAGTTTTTATTTTTGGGTGGACTCTCTCTTTAAGAGATGTCAAAATCTTTAAAAACCTTTAAAAGACTGATGACTGAACTGAAAGTTATGAAACATTTGAGAAGGTGTGGTTGAATCATTAAAGAACAGATCCATAGGTGTGCTCTCATTTATTTTTGAATAATAATAACAAATATTTATAATGGGTGTGAAATAAAGACAGGTAATTTGAACTTTTTGTATGACTAAATTAAGGCATCATCAAAGGTCAACAAATGCTTTTGTATCTAAGTTGGTAGAGAATTGCATTTCTTTTATATATTTTTCGTGTATCTTTTATTAATTCTCACGTCATTCCAAACCTTTGTGACGTTCTATCTTCTAGAGAACACAACAGAAGATAGTTTCAAGAATGTTGATAACATTTTTTTGAACAGGTTTTAAAGAATATGAGGGTGAATAAATGAGGACAGTACTTTATTTAACTTCCCACAGCTTGGATGCAATGTGAAGCCTCGGACAAACTAAATATTGCACTATTATTGGATTTTCAGGAGAGTGTGCTGTCAATGTCAAAAAAAAAAAAAAATTATAAAGAAAAATATCTCAATCTTTTATATTTTATCTAAATATCTCTATAGTTGTACTCTGTATTTTGAATTTCAAATGGTACATTTTGACCTGAGAAGCCAATTCCGACTGTGGACATCTTGTTGAAAATGAAATGATGAATGAAAACGATGCTCTGCCCAGTCCTGCATGAGTCAAAAGATGATTTGCATCCTTCACGAAAAGGTGTATGAGTCACAGAGACAAATTAGTGCTTCTTGGTAATGGAATATCTTTATTACAAGAAGGAATGAAAAACATATTAATTAGGTTAGGTGTATGCCATCTGCCATTCTTACCCTGAGCATACTTTAAATAAACATTTATTGGAAAGATAATGTTTACTCCCACATTTTGATTAAGTGACAACATGAAAGCTTTATAGACCGTTTCATCGGAAGCGCGCATGCCTGACCCCCAGTTAACTTCCGGTTTGTGTTTGGCTAGTGTCTTATAATGTAATGTATTTTATAATTTATGTTAATATTCATTTGTATTATTATTTTACTGTCTAATAATTTTATTAAATGAAAGAATAGATGAATGATGTTGTTTTTTCTTATTATTATATAAACAATTTGTTGAATGGGCACTGTAGTTTGGTTGCATTTAAACAAACCGTATGGTACATTGACATCTTGTGGTTGAGTTTGGTATCGCAGTCTAAATTCAAAATATTGGAGACACAAGTTTAACTAAGTAACAGTTTGGTTTCTTTTTTTTGAAATCAGAAATAATCTACAGGCACCTATTGTTTGTGAATGTGTACTGAAAGTTCAGTTGGGGTCACAAAGGTGCGCATGCGCAGTGACGATTCTTTATGGTGTTGAGATTTAACTTCTATTTAGAACTTCTTGGATATTATTAATAGTTTTTTTTTTGGAAAAAAAGAAGGATGTACTTATATGTATATGAATCCTGTGAACACAGAGTAATAGGGATGAGATGAAAGCAATCTGGCAGCAAGATGAGCACAAGTTAACCAACCAGTCATGTTAAACATGCCGAAATCTCATACTGGCCGAAGTCCTGTAGACATGGTCTTATTCCATAGTGTAGAAATGTGAAGCTTAAGTATCAGTACGGTAGTTTCGCACCTTAATCTGTACAATAGTTTCTCAATTCTGAGCCTTAAATACAGGAATATGTAAATAAATAAATCACTATATGCCACCCACCAACTCTAATTTTCAGTGTCTAGCGTTTCCCCAGAAAACGTCATTCAATATATTTCAGTGGTTTGTTTATAAAATGCGGATTGATTTAACCACTTTTTATTATATCCCCCAGCAGCATTACCCCCACATTTTAAAAACAAGCTTTATTTTATCCCCTGACCCAGTGCGCTCTTTCACACCACATGCTGCGGCGTGTCAGCATCAGTGCGGTAATTCCAGATGATCTGTTATGTGAGTCACATCCACACTTGTTAGCAGGTGCGTCGAGCTGTGTGGCTCTATCATGACAGGAAGTTAATGGAGAAGGAGGACTTCTTGACATTCGAAGTCGCTGCCATTTTAAGATACACCTTCACTCAATAATTATCTAGTCTATTAGTAGTGTCATTTTCTTCTTGCCACATGCAATCTCTGGGCAGTGGGATTGCTATCAATATCTACAGCGTTTACCATGTGCTATGCTGAGGCAAAGAAGAATCCGGTGGTCGGGCGGCACATACTGTATAGCTATATAGAAAAAATAAGGAGACCACTCCGGTTTTGCCTTTAATGTTCAGCATTTCTGCATGGATTGTGATAATGCCAGTCCAGTGTCTGTTGAATTTCTACAGAAACAAATCCTATGAATGACACAAAATCACTCAACAGCAGTGTGAGATACTGAAAAAGTATGTGTTGCGAGTTATGAAAAATATCAGGCTTATTCCATCATGTATTCATTTTTTAACTAATCCTGAGATGCATGTAAAATATTAGTGTTGTGATTTTTGAAGTATTCAAAATCTGCAACACTTGTATTTTTGAAAAGTTTATGCGTATGATTCGTATGAATATCTTCTTTCAGCTGTTTCTTGTTCAAACATTTGTGTAGTGTTAAAAAAACGAAAACGGAAGTTTTTCCGTATCAGCGTTGGATCAGCAATATTCACGTCCTCTGTAGTAATTTTGTAATGGTCGACTGGATCAGGAGTCAGGTGTAAATTACAGTCATGTAGAGATGAGCTGTTATAAAGGCCACCTAGTAATTTTGCTCAGTGATGTGACCTGTCATTTAGCCATTCCGTGACCTTTTGACTGGTTACCTGACAAAAATGCAGGTGAGTTACCTCAAAACAGCCAAGCCAAAGCAGAAGACGTGGGCACCCCAAAGCCACTTACACCTCTGGGTCATAATTAAAAAACACTTTTATGAATTTTGTAATACAAGGCACACACCTAGACAGCAATCCGTCCTTTGACGCACCCCACCCTCGCAAGCAAGCACGGGACACAGTGGGTGAGCTGGTATTCAGCTTGACAAAGCGTATACAGAGCAAGAATTTGACAATGAGATTCCAGCGGGGGTCTAGTGATGTGCAAGGAAATATAATTCACACTAATGGATTAGATAATTATATCTGAATTGGTACGCACTGATGAAATATGAAATGATATGCAGTTTGATGGATGTGAGGAATAGCTTCATATGAGGGGCATAATGTGATGAAATGTGAAGTATAAATGAATGATTCATCTCCACTAATGCAAGAGATTAAAAAACACATTATTTAAACATCTGATTTAGAACTTAATGATTTGTTGTTTTGTTTCTTTAGTAAATCAAAGGTCTCATTGTCATAAAGCATTTTTTTGACAGAAGCGCAATATAACATGCATAACTGTGTCTTCAGATGTGTATAAAGACCTTACATAATGAAGTGTTATGTTTTTATTACCTTAGAATGAGCTATTTCTATCTACATACACTCAAAAAAATGTTTTGATGCTTGTTCAATTTACTTCACTTGCTAAAGTTAAATCAACACAACTTTTGAAAAGTTTGGTCACAACATGATTTTTTTAGTTCTATTGACACAATATCTTCTTTTTGAAGTCAAATGGAATAATGATTAATTAAAGTTAAAAATATATAAAATAAAAAAAAATTGAACATTTTATTTAGTGTAGGTACGACACAAATTAATTTAATCAAGACTACTAAAAAAATAAGTTCATACAACAAGATTACAATGAATCATTTCAAAAAATTATATTTAGCTGGAGAAATGTAATTCAATTTCGTTGAATTTTTTTATATATTTAATTAAGTGTATTCAACAACTTTTTTTGAGTGTACACTACGGGTCCCCTTGCATGGAATTCACCATGTTGTTTCTGCAGCATTTCGGCAAAAACCAAAAACATGACGACATCTTCGTCTTAGTTAGAAAACCATGTGGTGTTCTATATTTAGTGTCCTCAAGATTCCATTTTAGTGATTTTGTGTTTGTCAGAGAAATCAGGTGAAAACTCATCCATGAGTATTATTTTTCTCAAGACTTCTGTGCGGTTTGCTCTAAGAATTATTTTATTTTTTGCTGTATTTGAGCACACATTTGAAACATGCATTTACCAAATAACTAAATACATCAAGGAATAATTGACGACTAATTAACTTTCAAATAATTGAAGTGAATTTTTCCGCTTATACAATGGTTACCACACCACAGGACATTGTTGCGATGTTTAATTTCAATGTTAGTCATGTTATCGTCTTTAAAATGCTGTTGATGACAAGACTACTTTCTTGCGCAGCTCATTTCAAGCGCCTGGTAGAGCGAACAGACTCGAATCTTGAGCCGCTGCCACGTAGTGTGTGTGAGAGAGAGAGAGAGAGAGAGAGATAGAGAGAGATTCTATCATCAGCTCTAAAAAAGTCACACACATTTGAAAGAGTAGTTCTATCCTCATTTATTTGTTATCAGATTAAGCAGCATGAAGAGCAAAACGAACCAGGCTGTCAGTGTTTATTAATGCATTTTATATCTTTTTAAATGCTTTGTTTATTGAATTTAAACTGCACATGTTTCCATTAACAGAAAAGTTTGACATTATAAACGTCAGATCAAGAGCAGGGTGATGTGTGCGGTGATGGCTTGTAGGTTACACTACAACCTGTCTGTTGTTTAAACTTGGCGAAGTGATATGGAACTGTAATGCAGTCAGCAGACTGGAACACCTTCACAAGTGTTTACATTGTGTTTACATTGTGTTTACATTGCAATCTCTCGCTTTAATTTTCAATGCAAAAACACATTTCATTTATTTTTTGTGATATTTTTCCAAGATAATTTTTCTTGTTGATGTGTGGTTTTGTGGTAATGCTTCCAGCTAAGCTTTCTGTTTTATTTGCCTGAATGTTTTTTTTTTTGATGTATTTCTGATACATGACTTTTTTAACTGTTGCCCTCTGGCCGGCTCTTCAGAGCAACAAACACAAGAACTTCCAGACACAGAAGCATCTTCTTTCCCCATCTCCCTCCTCAACACATAACTGCTCCTTAAGAGCAATCTTCCACCTTCACTACTCCTATAGTGTGCACTACAGTGCCTTATTATATATATTATTTACATGTATATTACAATACCTTTACTTAACATTATCCATTTGCACAAGTGTACATACAATCTATTAATATGTATATTCAACTATATACTACCCGGTACAATATCTCCTGTATGTTATTATCCCACATTTTCCAATCTTTTATTTTATATACATATATTCTAGAATATTTTACACTGTAAATCTTATTATATTTGTATTGTCATTGTGTTGAATGTCTGAACTATAAATTTCAAACACTGAAGAAAATTTCTTGCGTGTGCAAGCTCTTCTGATTCTGATAGAAAGAAGATTGTGGCAAACAATTGTTTAAAACAAATATTGGTTTTGTTAATTGGTCTTATTTGCTAAAGCAAACTGTCCAGCAAAGGAATTCCCACAGCCTTAAGTCAACGTTTGTTGAAAACATTAGAAAACAGAACGTTAATTAAAATCTGACTAGGCTTGTTTAAACATGCTTAGCAGCTGAATTTAAATCTTCTCTATTTACGAAGAGCTTTACGTTGGTATTATTCAAAATAATCGATGTGAACATCAATTTATTTGTATTCAATTGTATTCATTTCTTTCTTTATTCCAATAGAGACCTGGTTGCTTTTATGTACTGTACACTCTTAAAAATAAAGGTGCTTTTACAGCGATGCCATAGAAGAACCATTTTTTTTCACAAAAGAACCGATATTCTTTAAAGAACTGTCTCTTTCTTACCTTTTCATAATCTGATGAAGCTTTTTTGCCACAAGCAAAAACCTTTTTTGAGACAGAAATGTTCTTCTGGTGTTAAATGTTCTTTATGGAACCATTTAGACGAATAAGGTTTACAAGGATTACTGAAAGTGGAACGTTTGTAAACTTACGAATCAGATTGAAGTATTGTAATCTAAATTGTGCTCCTTTAGAACTTGGAAAAAGAGAAAGTGTGAAACGTCATGCTCTCTTGGGGTATTTGCAAATAAATGACTCATATTTTGGACTCGGTCCTAAACTAAGAAAAGGACCCACCCTTTAAGTAAAACTACAAGAGCACGTTGACACCACAACAATACAATTTAGGTCAAGTGTAATTTGATTCATCTTCATTTGAAGTTGTTGATTTGTTGAGGTTTAGACAGAGTCTGGCGTATCAGATTTGTCAAATTTGACCGAAACGGACCTATCAATGTCCCGTCCACCAAACCTTTCTCTTCCGAGTCTCTTCTGCAGCTGTCCACAAGAAATCCTCAACTTCAGCTTTGACAGATAGAAAACAATTGTTGCCTAGCAACGATGCTCTGTGATTTTTGAATGCCAATGAGTCTTTACTGTTCATTCATTGCAAAATGGGAATGATAGGGGTTAACCATTAATTTTAGGCACAGTTCAGAGAGAAACATCTGCTCAATCTCCCATCCAATGCTCGCTATACCTCTGAGATACTCCACAGCGAATGTTTGCTTATCAGTCAGCTGTTTAATTTTCCTAACGAAGCCAACTTGCGTTTTTAACAAGGACAGCAGCAACGAAGTAAATCAAGTTCATTTCTTTTCCTGATTAAGTGTAGTTGAGCAATTTGGATGAATTATTCATGTTTGGCTCTTGGAGAAAACCTGAACTTATTCCAGGACTAAAACTCCTCATTGTAGCCATGATGTGTTGGTCACTCATTGCATTTGTAGCCATTGTTTCACGTTCATCTCGTCAATGTGCAAATGAGCATTTTATGTCAATGGCTCCGTAAATCCAGGCTGTATGATTCATGGTGTTTGTTTCTTTAACACACACACAGTCTACAAATCTTTTCTCTTGGCTTTTATCATCTTGCGGAAAAGCACAAAGTACATAATGTGCGCGTGGTTAAAGAAGGTAATTTTCTACACCTAGTAAACCCCGATAATGCAGATTGCCATCCTTTAAATGCAGCGAAGTAACAAAAACGGGCGTTTTCAAATGAGTCACAGCTTTTTAGAAACATTCGTACATTAGCATTTTGTTCTATTCAATTGACATAAATTGCTCCGGAATTGGGTTTTTATGTTTATTACAGGTCACGATGACCTCAGAGGTCAGTATGCATCATCGGTGTGGGCAACTGTATCAAAAGCGCATGACACTTTTGTTCTTGCAGAAGCATGTGACATTCAGAAGATCTCAGATGCTCTTGAGATATTCACAGAATTTGCTTTTGAAAGCATTTCCATCTTATACTTATATGGATGGAATGACAAAGACTGCAATATTGTTATAAATGACAAAACGCTAAGCACCAGCAACTTTAGATATTCATTGAAGATCATTATAGACCCTTTTTATAGACAAACATAATTGTACGTTTTTTTTAAAGGATATTTTACTTCTCAGCAAATCATTTACGTTTTAGGCAAAAAAAGTGTAAATGTTTTAGAATATGAGGTTGGATTGAGTAGTTTACTTGCAGTAAACAAGCTGAATTGTAATAGGAAAACATGGAAGATAAAACGAATGCTTCAGTGAGTTTTCGAGTGTGACTGTGTGTGTCGCTCCTGTCTGCCAGTTGACAGGTTGAGGCAGTGTCAAACTGAAAACCCGGTATAGTTCAGCTGTTTCTGGTAAGTTGAATATTTTACTTCGTAATGATGCTGCCCCTCTGTCTATACGGTTGGAAAACAATCTCAAAACCGCCCGAGGATCAGCAAGATATTTGTGAGATTTGTGTTTTGGTGGATCCGGGTAAAGTTTGCGTGCTTGATACAAAGGTTTGAGTGGAAGACTTTCGGAGGAATCTGAGTCATTAAGATCTTTGAGACAGTTGTTGACATACAATCTGAATAGCATAGATGTGGCAGAGAATTGTTTAAAACAAATATTGGTTTTGTTAATTGGTCTTATTTGCTAAACGCTAACCGTCTGGCAAAGGAATTCCCAGAGTCTTAAGTCAATATTTGTTGAAAACATTAGAAAACAGAATGTTAATTAAATCTGAATAGGCTTGTTTAGCAGCTGAACTTAAGTCTTCTCTATTTATGAAGAGCTTTGCATTGGTATTATTGCAAATAAACGATGTAAACAGCCATTTATTTGTGTTACAGACCAATAGAGGCCTGGTTGCTTTTGCAGTGTACACACTTAAAAATAAAGGTGCTTTTACAGTGATGCCATGCACAGAAGAACCATCTTTGGTTCCTCAAAGAACCAATCAGTCAAATGTTCTTTAAAGAACCGTCTCTTTCTTACCTTTTCATAATCTGAAAACCCTTTTTTCCTCAAAGCAAAAACCTTTTGTGAGACAGAAAGGTGTTAAAGGATGTTAAAGGTTCTCTATGGAACCATTATGACAAATACAGTTCTTCTATGTCATCGAAGAACCTTTTGAAGCACCTTTATTTTTAAGATTGTAGTGTCTGAAAAAAATACTGAAAGTGTAGTGTACTCTTGTCTCTGGTCAAGTGTTGACATAAGTGATGCTGGAGTTGGGCGGTGGCTGCTTACATTTGTCACTCTTCTCCTGCCTCTTGTAGTTGAGAGACATTTAGTTCAGCTCAACACTTGATCTCACAGTAAACCCTGAGGCTAATGTTGGATGTATTTGCTTGTTTCTCTGTAGTCCCAAAAACAAAGTAAATATGTTTTTGGTGCAGAAATTCAGTCTGTGTGATTGTACAGAGCCATGCCAATTAAATAAGGGAATATAGTTTGTGATTTTCTTCAATAAAGATTTTCAGTTACACTTTCCTTGATGCATGAATGTATAATTCATTATAAAAGTATTTTTAATATTTAGTATTATTTGCGTTGCACCTTTTAATGCATTGTATTGTCCTATAAATAATTGTTATTACAGTTAATAAATTATGACAGATTGTTACACTACACATTTTAAATTGGTTTTACTTCTTTACAACTACATATAATGCATTACAACACACATTATGAAGAATTATAATGCATCTTACCCTTTAATAACTCTTTATAATGCATTATACATACTTGCTTCAAGGAAAGTCTTACCAGATTTTCTCAGCGGTTCATCATTATAAAGTATTGTATTGAACGGGAAAAATGTGAGATTGCTAAAAAAAGTCTACGTGAAAAAAAATGGCACGCAGGTTCAGAAATAATATGGATAAACTTCTATTGCATTTTTTTTAATTCAATACATGTGCCAGAGTTCTGCAAAATCCATGCAGGTGACGGCCTGTACATTTTATATTTAAATGTGGTCATTCTGAGGCCAAGCTTAGTGAGGTCAGTTCTCGGTCACAATGATGGGGCACTTAGGCGGATCGTCATAGATCCAACTTCACACCTTAACATAATCCATTCGAGGCTTTTTATTTTGCTTGCATCTGCAAAGGCACTAATGTTTGTAATGTATTGGCTTTCGCAAATTACTTTTTGGATAAGACACTTCTCCATATGGAGTGATTACTTTGTTATTGGAGAGAGCGAGGGGGGAATGGTCTGCCTTTATTTTCATCCGTCTTCTGCACTATAAGTCTGGATTCCTCCAAGCTCAATCTCAGGGACAAATAACACCACTGCTTCTGCAATGGAATGCCACTGAAAGGAGCTCTTGTTTGACCTTTCACTTGGACACCCATAAACCGTTTTGTAATCTGGGCTGTCTGCTGTCGCAGTAACACCTGTGACTAAAAATCTATTTGATATTCGGACGACTTCTGGGAAATTAGGGTAAATCCATTTGATGGGATTTTATGTTGCAGCACTGAAGCGCTTCATTACAAACGCAAATAGATTCTGATACATTCATACAGAGTTTCCATATAACATCTGAGCATGAAATCACATTTTGTACAAAGGAGATTGATAAACAAAGCAAAGTCCCCAACCATCCAATTGTTTATTTTGAAACGACAATGGTGCAAAATACAAATACAAAACATGTAGTATAACACCAAGAAGGACTGTTGAAACACTGATCACACTGATTTACGGAAACATGCATTGTATATTTTCCCCTCACAACAGCTGTACATTTTCACTTTGTGTTCATGCAACACAACTGATGAAAAATAAAATATACTATTTTGGTTAAAAACGCAATATCAAAAGCAATGTTTACTTTAAAGTAACTTATTAAACCGACACAGATCACTAAGCTATTTACAGCATCAAATAATATTTACATGGATGGACAGTTTGCCAAAAGTAAAAAAACTGTCATCATTTATTCACCCTCGTCTCAGCCATAGCCTGACTTTTCTGAAGCACACAAAAGAAGATATTTCGAGAACAACTCACTGGTACTGTGTACTGTACATATAACAAAGTCAATAAGGACCAGTTTGGTTACCAATGTTCTTCAAAATACCTTTTTTTTGTTATCTGTTAAAGAAAAAAGTCCTACAGGTTTGGAATGACATAACTGGTCTTGATTTTTGGGTGAACTATCCCTTTAAATAGAAAAGAAGATATTTTTAAGAATGTTGGTAACTGGCCCCCATTCACTTGCATTCGTTTTGTGTCCATACAATAGAAGTTAATGGGGGCCATCTCTGTTCAGTTACCAACTTTCTTCAAAATATCTTCTTTAGTGTTTTGCGGAAGAAACAAAGTAACAAAGGTTTGAAATTACAAGAGGGTGAGTAAATGATGGCAGAATTTACACTTTCGTGTGGACTATCACTTTAATGGACTGATTTTTATACCTATGCTATAAGTATTTTTGAACTTCTTATTTTATGTGGGTTCTGTCGATTTGTCTTAGTACATAATTGAATAAAGGTTAAACAAATGCAAGCTGAGCATCAACCCTTAAACCGTTGCCTAAGCCCAGTTAAAAAAACATCTCTGAAACAAGTTTCCAATTGTAATAATTCAGCAATGATGCATGGAGACCTTTCTACAGTTATCATTGGACAGTGCTTCGGGTCCACAGTCACAAACATTTCCTGTGCGGAAGAAACCAGTGAATTTACCCCTGAGCTCACACACTCAATCATTTCCAGATCAATCAAATTGGCCAGTCGTGTTCAATCAGCCGTTCAAGTGTCTGTGTATCACCCATGACTGCTTTAGGGCAATACACCACCTGTACAGAACTGGCCTGGGCTTGAAGAGAGTACAGGTTTATTTTGACGTTTGCTTGTAGATTGGGAATACATCTGATTTGCTTTCGAAACATTACAACAACAAGTGCTGTACAATCCTCATTCAGAGGCAAATTGCTGGCTTTCCATCAGCAGCCGCTCCCTGTCGTTCTCTTGAGTTTCGTATTCTTGCTTAAGTCATTACTATGGCAACCAATATAGATACACCAGAAAAGCATTAAAAACATTTTACAAATGTCCATTTTAGTAAATGGCAATAATTTTTTCATCCATATATTTCTAAAAGTTTAGGAACTCATTACATTTTATCACTGAAAAGCAATGTTCTGCGGTGATCCTGTTTTTTGAATCGGGCAAATCCACAAACAACATTAATTTGCTCAAAAGACCCCATTCAATATCATGTTATTGAAGCCCCTGTGAAGCACACGACGTGTTTTTATGGTAAGTTTTTATCTCAAAATTGATCAAATATTACATTTTTTGGAGTCAAGTTTTGTTGTCGTTTGGTGTGACGGCTGAAATCATATTTTTTATTCAAAAACTACATGATCATGAAATATTATGCAAATAATTCTTGCTAACGGCTGTTGACAGTTTAGCTAGAAAAAAAGACCGAAACGTACTTTGCTGTGACAGATAATGTCCATCGGTGTGACAACTGTACTTTCACACAAGAGGACAATGACGATTTTAAACAGGTTAATAATAATTGTTTAACTCATTTATTATAATTTTCTGATAATTTGCTGTGCTCTGAAATTTAATATTTACGTTAATGACCATTTTTCTGTTGTGTTTTCAGAAAATGTAATGTTGTAAGTGTCTTCAAAATAAATAAATGTGATACTTCTTTGGTTTGAGACAAAGAATTGAGGGAGAAAATGAATGGGAGAGAGAGCACACGGATCTATAGAGAGAAAATGAACAATGATTCACACAGAAGGGAGGAGATCCTAAGAGAATGACACAAAATGATTCCTTATAGAAAGAGCCGCATTGTATCAAATTAATTCACATCTTAATGAATATACTTTGAATAACAATTAGTTTTGCAGTAAAGAGACAACTTTTCTTCCTTTTCACCTCATCTTTGTAGAGTTTTGTCCATGAATGTATTCATTTATATCTATTCATTTTAAAAACATTGTCAAAATTAAATAAAAATAGAAATACCATTTCTGTCCTTTAGTGTGACACACATACAAGAACCAAAAATTATTCTCATAATGTTTTAAAGGACAGTTTGGGTATTGCAGTTGGGGATTATAGTCTCATTTTTAGCAGTTTTGAAATAATGACAGCAAATTATGTCTCATATTTATTGAAAAAAAAGTAAATAGGATAAAATAATGTAATTTCACAATATCATACTAAATAAATAACACTTCATGAAAATAAGAATCTAACTATGAATAAACATCACTCTCATGATATTTGTATATTTTAACAATCATTTTTTTTCTTAATTCTTGCCATGTCACACAATAGGACATTTGGTAAAAATGCTAAAAAAAAGGGAAAAAACCATTGAAAGAGTTGACTAATTTAGTGACACCTCTGAAACTCCAGACTTCACCTAACATAAATACTGTATGTGTTTTTCAAAAAAAAACATTTTACTGCATATTCATCAACTACCTGAACAAACATTGACTTGCAAAATGACAGAATGAACAGTCAGTTGTAAAGATCAGATTTGAAAAACAGATCAGATTTGTGTGCGTTGTGCACAATGCAAATGTGACATGATGCCCATGTAGCAAAAAGACACTAGGACTAGTTACTCAGAGGCACTATTTAACTTTGAAACAATTGACACTATAAATTAATATAATGTCCTCCTACTTCATAACACACCAGCAAGGATTTAAGCACAAGCCATGGTGTCGTCACTAACTAGTGAGGATTCTTTAAATGACAACCTCTTCCTTCCAGGCAGGAGCTCTTCGCCAGCTCCGCGGACGTCATCTTGTTCTGTGTTGAAGTGATCTGGGCTTTCACCATTGGAGGTCTCCTTTATGACACTGTAAGTGAGGGCCACGCTGTACGTGGGGGGCTTCTCAGAGCGCTGCGACCCACAATGGCACAGTTTTTGAAAGGCTGCACGGAACTTCTGGGACATAGCATTGTAGATGATAGGGTTGATGGCGCTGTTCATGTAGATGCAGAGACGGCAGAAGAGAAGAAACCAGGTGTCCAGGTAGGCCTCCTTGAGGAAGGAGTTGACCACCACCAGAGTCCGATAGGGCATCCATAGGACAGCGAAGAGGATCACCACCACTACCAGCATCTTTGTCACCTACACCATATAGACAGTTGTTACTTTTTTATTGATTGTGATATGTTACCAATCCACTCTCTGGTTTTTCACAATGACTTAATCAATGATTTAATGATTTATGTCTTGTAATGTAGTGCATGAGCCACATGGGCTACTTTTCCCAATGCATTATGATGCTTTTAAGGACTTGACAGCTGCTGGCACACCATCCACTTTCACACACTTTCATTATTTGCATGTCTTCTCAACAGAAGAGTGGTCCTAGTAGTATACAGCTGAAAAATGTTACCAATCAAATGCATATTTGAATTGATCTTAAGACAAAAATATTTTTTAATACAAAGAAAGAAGCAACATGACCCTTTATAGAATCAATAAGTCTTATTTGTTCTCCCACAATTATTGACAAACAAACGATCTTTAAGAGTTCATATATGGACACGGACAAATGTGTAGTTAAAACAAATCGCTTTAGGTCTGGTTTCTAAAAAGGTGAAGAGATGCGTTTTCTTCACACCATTTTAGACAACCAGACACCAAACGCGCACCAGAACAACAAGCGCAGTCGTTCCGAGTTTATCAGATGGACTCTGGTTTCACAGCGCATTTTAAATTTAATATGCTCGAGGAAGTAAAATATCGCAAACATTTCAAATAGAGACAACGAATACATAGTTATTACTTGTTGAGTAATTCCGGTTGTTTAAGGAATCCAGAGCATGCCACGAGCGCTCCGTGTGCGCAATTACGCACGGTCATGTTCAAGCTATTAAAAACGTAGAAAAAACTAAATGTGCACTTTACCTGCCTCCGAGATGCTGCAGTTGTGCTGCTGGAGGAGCTCCTGGAGTTCACGGATTTGTTTCCCAGAGACGACTCCTTTCTCCAGTACCTTCTACTTTCTTTGGGATCGGTCGGGAGTGGGTTGAGAAAGAGGATTCTCGCAATCAAACCGTATAGAACAGTTGCCAGCAAAAGCGGAATAACATAAAACACTGCAAAATCTGTGAAGTATATGGGTAAATACAGGTTTCTAGACACTTTGTAGGCGCACGTGATTAGGATAGCGTTTTCATAAACGACCTCTTTAGTGTCGGAAAGATAAAACCACATAACGCAATAGAGAGACGTGAAAAACCAGACGAGAACAATGATCTTTTTGGCTCTAGAGAGGGTGCACAGAAACTGCGCTTTTATCGGGTGACAGATGGCAATGTAGCGTTCAATGGTGAAGGCTGTGATGGAACACGAGGACGCGTTGATGCCCAAGTACTGAAAGTAAGTGATGGAGAGACAGCCGGCGTATCCGTACACCCACTGGCCGAACAGACTCTCGGTGATGTTGGGCAGCCCCGCTGCCGTCAGGACCATGAGGTCGGCGACCGCCAGACTCACCAAGTAGCAGTTAGTTGGCGTACGCATGTGCTTGGTTGTTAATACCACCAGAATGACCATAACGTTGCCGATGATTCCAATCCCACAAATAAGCAGGACTGATAATATGCTTACGATTTTGTATTCGACACTGTGATCAGTCCATGTCGGAAGAGTCTGGTTGTCAAATGGGAATAAAGTGCGGTTCTCCATGATCAACTCGGTTCTTTCACCTCTGTTGCACAAAACAAATACTATGCAGGTGTCCGGTGCGCACGCGAAAATTACATGTTCCAATATCCAGTTGAAATTCCGGAGAAAGAAAATTCCTTTTAAAAATTCTAGAATAGTTTAAATGGTGCAAGCACCACCTGCACGAATGGATATTAAAGTGGCTGCATTTGGTAAAAAGCCAAGAAAGTGTCCTTCGTCATTCGTGTGAAATGTACTAATCGTCTCCCTGGCGCGCATTACTGTGGAGGGCTGACTGAGGTTTTGCGCCGCTTTGGGATGAACAGGTCAATAGAGAGGGTGCTCGCAACAGTGCCAATAGGGTGGAGCTTTCCCTGTAGCTCTACCTAGTGGGCGGGGCTTGAGCTATTCTAGCCGCATGCACGCGCATTTATAGTCCATCATCAGAACTCACACAATGTGCATCGTGCACGGTAAGAAACGTGTACAGATCAACTTAAAGACACCATGAAACAAAAAATAAAATTCTAAGTGTTTGACACATTGTTGCAGTGATTATTATAAATGGTTTATCCGTGCACACCATTCATTTTTTATTCATTTGCACTGGCAAGCTTTAATTAAAAACAGTAAGCTCCCTTTCCCCTCTCAACAACAACTCTTCACACATGATGTAAGCAACAAAAAGGATAGGCCAGACCTTTTTAGCCCTCCTCTCCACAACAGAGTAGGCTTGTTGGACTTACCAATCCACTCTAGGCTTGTTGGACTTGACACTGTTTCGACCTAAATGTTGATTATTTATCACTCCCTGACATATCAATCGGGAGTAAGTTACCTTTAGCGTTAAAGCGTCACCCCCTATGCTACTTTTAGCATGTGTTGTGTTTGTATTTTGAATCATAATTTTTATTTATTGATTTATTTACATGTTTGTTTAACCTGCACAGATGTATCAGACAGTGCTTATTCGATGACAGGAACCCCTGCTGTCTATTGAGAGATGCAAAGTGTGCTGCATATAATACCACTGTGCCTACTGGTGTTTAACCAATTACACAAGCTCCAGAATCATGTAGGTAATCACATGCAAAAGGCAGTTCAACAAGAAGATATGTGTGTGAACGATACTACCATACCAAAATCAAACATATTGATCATGTAACATTTCCCGATTTCCGTGTTGTGAAACGTTTGAGAAGTCGGAATCACAGGGTTTCAAATACTTGTTTTGTCAAAACTCTGTTGGAATATATCACATTATGGGACCGCATTGCTCATCTGATATGCTTGATACCTATAAAGTAGGTATTTGTTCCCCTTATCATCTTGCAAACAAAACACACAGAGAATGTTTTCAAATGTTGAAGGGCGGCTTTTGCACATGATCTTTAATGTTTATCAGATGGCCAGCTGACGGTACAGCAGCTTTATGATAAGTGCACAAGGCCCGTGTTATGCTCGTCGTCTCCTTTCAATACACAGAATAATTATTTACCACATCTTTAAATAGCACAGTATCGACATCCTGAAAGGAGAATAGAAATCCCTTTATAATTTTCAAATTGCTCATTGGTTTACTGTCGCAACAACTGAATCAATAAAGTTTCCGCCGTCAAGTATTAAAATCAAATCCCTTTCCTATGTAAAGTAGTGGACAGAATGCTGATGTAGTTTATAAGTGCTGTCAGTGTGTACGGTCACATTCTGCTATAAACAAATGACTTGAAATACAGAAGAAATGTGTTTGTTTACATTGAACCGGATGTTTCTCCCATCCTTCGGTGTAGGAAACTTGTGGAGACTTATAATTCAGTCATAGCAAAACCACACCACTGGCTCTAACAAAACAAGTGGTAGTTCTCTTTTAAACCTTTTTAAACCTTTTTTGTGTCTTTATTTGGATTTGAATGCCGATATTGTTATTTAACAGATGTTTTTGCTTTGTTGTATTGCTTTAGAAAATGGGCATATGACATTTCTCCAGGCCATTGGAACATGTCTGTACTGTCAGATTTTGAGGTACAGCTTTTGAACTTCCTTGCATGTAAATCTTTAACATCTGTAGAGGAGAGTTATGAAAGAATACAGCAAAGAGTTTTTTGATTACCAGCCAGTTGGTAGGAATTGATCGTGGGGTAATCATGTTGATGGCAAGTGGTCTTATACTGTAATTGCTGTGCAGTTGTCTTGTTGTGTGCTAACCACAAACATTTCTTAATATGCTTTTGGTTTTGTATTTCTGTATATAAAAATAAAAAAAAAGTTTTTTTTTGCATTGTAATTTTTGTCACTTTCCACAGTCAAATCCCAAGAAAGAAAACTAGCAACAACACCAAAAATCTCTGTATGTAGAGGACATCTTTATGTATTACTTGACTATTGTTTATGTATTTACCTTTCTGTTTCATAAATTTCTTATATTGCACAAAGTACTCAAGAACCATTCATCTGCCCTGTGAGTGAATGGAAGAGAACCAACACCACTTTACTGGGAAGATTGAAGTGTCCAAGATTTTAAGGATGAAGGAGGAGGATGCCTTGTTGGGATCACAATGTGGGACTTATTTATTAACACGTTTTATGAAGGTGAAAGGGATGAAGAAATCCAGGCTTTATTGAACATGGAATATTTCTTGGAGGAAACACAGGACAAAATAGAAATATATGTAAAGTACTAGGATATTGTAAATATCGTGTTTGTAAATATTGATTGGGTTTTGTTTTTTAATATACCATTACAATTTTTGTGACCAAATTATGGTGTTCTTGAAATGTATGTATTTTTATAATTTTATATATTCTTATACATAAAATATGTTAGATGCACATTTAGCCAATTAAGCAAATGTGTGTATCCTGTTAATCCTCTATGATGGCAAGTCACAGGTTTCAGACCAGTTATTTATTAGTACCAGTGTTGGGTAAATTACTCTGAAAAAGTAATGAATTACTAGTTACTAATTACATATTCAATAATGTTATTAGATTACTGTTCAAACGAATCTCCAGAAAGTATTTAATTACTTATTTCTGATTACTTTCTGTATCCTACATCAACCTTGATTAGAATTGATTCAAGGATAAAAACGACTTATTTCATTAATTCAATTAAATAATAAATAACAACCTATTTAAGGTTAGATCTTTGTTTATTGTTGTGCAAACATGTTTTTATCTTTTTTCTGTTTTGGGGGGTACAGCTACTTTGATACAATACAAATAAAGCACTTTAAAATTAAATCCGACTTGATTTGACTAAATAATTATATTACATATAATTTCGTAGTTAAATGTCACATGTTTGCACATGCTAAGTGTGTCTATCGGGTTAGAAATACTGCATGCTCACTTGGGATCTAGAGCACAAAAGCAGGAAATACGTCATGAAAGTAGTCAACTGGTCAAGTGCAAAGACTGCAAGTGGGGGTATTTGGACACAAAGCCACGGTCTCACCGAGCCCCTTTGTTACCCTCATACGAGTCTAGGAGCGTCAGTTAAGGGCATTCTGTGCCATGCCTAACCCTAAAAAAGAGAAAGTGGTCACACGATCTGTTCAATTATAGGTTTCTCAGTTACAAGGAAAAATGGGTCTGGATTCTAATTACAGTGTTCCAGTGCACTATTGTGTTTGTCTACAAGTCAGTGTGCTGTTTTTAAATCCGTACTGATAAAACTTGCTTTTACATGGTTTGCTTTGAGCTCTTTTATTGAGGTTTGATTACACTGGTAGAAGTCACAAGTCAAAGAAGAGGCAAGTCATTATTAATGCTTGATGATGTAATCTGTTTGCATCCTTTCTGATGCTTCACATGTTTAAACAGTATTCTGTGTGTTCACGAGGAGAGACAGAACATTGGGATTATTGGTTTCTTTTTTGCCTTTCACATGCCTTAAAAAACTTTCCTTCCGTATCACAATTGTCATAACTGACAACCAAATTAAGTTAATGAATACATGTTAATAATTTTTGACAGCTTTTATGCTCTTTTTGGACTTTGGAAGTGAGAGAAGTTAATTACAGTTACCAATTACTTCATTAAAGCTGTCATGACCATTTATTTGGGTGTTTTTTTAATGAAATTATTCTCTCTTTCATTCTGTCCTGACTCTTTTGCATTATTAAAGCTATTACAGGCTGATAAGTGATATGAGTCACTGCATCTTTCCATTATGAGAAGGTCAGACCTATTTGTGGACTTTATGATATTGTGGGAGGTGATACCTACGGCCATGAAGACAAAATCCATTATGCCTACTACGTAAACGTTTCAGTCGGAGCTTTTTGCACTTCTTGGTGACATAGATTTCTAGACTTTGAACAGGTAAACATTGAAAAATTTTGCCTTGATTTTTGTAAAGATTTTTCTGATTTGATATTTGTTTTTAGTTCAGGATAGATCATGCACACATTTTTTAAGGAATGTCTGAATTTTCAAAGACTGCGTTGCGTGATAATGGTTACACTGCCACCTAGTGGACACATTGAAGATCCACACTAATAGTTTCCGTTCAACTTTTTTAGGTTACCATTAGATTACAGAATTCTTAGGGTGCCCACAATATATTTTATTCCCTTCGTTGTAAGAAAAGACTGGGACAACTTCAAAGTATTTCTGTTGAACTCTTAATGTTAAGAATGCAGCCAATCAATTGTCTGACACAGTCAGTATATAAGCAATATAAATTACATTTGAGAGTTTACAAGGCCTTATAATCCATTGTTTATGTATGGCTATACTTTTCTCCAGGAAGAGCAGAGGTTTATGTTGTGATTGTATCACCTCCTAGCTTTTAATGAGACGAGTGATGATCAAACTAATAGCAAAACTTTGTGAATGTGAGAGCGAGACAAGCATTTATAAAGAGTAAAGACAAACCTCTGATTTCATCATTTGTTATGGAAATGTGATGAATAATTCATCATCTAGCGGACTGTATGAATCATTCGTCCTGCAATTTAATTTTATTTCAGCAAACTTCAAAATTTGAAACACAAAGACGTTGTTCTGCTCTCCATCTATTATAATGCCAACAGACCACTTGAAGCTTGGCATCTCAAAGGAATAAATAAAAATCCTGGCTGAAACTCAAGACTCTCTCGTTTACCTAATGACAAGAGCCCAGTTCTGTGACTCACCTCGCATGTATCTCTCCGTAAGAGCTCTGCTGCATGATTCCGAACACAATGGCGTAAAACTACAAATTTTGTGTATTCTTGTTACTGGCTGTTATGAAAACATGGTCATATCACAAAAATTATAGATTATGATTAAACTAAGTTATTAAATGAAATCTATTATAACAGCAATGATAAGTTGCTCACGGCGATGGAGCCCAGACGTTAGATACATAATATAATACATTATTAAAATATTTAAATTTCTTGATCAATGTTGCCACATTGTATGAATGTGTACCTTAAAAAATCTAGAAAGTATTAATATATGTTTTCTAACTCGTTTTTAATAAAAACTCACAGAAAAATGTGCAGAGACAAGACACTGTGCCAGTCCTCAATGACTAGATGTTTAATAACTAAAAATGATATTTCCTTCCTTCAGATCAGAACATCCTGTCCACATCCCTTATAAATCTCCTGTTTGTACTTTCTCCTAGAAAAAGGATCAAGAGTTTAAAGGATCTTCTTCTAAAAATGATTTCCTTCTTTCCTTTAAGACCCTGCAGACAGCGCACCGGATGAAACCCAATGCAAGCGACTTCTGGATCACGTGACGTGACCGCGTATCACTGAACATGTGACATTCTCTCCTCAGTGTACAGCAGGGATGTGAGTCTCAGCCTAACTCTGAAGAATTCAGCACCACGGACAGCTCCTCTCAAACTTTCTCAGATTCCTCCATTACGTAAACCTGATTACTCAAAAAGAGGCTGCTCTCTCTGACAAGGGCACAATCTTAAAATGTCAACGGTCAAGAAATGTATCTTGTCTGCATTGCGTCACTGGCTTCAGAATACGCTCTCAGAGAGACTAAAAAGAACCGTACGCCATCTGAATCCAGATGTCAACTGAGCCTTTCCGTACTAAGATGAAGCTACAATGGCATACTGTGTCATCCCAGCACTGTGTCTAAAACGTATACGTCATGTCTTCAAGATAGTTCATTGAAACTTTCACAATCATTTTGTTTCTGGACACTTCTCGGTATTTAGCCATGAAGAAAATGTCAAATTGTATTGTGCACACCTGCCTAGAGGTACACACGTGAATGCCGAATGTTAAATTATATTCAAATGGAGTACATTTGACCCAAATGAGAGACGGTTGAAGATATTCGCCTCATAGAGTGTAAAGCAATATTCAACTCATGTTTACAAAAGTGATTTTTTACTTTTTTTTGAACAACATGAAATTAAATTGACAAACCACAGCACGTTTCAGTATATTTCGAGGTTAGTTGGTTGCGCCCTAAGGCCTTTTGTTGAAACACAATTTTATACCTTGGCAAAGTTTCCTTTCTGTTGAAAACAGTCCAAATTGACAGCAACATAAAGCTACTTCACCTCTATTCATACAGCCGGCTGTGACAGACGGGAATTCATGACTGTGCACCTTGTTCTCCCTGAGCTGTGCCTATTCCAGCCTGGGACATTATTCTCTGGCTGAGTAAGACATACTTCTTTGCAGACTCATCTGTTAAATGGGAACTCGTCTGGCTCTTAGCCAAAGTCTTTGTATTGGTCAACACGATGGCACAAATCTGTGGAAATCATATTGATTGTCTGTTGTTAAAGGTTGATCCTGCTTTTGGTTACGGATAATGTCAGACTGAACTTTGATGTTTGGGGATTTGAAATAAAAGCAACGTGATTATGAGGATAATTGGGGGTTTTGTCGGTGTGTGTAGACAAGCATAGTTTGAAGTCCTATTTCGGTTTTAGGAGCTGCACAATCGTACGTGTTATGTAGATACTGATTGGAAATGTACAAAATCATATAAAGGTATTTATGTAATTCTATAAAACATATCTGTATAAAATATTATGCCAGTAATCTTCCATGCTTTAAAAAGAAACCGATGACGAGAACGGGTGCGGCTTAGCACTGTCGCAGATTGGAGATGGAGCCTCACCACGCGGGTCTCAATCCAAAACGCGATGCGTCTATCCACTAAATAGCCTGATGTCGCTCACAAAAACCCTATTTCCCATAATTCTACCACGATTTGAAACCTCCCCTTGTCAACGCTAAAAAATCGACGAGGCGTATCGTACCCGCGCGTAACTTAAAGCATCGTGGCTACTATAGTAAAGGAATAGCACCTAAAATGCGTGATCTACACCTTTGCCATCATATGACTCTTCCGAGCGACCCCAGGAGTGTCTAATTCATATTCAAGATGCGAGGACCGCCATTGGACATCTACAGCACACTCGTATTAATATTCACAATCACGTCACTCACCATTGGGAGATTACCCCGCGACGTCACACAGATCTTATAAACATTTAAGATGTCGGCCTTTGCCATAGTAGTATTAGTAACTTCGGTAGCGAAAGCTCAGTTGAGCTTTAAACGGCGCGTGGGAGGGAGCACAGCGGAGAACGGTTTCCGTGACGCCAAAATGTTCGCCAAACGAGAAGGTATTCTGAGGCAAAAACAACAGTTTTAATACCAAACAATTATTTGCGTCATATACGCACAGTCGTTCCGTCGGCGGTACGTGTTCTGTTTACGTCGTTTATTGAGCGGGATCTGCAGTGACCTATCTGTGCATCCGGATGGACACGTGCCAAAACGATCGCTATCTTATAACGTTACTCGATTAAGTTTTTAATTAGATGTAGGCTACCATTTTTTTGTCTATAGCATTTGCCGGTTGTTTTAGCGTGTTTGTTTTTGCGAATGTAAATGGACACTTTGTCATATCTTGCATGAAGTGTCTTGTTTCCCCTGACTGCGGTTTAGCCATGCGTTTAAAGGGACTTACAGCTTATCTTGAGTTTTACACGGATTGCTTTGCTAATTGGATACAGAATCAGTAGCTGATCAGTAACTTTACTCGTCTTTTGTTAGTAGACACTAAGGAATTTCTTTAGCTTCGTGCAGAGCGATGGGTCTGCATTCAGGAGCACGTGTTTCCATACACCAGCATGCTTTAAACTACATGTTTTAAAACAAAGGTTTTGTCAATTGTGTTTCTAGGAGTGTTGCGGAGCGACTAGTCGGTGGGAGCTGATGGCCTCGGTGGAGTTGCTTTTTATAAACAATAGAGGGGGTACACCTGATCCCCCTGGAGTACCGGAGTGGTCTTCTAGTCCTCTTCATGTCCACAGATTGAACAGCTCGCCGGAGGAATCTTCCCCCACTCGGAAGGCGCCTCCTCATGAGGCACAATGTAATTCAGCACCACGGACGGCTCCCAGTAAAGGTCAACATGGCCACCACCGGCATCAGCCCGCGGAGAAGGTCAGAGTCTGCTGCGACGAGGAGCTCGAGACGTCGTTCACGTATGTGGACGAAAACGTCAATCTCCGACTGGCCACTCCGGACACTAGCGTGAAAAGTCCTCGCCAGCTCCACGACTCCACGAGCGAGATCCACCCCGACGCGCCGCGGGACTTATCGCTGATGTCCGACATCGACATCAGCTCGGAGAGTTCGGGGAAGTCCGTGGATTACGGATTCATTTGCGCGGTCACGTTCCTTATTACAGGGATCTCACTGGTGATCATATCGTACGCGGTGCCACGGAGCATCGGAGTGAACCCGGAAAACGTGTCCGCGCGCGAAATGGAAAGACTGGAGAACGAGAGCGCCAGGATAGGCGCTCATCTGGACAGGTGCGTTATCGCGGGCCTTTGCCTTCTCACTTTAGGGGGAGTGGTGTTGTCCACTCTGCTGATGATATCCATGTGGAAGGGCGAGATGTACCGGAGGAAAGCCTTCGCCTATTCCAAGCACTCCGCAAAGCTTTACGGTTCAACTAATTTGAGAACAAGATCGAGTCCCAGTCGCTCGTCCACACCGCACAGTTTTGTCGAGGAGGAGAATGGCGATGCCAATAGTTGACTATTAATCCTTATAGGACTGACTAAAATGACTTTGACCTTTCCAGCATGGCCAAACGAGCTCGTTTTCTGCCCTTGGATAAGACTGATATGGATGAACACAATATCACGTTACAGATTTCTCAGGCTCCAAGCATATGCAGCATGCTGATTTTGCATTTATCATAAAGTAACTTAGTGAATAAACAAAGTTTGGTTTTGTGCCAAGCATTAAAATAAGTCTTTGTCTATACAAGCATTAAAACTCAGAGAGTTGCAAAAATTAATAAATATATACAGATTTTCCTACAGTACTGAATTAATCCACTACTCTTGATCAGAATGCTGCTGCTAATACTGACAGTCTTACTGCCTCTTTATTACATGTTCAGATCCCAGTGAAAACCAATAGATGCTCACCTCAGCCATTTCATTAAATGTTAAGACGCGACTATAGTGATTGAGGGCTATATTCTCTGGTTTGGAGCCCAGGTAGCCATGCATTTAGATACTAAAAAAGACCCGTGCGACACTGCAAAGAATGACATTATTTTCTCACATGTCCTTGATAGTTAATTTGTGGAAAGGCCAATGCTTTTCATACCTTCTCCCTGCAAGCGCTAACATTATTAGCTGCCACAATCATCTGCTTTCTTTTGGAAATTTAAAGCCATCTGTCTAAGAGAGGAAAGCTGCAGTATCTTCATGACGTACAGAGTAAAAACATATTAGACCCTGTATAACAATGCAAAATAATTGTGAAGCCTTCTCCACGCTATTTATCCAGACTGTGAATTACATATAAATGCGCTCTCAGATGTAATGCTGCTGACACTAATGACAATTCATACAACTCATATAACAAAGATTCACTTTATGAGGTGAAAATAAAAGTATATTATTCTTCATTTTGTCTGCGTTTTATTGCTGTCTTTGTGACCGGTTCAACCGTGAATTTGACATTTGAGATCACGAGTCTGCTTTCCGAAGCAGTTTTCTGTGTCTTTATGTGGTTGCATAGCAACGTGAAGACAGAAACATGTTTTTATCCAAAAAACTGGCTGTTCAGTTGTGTGGGGATGGTGGCCCCACTGCATTTTGAATTTAAGTTTTTATAGATAAAGCAACTACAACATTGTTCAGAAAGTTTGGGGCTGTACAAAGTTTAGTTTTCATGGACAAAATCTTTTGTTTTAAAGGAAAAAAAAATTATTATCATCCTCACTAAGGAAGATTTGTAAATCAAAAAAATACATCAAAACTATGTCAGCTGTCTCAAATGGAAATTAAATGTCTCAAATTAAATCACTTTAACATGCTTGAATGGAGCATTTAAGAGGAGTTCACCTTTGTATCCTTTCAAGGAATGGTTTACTATTTTATTTTATTTGCAATCCATTACTTCGGGGGCACGGTGGCTTGGTGACGTTCGCCTCACACCTCCAGGGTTGGGGGTTCGATTCCTGCTTCCGACTTGTGTGTGTGGAGTTTGCATGTTCTCCCCGTGCCTCGGGGGTTTCCTCCGGGTACTCCGGTTTCCTCCCCTGGCCCAAAGACATGCATGGTAGGTTGATTGGCATCTCTGCAAAAATTGTCCGTAGGGTGTGAGTGAGTGAGTGAGTGTGTGTGCCCTGCGATGGGTTGGCACTACATCCAGGGTGTATCCTGCCTTGATGCCCGATGACTCCTGAGATAGGCACAGGCTCCCTGTGACCCGAGGTAGTTCAGATAAGCGGTAGAAAATGGAATGGAATGGAATCCATTACTTCCACTTCAAAATGATTTTTTAGTTAGATCTCAAAATATAGTTTAAAGACAGCTGAATATAATTTAATCCATAATATACCACTGCTGTCCTCATGTCTCTGTATTTCTTGATTTGCATTGCATGCCGTGAATCATTATGTTTAGTCACCCTTTATGTTTCTAACTGGATTTAACAAATATCTAAAACCAAAAAGTTGTACTAAAAGGCGATTGTCACTTTTGACAACAAAGTATTTAAAAGGACAGTGTTTCTTCCATTTCCAAAAAAACTGTGAATTTGGACATCTGAGGTCTCAGAAGGCATTATATCAGTAATATATCTGGTTAAATAAAGTTAAATAACAGATTCTAAATACATCAACTTCTGCTCTTACAGCCACAAACAACCTTTAGTTTTGTAACAGAATGATCGTTTTTGTCCTGTCTGCAGTGTGTCTCTGGTTAGAAAGCTGAAAATAGAATGATTTCAGGTCACAGTCAGTCTGTAAGAGAACACTCTTTAACAAGATTTCACATCAATGTCAACTGGCTTCCATCTGTAAACTGGGCTCTCCTTCTGCCTCATTTTTCCATTTTGTGCGCATATTTCTGAAAAATGTGCTTAGATTTATTTAAGTTCAGCTGTGGCTTTTTCACAAGAACAGAAACGGTTAATGACATTTTTTAGGGATATACCAGAACGAGTACAAGTAGCGATATCTTTTCCGGAACTCGCCGATACCGATGACTGTAACTCTTCACAACACAGTGAGACTATAGCTTTAGAATTACAAACAACTCCATCTTAAACACATTAGGAAAAATAAATCATTAGTTATGCTTGTCACAAACTTTCAAAGCAAATTTCACAACAAAATATCTGTAAGTTCTTTCACATGAGGTGTGGGTGCATTTTTACGAGTACATGAGCCGAGTATTCTATTTTTAATGAGAAAGCAAACGTGTTCCTTGTACACCTCAAACATTCAAATTGGCTCACTTTAACCTAATTGGAAGCTTTTAGTCATGTCGTCCAATCCAGACCTCATTCACTAGAGATGATAGGTTCTTAAAGCTACTTTTTCCTGATGAAATACTCCGGTACTCAATAGAACATTGAAGTGTGTGTACTTGTACCCTTGGAACCCCTATGGAACATTTCCAATGGTATTGATTTCTCAGAAGAGCACTCCACTGTGACAGCCTCAGGGACCTGACCTCGGTTCTGTCTGCTCTTGGCTCCATATCCTTTGTGTTATTTTTAGTATCAGGACAATGTGGGTATTTGTATGACTTACCAAGGTTTATTAACAATAGACTTGATATCTCTTTGTAATGTAAATTCCATCCTATAAGCTATTTCGCTGAAACGGAACTTCGCGCTGATGCATTCTACGTTAGCACCTAGATTAGTTTCTCCCATCCAGCTCTATTAGCTAGAAGCATTTGTCATTATGAGATGAAGCAAGGATGCCTCTAAAAGCTCATGGGAAATCTTTGAGAGGCCTCTCAACTTCTAAGAGTCTTACCTGTCTGGATAAACAACCCAGATTCAATTGCAAATGGAAAGAGTATGAAGCCTAATTTCGTGTATTGCTCTGCTTTGGTACCGCAATGTCCAATGGTTTAAAGCATTACAGTGAAATTCAGAGAAATCAAACTACAAAGGGCTTACTTACAGATGTCTATATATGAAAGTATCTATCATATTTTCCACAGAAGCCATGAGCTATTAGCATGAAAGCAAGAATTTTCCTTTCCCGTTGTTTAAGTTATTTTTTGTCAACCTCTAAACAGACTTTTATTACGATCATGTACATAAAGGTCAGGCTGGTTTGCATCAGCGTCTGAAACGTGACTCCATGTGGTCTGTCCTGGCAAAATAAAGCTGTGAAGAAACTAATGCCCTGTTTAGATCAGTCGGAGGCAGCTGAAAAGCCACCCAGCAGTGTCCAACGCTGATGGATCTCACCTTCACGCAGTGATTGTCTTTCTCATATTTTATTTGCACCAAATATGCAGCAAACAGACAACACGAGTCTAGTTAAAAGAAGGGTAATCCTTCTACGTCTTTCTCTTTTGCAGTTTTTTTGCAACTGTTTACTCCGTCTTAAATCAGATTTAAAGGATCTGATGTTCACAAGAATCAAATTACAGTTAACACAATTAACAAAAAAGAACCAGCACATCCTATACGTCTGAAGTGTAGTTCCCACTAATGTCCAGGAGGTGTCACCTTTAGATCTAGAAGTAGATCACTGATCCATCTCTTACCTAACACACATCTTATTTGATTTTATAAATTGCATGCTGGTATATCACTTTCCCTCTTTCCCTGACATTTTATTTTGCTCACAGGTGGTGACCTCCAGATTTTAGATTCAAATGTTTTTCGTAAGAACTCGCGGCGTTGCGCAAACGTTTTTGCATGCAAACAAATCCTATCGTATTAATCATGTCAAACATAGCCAATACACACAAACAGCTTTAAATGCTTCCTGTTTAAAATGGCCTCATTACAAGCAGCCCATGTAACTGCACAATTTTCTTTTCTCACTAATCTTGTTATAAAATAACACACACGCAGCGGCCTCGTGTCCTATATTATGCGCTTTATTTAAGTCATCTCGGGTTGGTCATTGCAAACTGTGCATCATGTTCTCGACCTCCCCAAGAACTCTCCACGGACCAAAGCGATTAATTATTTATTCCCGTCAATAGCTGTTAATGGGTGCGTTACCAGCAGCGAGGGTTTCCTCTCGTTTTTTCACAAGGATTGAGGCCTTGTTTGTGTGTCATGTAAAGGATTATTGCAACGTCATGTTTTGTTTAGCAGTATTGTTGACAAGGCGGGTGATGCCCTGATGTGATCTCGCCCAGGGCCGCCTCAGCCCTCCTCCTACTCAGATATCTGTGGAGTTGAGAGGCTGTTTGCGGGAATCACTTGCGAACGATCGTATCTGCTCCGATCTCGGGTTTCTCGGCTGTATCTAGACCTGATGCTGTGCCTTGTCATCACACTTAACCTCTGTCTTGATAGTGGCTACTGTAAACATGAAAGGAAAACAGTGTGACTGCCACGAAATATACACGCAAATATTACCAAAAGCATGTGTACAGTACATATTGCACAGCACACATGTGAACTTTATCTTTACAATCTTTCTGTCCTAGCCCAAACAACTCACAAATCATGATTTCCAGATGAAAAGAAAGTGATACGTGCAAACATGTGCTTTGGATAAAGTATAGGCGGTAAAACGATAACTCTGTTGAATGTGACTGTGGATGGATTTGACCTGACATCATTGATAAACTGTGGGCCAGAAACAGGAAGCTCCCATCAAAATTGACACTGTATTCTTAACCCCAACCCCTTTAACCCTCAAATACCTTCTGGAGCTTCTGAATACCAGTTGTGGTATGAAGTACTTTAAAATCTCATAATGATGAAGCATGAATGTGTTTTATAGCTTTAGTTTTTATTTGCGTTTTGATTTGGTATTTGGTCAACATGATCTGTGATATGACTACAATTTACATTGATGTTTTCAATGGAAATTAGTGAATAGACACATTAATAAAATGTATTATATTTATTTTATATGCAACATTTTCATTTATAAAAATTACCCAATTTCTTCTCATTTGTAACACCCAACATGTCGCGTCTCTATTCCCCACCATGAGAAACACTGGTGTAGGCCTCGAAAGGACATGGAGAATTCGATGTATGGTGTATGTAGATAGAAATAAGTCATTCTAAGGTAATAAAAACATAACGCTTCATTATGTAAGGTCTTTATACACCTATGAAGACAAAGTTAAGTATATTATATTGCATTTTTGTAAATAGCTCCTGCTTGTATTACACACAGCACCTTGTCTGCAGTGTAAAGAAAAATATTCAGACTACAGGCAGATGTTACATCACCTTATTAATATTTCATAGCCCTAAAGCTATGCCTGCAACGGGCACAGATTTCATTGAAAGTGTAAGCTTAACGCAAATTCCTAAGTCTTGCTTGTCATTATCTGTTAGTCTGGCTGATGTGATGTGCTTCAATACTTTCATAAGTCTAACCACAGTCACAGTGCTTAGCGTTTGATGGTGACTGTTCGCGGGACAGTAAAGATAAAAAATCAGCCGAATGAAAGAGAAGAGCGTACTTGTAATGTGACGGACAGAACCGATGTGTGTCTGCATGGTGTTCAGCATTGATGTCATCTCTCTCTTCTTGTCCCAGACTCTGTTAGAACAATAAATGAATGACTGGGGTAAGAAAGCGACGAGTAAGAGAGGTATGAGTCATCCGCCTTGTTTACAGATAAATAAAAGGAGTTCCCTTTTGTCTTTTGACCGTGCCAGAGGGTTCGTTTTCCTTCTCCTCTGAGTTCAAGGTTGGCAGGAGTTGCACTTGAGAGGGAGAGAATGGGGAGGTAGAGGGCTATTTAACAAATCTCTGACGACATCCTCCTTGCTTATGCTTGTCTGACGCTTAAGATTTGTGTGTGTGTTGGGGAGGATAAGGATGACGTGATCTCCTTTATCCCAGCCAATAAAAGAGAGTGGCCGGCACAGATCCGGTTCGGTACGTGCCGTCAAATTCAATAAGGTAGTGCTTTAATGTTTTCTTTTAATCAACCAAATTACATTATACACCGCCGGCGTGCTGTTCCTCCCCAACGGCCATCCAAAGGAAAAGAGACGAGGTACAAGTGGTGCATACGGGACACCTTGTTCTGCTCACTTTGAGCTGTGGATTGGTACGATGTCCAATGGACACAGGTGGGATTTTTAAAGAGTTGTGCAAAGTGGAGGTCGTACGACTTTAAACTAGCTCGGTGCAGTCTGCAAGGACAGCATAGACTCTAAGCGGCTTAATCAGTCAGAAAAGACTAAATGCACTGGCTGTGGAGCACAACAGTGAGCACATTACAACAGCGTGCACACTCACCTTACATTGATGTCACAATTCTGCCCCACATAAACATTGAAAAAAACATCATAAGTAACAATTAATTTAAACACAAATGTGATTTCCTTATGTGCTATAATGTCTTTATGTGCAATAATGTCCTTATGTGCAATTATGTCCTCAGGTGCAATAATTTCTTCAATATACCTAAATATACCAATCTTTTTGCAATTTTTTACTGCATACTTTAGCCACATTATATTTGTATTATTGTACTTATGGTTGTTCTATAGTTTTATTCTTTCTCTAGATTGTACTTATTACTTCAATCCTTATGTTGACAAAAGCGCACCAGAAATTTTGTTGTGTGATCCATACAATGAAAATAAAGATTCTTTATCTAAATTACATGTTTTTTTTAGCGATCACTTTGGTGATAAAGCAGCATCTGCCAAGAGATGTAAATGTTAATGTTATTTACTTAATACTGATTAAATAATTATGTTGGGGGGGCAAAGATCATCGTTTGATCTTTGAAAAATTAGTAATGCTTCTTTATAACCACAACGCACCACCACCAATATATCCAGATTCACATTTAAAACCACTGCTACATTGTGTTCCCTCAAGGTATGTGTGGCTTTCAGTAAGACCCATACATTACAGAATTGGTAGGATAAATAAATGATAGTAAAGAAAGATATGTTATTAAAGGGAACATGCAGTGCTCTTTTCAGTTTGTGGTAAACTCTGATTGATGTTCCCAGCATGACATATCAGTACTATTTGATTGAGCGTCTTTATTTCATCCCACAGACAGAACTCATAGAATCACCACAGAGCGAAACGAACCACTCTCCTGGTAAACACATCTGATTCATGGGATGCTGGAGGAGAAGAATCCAAAAAGGGGGACTTCAGCCACAATGTGACTTTGACACAGTGAATGAGGAATCAGGTAACGGGATCAGGCTTCATTAGGTGACTTCAGGCAAGCTGGCAGTCAGCCAGGTGAGCTGGACGCACAAATGGACATTGATTTTTCAATAAGGGCTCTGCGAACTGTCAGCCAACCGTGTCACACCGATATCCCTACTCCAGGGGCTCTCGGCTACCTGACTAGTGGGTCTTACTGGCACCCTCACGTATCCAACTGTAGCCCACCAATGTCCTATACAGTACTTCCATCTCAATCACGCAGTGTCTGTGTGTGTGGAATGGATAAATACCGACCTATCCCTCTCAGAGGACAGCCTGAGAAGAATTGATGTCTTCATCATTATTGGATTTGGAAATTCATGGGGGAATTGTGAGCTCGGATGAGAAATATTCGAACCCTGACAGGTCTGTAGTATTTTTTGAGTTTGAGCTCGGTTGTTCTGCGGTTCCTCTGCTTCAGTGCCGACAGGGCCAGACACCTTTAATGCGTCCCATCCATCAAGCCGGCTGCCTGGCAGTGGGGCGCTGTTCTAACTGGGCTGCCCTTCACCTGACCCACTCGTCACCCTGCAGGAAGATGAAGTTTTCAGAAGATTTATTCCATTGCTTTTAAATATCAATTTGAGAGTAACAGCCTAAACCTTGGTGGACACCTGATTTTGCACATTATTTTGCCATTTGAGATCAATTAGTTTATACCATGGTCTGTTTGAATACTGGATTCTGATTGGCTGTAAGGTGTATAGTAAAGCTCCAATCAGTTTGATTAAATTTAGCTGACAAAATAATCGTCATTTTCACCTGTTTGATCTAAAATGACATCTGTGCCTCCACGTCGTGCATTAAAATCCTATAATGCAAGGCAAACCGTGGATTATCCCTTTTATAGAACAGAAAATAGAATTTAGAATAGAATAGAAAATAGAATAGAATATAGAATACAATAGAATATTGAATATAGTTTATAGAATAGAATAGAATATTGAATATAGTTTATAGAATAGATTATAATAGATTATAATATAATATAATATTATATAATATAATACAATATAGTATAAAATAGAATAGACTATAGAATAGATTATATCATGGGGCTGTGGAATGCTTGATTCTGATTGGCTGACGAAGGTGCTTTAGGAGTGCACAATGTTTTGCTCATACGCACACCTTTGAAGTAGTTCCAGATCTGTTGACCGAATTACAGTTGCAATCGTTTTAACTGATTTACACTGTAGCTAGTCCACGACAAACCACATTGAAGACGATTTAAATTTCCAAAAATATCTTTTAAAATTTACGGAAAGTAAGAAAATTTTCACGATTGGGCGAAAGCTGCGAAATTTCTATGCAACTTCGAGAACTTTAGCCGGCACTAAATGAATAAATAAACATCGATTGAATACTTGTTCAGTTTTTTACATCATGCTTATAACTATAAAATACCAACAAAGTAATTCGGTAATTTTGAAAAGCCTACTTGTTCGCAGGGTTTTGTCATCACGTGTGCATGCGCGCTCTCTCTCAGAGTTTAAAATGACGTCTTGTAATTACCGGCAGCTTCGGATGAGAAACTAGTCCCACACTCACGATAGCATTAGAAGAGCGGCAAACATAACAAGTCTCTTGAAATAAAACACCTGAAAAATTACTTGTGATGTGGTAACCGTGGTATAAGCGGAATAATTGAACGCATGACCACCTCAGCGTGTGCATTAACTTTCGATAATTGAACGGCCCGTCGTCAATTATTCCTAACATATAGGATAAAGTATAGAATAGAATAGAATAGAATATAGTAGAGTAAAGAATAGAATAGAAAAGAATATAGAATATTGAAAATAGAATATAATGGAATAGAATATAATGGAATAGAATATAAAATATAGAATATAGAATATAGAATATAGAATATAGAATATAGAATATAGAATATAGAATATCAAATATCAAATATAGAATAGAAAAGAATATTGAAAATAGAATATAATGGAATAGAATATAAAATATAGAATATAGAATATAGAATATAGAATATACAATATAGAATATACAATATACAATATACAATATAGAATATAGAATATAGACTATAGAATATCAAATATCAAATATCAAATATAGAATATAGAATATAAAATATAGAATATAGAATATTGAATATAAAATATAATGGAATAGAATATAATGGAATAGAATATAAAATATAGAAATATAGAATATAGAATATAGAATATAGAATATCAAATATCAAATATCAAATATAGAATAGAAAAGAATATAGAAAATAGAATATAATGGAATAGAATATAAAATATAGAATATAGAATATACAATATAGAATATAGAATATAGAATATACAATACAATATACAATATACAATATACAATATACAATATACAATATACAATATAGAATATAGACTATAGAATATCAAATATCAAATATCAAATATAGAATATAGAATATCAAATATAGAATATAGAATATAGAATATAGAATATAGAATATAGAATATTGAATATAAAATATAAAATATAAAATATAAAATATAAAATATAAAATATAAAATATAAAATATAGAATATAAAATATAGAATATTGAATATCAAATATAAAACATAGAATATAGAATATAGAATATAGAATAGAATAGAATAGTGCTGCATGCCTCATGAGGAAGTAATGACAGTAAACACTTTTGAGATTTGTCAAGATGTGTCTCGAAAGAAAGGAAGAAAGAAAGAAAGAAAGAAAGAAAGAAAGAACATTGAGTTAAATTTCTACTAGCACGTCTTTAATCAACATAAATATCTAATTTCACATTTCCTTCACTGCATGATAATATTTTGAAATGTCATCGAGCTCCCTCCTAAGACTGAACAATTGACAAAATCCTGGCTATTTAAAATGTATTTTCCAGCTACCATTTTAGTATAAGCAAGATCTCACTGGACTCATATCATGTCTGACAATCGTAAAGTGCACAATGTGCACACCTGGCTTTCAGTGTCCCACAGAGCATAATGACAAGTGTGCATAAGGAAAGGAAAACACAGTAGACGGAAACAAATAGCTTGCATTAAAATTTTAATGTAAGCAGGAGTATTGTCAAAGAACCAAATTTCAGTCTTTGGAGTTGCCATATTGCACTCAAAGAGTTAGATAAATACTATTTGAAAAAGCCTGCTATAGGCCGTGGAAAAGAACGGATGAAAAATCAATATCCACAGCATTGTAAACATTATACAAGTTTCACTTACATGTAATTATCAGATTTCAAGGAGATTTACCTTGACACTGCTAAACAAAATTGATTATCTGTTTTGCAAGATAACAGAAGGCCTTGCGATCTATATTCTGGCCAGAGCTCACTCGCAGGCTCATAAATTATGAAAATCCAAAGAAGAGTGGATAATAAATAATATTAATACTAGCTGTGAGAAGGAGTCTAATAAAACTTGACTTGGCTAAAGCTTACTGAAATGGCATTGCTAAGCACGGGGCACTTGTCATCAAATATGAGGTCATCACATGCCATAATGTGATTACCTCATCGTAAAAAGGAGAGTCCGCTCATTCCAATTTAAGGATGTAAAAAGTTACGGGGTTAACGGGGCACTAAAACGACAGCGGGTTATTATCGGCTACAGGTGAGAAATTGTGATTATCAGGGGATCACAAAAAAAAGCAGGTAGCAGTTGTGTTACTCTATGGTGACTCATGCAACTTTATGGTTTCCATTAACAAATCACTGGACCCCAATTCTGTCTCCCCGAAGGAACATCTTATAAAGTTAATGGCGTCCTGCAGTATGTCGTATTCCAGTAATAAATTTGTTTCTCCGAAAAATTCATTAGGCTTCGTAAAATGAGACAAAAACTGGTTTATTTTGACATTGTCTAGAAATAGTAGTGCAGGTAGTACAGGAAAATTGTAGTTTATTTTACAATAGACGGAATATATAAAGTGTGCATATCGACGGATTGTATTGTATACTGTATAGTGATTGTAAAGTAGTCAAAAAACAATTAATATAAAATGCATTTATTTCATGCTAAGTTTAGTTTAAATGTATTAACATATATACTGACATGACTGATATACTATTATAATTACTGTCATTTGGAGAACTATTTAAACACAATGCACATCATACTTGCAATAGTTCCACTTTAGGAAAATCAAATACACTTAAATGTATCTTTAGTTGGACTTCATCACTATTTCTGCACAATAACGTATATTAAGCACAAAATTAGTTGTTCCAATTTAGCAGACTTTAAGCATACCAATTCAGTATAGCTTTCACAAATACAATCACAGTGTATTTTCATTAAGTACAAGTAAGATGTAAATTGATTTGCAGTATATTAAGCATGAAATAAATGTATTTCAAATACTTTCAAGTATATTTATTTTTCACTAGGGGTGGAAAGTGCTTAGCGTTAGGGTTTGAGCAGACGTCCGCACTTTTGCCTGTCTGAGTGCTGCTGTTTTTGGAAATATAAGCTATTCTTGCAGCTTGTAAAGGATTTGGACATTGACTGGAGCTCTTTTATATATAAAGGACATTAATAGACATTTAAGACAGTTTTTAGAGATCTGAAACCGTTCAGTTGCACACAATTTCAAGATCATTTGCAATTTATAGGTTTCACATCTGGAAAGAGGCATGCACATGTTGTCTGTGCTTTCGTTCCATGAATTATAGGTACGCACTTTGATAAATAATCGTTAAAATATTTTATAAATGAGGCCCCAGAAGAGACTTTGGTAACACTTTCCTTGAAGCATGTATGTATAATGCATTATAAAGAGTTATTAAAGGGGAAAATGCTTGATAATTCTTTATAATGTGTGTTGTAATGAATTATATGTAGTTGTAAAGAATTATAAACAATTTAAAATGTGTGGTGTTACAATGAATTGTTAAGTGTTTTAATGTATTATCTGTAATAACAATTATTTATAAGACATTAAAATGCATTAAAAGGTGCATCACAATGCTTTAAAACTACTTTTATAATGCATTATAAATACATGCTTCAAGAAAAGTGTTACTGAGACTTTTTTTCAGGTGTAGCAGGTAAAATGTTCTACATTTACCCTTTAACCTCATAGCTAAGAGAAACAACTAAGATATTAGCGGTGATATCCTTAAATATGCCATTTTATTACATTTTATTCATCAACAGTTTCCTCACAGGATGTCAGAGAGTCCACACGGTCTGCACCGCATTTTAAATCAGAGATGACAAAGTGAACACAAGACATTAATGATGTAAAACCACACGATGCTGGATGGATGTAAATCATTCCCTCCCGCTGACACCTCCAGGTACGCAGCAGACCGTTTCGGAAATGAGCAGGCCTATGTCAACAGTCTTCCGTGTGTTAAACTCCATAATTGCATTTAATATTTTGCAGTAAAAAAATCACCTGCAGATTTTTGGAACTGATTAAAGCTTTGACACGACCTAATATCCGTGTCCAGCCAGACTTGGATTTTTTAATATATTTTATTTGAATATGATTTGCCAAAATAATTGTTTTCCATTTTCCAGAACCCATTGCTCGCAGTAAAGTCAGCAGAACAGGCGTAATCCTCTCTTTACACCGTAGTCCTGAATCAAATATGTGAAAAGTCATTTTACAACAGCGTTTTCATTTGTATTCATTGCTATATATTGTGCCAAATTACTCATTCCTTGGGATGTCAATTTTTTACAGGGCTAAATAAATTGCTTTCAAATTTGGAGACGGCTCAAAAACCATGACAGTAATGACTTTAGCAGTATTGAGTTTACCAAAACTGCTAAGAGCACCATGTCCTATCCTTCCCTTTGTCAATACAAAGCGTTTTGCATAATTCATCCTGAAAACAGATCAAATTGGCCTACAGTTTCACAGTGATAGAAAATTCTCTTAAAGTGACCTTTCAAAGTACGATAATGTCTTAAAGTGAACGATTTGGGGTCACAAGAATGCTTCTCATTGGGTAACTTAATCGTTTTTCTAGATATCCTGAAAGTCCTGCATATTTTAACATCAGTGACCCCATGGAGAGAACCTCCAGCCTGCATCTCATCTGATCTGCACATGCACGTATTTAAATGCTCAAAATGTTCCTTGGCTATCTGGAATTGGTTCGTCGATCCTTTGGTCTGGAAAGCCACAAAAGTTGCCATTAGCCTGCTGGACGGGCTCGCTCCCTTCACCTCATACTATTACCCGCACATTTCTCAAACTGATCTCATCTGAAACTGTCGAGATTCCTGGATCAATTAAAGCATTTCTCACATTCTCCGTTTCTTTTATTCACGCTTTTTGGCAGGAAAGGTGACCATGTTGGTCAAGTCTCGAGGCTCGCCAGCCAACCCTGCCAATGTCGATTTGCAGAGTCTGCCGAGACCCGACAAACAAGGGAGGAAGTCTGGGGTTCGAAGAGCGTCGAGAAACATGCAGGGCGTGCCGTTGTTTCTCCACCGCCAGAGGTTTTTTGGCAGATCTGTAGACGCTTCTTTTTCCCTCCAGTCAGCCCAATCTGTCAAAATCCTCATGGAGGAGACACTGAGGGCAACGTGAAAATGAGGAGTATTTGTGGCCTGAGATGGATGTTGGTGGAGAGGTGGAATGAAGCGTTGGACAGATGAAGGCAAGAAGTTCCCCGCCACATCACGTGAGTCAAACATTTAACAAAAACAGCCTTGCAGCAAATACCACAGACTCAAAAATACTGTTGTTTTTTCATCTTTTGTGGTTTGTTTTGACATTAAAATGATTTTGAAGATATTTATTTATTACATTCAGCATCATTATTTGACCGGAGGCACCTTTGACTAATGTACTTGGCTTAGACACACATGGAGAGGAAACGTCTTGTTTTGTCTATAAGGGAGTGAGACCATTTTGGTTATTGAAGACAAAATTAGTGTCACTAACTTATGAGTGCTGTCACATTCATTTACCCCTCCTTGATTTTTTAGGTTTATTTAAGTGCTAGTACACCCAAAAAAGAAACGTGTCACTGTTTATTCTTGTTCTATGAAACACAAAATGATCATTTTTATCAATTGCAATGATCGCATTTGTCCATCGACCCATAAACAAAATGTTCTTTCTTTGTGTGACGTTTAAATCATTATTCACATTAATGTTAGTTGAGTTGAGTTTTTAATACATCATTATCCATTCCAGGTGGGGAATGATTTGATCATTAAATATTATTTTTGAATATCTGTATGATGATGCCAGCACTGCTTTTTCCCAATGCTCAAAATATTCCCACCTCACCTTGAGGTCAGTTAAATTCAGAATATTTAATCCAGAGTTGTAATGTTTCTCATGGGGACGGTTTACACCCGAACAACACAAACCACCTTGTCTGAATGCTCCAATGCAAATTCACTGAATGATGTTATACTGAGAACTTTTTAATGGCCGCTGTGAGAGCCATGAACTGTACCAATATTTCCTTTGAAAAGGATACATATTTTTGGACCGAAACTACAATGGTCCAGGCCCTCAGAAACGTGCATTAATGGACGCTAGAGTGGAATTGTGGGTAATTACGGGGAAATGAAAGTAAAGGCGATACTGACAGCATTGAGCCTCGCTGTGCTAATGTAACAAAACGCTTCTCACTTTAACAGAGCAATATGAGAAACATCTGTTTCAACAGCTCCTGCTTTCTAAAGCACTTTCTCAAGCTGATGAGTGCATGAGAGCGCTGATTGTGTTTAGCTTTCATTTGGCTGTTGGCCGGCCTGGTGGCAGGTTGAAAAGGTCTTTCGGTTTCAATTAGTCAATTCTTTTCTCAGTTATTGTCTCAATTTCCTCATGATTATTTTGATTAGATTAGAAAGTGACATATATTTGATAGAGTTTAAGCTTGAACTGTTAGTTAACAGAAGAAAGACTGAAGAGAGTCATAACTTAAATGCATCGAAGGAAATCATAATGGACATTTATAAAATGGAGCAAATAACAGCATTTATAAATAATAAACTGGAACAATTTGCTTTGTACTGGGAAAAATGGACCAAACTGTTTACGCAACCTCACATAGACCTGCTTTTATTTTTTTTATCAATATTTACTTTGTGAGGAAAGATCACTTCCTAATATAGTTTTTTGATTCCTTTTTTCTTTTATGTTTATATTCCGAATGAATATAATAACAGTAAATATAAGAATATTTACATTTAGTCATTTAGCAGTCATTTATCCAAACATAATGTTAACCGTGGAAATAGAATATCGTACTTAAAGGGATAGTTCATCAAAAAATGAAAAATCTTTCTGCATTTACTCACGCTTACGTCATTCCAAACCTGTATGACCTTCTTTCTTCTGCAGAACACAAAAGAAGATATTTTGAAGAACTCTGGTCACCAAACAACATTGGACCCCAGTGTATGGACAGAAAACCACTTAAACATATCTTAAAATATCTTCTTTTTAAACTAGACAAAAAAGAGTCATGGGCATTTTGCATTATGGAAGAGACAAAAAATGCTCAGAGAATGAATTTATTATGAATATATAGAACCATCTGTTTATATTTTACTGAACCCTTGTTGACATCTAAACATCAAAAGATGTCAGTCTATGAAAAAAAATGATATTTAAAAAGGGAAATAAACATGTGACAAAAAATGGAGGTGGTTTTTGGGAGAGGATAAACTTCTTATTTCTGTGAAATAAAATTCACAATCCTGAAGCAATAATAGCCAATGAATTGAGAAGTGATGGCTCTTTATAGAACATCAAATAGTTACTTTATATTCATTTTCATGTGTTCATGTGTCCTGAAAATGGCACTTACCTGACTATGAATGCAATAAAAATAAAACAAATGCTTTACAAACTTGAAGAGCGATCTCACATGGGTATTTGAACCACCAAATGTTAAAATCTGTGCTGTTACCGCGGTAAAAACGTTTTTTAATTCGTGATCTGGTTGACATTTTCACGAAATTGCCCACATACACAGGTTTTGAACGACATAAGGGGGAAGAAATGAAGATTTTTTTAAGCGAACTTTAATTTGCATTTTTTAAGTTTTCAAAGTTAAATTTTCAGTGAAATACAAAAACTCAATAATATTTGTGCATTATATTGTTTAATTCTTCATAAGATCTTAAATACTCAGGTCATGTCCTCATGTGCTTGTTACGAGGACAGATGCTTAGGCTGAAATTCTTTTCCCGTCCATAGCATTAGAATCCCACTGTGTTTCTATTTTCACACACTACCCTGCAATTCCAGGACAGATCGGTCTCAATAGACCCAGAAAATCAAATATTATCCTTCAAAAACACAGTATGTGGGCACGACTTTGGCAGTTAATGACCTGGCCCTTGCCCTTAATCCACACCTCCCACGGGTAGATGGCGGTGTAGCCGTTCGTTCCCGCAGAATGAGTGGAATGTCTTCACACCGAGCGGAGGTCATTGGTCACTTGAGGGTCTTCAGCGAAGGCCACAAAACTTGCTCTGTCTGTGAGAACTTGCTCGCACACACACCTCCAAAACACTACACTGTCAATTCTTGGAAGCGTCGACATTCTCTTCTCAGATTGCAGTGTTGATACTGTACATTTAGTGGGAAGGAATAGCAAAAGGTGTGTCTGCATCTCCGTGGGCAGTGGCTACTGGCGCCTCTATTGTTTCATTCTGTTATTTCAGAGCTTAGAAACCCCTGAAAGTTCATTTTCTCTGGACGTTTGTCTGAGAGGGTCTCCATCTTTTAGTTACATATCTAATTCTCTGTTTCCTCAAGTTGCTTTGAAACAGGCCACACAGAGATAAAACTGTGGCCAACACAGCGTCACTGCCTGCTGTCAAATCCTGTTACAGAGACCGACTTCTTTAAAACAAAGCACGCAGGAATGGGACGAGGCCGTTGGGAGTTACTGAAAAGGGCAGACGCGAGTCGATTCATAAAAACATTGATTCTAGTCGGAAAAATCTAGCAGTTATTGTTTTTATTATTTGTAGAGGTTTTGCATAAATAGTGCAGGGAGCACAGGAAAGTAAAAAAAAAGATCAGATATAAAAAAAATACTACTACTACTGCTAATAAAAATAATTGTTGTTGTTCTTATTATTGCTTTGGCAAAATTAATTGTTTTATTGAAAGCTATGCAATTGCCTATGTATTTGGAAAGGTTTAATGTAAACATCATATTCTTATGTAGCTTTCGACTTCAAACATGGCAGAAAAGGACAAAACCCTCCAACATGTGTTTGACATGCCCTAAGGACTTTGAAGATATATTTCCTACCGTGTCCTTATGTGATCCTTACGATTCAAAGGCATTTAAAAAGGCCAAAAATCACAATGAGTTCAACTAACTTCTAAAGATATTAGACATCCTTCAACAGCCAATTAACATAGATAATCAATTAGGACCACCTCTGTGGCTTTTTTGTTCCTCGCACAAAATAACTGTATTGATTGTACTATAAAGGATTGCGGTACAGCATTTGGAGGCTGTGCCAAAGGCAGATGAGGACAAGCTAAATACAATCACAGTCTAAAAACCATCAGGTCCTTTCTGTGGCGTGAATGTAAATTTGTGAACGGTTAATGGCTGAGGGTCTTCAAAAGGGCTTGTCATTGATTATGTCAGGTTCACTGACGTGAAGGAATCAAATCTATTTTCGACTCTTCCCTTTTTAAATGTCTTGTGAGACGGGGGTTTTGTTGGGTGTAGCGTGGGTCTGGAGCACAGGGTTGAACGAGCAAAAATAGCCTCATGGTGGCAATTGAATTAAAGATTCTCTTGGAAGTCACTGGATATTAATCGGCCAACAGCAACCCTAAAATCCAGAAACTTTCTGCTTGGGCAGGGCTCATAATGAAGGAACAGGAAGGGTTGGAAAACCCTGAAGGTTGAGTCAGACAGGAAGCAAAATGGGCATGAAATCATATGGGCTACTGTGTTATTTAAAGAATACAATATCAGTAAAGCAACGGCAAAGTGATCATCCATCGGCAGATGTTCTGCAGTAGCCTAACGTATTTTGAATGTCAGGACAGCCACCGACCATTGACTTCGCATTTGCCTTTTATTGCTGAGAAAACGTATTTGCTGCACATTTTTCCATTCCATTTACCAAACGTTTGACCTTTTTTCATTCTGTTTGGGCTGACTTTGGCTCACAAACTGTTATACGCTGTATGAATTGCGCAGTTTACTTCAGGCTTTGTAAAAACATCTCTGAGACTGACGTTTTGATGTTTCTCTCTCAGCAGGCATTTGACCGGACATTCTGAGCAAAAAGAAAGGAAGTATTTCTAGCGCGTTCTCTTGGAGCATCAATGTTCTCTTTGCTGGCTGTCTAAATCAGTTAAGGTTTGGTTTTAAACGGTTCTCTTCTTGCACCGAGGTCGATGTGGCCCTTCGCTGCCCTGACTGGCGAGTCTGCGGTCTCACCGTTTCATGAGCTGTATACAATAACATTTTACTAAGTTCATAAAGCTCTCATGAATGTGAGAATTGCTCTCCCCCATAAATCAGGAGGTGTTTAAGGCATGCCTGTAAAGTTGATGCATTGGAAAAGAGAAATGCATAGGGGTGCAGGAGTCCAACATGTTGGACACGGCCAGATGATCTTGCCTGAAATAATACACTTATTCACAATGTTAATCAAAAAGGAAAACGTACGGTAATAACTTTTTACTTCTGCACATAATTCACATTAGGCAGATGGTGGAAATTGGTTGGAAATATATATTTTTAAGGAACTTTTTTTGTTACAGGCCAAAGTATCAATGTTTGGCTGGTTGGCACGGTCCCTAGACACTAGATGTCATAAGTACACAACCTGTTTCCAGAAAGGATATTTCTTCATTGATGAAACCGTTTGGTTGGCTGCCAACATATATTGCTGATATTTCATTAGATCTTCATGAGATCTTTTGCCAGGGTATTTTTTTCTAAAGGCGTCTTAAAAGCAAAGTCGTACGTTTTTCTGTGTCTGATGCCTTTCACATCACAGCTCAATTTGGCCATTTGAAGGGTTCGAGACTGCCCAGAGGAAAAATAATATTTTAGTCAACTTAGTCTTAGATATTTCTCCTAAAAGTACAAATAAAATCTAAACAAATGAGTCAATTGGGAAAAAACATAAAGAGTATGAAATCGTAAAGTTAAAGAAGATTGTATAGATAAAATAATCTGGATTTGGGCTAAATTTGATGAGAAATGTTTGAGTTCATATTGAAATCTTAAGTAATATTGAAGACATGGCATTCTGAGTTCAGTTTGGGACTTTGAAACTGGAAACGTTTGTGAGATTTAGGTTATTTATATAAATATTAGGGAAATGTTTCAATTTTTGCTCCTTTCATTCTCATTGATGTCTTGGATAAATAAAAGAGCGCTCGTTTGTGATTTTTCTTACTTATGGAAGTGCATTGCCATGACATCATTTCCTGTAATTCCAGGGTGAAAAGTCATGTATTGCGTGAAGCCCTCAGGTTGTTGACCAGAATTCCTTAATGTCGCTTGAAGCGGCCGAATGCACCGGATGTAACAGCGCTGGCTGTGATTTTAGGGAAATTATGTCATCGCCCGTTTTGCATATACGGCATTTGCCTGTAGTTCATTTCACTTTCTGTGATTTTGTTCTTATAAAACACATAACACCAGGTTTCCCTCTATTCTACTCTTTGTACAATCTATCTTGTTATTAAATAGAAGAAATCCCTGTTGAAAAAAACAGCACTTAATGGTAAGGTATTATTTTACGCATGGTTGCTGGTTTAGGCTGGTTTGAGTTGGTTTAAGATGGTCATGTGCTGGTCCGAAGGTGGTCATGCGCTGGTCATGTGCTGTTCCTAATCAACCTAGGACCAGCACATGTCTAGCTTACACCAACACAAACCAACTAAAATCAGCTACCATGCGTCAAAAAACACCTCACCAGCATATGCCGTTTTTTTCAACTGGGATAGGCCTAGACACATAAAACCGACAGATAGCGTCTGTCAGGGCATCCCCTTTTCCGGTCTTTACCCAGTAGCCCAAAGTCTGAGACCCCATTGTTCTTCCAGCCTACCGGACATGCAGTCACCTTATCGAGGTCCACTGGGTGAGAAAAGACACACACACACTTCTCTGATCATCCACATATGATCTGATAACAGAAAAATGAGAATGGATTCATGGGTAGTAGTATGTCTAATCATATTTCTGTACAAATAACAAAACGCCATTCAAGACAAAATTTTAAGGTAATTCAGACAGATGGTTGTTGGATGTGCACCATGGCTTATGTACACAGGCTCATACTTAGTGAATACATCATGTGGACATCAGTGGATTAAATTTCTAGTCAAAGCATGTCATTTTTTTCATTAGTCAGCTTAAAATGAGCTCATGAAACACGACCCACAAAGCCCGAGACAGTGGATATGTGTATGGCTCAGCTACCAAAGGGTCAAAGCGTTTCATTATCAGTCAAAAGTGACATCCAACCTGCTCAAATGCTGCCTGCGGGATCTCTCTGAAGTATGTGATTTAAAATGTCATCTGTGCTTATGGAAGCCATTCTCATTTTTGAGCCAATTAACTTGAGTCGTAAATGTCATGTGACTAATTACACCAGAGCCATTGAGAGAGAGAGTTCTGCCAACGGAAGTCCAAAACGCTGGAGCTTTACGTGATTCATGGAGCCTTCAGATTGCTCTAGGAAGTTATGTTTTCTCTTTAAATGCTTACTTTCATTTTTTATTCATTAAATGGCTTTCGTCTTTAAATTGGTTAGAAGTTGACCTCTGTTGGTCTGTTAAGTCGCAGCTCCATGCGTTACTAGTAACTTCCGGGAATTATTGAGAGCCTTCATGAACCGTTCCAATGGAGTCAACGAAGTTGACGCAACTCTCTCTTTTAATGGCTCTAGCCAGAGAAGCATGCAATGACATTTTACATTTACGCATTTGGCAGACAGTTTTATCCAAAGCTACTTACATTGCAGTAATCTATACATTTATACTTAGGTCTGGATTGGACTATTCTGGCACTTTGATATCTGTCATTTATCATATGTGAAATTTGCCTTAAATTTGAACATAAAATTTAAAGATCACCTTTAAAAAGACTGGGCTTACAGTATATCTTTCGTGATAGAGACTAACTGAAACTGGAAGTATTACTTATGTAATACCCACAGGGAGGATTGCATGTGTGCATAACTTCATACTTTCTCACCTTCCTGTCCTACAGTCCAAAGAGTGCCGCAACGTGTAATGAACCTCTTTAGTAACCCTGCACCCTCCTGCTGTGCTAACAACTCTCCGGGAAACCCGTTTCACACACATCGTTCAACTTTAGCACTGAATGTAAACACAACATGTTCCCCGTGTAAACTCGATGAGAAGGCCCACACATAATCTGCATAATGTACAGCAACTCGAACACATCCCCCAGCCATTGTGTTTGTTTATTAACATTTTTGGTTAATTTGATCATGCTTTCAACTACCCATAAAAGACTAGAACTTTATGCTGCATTCTGTTTAACATTTACATCGTTTGAATCCATATCTTTTACCAAATTAAGTGCAGAAATGAATTGTCTGGAGATTCCATTTGGACCTGCTAATATCTCATAGCTTTGTAAATCCAAAAAAGCATTTTATGGCTGAGAGATTGTTTACAGTTCAGAAGATTAATGTAGAATCGTTGGCACAATATTGCAAAGTTTTTGTTAAAAAAAATTGTAAGCGGCAGATATTTTGCTCTTCTTGATGAGAATTTGATGATAAATCTCTGACTTTTGATTGCAGACCTGGCAAATTTTGAGAATAATTTGAAACATTGTTGAGATTGTTGAGACACCTGTGAGATATAAGATTATATTTGTTATATTATATGATATTATATTTGCATAGATTGTCGACAGAGGATTGTGTAACCTGACGGGTCTAGCATAAAATAAATTGATTATTAATAAAAACTCCACTGGACTAAAACCATTGGCATGAAAAGACGAGAAGAACAACATGTCAGAAATAACTGATGTGGATAACATTCCAGGATGGCCTAAGGTTTCCCACAGGCCAGGCATGCTGTTCCCTTTTCTTTATTAAATTGGAAATCTATGAGAGCAGTTTAAGTGGACACAGAGACCTGGCATTTCATCATCTTACTTCCAGAACATTGCGTGATTCTTGCATGTTTAAAATCTCCTCACCAGAAAGGATCTGTGGTGGACTCTTGGCACGATTAAGTTACTGAACTACTAAACTATTAAAGGGGTCATGCCATCCCTTTTATATTAGCATTTAATTTTTGAGGTCCACAAAAACTTTGTGCCAAAAACAGTCATCGTTTAGTTTTTATGACATCCTCCCCACTCTTTCAACACATAAAAGTGTTTTTTTCCCTATTTTTTGCTGCTGTGGATTTGCAGTAAGACTTATTTTTAATCTGTTCTTTCACCTGATAAAGTGTCAAATCCACTGGTATGGCAAATGCATGGCAGGTGACATCAACTAAGTTCGTCTGGCATGTGTTGCCGGGCAGCATCAAGTGTTAAGACAAGCAAAGTAAAAAATAACAGCACTTGATCTGTCAAAAGTAAGAAATGGCAGAACCGTCTACAGGACCTTGTGGGTTATAGAGGCAGGCTCATTAATCTCGTTTGACTGTTGTGTGTGCTGAGCCAGGGTCAGCGTGTGATCTTACCCCAGCACACATGCAGTAGGGTTGGGCTTTACTATCCCCCCATTCCTTTCCCCCAAAATATCCCATTCCACCAGCCCAAGAAATGCTTTGGCACCCACATTCTTCCTGCGATCAAAAATAAAGGTCATCTTTGGGTCTTTTATGGAGATGTCCTTCTTCTGTCATGTGTCCTTTACTAGTGCTATTCTTCCAACCTACGGCAAAGAGAGAACACAAGAATTCAAGTCATTGACTCGGGAACATTAATGTTTTCAAAGAACGTAATAACTTTAGTTTTGAATGCGACCTTCTTGAAACACGAGTCCAATTTGGGTTTTGAAGAGGCAGCCGGATCCTACTTCTGGTTGCGTTTTTATCTCCAAATGTGTGGTTGTGTGCTTTCCATCAGTTGTGGAAGAAAGTTCACAATAAATGTTCACATTAGAACATCCATATGTAGCCAAAGTTTTTAGTGACATGAGTCAGATGGTGTACATCAAAACTGTTGCATGTGGAGGTCATTTTGTTACCATTTGTCTGTTTGTGTAACTGTCTGACTAGGATTTAATCATGAATTATGATATGATATCATAACTGCAAGGGCTTTACAACAAATCGCATGTTAAACGTGTTTCACCCAATGTGCCAATCTTAGCCTCAAAATACACCAATTGTTCAATTTAAACAGTGCCTGGAGTAACAATGTTTTGTTTGTTGTGATTTTAATCTTTTCATCCCTCTTTTCTGCCCAAATATTTTAATTCGAAAATTAATGTACAAAATAACACGAGTTGGCAAAAGAAGATATAATCCTGTAGGTGGGCTGTTTAAACACAGACGTCTTCCAACGGCCTTTCATTACCATTGTTTTCATTCAACCATCATTCATATATCCAGCCAAACACTTTAACTGTATGTTTGGTTTGTTGTCCGACCTCTGAATAGCTCTTTTTTTCACTTCAGTTCTCATTCCAAATGCGGTAAATGTTGTTGGATGTCTAATATCGGTGTAGAATTTGAGTAGATCTCTAATTGTGTTTTATATAATTCTTCCATCAAAAGCAATCACTCCAGTTGCAAGAAATTAGTTATGGTTCCTGTAAAGCAAGATTTCTGAGGGCGATGAATACATAAACCAAAGATTTTAATATCTACATACGATCAGTTTTGCTGCTGTGATTAGAAATAAATGCCTGACAAATGAGACAAGTTATGCCTATTATTAATCTGTGCCTATTACTGCCTGTAAGTCAAACAGAGCAGAATATGCGTAATATATAATCATAGGTGTGGATATGTAGTTTAAGCAAAACATAGACTATCTTTCAGAATAACCTCATACACTTTACATTACAGTTGAGAATATCTGGAGTTTATATAATCAATTTGATATTCAGAAAGAGAAGAATCAAAGTTAAAATAATTGTTTAAATTATCGTTTATAAATACTTTCAATACAAAACAATGCACAAAGTCAACCAAGGATTCTTCGAAAACAACGGCAGTGAGCAGTTTTCTTTTTTATCTTTGGCACGTCTCACAATGTTTATTCTCGTTTCCCAACATAAAAACTATTGAACTGTGGCTTTTTGGCTGGCAGGCTTTTGCAAAAACAATTATTGCTTTGTAAAATATACAACAAAGACCACTGTGTCTCAATTACTATGAAGAGAGAGAGACTGAGAGAGAGAGAGCGAGACAGAGAGAAAGAGACAAAGAGAGAAAGAGAGAGACTGGCAGTTTAGGGAGTATTTAGCCCTTATAATCGTGCGGGGCGATTGAGGCATTTAAGTTTTTGCAGTTAGCCACGTGATGTGGAGAAAGACCTGAGACTTTGGAGCTCTCCAATGTTACCTTAGTTGTTTGCGGTGGTCCTTCTGGCATCTCGTTTTCCCACAAACAGATGGTATCCCTCCTGCCAACATTTTAGTGAGAGATGCAGCCGCAATATGTTCCTCACACCAAAGTTTTGCACCAGATCGCTTGTGCATGCTACAGACACAAACCATGTCATCTTTGGCATCACTGCAGAAAGTAGTTCTTAAGATACAGTAAGGGTACTTTTATTTTGCTTATAATTAAATCAAGCGGATTTGCAGTATGTTGAATTTAATATCTATTATCATAAAATGATAGAATAATAAACCAATTTGTTTTTAAAAAGTCACAATTTCATGAACAAAACACTCAGCTTGAGAGAGTGCTGGTTGGCAATGCAAGAGTCATGCAATCGAGCTAAAGCAACATCACCACAAAATAAAGAAAACTCAAGGTTACACAAAGCATAAGTTTCTTACCTTTTTTAATCAGCGAGATTGTGAAAGTGATGCAGGGAATGAAAGAGATTTACAGCATGAATGGTACATTCCAGACATGCCCTGTGGAATAAGAATAGTCAAGAAGAAAAATCTGGGATGCATTTCAAACAAACAGCTCAAATCTGGCAAAGATCCTGTTGTTTGGATGGGATCGCACGACAGGGATGTGGTTACATGACAGATCTGAGATATCCACAATATCATAACCGGCCACATCAAACGGTCCAATCTCTGACTCAGCTCAAGCTGAGAAACATGTTTATCAACATAGGTTGACCGTGCTCTGTTTGTGCAAAAGTTAACATGTTATTCTGATGCATGTAACTCTTATAGATGCACGAGAATCTACTTGGTGAGCAGAATTAAAGATAAACATTGGGATGTGAGGGATCGGAGATCATATCTTTTGGTTTGTAAAATCCGTTTAGTTTTCCAATTTTTATTTTTAAATTAGCACCCACCAAATACCTTCGGTTCTGTGGAGGAACTGAACATGCTCACCAAGGAAAACTTAACAGCCTACTGGTAAATCAAACCATGCGTGTCCACAAATCTTTTCGGCACATGCGGATGTCATCAATAATACTGTTGTTGGGTTGAGTGTGGAGAGGACAAAAAAACAATAAAAGAAAAAATTATAAAGCATAATGAAATTATACCTGTGGCCTATTTTTTTTTAAGAGTGGCAACCGCCACTTGGTATTTTCAACCAGGATGTTAAAATCGCCAAACCACCATCTTGTGTACAGTCAAAACAATATGCTCCCCTCCGCACAAGTGGCAGAAAACGATTTTGAATCATTTTAGTTTCAATATTATTGCTTTTTTATTAATGGAGTCCTTCGCAATAATAAAGGCAAAATAAAATATGACCGGACTGAGGTGGAAAAAAAACGCTAGCAGCAAATGATATAATAGTATGTAATATTATGATATGACATTACTCCGTAATTTGTACTTCCTAGCTGGTGTCATTTGTAATGTAAAAATAGTTTGTCCTGACAGTATAAAGTGAAAAATCACACTCCAATACATGTCATTATTACAAAATAATTGCGCAATATGTGACCCTGGACCACAACACCAGTCTTAAGTAGCATAGGAGCATTTTAAGTAATAGCCAAAAACACATTGTAGGGGTCAAAATGATTGATCATGAGGGTATTAACTAAAGATCTTGTTCCATGAAGATATTCAGTAAATTTCCTATCTTAAATATTTCAAAACTTTATTAAGCGGGTAATATGCTATGATAAGGAGTTCATTTGCACAACTTTATTGGTGTTTTTCTCAATATCAGATTTTTTTGCACCCTCAGATTCCAGTTGTATCTCGGGCCAAATATTGCCCTTCCTAACAAGACACACACCAATTGAAAGCTTATCTATTCAGCTTTTTAGGAAACGCTCCACGGGTTCGTGTTTGGGGAACGTCGTTGTAAACGACTTTTGTGGTCGTATGAGTTGGAGCACTTGTTGCACAATAGCATTGGACCCTCTGTTGTCCACACCACCAGGACCAATGTGCATTCCAAAGAAACAACAGGTTTCAGGTGTGATACACAACACTATTGACAGCTCCTGGAAAATGAATCTGCACTTTTATTCAGTCAAATTGGAAAAGTATTTGCAACATGATGGCCATCATACGGAAATGAAGCTGGACATGCAAAGATCATCCTCCGATTAGCAAGCTTCGAAGCTGTTGAGATCCAGTGCTTCATGAACAAAACTAAACGGCTGAGTCACTTCTATACTTGCATGGGCACATGAGAGAGATAGACGTAGACTTGCTGTTGTTCACAAGATATCTAAACCAAGAAGAGGAAGTGTCAGCATCAAAGGAGTGAGATGTAGTGAAATTCCTTTCGCCTCCAATAGCTGCCATTATGAATTCTTTCTGGCACATGTCTAAGACTCCTTTGTCCTGGAGCTGAAAGGCATCATTGTTTAGGAAGAAGAAATGAGAAGCAGAGCGAAATACTCGTGAAGAAGTTAGCGCGAGCACAGTGTTGGTGTTTTTTGGAACTTAGCACAAACATCTTCTCACATCAACGTAACGTGCCTCGACCTGAATGTAAAAGTACCTTGGTGAAAAAATTTAAAAAATGGTCATAAAGGTTTGGGTCATCTGATTGATGCACAAAATTCTAAATCGTATGCATATTAACATTTCACCTGGCAACACATTTAACTTTCTACAAAACATTAGTCTAATATCAAAGAGGTAATTTAACAAAATAAAACACAAGACTCATTATTTAGAATGGTGTGCATGAGATGACTAGCCTCACTTTGTGATGGTTGGTTGCATTGGAAAGAGTTTTTTCACACACCAAGGCTGTATTAACACAGGAAAGGCAGTAATGTTCTTCTTACAGCATTATATGTCAATGCAGGATACTCTGCACGGTTAATTTCTAAAGAGCTGCTTGTAGAAATGTCAATAAGACTTTTGGTAGGTACAGGGAATACAGTTAGCTGTTAATGGGAACATACGATGCACACTCACGTCTGACCGGAAAAGATACATTGATCAGCTAATTTGATTCAATCTATTTTACATTGAAACTAGCACTGTGCAGTATGTGCACTTGAAGTTTTTGACATACATGAACTTTGATATTTTAATCTGTAATTGTTAAAAAGCTCGTTTGGGCCAACAATACAACTCCATCTAATGCTAATCCTAGTGGAAAGCCCTCATGCAGCATACATTTGCAGAGTCTGTTTACAGTCGCATAAAAATTCATTTAAATTTGGTGGTTACTGAAAAGTTTCTTGTGGAATATTTCAAATTTAGTCGGAGACTCCGGCCCAAATCTTTTGTCACGATTTCATTTGAAGTGTTAAAAGAGGCCTCACACCCTGCATCACCTCAGACTCAAGACTTTTTGCTTTCAGGCATCCTTTTATACCAAATAATAAATCGATGCCTTGGAATGTTCTATGTGACATTTTGCCAAAATTGAGTTCTTCACATATTCTTAGTCTGTTAAAACGTATTTGCATTATGTAATGTTTTTTTTACGTTAAGCACGTCTTGGGACATTTTTTAAATAAAAATTTGAGTGTAATCTCAAAATTGTTCAGAACGCGGATAGAACCTTATAGTTCATAAGCGACGAATTTTGTCTAAATGTGTGGCTCTATTCCCCTCACATCGTGACAGATTGTTGAATTTGCTACGTGAAGTGCAGGCTTGACGCTAGCAACTCTGTCCACCCTAAGAGTACTTTAGATTGCATTTAAAGTACCGCACAAAGTGATCACGCATAATTTACCACTATAAAGTAAAATCAGTCAAACTGACAGATCTGGGAAAAATATCTGATATTAAACCACATGTTACTTGTCGAATTTAAAATATTCACAAACGATTTCTCGTCTGTCCGTGGTCAAATTTGACTTGAATTGTGAATCTGGTTTTATCCAAAGTCGCTGTTGAATTTTTATTTCCATCACATTATAACTACATTCTTTTTGAGGCAAAACCGCATTGTGCAACTTGCAGTCGTTGCTCATGATGGGAAGAACATTCCACTTTGGGTTTAAACATGTTTCATGAATATAAACAATAAGATTAGCATTGGCTATGTGAAACAGCACATTTTTCCTTTTTTATGTGTTCATAGAATGAAATATTACAACATAAATAGATTTGAATTATCTTGCTGCACAGATACTAACTGAAAAAATGTACCATTTAAAAAATGTATCATTTAAACTTGATTTAGCATTGCACCATATCCTTCAGACGGACTGAAACAACAAAAGCAAAAAGCCTTCGGCGAAAAGTTACGGGACTTATATTTTGACAAATTAGATGTTATATATATACAACACTGACATCTGAAAAGCAACATGCGTACACATGACTTTACCAGAGCGGAAAACTGCCTCTTGCGATGGCCATTCTAAATCAATAGTGTCTAAAAAAATAACGATTTTACCCAGTAGTCAATAGTGTAGTCAACGCTTGGACAGCTCAGTAAATGAAGGGTAAATTTACAGAACGACCTTCTTTCAAAAAAACGTGGGTTGTTTTTCATGGCTAGCGCTGTACTTGGAGGATCATTACATAAGAAAACACATTGTTCCTGGAAATTGTGCATTTCACTTTAGACAACACACCCTTCCAAAAAACAGATATACAGTAAGATATGCCGAGTTAGTTCACATAAGGTTTCTATGCATCACGAAACTGTCCAGACACCAACCCAAAACATTCTTTTATCCTGTAAAACAAGTAAGTAGCACATTGAACAATGAGGTGTGATAATATTTCTCAACGCGATCTCACTTACGCACGTTACTGGCACCAATTTACACAATGAATATTTAAACGGAAACGTGCTTCTGAGCCCCAGCTTTCAAAAGCTCAATAAAAGTTTTTTGATGGATGCTGACGTCTCGCTGTCTGTGTGGAGTTTCCAGGTCGAATATCAAAGAACCGAATGGATTCCCTCCAGCAAAAAGAACACTAGGCCGCAGGAACTACTGTAGTCTGAGAACATCATCTTGAATTTATTTACTTTTTGAAGTGGAAAAATATCCACATATTCAGAAAAAAAAATTGCCCAGGTGATGGAAAGAGAAATATAAATGAAAATAACCCTCCGGAATTATTTACTTGACATACTGTATCAAGCAGAACATTTCTTTGAGAGACTCGTTCGAGTTCTTCCAAACGGTAGATTTTATTCGAAAATGTCCTGCCAGTAGACAACGTACTGCGGAGGCATTTGTCTCAGTCATGTTTAGCTGCTAAGCTGCAGATCCTCGCATCCTCCCAATTCCTCCATCCTTGATTCCATTCCCAGAAACAAAACCCCACTTCGAAGCAAAACATTGTTTCTTGATTGACTGGAAAGGGTTAACGTGCCTCATTGTTTATCAGTCCGGCTCTAAACCAAAGACAGACGGATGCTGTGGGTTGGTGGGCATTCCAATTTTCTTGCCAATTCCAACCACCGAGGGAATTCTATGGGGAACCGTGGGGAGACTCCCTCTTTCCTCACCTCCTCCGACTCCCTCTGATAGTTTAATTTCTATTCGAAAAATAGCACAGAACAAAGTCACTTTCTACACGAGCAGATTTATCTCCATTCCCCGTCTGTGGTGCTGAGTGCATGGATTACAGATGATTAATACCTTCTCTGACTCATCACCTGGGGAGTATCCATAGGGGCTTAAGTGTGTAATGCACAGCAGACATCCAAGTGTCTCCTACCCGCCCCCAATTCCCATGCTTCGCGGATCACCATTGGACTAATCCGCCAGCTCGCCATCCGGGTTTACAACTGGGGCCGAGCTGTGACATAACATGACTGAAGGCTGGTTGAGGCCTACGCTACTGCCATCCCGTTGGGAGCGAGGTATTAAAAATAACACAGGGAACTAATCCGCGATGCTTTGTTTTCGACCTTTGAGGCACAGCCTTTAAATACTCCAGCTGCTTGATGTCTATGGCATGGATGGGAGCCTGGTTCGGCTGGTTTTCCATCTTCATAAGAAGAACCACAGACACGAGCTGTGATTACTGGAACAGTAAATCAAACGCAGTCATTTTCGCTCTGACAGTGTTATATACACATTCCAATAAATTTCATTAGTTGCTACCTGTACAAATGTCATATGCTTAATTAGCAAGGGTGACCTCGTGCCAACGTACGCACAAGATGGACGACTGTTCAGAGTTGGCTTTCCAAACAGTTCTTGTATGTTAAGAATGATATAACCGTATTTGACATATTAAAATTGTTCAAAGAGGAAAGCAGACAACTACCGCCCTCTCGACTACAGATGGCACTATTGCGTCAAGTTGAAGCTCACGCTCGGGGTCTCGCGCATCAAAGTGATTGACGTGCTCTTTTACAGACCACTAACAAGCCTTTAATGACCTTTACAAGAGAGGGCATTCGCTTCTTCCATTCCTCGTTGCCTTGGAGACGGAGGTCCACATGTAAACGATATTCTCTCTCAAATGAACCATCCTTGATGGCTTCTCAAAAAGCTGCACTTCAATGCAGCGGTTCCTGTAAAAATAACCGCTCTGTCAGTCTCCCTCCGCGGTCCCCGGCCTTTCATCGGTTCTGCTAGTTTGGAATGCGAAATCAAACGCAGACACGTCCACCGACCAAAGTATTAAAACTGATGAGTAAATGACTTTCACCGCTTCCACTTCGGGTTTTCGAGCCCTTAACAAGTCAGCCGGTCCATGAGAAAAACGGGAGGCAATAAAGTCGACGCTCAACTTTTCCACCGGACCGCGAGTGAAATTATGAGACAATCGCCGCGACTTCATAAACAAAAGAGATTGAAGTAGCAGCTGACCCTGCACGGGCGAGCGAGAAAATAACGCTTTGGTCCCGAAGGGCAGTGGCCGTTACGCGCGCGGGAGGAAACCAGACCTTCACGAATCCTCTCAAAATTTCCCACTTGAAATCTGTATGATCTATGCACCGAAAGTGCCTTCGTTTTAATTACTGGCGGAGCTTTCCGAAGGTCTTTCTGTAATTGAGGGGCACGAGTCCCAATGTGAGACTGCATGCTGCTCGGCCTTCTTTAATGGAAGTTTCTGTTCCCCGCTTTAAGTGTTTCACCAGTGCTCGCGACCGGCTGTGAGGTAGCGTGAGGCCGGGGCTCTATCGCTTCTTTGGGTTTTCTGAGGGCGCATTATATGACCGTATTTATGGTGATTATTATCCTCTTTATTGATATTATCATACAAGCATATTGTGCGGTGCACGAGTGGGTTTGAACTAAGAACAGTGGGCTCCTAACCGCGGTTCTCTTCAGCTGCGGATGAGGAGAGCGCGAGAACCTGGACGGATGAAAACGGCTAACGTTTGTTAAAATCTCACAGAAAACGAAAAGTGAGACCGAATAAATGCCCCTTTAAAGGGATTGTTCACCCAAAAATTAAAATTGTGTCATTTTTACTCACCCCCTTCGACATTTCAATCGTGTATGACAAATATGGTTGCCAGCTTCTTCAGTTTGAAATATGTGCCAACATTTGACATGTGCCGTGCTAATTAGCGTAACATGACGTCATTGCGTTTACTCTCTGAACGGTTAGGGGTGAGTAAATTAGCAGCGATTTTTGGGTAAAGTAACGCATTAAGGAATATAAAATACAACGAAAAAGACAATATCCCTTTTAATTTAATCTAATGAAAAGGCACAGATAATGGATGCAATATTTGTATACATCAAAAACAGTTTAAAAGGAACAAAACGCAACAAATAATCGATATACAAAAGAAATTAGGATTAGTCAAAAACTGGCCCACATACTATTTAGACTTCTGGAATCTGGCCCCTAAATAAGTAGTTGAAGACCCCTGCTGTATATGATATACAAACTACATTCATGTTGCAATGCGCTTTAATGTCAAAAAAGTTGGTAAACATTTCTTTGTGCGGGCGTCTGTGTACTTGCGAGCGAGACGCAGACTCGTGGAGGTCTATGGGGGCGTGCGAGTGACAGATGCAGGTTTTGCCGATTCAGAAACAAAGGCGCATTTACTTAACGTAAACTGATACACGAGAAGAGAGCTGTGATTGGATGACAGGTGTAGGTCATGCCGTAATCACTGCTGCTGTTGCTTCAATCAGTGGTTAGATCAGCGGAGCATTCAATAAAAACAGGACATGGTAAGTCACGTGTTGGAAAAATCAGGCAGGCTCAATATACGGGATGTCCCGGTTGATACGGGACAGTTGGCAACCCGAAACAAAATATGATATTTAGAAAAATGCTGGTGACCGAGCAACGGCGGTACCCATTGACTTGCATTGGTTCTGTGTCCGTACAACAGAAGTGAACGGGTACCGCTCTTCACCTTTTGTTCTCCGCATAAGAAAGAAGTCTTTGGACCGGATAATGAATAAACGAAGAAATGTAAATCATCGTTGAAAAAAAATGCAGTCCTTTATTTAATCAAAAGACATATTTGATAATGTTATTCTGTTGCATGTACAGTTAGCATTGCTAGTCAAATCACATCTTTATTCTTTGTTAAATATCACTCGCTAATCACAGCCTTAAATCTACAACCACCCTTAGAATTAGAAACGTTACGAAACACGGATTTTCCCTGCACGATCACTTCCATCGCAGACACGGTTGATTCCCCCAAATCAACCCAAACGTTAAGCTCTTAATAAATTAATAAAAGGAGTGCTGGAGTTTGGAAATAGAAATGTGTGGAATGGCTGGGGGTGTATGAAGGCTGTCCAGGAACCTCATACAATACAAAGATGGATAAACAGATAGAGAGAGTGTAGGCTGGGGCGGTTGGGTGGTCTGGTCTGTGGGTGGTGGCGGTGGTGTACTGTAGTGAGCAGGGAGCGCTGCCATGATGTTGTGGTGATGGAGGTTGGGGCAATGGGGGACAGAGCTGAGGTTTAGGCTATGGTGATCTGCATGGACTCCAGCATTTCCTCCACCGCCTTCACCGAGCATTTGTTCTCTTTCTTCCCATGGCCGGCAACCTAAAAGAAAGAGAGAGAGAGGGGTTGACGAAGGGACAATGTTTTTGTACCCATTACTTTTAACACAAACACTGCGGTGCGTCAGACTCGATAACATGCTAATGCTAAAAGACAAGTATTTGCTCACGCCCATCATATCTCTCTGCATGAACTGCATTCATAAAACGATTCATCCTTCATTTTAAGAGAATGAAGAGAAATGACCGCTAGAATTAGTGCGATAAACCTCAAGGGTTTAATGCCGGCTCTTTGACCTCTGGCCTGTCCTGCACTACTGTGGTAATAGAGATGCAGTCGCAGGTCTTCTTTCTCTCCTTGTTCGTCCCGTGAGAGCAAACGGATTGAAGGGTTACTACAACCTAATGAGTCACACGCTCGCTCACGAAGACCCATTAGCCCCGAGTCCCTGTGGCCAAGTATACTTAGTCACGCTTTTGCCACATCCGGTGTGACTCATCTGCTGAGATTCTGTCTGCTCCTCAAACTGAACAAATTGACCATATCGGCCAAAGCACACATCTCCATCCTCCCTCCAGTCATTGACACGACAAACCAATCCACTATCTGATAAATAAGTGCTCTGTATCTCTTCTTATTAGTCACGTCTTAAGTCTGGAATATATTTTGGGTTAAAACTTTACTTTCCAGTCCAGTTATTGTAGTTGAACTAATATTTTAAATGAACTTTTCGTTGTTTTCATATGATTTTTTAGCAAATTTTGTGATGTGCTTTTGTCATTATATTCTTTATATTATTCGTTTAATTCATTTTATTTCTGGTTCAGTTTTTTTTAAACATATTTTAAGTTAATAATTTGGTCCCCTTACTTCAACTTTTTTCAATTTATTGCCAAGGATACATTTCTAACTTTCAAGTTTCAAGTTTTTTTAAATGATATTTTGACCTTTTTAAATTACATTTGATTTCAATCAACAGAAGTTTTTTAATCTAACAATAATAACATGAACTTGTCCATCTAAAATATGAGCACAAAAACAATATATGAAATATAAAAAAATATAAATTATTTGAAAAAATAAAATGATTGAATGAATTGTGCAAGTTGTATATATTTAAATAATTTCCATTGCTTAAAAAAACATTTGTGATGGTATAAAGATGCAGCATTAAATTACTTTGGATGTCTGAGTATCTGAGTATTCTGATAGGCTCATAAAATCATTCAGTACACAGGTTATGTAGTCATGTAATTGGTTATGTCACCATGCGGCTCTCAGCTCTCAAATCAGAAGAAATGTTCTTATAGCAGTTTGCAGATTGCCTGGCCGAGCACTGATTCCTGATAAACAGCAACATTTCAGACAAAAAGGAGTCCCAGTGAACTCACTGGGTAAATATAAATAAGCACATGAAGCATGGCAGAAAAAGCATGGCATCGGCGTTTCTGGATTTGGAAATGCATATCTGTGTCCGCGCAAATCATTCACGAGTCCTGCTGGACGTGTACATACACATACACAAAGACAAATGTTATTTTCTTACCAGGAAACCTCACTAGATTAATAGAGATGAAATGTGGTCTGTGTGCCAAAATGCTTTTCCCAGCATTCTCACAAAATCCCCATTGTGCAAGTGAGCTTTGTGGTTTCTCCTAAATGATGGATTCCATCACACTTAATTTTCAGACCAGCATAAAAGTTAAGAACTTCAAAAAATGGTGCAGAGGACAACTCAATATGCCCCAGTTTAGTCCCTACACAAAATGCATTTCACAGAAATGATGCACGGATGCATGCTCACTCCTCGCCTTTCATTATTAATATAGTTGTATTTGTTGGGGCTGTTTGACAGGTTAATTCCAATGAATCCCAAATTAAAAAAGAATCTGTGAGCACATTCCATACCAAACTGATCACACTGCGTCTCTGGTCCTGCCTCTACAGCATTACGCATCAGAAGTCCTGTGTTGCATCCTAATCCATCCATGAGATGAGTCATCCTTCTATGAAACGTGGAATGACGCAAGCCTCGACGCAGGCTAACGCAGATTGATATCAGTTGTGAATTATTAGTTCAATATTGAGACGGGGGGACGAACTTAATGCATTTACTCTTGAAGTCACAAGAAGACAAGTGCTAGAAAGAAGAGAGATGAGTCGAGGATACGCCATCAAATTCAATTCTTACAATTTAATTCCTGTCAAAGAACTTCAATGTGGCCAGCATTTGACCTTTTCAGGTGCTCTTCACTTGGCTCCTCTTAAATAAAGGTAAGCTTACAGTGGCTCATACCTGGTGGTTGACCTCCAAAAGACCTCATCAATCAAAGCTTTTCTGCTATAGAGAATCAACTTCTCTTTGAAAGACCTCAGAAGTTCTTCAAAGCAAAGAATACAACAGGTTGACCTTCCAACCTGCTGCATGACAAAATACAACTAAGGTGCTTTCAGGTACCGTATACTGTGAAGGGCAAGGGATGGATGGCTTGTTCAGAACAGCCTGGGGTTAATTCTTTAACTGTGCCTCCAAAACTGACCGACTATAACTCAAGGCTTTTGAGGTACAAAATAGCTTGTCTTAAAGGGAAAGTTCACACCCATATTAAACAATTTATTTACCCTAAGGTTGTTCAAAACCCGTGTATGACTGTAAAACACAAAAGAAGATATTTTGAGAAATGTATAGGAAGCCAATGTTCTTCAAAGAATCTTAATTTGTGTTCGGCAGAATAAAGAAAGTCATACATGTTTGGAATGACACGAGGGTGAGTAAAGGATGACAGATTTTTTTGGGGGCAAACTATACCTTTAAGTTTTGTCCTCATTGAAAATTAGCATTTGATGTTTAGGGTTATAGGGCACATGACTTTGGACCAATCAGATTACACTGTGGAAGGGACTAGCCAATGCAATCCACTAAAAATAGAATAGAATCATTTCCACCTGTAACCAATGGCGCTCTCGTAACTGGAATCTAGAAAGAGAAACCCTTGATACATAGATAAAGTGAAGATAGAACGAGTGACATTAATAACCGTATTGGGTGGTCTGGAAATTCTTACAGAAAACTGGCCAAGTTTTAAAATACCCTCAGGATAACATTGTAACCATGTACATATAATCGGTCCACTCAGCGTTAATGGCAAGTTCCTGTTTATACAAATTTCAAGTTTGTACTCATTAGAAATGCCACTTTTCAACAAGGTCTGTCTTGCTGTTTGTCAGTCCTGCCAATAGAAATTAATACAAGAATGAAGTGGTTATGATCTCATGACACAGCCCTGAGGGACCCCTCATGGGACTGAGACACCCAACAACATATATAGGGGGTCAGTTCTAGACAGTATGACACTAGTCCTCCAACCACACAGGAAACACTTTAACAGTACCCACACGCTTTTGTGTGGCCCTTGATAGCCCCACTTGCAGAGTAAAGACCCCTTTATTACACTTAATAGTCAATGCTTGAATAAGGAATGTGTTTCACGCCGATGACAGTTAAGATTAGGAATAAGTCTATAATATTTATAGTCTGTACTATGTACCATGGCAACTGTGTAAACCCCTTAGTGATACCATTTGTGCTACACTTAACATTTTCCTCTCTTCTGCTATCATTATTCCCTCCCTGTGCAGCCGTGGTGTGCACACTGCATACTTTCCCCTTCCTAACCCCCAAAGCCTGTGTTTGGCACCAGCTGTTATGCTTCATAGGGATAGTGGCGCTTTAACATGCAGACATAGAAAACAGCTGCGAAACACTATGCCAGGCCCTGTGGGCTTAAGTCAACATATTAGCTGCGCTCTGCCCAGGCACGCGCATCCAGTGCACAACCAGCGTGAAGGCATGGCATACTCTCACCGTCTGGTGATGTGCTCTACTGTGTGTGTATCAGATTGTGCCCTGAATCGGTGAGAAAGAGAGAAACCAGGCGGCCAACCAAACCACAATAACAGTACCTCGTGAAGTTCTCTCACCTGATAGGCTCTGCTGATCTGAGAGGTGGCCCATGCGGCGTATTTCACATTATCCTTCTTGACCTTTGCGCTAACTTTCGGGCTAGCAGCGATATGACTCGCCGACTGCAAGAGAGGAAGATAAAGAGAAAACAAACGAGAGTGAGACATACCAAAGTGATGGAGGAGACACGAAGCGGCCATATTTACACAGCAGGAGAATACAGTTGATACGCCGCTTATAGGGATAGTTCACCCAAAAGTGAAAATTCTGTCATCATCTACTCAACCTCTTGTCATTTCAAACCAGTTTGATTGTCTTCTGTCTGCAGAACACAAAAGAAGATATTTTGAAGAATGCCGGTAACCTAACAACGGCGGTAGCAATTCACTTCTATTGTATGGACACAACCAATGCAAGTCAATGGGTACTGCTGTTGTTCGGTTACCAACATTCCTCAAAATATCTTCTTTTGTGAAGAAATGTCTTCTCTTGTGTTCTGCAGAAAAAAGGACGTCATACAGGTATTGAGTTCACACACATTCATACACAACCTTGTTTTAAATCAGTGCAAAACCCCCCAAAATCTATAACTGAACTGGTTCTGTTACAAGGACTGTATCGCCATTCCTGGAAAGTGTCAATAACGCGTCATAGAGACAAATGCTCATGCTCTACCACTTAAAGCCCACATAATGGAAGGGTGGCTAAACCCAGACGGCAATAGAGGGTAATTTTTAAAGGGTGGAAAATGTGAGGGTTTTGGGCCTGGCTGTGTAGCGAAAAGTCAGACCGCTGTGTCACTTATCATAGGCTGATGTGTTTTGCATCAGAGATATGCTTAGCTGACAGGGGCTGGGCGTGACTGGGAGGCGGCGTGTGAACAGCGTGGTGCAGCGTGAATCATGTTATCCAGCCGCGCAAAGATCTCCCTTCCACAACCACTAATCCTCCATCGTTCCCTCATTATTGCTTTTAGAGCAGCTCGGCAGGGCTCACAGGACTCTTTCGTCTGGAACGTGAAAGTCTTTCCCCGTGAATGTGCTGAAACCTTAACTGCACACCAATCAGCTTCATCTGTTTCTGGCACCTTCTAGATTTTGGTGTGTGTATTTCATACTTTTATTGGATCGTTGTCACCAGAAGCACAATCTCGGTTTCAAAAAGAGCTGCCAAGATAGACACCTGCCCTTCTATAGAAGCATCCACAGTCAGTAAGCAGGTAAACATCACTCTGGTTTTATTCATATGTTGAAGTTTCACATCAGAAACGAGTGATGGAAACGGCAAATTTCAAATAAAAAAACATAAATTCGCCAAATCGTTTTTATGCTCGCTTGAGGTGGTTTTTCATTTTTTGGGAAAAAGGGTTAATGGAAATAATGGGAGTTGGAAACGCATTTGCCGAATAAATTCCTCCAAAAAGTCACGTAATTGCACGTCGTAACCTGACTAACCAGAGTACTGATCTTGTTACACAGCATCAGAACTGTTGTTACGGTCATTCTTAAATGCCTGAGCAAAGTTTCCCAAACAGCAGGCATCCACAAAAGCACTGCATTGATTGTGTTTCGTAATCGTCTGCTTGCGCAAGTATTATTCTATATGAAAATCATTATATTCAGTGGCTTCTCTTACTTTTCTTTCTGACATTGAGTGGCAGTTGACTAGTTGAATCGAAACGGTGCTTGTTCACAGATCTTTTATGCGATGTTCCAAATCTGCGCATCCAATAAATTCACAACTTTTTATGGAAACCCGGCTAGTGCTAAAATGACATTACTGCAATGATATATCTGCTAATAATCGCTATCAGCCAATAGTTTGAGACAGACGATGATCAGGGCCGATATATCCTGTCTATCAAAAGAGAACAGGAAAATGCACTGAATTTATACTCTGAATATAGAAAATGTTAAGAAGCATCATCGGTTTGATGTTCAACATAAATAGTCATAATGTGAATTTATACAGATCATAAAGTTAAGAAATATTCATTTAATCTTAAGAATCTGTATCAGAACAATCGGTAGAGAAATGTAGTATCGGTACATCTCTAGTTCTAGTATCTTTTCATGTACCAGATATCTTTATTCAAAGTGATATAGGAGCTGGTATTTTTTTACCATTAAAGTCACTATTATTTAAGATTAAACTAATTGTATATTATTACAAAATGCAAAAATATAAAATAAAGGTTATATTTTTCCGAATATTAGCTCGTTTGAGGATTGAAATCATTGTGTCAAGAAAAATCTCATTATTTAACTTGCCCAATATCCTCTTCCGCACATACTTCTCAGTAATTAAATAATTATTCCTTTTTCGTGAAGGGTACATTTGATGCCTTGATGTTGGCGAAACGAGCGATCTTAAAAGGCAACATAATTAAGTTGCCTACCTTTTAAGAACAGCCTTCCGGCCATCCCGTAAGGGGTGCGCCTAGATGCTGTAAAACACTGAATGCAGAGGCAGCGTGCAATGTATTGCAACAGTTCGAACACTCGTGAGGTGGTTGTCTTTGGCAAGTCTCATCCTCTTGGCCACATACCGGTGGAAAGGTCATTTACATTCAGCGTCTCCCTGTAGAGGGAGATCTCTCTCTGCTTTGTTGTGTTGACTTGCTTCCGTGCCTGCCTCTGCCAGCCTTGACACACATGCAAATCACACATCAAAGACAGCTGATGACCGTCGCGGCTCTGTGTTTGCACTACCGAAGCGTGCATGTGTGCACGACCGTAAGTTTGAATAGTGCGTCTGTGTGTGGCTCCCCACACGCTCTGTCAGCCGTCTGCTCCTGGCTGGCTGTTTGTATTCATATGTCAAGAGTCACTTACAAATGATGCATTGGTGTTAATGGACAACATCCTGTTTAAATAAATACAGATGAAAGGCTTATTCAGCGCAGATATTGCGGAAAGCTCTGCAGCGGAGGAACGTGTGAAAGAGCAGCGGCCATTTCTCTTCCATTCTTTTTGTTGTCAAAGGTTTGTTTATCTTTGGCATAAACACAGAAATGCCCCACAAAGGAACGAAAGGGTTACATTACTGCAAAATTACAACCGGGGGTTTTCCCAACACTGAAAATGGAAACGCAGAATGCAACTGTGCCCCAATTACGCCCCCTGTATTCAGTGTTTGTTTTCTAAGCGCTGTACAGATCTCACCATGTAAAGGCCGAACAGGGCCCTCATGTTTCTGTTGTTCAGCTTCAGTGCCTGCGCAAAATACTTCCTGGCCAGCTCGAGGTTTTCCAGCCCTCCTTGGGTGTACTTTACCTGCAAGAGATTGGAAAAGATACACAACGGTAATGTTTTGTTACAGGAGTATTGACCTGGTTGAGAGTAGTTGACAAACGCTAGAAGGCAGAGTTATAGACTGTGAAGCATGGAAAAAGACTTTTACTGTACCTCAGCGTACTGTTCGCAATACAGGTGATTGTGCGGGTTTGTCATCATCAGCTCTTCGAGACAAAACGCCGCTTTCCCATAACTGCGGGAATACAAATGAAGGTCACACATACTTAAAAACATTTCCAAGTAGCTTTGTGGCCGATTATGCAAAGCAAAGCTCGGTCTCGCTGACGGTCATAGACGGGACGGTCTGAGGTTTCCCTTTAATCAGCTTTTAAGAGGGTTAATGGAAATCTGTGTATGAATGCCCATATGGTCAAATGATGAATGAAGTTTTGCAACAGAGGTGGCAATTCTGCCCTAGTCCTCTTTTCCAGAACCTAAAAGATGAATGAGGGGCGAAAGCCGTAAGATTGTCATTGCATTTCTAGACGCCGTCTACCAATCTGTCCTTCTTGGATGAGATCAATTCTAAGCAGACTGCTGAGGTGTTGATCTTACGCAAATCTACAGTTCCGTGTCTAAGACGCTCTCGACTATATGAGAATACAGTATGGGCACGAACGTTTCCCATCGCCCCGACCAAATAACCAAACATTTCAGAAAGAACTGCAGGACAATTACAGCAAAGCCGCAAGACACAAAAATGAGCCGAATGTGTCCAAAGGCCATTGACGAGGATGAAATGCTTGTTACCGTCTTTACCATCGACACGTTCCTAAAACCGCACGACCTTTTCAGTTACTGTGAGCTAGCACTCGGTTTCATTCCGTGCGAGGTCCACACATCTAGGCCCGCGTCGTACGTGCTTGTGCACACAAATCTATTTATCACAACACATCAAATCGTGAAACAGAGCTGGACTGCTTCCAATCTAGTTGTGGATGCTAATCTTGAGCAATCATACGGCTAAGAATTGGCAGAAAAAAGCGCGCTGACGTAAACAAGGCTTTCTTCGGTGGAAAAAAAGAGCGTTGGCATTACCGACTTGCACGAGATGATGAGCCTATCTAGCCGTTTAGAAAATGTTCAAGGGACTTTGAAGAAAAAAGAGAGATGGGCGAGAGAGAAACACAGAGAGTGAGAGAGTTCGAGAGAGCGAGCCAGTGAGATCAGGCCGCTCAGAAGGTTGAAGCCTGCTTGCAATTACCATTTCCTCTCCATAAAGACTTTCAGATGTGCTCTTGCCGTGCCATAAACTCTGGCAGAGCGGAGCGAAGAGTGAGAGAAAGAGATGGACAGATTGAGCCAGAAACAGAGAAGACAAAACGGGCATCAACCAACGTGACCCCTAACTCAAACACACCTGAGGATTACATGACACCTCATTCAACACAACGACCAACGGACCAAGACCGCCATCTATATTATTCTCAGTTTCCAAATGTTTCCAAATCATTTGTGTTTGCAAAGATGTTTTTGCTTATTGCACCATGTATAATTGTTTTATACAAAAAACAATTATACATGGTGCAATAAGCAAAAACATCTTTGCAAACACAAATGATTTGGAAGACAATTGCATTTAAATTACAAAAGAAAATCTGAACATGAATCTGTCATAACTCAAAGCTGCGTAATCAGCTGGTTGGGTGGTGTTTGTTTCTCTTCGTCTTGTCTTGACTGCTTGGGAGAACGGGTGGCACCTCATTCACTTGGGAATTGATCTTTTCCCCTTTTCATTTCTTTTCACAGCGTAGACATGGAGATAATTTGGGTTTCGCCGGAAGTGGAGGGAAATGGAAAAAAGGGAGCCTGTGACCTAAAATAAAAAAGGGATAAAGCAGAAGAGTGACATTGACACGCCTATAGATAGGGGGATGTCGAAGAATGGTGTGATATTTGAAAAGTTGTGTTAAGCAGGCAGATAATCCTCTCACCCCTGGATTTGCTACAGCAATAAAGCCCTTTACACAAAAGCTTCTAATAAGCGACGCTCTCACTGAGCACCCGCATTCCTACGGCCTGCGCCCTCTGACCGTGACAACGCACACTAACCCCCCGAAGCCCACCTTGCAGACAATAAGTCAAAAACAATTAAAGAAGGATGGAGGAGACAAGACATACACAAAGTTCCCAACAATCCTGATGCCTGGCGGAAAGTAACCTCTGGCAAAAAAGATATCAGCAGGGGAGCGCGGTCTTTTACCGGGAGTTGAAGAGGGGGCTCAAGGAACAAATCCTATTAAGGCCCTACTCCATGGGACAAACAGACACCGGGCTTTAAGAAGGGCCCCCTGGCTGAGACTGGCATTTCACTGGCTTTAACTCTGAAGCGCCCCACAGCTCAGCAGTAACCATCAGGCTTCAACGCAAGGTCCTGAGAATGACCTGCAAGTTTGCGGTGAATGTGACCTCGTAACCCTCATAAACATCACGTTCCACACAGACAACTTCTGGATATTTCATTGACACCTTTGCGTTTGGTAATTTACTGATAATGACACGCAATATAATAATAATATTACCAATTTTAGGTTTTTACGATGTAATGATGTAAAATGATTTAATGTAGACTTAACTTTATCACAAACACTTATTTCTTGTCTTAAGGGAAAGATGTCTGTGTTCAGACATTTACACCATGTATATCAAAAATTGTTCTTTGTCAAACACAAAAAAGTGACTTTTAATTTATGGAATGCCAACATAAATCAACTTCTCGACCGTTCTCAGCGGTTCCCAAAAGCGCAATGATCCAATCGCGCCCTTTGTTTAAGGAGGTATAACAAAGACTGAACTAATAAAACAAAGCGAGAAATCATTACTCATGCTCGTTGATGTAGAGTTCGGACAGCTCATGCCATGCTTCCTGGTCTCCCACAAACCTGCAAGACAGAAGAGTGGTCGTTAGCTCATCAGAAAGGCCACTCGGGACAAAAGGGGGGTTAGGGAAAGGCATGGGGGGCGACTCAATCACATGCAAAACCACTTTTAATTAAAAAGCGGAGGGGAAGGGGAGGAGAACGGGGCTTTAATCCTCTTGTAAAACACTCACTGCTCCAAATATTCGTTGAGCTCACGGACGGCTTCGCTGCTTTTGCCTTGCGCTCGCAGGATGGAGATCTTGCGCTTCCGTGCTGCCTGTGGGTTGACATCACAGAGGATTAAGGCTATAGTGTTTCAAGTGTTTGTTTGGAACAGAAAAGAGCATATGGTGAAAGAGGGATATAAAAAGATCATAGAAAAATTGTGAGCTGAAGGAATCTGCAAATCCCCCGGTTGTTCCGAGTCCTAGACAGTAGGAACAGCAGAGGCACCAAAATCTAAAATCTAGAACTGGTTAGACATGCATTTCATGCTCTATCAAAATGACGTATTGTTAAACTCTAAGCAAGTAATGCTATGATGTAACGCAACAATTTCACATTTAAACTTTTATTATTCAAACTATCCAAAAGTGTTAAACAACTTCAAAAATAGCCATCCAGCATCAGTTTGCACCCATTTGGCAGACATTTTATTCAAAGCGCATTCAAAGTTACATTTAACATGTATGCATTTCGGTAGATGTGTGTTAACTAGCTTTATAACACAGCTAATTTGAATGCTTGATTCTGATAGGCCAGTCTCGGCATTCCAAGGGTTGTCCTTTTCAAATAACAACCACTGAAACTAGTAACACCTTGATGCTGCAAATTTTCTTATACCATATATGACATTATATTTACAAATGATTAAACCAATTTGCCTGTTTGTGACATTTGAACGTCGTTTCTTACTTTAACACCAAAACTAAATGGCTTTAGGTCTGCATTTGGAAAAAATCAGCTAATAAAATATTTCAAATTGACATTTTATGTCTAGTATTTTCCTCATGTTGAAAGTAGCCGTTTAATAAGCAGGATAATGTACAAGCAGCCGGCCGTTATGGCAAAATAAGCCCCTTCAGTGTGATACAAGACAACAACCTGCCTGTACATTATCCCTTACTTAAACACTGCGATACTTTGATCTGGATTTTGATTTAAAGCAACAGACATCACTGGTGCGTGTCAAACGTTCTGGGCGCTTCTGCAGTTCGGCCTTCCTCCCCCGAGGCTGTGTTGTAATAAACAGCCTTGCACCATAAGACAGTCCAATACGTTTCCCTAAAAGCATATTATTACCGACACGCTGCATCCAAGTCATAAGTAATATACCAGCAGATACAGAAGAGTAATGTCTTTATCAGATTAGAAAGCTTGCGGATTCTGGCGTGCGAAGCATCGGCTTTCTGCTGAGGGACAGGCGAGGATGCTGCTCGCTCGAACGGGAGAAGATAAGTGAAGACTCGACTTATTTAAGTGGTGAAAATAACCCGCTGCCAAAGAGCCGTGGGCCATATGCATTCACATAAAGTTACGAAGCACGGTTTGCATCAGCCACAAAACAACGTCCGCCTTGTTCCAATGCAGAAGTGACCTTCAGGCGGATTAGAATCTCATCAATCTGAATCAGAAAGTATTACGCCGCTTTTGACGACTTTTCCAGGGCAGCTTCTTTCCCTTTGCTGGTAAAAGGAGACTGAGATGCAGAAGCTTTACAGTTTGAAGAGAACCTCTCTGCCTTAGATATTATTTATGGACTGGCACTTGATAAAGTGGGTCTTCCCTGCTACCACAGCACGGACCAAACCCCATCAAGCTGCCCATGAGTCACTTCTGAAAGGCCATAAATCTGGAACTGCTATGATACTACCGTCACTCCAAATCCACTTATCCATCAACCAGGCAGTCGAACGAACCTGTTCACTTGCTGCTTTAAGCCGAGACAGACTAACACACACAAGAAATGAACCTGAAGAGCTGCCAAACCTCGACTATCATGAGTCTGATAGTACTTACTGGATCAGTAGAAGATGTGGTTTCACATTTCTGGACTATAGATGACAGGTAAAATAAGGCCCTGGCTATAACCTCATGCTGTTTGGACTATCGCACTATTTCTGTATTGCAATACAACTTCATCCGCAGAACGTATCTAAAGAAACTATGGAATGGAACCAAACAAGCATTTAAAGTAGTATCAGCCATCAAATTTTATTGCTAATGTTCACTCACTTTACTTTTTTCTACATCGTACTAAATAAAGTGGAAGACCACAAGTCATGTACTGGGCCCAATATGTCTTTTGTTTCCTCTTGGAGCACTTGGGACCGATAGAAACATACAGGGGCTTACGAAACTTTATTAAACAGTGAGCTATTCCAAGCCATTCCGATCTCTTTCCCCCCTCTCGATTCGATCCAGATCATCTCTTTTTCATGCTCCTCATGATTCTTCTTCTAAAGTGTTTTTGAGTGGCTTTCATGCTGAAGGACCTGGCTTTCTCTATCAACCCCCGGCTCCACTTTCACAAGCGGTCAGACTGCCGTTAAGAGTCCACCTCCAGGGATTGCATAGACGGCCATCGTTCCCACAGGGTGAAGAGGAGCCGACTAACAGCGCCGGGTAATACCGACATGACCGGACTTCAAATTCACCATCAAATAAAATAATAACCTGCTGCTGGTTTTATAGGGATAGTTCACACTGAAATTAAAATTCCGTGTATGAGTTTATTCTGTCTGCAAAACACAAAAGAAGTATTTTGAAGAATGTTGTGAACCGAGCAGCGCTGGCACCCATTCACTTCTAATGTATGGACACAAAACCATCGCAAATGAATAGGTGCCGTCGCAGTTCTGTTAACACAATTTTTTTCCGCTGAATAAAGTAAATCACACTGATTTGAAGAGGGTGAGAAAATGATGACCGAATCATTAAAGGGATAGTTCACCCAGAAATGAACCTTAGGGAATTTTTAAAGAAGGGTTACAGTTTTTTAAAGTACAATAAATGTATATGTCGGCTCACACTGTCAATCATAAATATTACCGTCTGACAAAGTGAGTTTCTATTTACTTTTAATTAGTAAAAATGAAAACGTGTCATTGTGAGACACAGTAGAATTTAGAAAACAAACTGTTAACATGGCATTGTTTTATAATAATAATATTTATCATATTACATAGCATAAGAGATATTTGTCTTCAATTTTTCTGCTGTCGCACCATTGGACACATCTGCAATCTGTCAACTCCCCAGACTCAAAACCAATGGGTCAATGGGTACCCAATCTGTTTCGGTTATCAACATTCTTCAAAAAAAAACATTTTGTGTTCTGCAGAAGAAAAAAGTAATTCAGTTTGGAAATGACAGAGTGGGGAGGAAATGATGTAAATTTTGCGTGAACTATCCCTTTTGCAAAATGCCAGTTTAGATGACATCTGAGCCAGATTAGATGGCATTTCTAACTGTTTTTGAACTTTAAAAACTCGCAATTGTGTGTAATTCTAAGGGTCAAGCTCAGGAGGACTATCATTGACTTAATTTGCTTTCATAAGCAAAATCATGTTTATCTTGTTAAATTACAAGCGAAAAGCGTTGAAATTCAAGTTAAATAAGCCTGTCAATCGGTGTGAAAATAAACAGTTTACCTTTAAGTCTTAGCATGGAAAGACCACTATAAAGAAAAGCATAAGGCATGATGCTGGTGGGATGGAAGCGAAAAAACAAACAAAATATGACAAAAGTTATGCAACGATGCATTTGCAAATGATTTATCGAACAAACTAATCAGACAGAGACGAATTCTGTAGGTATTGAACCATAATGAGCGATGTAAGGTCTAGGAGTTCGAACATTTTTTGGACTCCGCCATGGCAGACAAACCTTGAGCAATTTTTGTTGATTCAACAATTCTGGTTAATGGGTACCACATCTATTCCACAGCCTATAATTACAACAGTTCAGTTTCCAATCGCAGCCCCGCATGCTGGGATGCCTCACAAGTCCTCACAGTAGTCGCCAATTTTCCGCCATTTTCTTGGACCGTGCACTTGTCCCATTCCACTGATCATCATGTTAAAAAAACAGCTTTTAGATAAGCCTCCCCACCACCAAACATTTACAGACAGGTGACCTAGATGATGTCATCTCTCCAACACCACAACCTCTGCCAACCCGCCCACTAACCAGCCAAAGAGAAATAGATTGTGGGACAAAACGGTCTAGTCGACACTGCACAAGGGGCTCTTATTTTATTCCATTCCCTCCCCTGATTTGAGTGGCTTGAGTTTAGAGATCACGAAGGAGGAATCCCATTTGGGCCCAAAGAAATCTGGGCTGAACCTAATTGTGTCCGGGTAGGGTGGTTCACATGGTGCCTGCCTACAATATTTCCACGGTGAAGTGTGAGTGTGAAGATAACATGTGGAAATGTCACGCTTTTCACAGCCAAAAAAAAAACAAGCTTCACCGATGGTCTGTTTTTGGTCTTTTATAGGGGTGATATAGGAGGTTTTTGTGGGATTTCTCAGAGAGCCACCAAGATCAAGTTCAAACCTTTCAAATTTCACAGACTTTTTTTTAACAATAAAATTAAAACAAGTACAATCAAACCCAAAAGACCAATTCATACACATTTAAAAAAAAACTGTTAAAAAGGCTTTAAGAGTCCAAGTGTCCCGTCAGCCCATTTCACTTCATTTCCCAGACTTCCTGGTGCAAAAAATGACGGCTGTCTAAGTGATCATTCAAAAACGCACATTTCCTTTTAGATGACGGCTGCAGACATTTTCTGAACGAGACTGGTGAGGTAATGAGACGTGGTTGGACACTATTTTCCAGCGATTTTCCTGCTTAACTGTGTGTAAAAGGATCATTTCATTATATTGATGATGACAATTCACATTTTAAAATTTGGTCAAATGACAGATCGTCTAACAGATCTGTGGAGAGAAAATGTCTTTTGGCACATTCTGCCTTTTTTCCATGTCAAAGCGTAATTAATAATCTCAGTTTAACAGTTTGGGATTATTTTAAAAAATACATATCTTTTCTTAACATTAGTTTATGCATTCGCTAGCATAAACTAAGAAAGAGAAATGTATTTTTTACAGCACAAGCTTAATTTTGTTTTGTCAGTAAACAGTCGTTTAGCATTATTTAAAATTAGCTCATTGAGTTTAATGCCAAAAATATATTAGTAAATGATGAAATTTTAATTTATAAACGTTGTAATAGTATTATTCGTTCACATCGACTGATGTTCATATAAAGAACCTTACAGTGCGGTGCAACCAAAAATAGTCTTTCATATAGATTTCCTAAAAGGCCTGTGGTTAACATGTTTACAATAAGTGTATATAAACACTGAATTTCACAAATTATTCTTCTCTGCAGGTGTTCAGTAACAGGATATCTGATTTTTCCTGATGGTTTTCATTACTGCGGCAGGGAAGGGTCACACGAAATGCAAGACTTTGACAGGGACATTTACAAAATCACACTACTGCCACTTTTTCCCTACAACACCAGGACAGAAATGCATTTCTCAGAGGGAACATTCGTCTCATATCTTGTAAATGTTAACAGAGGGGCAAAGCGATATGATTACTAGATTGTAAAGAGTAATGCAACCGCAGTGGTTTGATGATATCCTTTTCACGCCATTCTTCTCAACTGCCTATTTACACGCCGTTTAATATGTTCGCAATTTAAACCCTGATCATGGGAATAGGCAGAGTGCCTCGGTTAAAACGCACAAAAAACAAACAGAGCAGACCTATCGCTGTCAGGAGAAGAAAGACGGATTGGTCCAACTGTAAAAGATTCAAGTAAAATAAATATCAATAGTAGTGATATAATAAATGAGGGGGATACACAGTAAATGTCAATTATAATGCCTGATAACAGTACATTTATGTCTACACAGGACGCGACCGGTGCGACGCATACAATGTAGACACGGTGTAAGGCACACAAACATTGTAAGTATACATCCCCAACCCAAACTGCTTTTAAAATGTGAATTAAATACAGTAAGAAGCACTCAATCCACAGGAAACTAACACCATAAGCAGACTTTGAAACATTTATGAAAAACATTATTTCCTTTTCCTTCCAGTGACTCTCAGTTAGTGTTGGTGGTAAGGAAAAAATGAGAGAGAGGCCATTGGAGGATTCTGCACGTGAGAGTTACAAATAGGCAAACAATAAGATGTAGAATAAATAAAAGTGCAGAGAAAATGTAAAAAAAGGTATACGTGTAAAACAGCATAAAATATATAACGTATGTTTTAAGCCAAATCAAATAAAGTATTGTTATGGTTATGAAAACTCATGCATTTCATTGCCCGGTGATCACATGCAAGTAAGAGAAGTTATGTAGGAGACAAAGGAATGTACAATGTGTTTTAGGGTAGGAACAGATTGAACAAACACAGTATACATGGACACCAACATATATTTCTTGATAACAAAACAAATTGTGTGTTATGTCAAGACTAGAGAAATCAATCGTACTACTTAATTGATCTTGAAATGATAAATCAATTCAGACTAAACCTAAGTTACCTAAAGATTAAATGTTTCAAAAATGAGGGAAATTATTAAATGAGATGAATTGAGAAGCCCTCAACGGGGTCTCAGGATGAGCGATAAATCCCCATCCTCAAAAGAAAAGGCATTTATTCTCGCCAGGGTTGCCCCTGCAATGTTTAATGCAAGTCCATAAATCAATGTTCTTCTTGTCTGCGTTTTATTTGGGATGGGGCTCAGGTCACAGAGAAAGTTTTATATGTGCCAGACAAGTAAAAAAACATACAAGGTACATTTCAGGAAGTTTCAAGCACAATCTTGAGAGATTTTTCGTTTACCGTATTAGTCGGGTCATCCTGCAGTATGGAGTCGTACAGCTTGTTGGCGTCCTCATACCTTTACCGGCAAAGAGAGATCATGTTTTAGGAAAATCAACAGAACGTCGCTCATCTTAAATTAGGTGGTAGGGATATCAGATACACTTTTCACAGTAACCAACTTTTTGTGTACACAGCGCCGCGTTTCTATAGTGACTGAAAATAGGCTTTCTGTGCGTATCTAAGGGGCAGAAATAAACAGTCATTATCGTAGCAGCTCAAATGGCCGGCATTGTCAAAGGTTTACGAGCTCGCCGATGTGAGTAATCCACAAACATGATTGCTTGCACTTTAATTTACCTCTAAACAAATCAGCCTGCACGTCCACCACAAATCAGGCATCGTTTCTGAGAGCCGTTCGCTTAAAAGGCCTTCCGAGGAGACACGTATATGAGTTACAGATGTCAAAAATCCAAATAAATACTCTCCTCAAAGCACATCAGAGCATCGGCCTCTTCAACCTGAACCGAGGCTTGGAGAGCGTCGCGTGTTTATGAATTACGATGCTTAACTCATAAAGTGTATTCTGAGTAATGGGGCGGACGATGCCACAGGCACTTCACTTGTCATGTTGAATAAGCGTGGCGGGATGGAATCGAGCTGGATTTTTTATTAGCGACAACCTGCGAAGCTAATGCTTGCGCGGCCAAACCCCCGGCCTTATGATCAAAACCTGTTTCAGCCCTCAACCAACAACAGAAGCAGCTCTGGTTCCCATTATCATCGAGTTCCAACGCCGCTCCTTCTCTCACATCCACATTAGAGCTCAAACTCTCTCTGGCACATCTCATACGGCACCAGCCGCTTCGACTTACTCTGTTTACGTAGGATCGAGCTTTGTGGGAGCGGAGAGGCCGAGCGTCTGATGGCAATTAGACCCAAATTTGCAGTTTATTTAATACAGCAAATTTGACTGCGCAGGAGTGATCACTTGCAATTATGCAACGACTCCTGGCGTAAGCGATAAACAAGTCGACGATATGGTGACCAGACCGAACAGACCTGAAATCCTTTTGAAACTCTATACATTGACTGGGATAATCGTTTGCTCAAAAGTAGATGGAGAGCGAAATTCTCTAGCAGAGAAAACACAGGCCTAGGTTTGTGAGAGCGCCTGTGTTTACAGGTCTGGCTTGTTTTCCTAACCAGGGAGTTAAAACAGAGTAAAAAATTTGAAAATAATGTCGGGAAAGACCGGAATTCCTCACTCAGGCAAAAGAGCCACTGGACTACAAAAGGCTAAACCCATTTCTCTTGCTTTCCCACTTAGCGACGGTGGCTTGAAAAATAAACAGCCTCCCTTACCACGTATCCTGCCGCTCACGTCCCAGAACCCCCCACCCCTGCAGTCTATCCAAGGCTGTGGTGTTGAGAGGGTGCTGTGGTGTATCATACCTCTCCAGCGCCTCCAGCCGCATCCCTGCTAATCGCTTCACTCTGTGACTGTCTGGAAACTGCCTCTTCAGCTCCTGCAGACAACTCTACGTAAAGAACAACAACAACAGCGAGTATGATGATGCGTGCACGTCCACAAAACAGCAAAACACAATGTTAACAAAAACAAAGCAGTAAACTTTGAAATTGAAATGTGTGGGCAATTCTAGCTTCTGGGTGTTTGAAAAATTTGAAATTCTCATAGAATGTATTCATTGCCAATATATTGAATCATCTGGTTATATCTTACTAAACCCCAGATGATGATAGAGTCCAGACATCAGGGAAATATCAGTCAATGCACAAGTTTTCTATTTTAAAAGAAAGAAAAATTCATTCGTAATGGATGTGACAAAAAAGGACACATATTTTTGGAGAACATTCTTTGGAGGATTTCTGTGAATTTAAACTTACAAACCAGAAGCAATAATACCAGACAAATGGAGAAGGGATGACTCTTTATAGACCACAAAATAGTTACTTTATTTTATTATTATTTTCCTCTGCCCATTTATGAGGAATATGGGCTGTTATGGATGTGCCGGTTCACTTACCAGACTATGGAAAACTATGCTTTAAAAACACACCATAAATACTTTAAAAACTTCACATGGGTATTAAAACCACCAAATATTGACATGTGACCTATCAGTATGGTAAAAACTTTTGAAATTGGAATTGCCTGTGTAACATCTGCAACACTAGCGTCAATAGACAAAATGGCACAAAACATATTGCAAGTTGTGGCACAAACAAACAAGTAGCACAAATAACAAATGGTTTAAAGTATTTTTTAAGATCAGACTTTCTGTAGTTAATTCTCAACAAAATGAATTTAAATTTGTTCATCACAGACTGACATTGCCAAGCTTATAATATAAAGCCCTCAAAAATCCTCTTTCAGTGGTGATGAAATGTGGGCTTTGTCCATTTTTCACCCACAACGTTTAAAACTTTATAGACCTACTCTAAAAAGTGCGATGTGACTAGTCTGACAAGACAATATTACAGGGAAGACTTCTGCTGACCAAAAAGTGAAACAGTAACTTTCCTGTCCGTGGGTGCCATGATAAACAGGTCAGCCATACAGCTGTGAGAGAAGATGTGAAAAATTGCAAGTGACGTGGGTGAGAATTTAGAACGCTGCACAGCGGGATCCCACAATTCCACACTGGCTACTATAAAAGTCAGAGGCAGGATGCTACTTTTACCAGCTCTTTCCCTCCGAGATGAAATGGGTCCTGGTTTTTTTTTACACACTCATGACTTGGTGAGGGATGGTTACTGTCAATTCCAATGTTTTTCTGCTTCGGATGGAAAGTTTGCTCTGTGGCTTAACCCGACTGACCCATTATGCTCACAGACGTTTTTTCCCGCTGTTTTCCTAGCCACTGCTAGGAACCTCAGAAACTGACTACTTTACAATTTTAAAGTCAACAAGAAGGGTCTAAGTGACATCTTTTTCTATGGCTGAGCACCTCTGTTATTTTCATCGTCCTCTTAAACCATTTCCTAAACATCTCTAAAAAGAACATGCAAAATGTGTTTTATGTTTGAAAATTGTTTTAGATTTGGCAAGCAGACTGAAAAGCTCATTTTGCGGTGGCTGATGTGGGGCAGGTGAGCAAGACGAAAGGAGAAAAAAAAGTCACTGAAGCATAACAGAAACTCACCCAGGCCAAATCGTCCCGACTGCAGTCCAGCGCCGCGATCATCACCTGCTCGTAAATAATCCAAACTGGGTAAAGGAGACAAGCATAAAGAGACACCACATTAGCGGGCCTATTTTTCAACCTCGTAGCAAAGATGATGAATGAACATACGGCCCATTTGAACTCAAGCAAACTGTGACGTTTCATTAGAAAATACCATCTTAAACATCCATCAGTAACAGAGTTTATCTTCGTAATTTCTGGGTGTGGACGAGCTGGCAGGTCTTATGGAAACGGTCAAGAAATTCACACCACGACGCCAAATAAAACTTAGACGATGAATTTTGACAAGAAAACCTTAGCGTATTCATTGGCTTTATGTATCAGTTCAGTCAAACACTGCGAAGGGTGAATGATTTCCATCATCTATAGGTCATGTTACATGAAATTAAGCACCTATCCGCTGATACTTGAGTAATAGGAGAGAACACGGAACAAATCGACAGAAATGTTCGAATCAATTATTTTGGGATTTATCTGTTCCAACATTCTCACATGTACATTTGGGTGCAACCTTCTGCTTCTTTAGTTTTTTACAAAACATGCTTGTTTCTTAAACATTACGTGCAGATCAACACCGCCATTATTTTTTACATTTGTGTGACAGAGTTGACATCACAGTTGTGAAAAAAACATTATCACAATTCATTTATTTAAAAAGATTATAGAATTCAGAGAAGCTTTTGTGACCTTGTTGAACCTTATCTTTACCTTACGCTCTGATATAAGTACTATTTAGTGGGCTTGGCTAGTAATTCAATGAAATCGATGCTCCATAACAGACAAGAGTTTCAACAAGCACGCCCACATCTATTGGCTTAATGATTTTAAAAGTGTTCATTGAAAAAGAACATTAAAATTTAGCAGAACAAGAAAAACTGATATGCCAAAACAAACAAACGGCTGGAGTTTTTTTCAGTTTTTATGATTCCAAGTGGTACTTTGATAATTACCATCTTGTTTCACAGCCAATTTAAGAGCTGGTTTCAATAAAAGCAAGCTGTTTAATGTGTTTACCCTGCTCTTTAAAGACAGTATGAATCATAATGACAACAAGAAAAAAGTAGCCGAAAAAGCTACATAGTGAATCAATAAAATCCATCATGAATCAATAAACTGCTACTAGTCATCACACGGCAAATGCTTGAATTCTAAATTTTACTACATTTAGACATTTGTGTGAGAGGGAGAACGATGTCTATTGGCAAAATGTTCAATAATCTTTTTGTGATAAGATAACAGACACTATCTAGATTTTAGAAACTGTTCCTAGAGCCACGAAAACATTATTACTTTTTGTTTTCTTGTACTAGTACATGCATCATTGTAAATGTCTTCCTACGGGCTATCTGGCAACTTGTGACTTGGCTCCTTCATTGTTGTTTGCAAAGATTCCTCAACCGGTGGTGCTGTACTCTGACAAAGCATCCAAGATACATTTAATAATAGTTATTTGAGATTACATGTGGTTTTAAAATAACAATACAGATGAGGCAAAAAATGGCCTGAATTCAATTTGAATAGAAAAGAGCTCAATTTCTACAATTGGTAAACCAAAATTGTCATCTATGAAGTGTGTTAAGAGCCAATATCAAGGACTGGATCACCTCTGAGATAATGATTTTAGCTGAAAGAAGTCTTGGCTTTACTTGCTATGTTTGACAACATGAATGCAAGACTTCATCTGCTTGTCTGGCTTGGAAAGAGAAGCTAACTGACCAAAGCAAATAGAGAATAAGCCATCTGAAATGTGTCTGCCATATAAACCCATATTAATTTAATAAGAAACGCTGAAAAGTCTCTCTGTTATTGAACCATTAGAGACAAACCAAGAACAGAGTAAAGAAAAATTGTGTTGTTTCATCTGCAATAGTTTTATTCATAAGCTCAGACATCAGGGAACAAAACATTACTTTCACAATAGAGTTCCAATACCATACTAGATGATTTTACATAATAGTAATAGTGTTCAGTCAAATTGTGAGAGAAAGCTGTCTTTGTTAACATTACTAACTTAATTAGCTAAGTAACATGTAATTTAGCTGATGCAAAGTGAAATGTATGCCAAAAACATGCATAACACAATTGCATTGAGACACCCATCCTGCGCATGCTAACGTGCACTCAAGGTTGAAGATAAGAAACTTCCGTACGCAAGGTCAAAACTCAATGCTCAAGGTTTTATGCGTCATTTTCGAGTGAGTCATCCTTTTAGTGAAGTGAATTCTCTGACTGATTAAGTCTATGATTCATACAGATGACTCCTGCATTTCAATTAAGTGCAAACTCAGTTTGACAGGGTATGACAATTCTGACCATCACAATGCATATGGCAGATGTTTTTGTCCTAAAGAGTGAATTCCAGGAATACATGTGCAGTAAGCGGCTTTACAAGTCAAAGCCATAACAAACAGGAATGTTTTTAATAAACAAAAAGGAAAATGACAATTTACTAAAATCAGCATTGTGTGATTTCGGTTGAATATGTTCTTGCAATAAATTGCACTGCTAATTTTGACTCAAAAGACATTTCAAAATGAATAATATTCAGTGGCTGAAATACCATGCGTCTCAAAATATTGCTGTGTTTATTAAGCTAATATTTATTTAAGGACTGCCACTGCCTTTGAAAACAAAGTCATTTACTTGCAAATGAGAATGCAATGGAGGAGAGACGGAAGGTTCTTGTGTTTTTGTTTAGACACACTGATTGTACTTACCGTCATCTCCCAGTTTAGATGCGTGCTCATTAATCAGCTCTTCACCCACATCCACAATCTGCTCACTGTTTCTGTAACTCTCTTCTCTCCACTTACGGAGTTTGTCACGCATCTCTGAAATGAAATGTAATAAAGAAAATCATTAGCCATCTCATTTGTTTTTTTTCAATTATTTATCATTATTATAGCTTGTATTTTCTTTATTAATCTGACTGCTTTGTTTAAGCAATTAAGTGATCCATTAGACTGAAATGTCCTCTTACTCAGTCCTCCATCTTGACTCGATATAAATACAACTCACAATAAACTAGACAAATACAAAAACCTGTTTCCACTGCAATCATCCATATAATAGAGATAGACAGACAAATAAACAACACACATGTGAAATTCATATACATGCTGTGTATTCCTTTACTTTAAGAGTGCATTTCTCACTGTGGTATTTGTAGAAAAAAATACATTAAACAAGTAAAACACATGGATGGCTCTTTAATACACCTGTAAATGTAATACTCATATAATTTATTATATAAAAAAGTTCTGTACATATATAACCATTCATAATCGCAACTGCAATTGGTAAAATAAACATTACTTCCCACGCATGCATGTGCGATAAATAATAGCCTACAATAATAACTCCAAAAATAGCATGTTATACATCTGTCACAGTTGGTTTTACTATAGTAAAACTATAGTAAATCTGCTATAGTAGATTTTAAAGATTTCAATCTCTGCTTTGCTTAGTGTACATTTGGACAATATACAGAAGCACACACAATAAATATGATGAGTGACAGTGGGCATCAAAATGCGTATCAATGAATACATTTGCTGTATTATACAGAATTTGTCTGTAAGTATATCAAAAAGAACATCAAGAGTTGATCAACTGAATCGATTTTATCTCTAGCTGTGAATGGATGACATGTAACGTTACATCAGCTTAAATACTTATTCTCTCAAATAAACTATGTTAAACATTTACATAAACTGACCAGACAGACATAAACGCAAAATGGTCAGAATAACATTTAATGAAACAACTGTCTTGTGTTAGCTACTTACAGTTAGCGATGATAAAAAAGGCACAATGCTTTCAGAAATTACTTACAATTCAACACGAGACTCATATGTTTGTGATGTAATGTCAAGCAAGAATATCACAGGATGTTGTTGTCCTAATAAAAACAGCTTTTGTTGCTATCCTGTATAATCATAAGCTAACTGGCTACCTAGCATGCTGTGCTGAATGAAAAGCTGTTAAACGACTGAAATCACGAAGCATTAAAAAAGCACATAACTTGGATCATGAAAAGTTAATACACAAAAACATTGCAGCCATGACAATGCGTTGTAAACAAAAAAATAAGTTATTTACCTTCCCAATTAACATCGTACAGCTCCGATATGGACGACATGTTTTCTAAGCTCCCTCCTTCCTGTGCGCTGATTGGTGCGTAGTCGTGACGTCAAGGGTTAACGCCGTAAAAGGGGTCAAAAGAAGGGCATAGGTTAAACCGCAAAAATGGATTTAATAGATTTCTATGCAAGTTTCTTTGTTTAATATGATCTACCTTTATACGTTTCGCTTTTACAACGACGAACCATCAAGTATGAACACTGGTTTGAGAAGCGATTAATTGAATTAAAGTTAAATGTATTTTTGAAGGGTTTCTCACAATTTTGCATTGTTGCACAGTACCCTAAAGCGAAGAAAATTACTAACTGTGAATATATAAGACAATTTATTATGTATTTAATACAAATAATGATAAATTGTTAAAATATTACAATGTTATATTGTAACATTAGGAATGTGTTTCACTACTCCTATTGTGTGTATAGTGCCTTATTATGTGTACATTTTATTTATGCATGTATATAACATAGAAGTAAACATTAACATAGCGTAGCATAAACATTAACATAGAACAAAATTATCTATTTGCACAAGTGGACATACAATCTGTTAAAATGTATATTCTACTATATACTACCCTGTACAATGTCTCTTATATGTTATTATCCCACATTTTCCGTACAATTGTCTTTTATTTTATATATGTATATGTTAGAATCTTTTAGACTGTAAATCTTATTATATTGTATTGTCGTTGTGTTGAATGTCTGTGCTAGAAGCTTCCAACACCAAAGAAAATTCCTTGTGTGTGCAAGCACACTTGACAATAAAGCTCTTCTGATTCTGATCCTGAATTGATGTTTTTATACATTCAGAAATACACACTTTTTTCGAATAGCAAGGTAAGGGTAGTAGCTTGAATACATTTTAAAACAATCAGTGAAGACATAAGAAAACAGTATTGGAAAAAGGGAAAAAAGAAATCTAAAAAACCCTGAAAAAAATCAAATGCAGGCATGCATGGTATTAGTATTGCATAATGCAAAGACTTGCACTTCTGTACCTCATGAACATCATATTCATGTTTTAATTTGAAAACTTGTCAAATGTTCTTGCCACTACAATTTCGACCACATGTACAGAACAACGAACAAAGACAAACTAATGTAAAATTGCAAGCCAAGCTGCAGTCATACTAAAATCAAACTATGTCTTGTTTTATGTCCTGTTTATTTCTTTTCTGGCATTACCAATCATCAAATATGTTGAGTTGATTTGGTAATGACAATCCAACCATGTGTATCCTTTGAAGTAAGGAATATTTTATCTCAAGCTTTAGTGCATTTATTACCACAGAGAGTCTATGTAGCATTCGTAAAGGTTACTGTGGTTTCATGTGCTGTGTCTATTTTTTCTGTCTATGTGCTCAATTGGTCTCTTAGGAGCTGGGGATCTGGCGCAGTGTGTTTCAGTCTGCTGTGTCTACCACATCGTGCATTCAACCAAGTAGACTCAGCACATGCTTGTTTATAGCAGCGTAAACTAAAATTGATGTCATTCCCATTGTGGCTGCTCATGTATTGTTGAAACTTTGCCGGGGTTTTCGTTTTCGTAAAGGCAACTGCTAGTGTAGTGGTATAAAAAGAACATCTACAATGTCATCGTCTCTGCTGGCAAGCATGGACAGGGAGTAAAAACAAACTGGGACCAGCGCTTGCTCAGCACAAATGCATAATGTAAAAAATATTGCCTGATGTTATTCTAGTGAGTATATTTGCCTTTTTACAGCATCTCGAAAATGTTTTTTTATGTTTAATTGGTAGAAAAAAATATGTAATATTCCATGTGTTCACATACAATAAGCACATTTTCATTTATATTACATTTACATTTAGTCATTTGGCAGACACTTTTATCCAAAGCGACTTACAGTGCACTTATTACAGGGACAATCCCCCTGGAGCAACATGGAGTAAAGTGTCTCGCTCAAGGACACACTGGTGGTGGCTGCTGGGATTGAACCAGCAACCTTTGATTTACCAGTTCAGTGGTTTAACCCACTAGACCACCATCACCAATACTATTATATTATAATATTATAATATGATTACACTGACCGGTCTTTTTAAACTTAATATATGACTTGCAATAAATCTAGCTGGATAGCCTTGACACGTGCTTGCTCATGCTTTAGTACCTGAGGAGAATTGATCTGAATGTCTTTGAGTTTTTTTACTTGAAGACTAAATACAGTTTAAAATTAACAATAAAAAAGCAAGCACACCAGTAAAATAAAGACGTTTTAGGGTAGTCTGTTAAATACCAACTTGTAACTTGTTCAGCTTTCAGACAGCACAATCTCTCTAGAAATTGTAGAGGTTCAAGACAAACTGTGTTCACAGGTTCTTCAAGATCCCTTTACAGGTGTCAATTTCATTCACAATTGGGTTTGTATAAGTGAGGAAAAAAGGTAGCACATGCTCTGTGTTTACTTTGGACCTCCACTTCTTGCCAAAAGTGTCACCATAAGGAGAGATCAATAGCAACCGTTTCAAACCCAAATTGTACTTCTTAACTGCCCCTTGAATAGTTTTCTGTGCCTTTGGAGGACCACGTGTGACAACCAGACCTGTATTTTCCTTAAAGTGCCTCAGTGCACAGAAAGACTGCATTCAAATGAAAGACATTTTATTTTGATTTCTGACAGAAGTTTTTAAGGCTACTGATCTCTGACACGAGCCGTATAGTCGAAGGGAAGCTCTGGGTGAGGTGTTCTGTGTCTTTTAACAACCACTAAGCTTTTCCAGTCTTTTTTTGTTCCGAGCAATATCTTCCAATTACAGAAAATGAAGGCAGATGCAATTGCAACAGTACTCGAGCTCAGCTTTTGGAACAAGCCGGCTCGTGTTTGTTTTGAAAGAAAATTTCAACCCCAGGTTGGCATTCAACCTTAAACAAACCGTACACGTGACCTTAATTATGGGCTCGGTTTGTTGTAGTGAAACTTCTTCTACAGCACTTTTGACCTCTGTTCTGTCCAAAGTGTCGAGCCAGTGGCGGAACATTATGGCAATTATTCCCCAGACTACTCCGAGTCCCACACACAAACACATGCTTTCTTTTTCCCTTCTCCTGTTGACTCAGATGTACACATGACCCGAGGCCTTTTGATTTCAATTTTATTTCCCCCAAAACCCTAAATAGCAACAAATCCAGCAATTTTTTTACTATGCACTGAAATTTTTGACCACTGCATTTAATGACATAATTTGACCTTCTTAATGGTAAAAATAAAAAGAGAATAGTATTATTCATAAAAGTATGCTGCTCCAACAATATTAAATTTAGAATTGTATTTTATAAAAAATATGTTAGAAATGTATTATTTTATAGTATTTAAGTAATGTTATATTTATATTCAAAATATTATTTAAACTGTTATTTAATGTTTTATTACTATTTTGATTTAAGATGATTTCATTTAGTAACAGAACTTGACCTAATATTTTAAAAGATTATTATCAATGTTAGTGTTTATCAATGTTAGTGTTGCTACAGCAATATTATTTAGCAATATAAATTAAAAGTCTCTACATTATGTGACGATAGATAACAGAGGCACGTAAAAGAACGTTGTCACGCTATGGCATTGTTTCTTTATTCTCAAACATGTGCTGTAAAGCTGTGAAACCACAACCAAGGAGCACCTCATTTAAGTTGACAGCCAGGAAACCTTTTTCCTGTTGTGAAATAGTTTTTAAGCATACAACACTGCACATTATTCCCTTTCCTCCATTGGAACTCATTTTGTTTAGCATAACATTTCCTGAGACCGAATGGGTCACGCCTCAGTTGCCCTCAATATGTGGGGCCAATGGAGCATGACCCCCAACTCACCCGTGCCACTGTCGCTCCTTGGACTGAGTCCGTCAATTCCATAAAGACATTTCAGAGTGTTCACATGTGTCTTCTGGGGTTAGCGAAGCACAACCACATCAGAAAAGATACAGGACTACTGTAAAAATGCCAATACAAAGGAATGACTGTTGTCACCAGTTTTGTAAACAGAAAGCACAATTACTAGAAACCTCTGAAAGTATAGCTTGTTTTTAAAGCGCGTCTGTAATTTCCTCAGCTTTACTCTGGCTCAATGATTTCACAAGACCACTAGTCGAATCGGTCTTCCCAAAGTTACAGGATCCAAAGTAGCGGTGGTCTGGGCCTTCGCTATTGTTGCAACTAAAGACGTCTGTTTCCTAAGGGGGTCTGTGATAATTTGAGGTTTTGGTACTTTCAAGAATGCAAAGTTAGCGCCATTTCATTTTCATTTTCAGTTACCTCATTCTTGCCTTTTCTTTATGGTATTTAGACAGGCGAGACCAACTAAGGTCATCTAGGCCTTTTCTCAATGCATTTAACATTCGGTATAAATATTCCATTCAGAAACCTTTAAAAAAATACATTTAGTTCCATTTTATTTAAGCAGCACTTTTCAGAATGTGCACGGTTGCATAAGCTTTACAAAAAGATTGTAACTCAAAACTTTAGCTTTTTTTATGGATCAACATTATGATTATGAACCAGGAAAATAATATGACATACGGGCACAGAATTTTTTAAAATGTTTTTATGATATGTTCTTTCTGCCTCGCCGCTGTCATTCTTTTCGTTGAAATATTTATCAGTGTAGTTTTATTTAATTCACGTTTTCACAAGTTCTCACAATTTCTCGAATGCATTCGCAAGTCCAGAAAAACATTAATGGACATTCAGCTTTTTCCATTAAATCATTAAAAGGTTTGAAATGTTGAACTCTCCGAGCAAGCGATTGTGGTTTACATGTGCGCTGCAGATGTCTCACCGCACTCGGTGCTTTGGGAGGCTCTGTGCGAGTTTGCATTGTTCACTGGCCCCCTTGGCTCCAGCGATAACCCAAGTCCAATGTCATCGAAACTGACGGTTCTGAACTCGGCACTGGGCATGAGATTAGCGATCTGGGCTGGTGAATTATCACTAGACACGTCCAGCGGACGAGGTGATGCATATCTAAAAAGGGAAGAAAAATAATCATTTGAATTCATATTACTGGCACTGGGGCCCAGAGAGAATGTTTGACTTTGAAGTATATAGCATGGAGGCTTTTTGTCTTTTAAGAATATTGATTTGGATGAGTGTGATATTGGAATAAAAAGCAGCTGCATCATTTGTCTGTCAGTGTCTTCAACATAATAAGGCAGCTGTCAGGGGAATGGTTTTTCATAGAAAGTTTGGCTGTGTTTTACTACGTCTATCATACTATTTGATTCAATCTTTTTTTCCATTGCATGTCATGAACTTTATTGAGAAGCGTCATCTCCATTAAGACGCAGTTGAATATTGAGTCTTAGCCAGATTTCATTCAAAGATAAGACGGCTTGAAGGAATCTGGGATCCAAACATAGTAAAAGAACTGATGTCGCCCTCATGAGATGATTATTGTGTGTGTTTCTTGTAGCATGTCACTACCAACACAGCTCAGAAATAAGGGGCACGTCAAAATATACATTCAAAAGTACAGGAAAGCATTTAATAAAATATGGCATGCACAGTGGACCTGTAACAGCGTAAACACACCTTACAGGACAGATGTTTTTAAACAGTATAAAGAACTGTATATTCATTTTTTTCAAGCATCCAAATTCTCAGTTCATCCTCTGTAAGTGCCCAGTGTCCCTGGCATTTTTGCTTACAGCACAGACCCTAATGAACGTATAAAAGAGCGCCTGGCAGCAGCAGCCCACACAAAGGTGCAGAGAATCTGGCCAGACGTGAGGACCACCCTCCACTCTTTTCCCCCGATGGATTAAGAAACAACAGGGGGGCGTGTCGACACTGCACTTATCAGTTTGCATGGTTACAGAGGCGCCTGTAGGGTCTCGTGATACACACGGACAGGGTATGATGCCAGGCTGCTCAATGGGGTGTTATGTCACTTCCTCTGTGTACTTTAGTGATCATCTTTAGAATTTGGGTATGTGTTTGTATCCCCAAAATACATTTAAATTAAAATTTAAGTTTCTTCAGGTACTCTAGATATTCAAAATACATCTTTTTCCGAAGTGCTTCAACTAATTGAACAATTAACTAATTTCACATTTCATATATTGCCACGCATGGTGGTGTAAAACTTCATGTGTGACATTATAAAGTGTGTTAGATTTAAAACGCAAGAAAAAAAGTTCTTTTCAGTTACACGTCTTAAGTAAAGTGCTTTCTTTGAGGCTTGAGGTTTGTGATAGTGAAAGGAAGAAAGATGTACATTAGTGTGGAATACTTAATTGTGCAAGTTATTATTTTTGCGGTAATACCCACCACTTTTCTCAGTTGAGATGGGTGCAGATGGAGTGTAGGCGTGTATTTGATCCAGCGTGTTGTGGAGCATCTGCAAGCGGAGTTTCCAGACAGAAGAGTTGTAAAAAAGCAGCAACAACATCTGGGGCAATCAGAACTTTTCCTGCAAACATTTTACTGTCTACCACAGACATTTAAACCATCCATTTCCATCTACATAAACATTTCACGTCCAAAGACATCAAGCATGATATTTTCGCAAAATATTAATTGAGTCAGTTTTATACATCAAATTGATTTGCAGATTTTTTCTGGGAAACGTATATTCCCTCAACCATGAGCTCATTCAACACTTCGTCAGTCAAATAAGGTTATAAAATTTAGGTTTGAATTAGCTCTCCTTTTAAGAAACTGCCTTTAACTATCCAGAGGGATTTGGGTTTACTAGCTTCGTCCAATTGCAAATGCAGAAAGGTCTCCATTTTTCCGCAGTAATGGGTAGGGTTCCCTCAAAGGAACATCAACGATTTTAATCACCTTAGCGCTCACAGTTTCCTGTGTATTAACAAAGCCACAACTTGCTATGATTCACTGTAAAGCACAGTTCCTCTTTTTAAATGGGTCTGTTTGGGTTAAAATGACCTGTTACGGAGTAGCACCGAAGCCAAAAGAAAAGTTTCTGAATCACCAGTGTCACTTGTACTTAAAACACTGAGTATTTAGTACACGGCATACACTCCAGTCGCTGTGTTTGAGCAACTTTGTTGCCAAGGTCTGTAACTACACATGCTGTATCCATAAGAAATTTATTTAACATTTTGATTTGGGCCTACAACTTCTGAAATGTATTTGTCACACCAAACCAACAAATGAGATCTTGCAGGACAGCCCAGCTAGAAATAAGTTAATGTCTTTTTTATTACCTACACAATAAGGTGTGTTGTTTGTATTTGCAAATATAGAATGTTTTGTGATGTATCTTTTGTTCAGTTTGTAAAGAACTTTACAACTCTCTGTCTCGTCCTGCCCCTGTCTCCTATAGCGTCAGTTCTGCTCGCCGGAGAGGGTAAACGTGGATTTTCCAATGTTGTGCTCCAGAGGCTCCTTCATTAAAATGATTGGCTGGTTGAAACAGGAGAAACCAAAGCGATTTGGCCTCAGAATTAATTTTTTCGAACGTAAGACTTAATGTCAATTAGTATTCTATTGCCGCATTTAACCTATGCTCCTTCATTTTCCAAAAGCCTTTGCCAGCATTGCCTCTTTCTGTAAATCATTGCCTTATCAAGTTTACAAGAGAAAAAAAAGTTAAAACCGATGGTCCTATTTGTTTATTTCATCACGTAAAAAAACAGATTTGTTCTTAAAACAATTAATAGAAACAGTTTAACACTCATTATATTTAAAATGTAAATCAAAATTAACTTTTTATATGAAACCTTGATTCCACCTTGAAAAGGTGCAAGACACATAACTTTAAAAATAGGAACAGTTAGGAAAACGAATCATACCTTAAGTGCTCAGGCATTTACAGTCCCCTACATGGTGTCTATTTGCACGGTTAAACCAAACCACTTTGTAATAGCCGGTAATTTCCTTAAAGTAAAGCCATGAATAATAATTTCGCGAGAATTCTCACGGATGCCCTCCCAAGCTTGAGTGCCGGCTGATGTGCCAAATTGTTGAGACAGGGAGAAATAAATCTCCTATGCAAAATAATAAAACAAACAAGAGTATTAAAGAATTAAGTCCTTTCTTTGCTTTGGTAAAAACCCAACCCTGTCTAAATGCATATGCTTGCTTTCATGCACGAAATACATTATGGATGGTGAAATGTTGGACAAAAACATTTCTCGTGAACTTGGAATGTTTAGTGGGTGTGACAGCAAAAATAGTCAATACAAAAACCCTCTCATGCACACATAAAGACTTTAAAAATTGGCTAAAAGCATGGTAAAGTAAGCATGAAATTGTGATGTCATTTCTTATTTTTAAAAGGTGAAGTAAAAATTCATATAAAATTTTCACTTTCAACACCGACAAGTTGTCAAGCCTTAAATGACTGTTGGAAATCAATAGACAATAAACAAGACCTTTTTCTATAAAGCGCTTTGTCGTCAATTGCATGTTAAGAGTGCTCAAACATAGATGTCTTTAACTATACTTCTGTTGTTTTCCATCCAGCGTTCGGAGTTTGAAAAACGTCAGAGGAACGCAGTATAACAAATTTAGCTAAAGTGACAATTCAGCATTTGTGACTCACTCAGTCATGAGAATGAGGGGATTCACTCTTACAAGTGGGAAATTGCTTAGGGATTAAGAATAGTGCCGTGTGGTTGTCAAGTAAACATGGTGCTAGTGGAACCTAATAGAGATGGACCATTCAAGAGCTGATATTGGCTCTTCTCTGCAGTGTATGGCCAACACATGGGCATCTTTAGAAGACTGCTGTTATAAGGGGTAAAACACTTTGTGTGCTGTTGTTCTCATATACCCTGCAATAAGTGAACTGTCAGTAAATCAAATTGCAGGATTAGTTTGACAGTTACAATGAAAACTAAACTTGAGTGAAGTTTTTTGTTTAGATCTATTGAAGCGTCGATAATTCTGTGAGGTCAATTTCCCTGGGTCCTTTTCTTGAACTCTTGCTGAAATATGTCTGCTGGAGGAGTTTCAGTGGGTTCTGGAAGAGGCCCATTATTTCAGCAAGATTTTAAAAATTCGGCAAGCTCACTTGGCAAAGCATTGCCCTCTTGTAAATAAAATGTTTCAATGTATCAATTTTGCAGTCAAATTATAAGACTTTGAAAGTTTTATAGCGTGATCATTCTCCTATTACCCTCTTTAAAAGTATATCAGAGCACTATTTACTTTCACAGATTTTATTCTATTCTATTCTATTCTATTGAAAGTGTTTAGTACAGTTGAGTAAACATTTTACTTTTCTATTTACGGTATTTATTTCTATTTACTATTATTTTATTATCTTGTTTATCCAATAAAGTTTTATTTGTAACTTTTATTTTATTATCTGTTTCTGTTGGTTTACTTATTATTCTAAACTGATGGGAGTCTATGGCAGCCCTATGAACCGTACGTAGGAAAATTATGAAACTTGGCACACTCGCAGTGGTGATACTACGATAGTCCTGTGATCTAAATTTTCCCCCAAGCTCCACTTTTATGATCTTTGGACCGAGCCGAAAGGAAATGGCCAAACTGATTTTTGAATTCTGGGGCATTTTTTATGAGAAATACCTTTGCAAAGTTGACTATGACATTGTCTCTTACATTTCAATGTAAGAGTTCTTTATTGGCATCAATGGCATGACAAAATGTAAGGGCTGTCAAACGATTGATCGCGATTAATCGCATCCAGAATAAAAGTCTCTGTTTACATAAGGGATGTCTGTGTACTGTTCATATCAATTTTGTATTTATAAACACTTACACGTCCACAAACATGTATAAATGTAGAAATGTTTACCTGTATTTATTAATTATGCCTTGCCTTGCCTAAATTATATGTAAATATTAATTAATATGAATATTTATTTTTTCCTAAATTAACGCATATGTTTTAAATACAAAATAAATTTGCACGGAGCACAGATATACATTGTGTAAACCCCAACTTTTATTCTGGATGCGTTTAATCGTGATGCACATCAAATAAACAAAAATCAAATCCCGAGAGACACGTGTGTTGCTTTTATATAAAATGTACATAGTGATTACATACTCGACTATTCTGTAAAAATATCAGTTTTTCACGAACACATTGTTCTTGTGGCTGCTTATGATTTAACGTATGATTTAACTTTTATTTGCATAAACATTTAGACAAAATAAATACATCTGTTGTATCATTGTACCAAGTAATCAACAAAACAACAAACAAATAAATGTACCAATCAATTTGGTTAGAAAAAAATACAGTAAATGATTAAACTTTTTTTCTAACATTCTGCTAGTATAAGGGTATAGTTAAATACATGATTAAAACCGTTATTATTTCTTATATTTTAATTTATTATTTTAATTAAAAAAATGCTCTAGGTATAGAGTAAATTACTTTTAAAATATATTACTTATGATCGTCGTATGGTACTTTCTCAGAGAGGCGGGCTGCTGGTACGCGCTTCCTTTTGTTAAATAAAGTTTTCTTGTTTTGAATCATCAAGTCCTCTTCCATAGCCAAGATGGCGGAATATGATCTTACAACAAAAATCGCCCACTTTCTGGACAGGCACCTGGTTTTCCCACTGCTGGAATTCCTTTCAGTAAAAGAGGTATATGTGTAACTTAACTTTTTGTATTAAACCATGGTGTAGGACTATTTTTATGTATAAAGAATACATTGTTTTAACCACGTGCGCGCGTGTGTCAGTAACAGTGCTGCTGCCTCGCCGGCATATCCGGGTCCTCTAAAGCAGAAGAGAACATTTCTGCTGAATTGGTATAAACAATATTAGAGTAAACAGCATTTAAAACGAACGAGAGACTGTGTTTTCATAATGCAGGGCATTTCAAAAAGCAGCGGGCTGTGGTTTAAAAACCCAATATGTGGTCCAACGTTACCCAGGCTGCATTTTAGGCATTCTGTGAGCTGGCTACATAGTTAGCATTTACAGCTAAGTGAATTTCAATCTATACAGCATTTTAGGTTTACAATTTTTACCAACGTAGTAAGATTTGATTTTGCAATACCAAGTTAATACATTTAAATTAAGTTTAAATGTAAGCTTGTCTTGTTAATGTTTTTGTATTATATTAAAAACATGTATCTGCGCTATACGTAGTTACAGGTTTTAATAAGCTCAGTGGTTATAAATGTGCTTTCTGGTCTGTCTTCAATTACTTCTTTGTAGATCTACAATGATCATGAGCTCCTCCATGGAAAGCTGGATCTTCTCAGTGAAACCAACATGGTGGACTTCGCCATGGATGTTTACAGGAACTTATTTCCTAACAAAGAAATCCCCAACTGTAAGTGATGATGATGGTTTTGTGTCTTATATCTGAACAAAGATGTTTACTAGCACAACATGATAATTAGTTGCTGTAAGAATGTCTGACCTATTATGTGTCACCTTTTACAGCTCTCAGAGAAAAGAGGACTGATGTTGTTGCTCAGTTGAAGCAACTGCAAGCTGATACTGAGCCAATCGTGAAGGTGTTTGAAGATCCAGAGACCACCAGGCAGATGCAGTCGACTAGGTAAATATGAAATGAGCTTGGCCTGGAACTTTTTAATGTGTCCGCCACCTGTAATAAATTGGTTAGATTGTAAAAAAAGTCAGATGGTTCTTATCTAAATTTTGAAACCATGATTTGAATCCAGACCGCTATAAGACAATGGCGTCTTTTATTAGAAATGAACAATTTTATGATGACTTAATATGTCAGTATTGTTGCAAACTAAGTGTGTAGTGTGTTGTTAAATGTTTATTACACATAATAAGTACAAGGGATGCTGTATTTGCATTTCTGTAACTTAAGTGCCAGCAAACAACTGGATCAAAACCGCACATGTGCAGAGTCTAATAATGCTTAAATGTTCCTAGTAATGCTACAGTATTGAGTACACGCTTCAGGGTGTATTGTGGTTGCCTAAAAATTAAAAGCGATCATCTTTCCGTATCTGGCGTCAGCAGGTTTTATTGGAACACAACTTGCGGAGAATTGTTTGGAATTTAAACTAAATTGTGACTGTAAATTAGTAATTATCCTTTAAATATAAGGTATCTTTTTTATTCTGCTAAAGCATGTAGAATTACACAAAGATGAGACATTCATCATGGATGTGGTATGGAGCCCTTTGCAATGCTAGATGATACTCCAAACAGAACATTTGTGGCTCTTCTCTGGATGGTCAGGCTTAAGTGTCATTTAATTAAATAGATGGCAGGACATCAGGAGGCATTTGTAATCACAATTGCTTCATATTTGATGGAAATTGCAGTGGGGATTGAGTGTATGGTTTCAATCCACAAATTCAGAAGAACAGAATCCTTGTGTACTGTGGCGGGTTTGGAGGGGCTATTTTTGTTCAGTTTGTCTAATGCTGACTTTGCTTTAATTGAAATATTTTGGTAACTCTGTTCTCGTTTTTTTTTTAAGAAATTAAAATATCTCTATTCATTCGATAACTGCTGCACTGATCAATCTAGATGTTTTAGGTTTGGTTATTTGGGGTAGCATTATTTATTTAAAAAGAAAAATCTTTCATCATTTACTCACCCTCATGTTCCCATAATGTATGCTATGTATTTAGGTATTATAAAACAATGAAGTGAGTGTTAAAAATTCAATAAAAAGTGCACCATAAGTAGGCCGTTTGATAGGTTTCGTAACCGCAATTTAAGCTGTCATTATAGAATTACACTCCATTGGAATTGTAGCGATTGGAACATTGCATAAATTAGTTATTCATTTAGGTTTTGTAATTTGGCTAAACTGATTTATAAAATAGTTCAGGCTCAAAGCAAAGATTTGTTCACCAATCGAATATTGTTACTTGTTTTATAAGAGTTGTCTGTATTTCAAGATTTAAAATTATTCATTAAGTTATGCCTCACAAAGCAATGATATGGATTTGTTCTTCCATTCATGAATTGTGTGGACTATTTCTGGGGTGGTGTTGTTATTTTTGAGCAGTTTTGCTATAAACCTGCTGACTGTACATTTTTTTTTTCTTCGAATTTACAAGTTGAAACTGGAGACACAGTTTTTCACTTTTATTATGAAATATCCTGGTTGTTTTTTGTTATGGTCTAGCTTTAGTTTAGTTGTGCTGATACTTATAAACATTTTCGGACTTTTAACAAATAAGGAATTTTAGATGCTTGTCTTGGCAGACGTTACAAATAAGAACATCAACCGAGTCTGTGATCTGCAGTTAGTTATTGTTCTTTTTGACTAGTGCTAATACAACACCTTGCTTCCATATATTTTATCGTGCTACCAGTGTGTGTTTGCGGTGTCTCCCAAGTGAGAAATCGCAGTAGGTGGTATCGCCTTTTCTAGACATCTTTTACACCAGTTTGTTTTTCTTTTCTCCCAAACATGTTTTTGTCACAGTACAGGATTAAGTTTGTGGCCTTCGAACCAGGCACAGTCTTAATTAACCCGCTCAAATGGATGTCTGCTCTTCATTAACGAGTCTCTTTGAAGTTTACTCGTTCGATCGGAATATTTCGGGTTTTGGAGGGCATTTTTTGGTGTCTGGAGTTTCACAGGCCGAGACGCCACCGGGAAGTGCATATCAGGACTTGTCTTTTATTTGTCCATTATTTGTTAATTGCTTGTGTGTGTCTGTGCGCACGTTTTTTCTGATGTTTGCAGTGTCTCGGCCAATGTCATTCATAGACAGGATGTTACAAGCAGGTGATATCGTGTTTGCGAATCTGTCAGGATCAGTGTTTGCAGTGTTAGAACATATGGAGTGAGGATGGATTCGTCTCTAAACAGCTGAGCCTGATGGACGCTTGAGCTGCTCTGAAATGCAGAGGGTCTAGTATTCACACCGTTCCCTCAGCATTGACCTCCGTGTGGGACTTGCTCCCATCCCAATTTCTGCCTAGACTGTAAATGGTGCGAGTTAACAGAGTTTAGGTATAATATCCACTAACACACAGACGTGTACAGGTTGACAAGTAATACATATGTAAGGGAGATGCTAGGTGAGAGCCGACTTGCCAGACTTCTGACTGTTTTTGCAGACAGAAAGAGCACTCTGACTGATATGTTTTGTGATCAATCAGTATTTTTATTTATTTTGTGATGTTGAGGTGCAGGATTATGAGAAGGATATTTTAACACAGGATGGTGTGTCTATTAATGGCATGACACACTATATATATCTCCAAGTGTTATCCATTACAATAATTTACAGAGACTATATGTGCAGTATAGTAAAACATGGCCTCAGAACTGTTTTATATATATGATTAATGGGATTTCACAATGGGCGGCACCACAGAGCAAAATATAAGGCATTCAAAGAAATCTCCTGTTGTCCTTTGCTTACTGTGATTGTTAGTACACAATACTTTTAGATTTGCATTCATTATAGAGCTTTGATTGATGAATGCTTTTCCACGCGTTATGGTGTAGCGGCGTAAGGGTGGCTCGTCCCCACCCAGAGTCCCAGCATCTGTCGGATAACAGTATAATGGAACAGAAGCAGTTGTGCAGGAGAACGCCTTTATAAACAGCCTTTGAACATTCCCACAAATAAAATAAACTTGCAACCTCCTCTCTCTGTCTGGGGTGCTCGGTGACGCACTTCTTCATTTGCCGACTTCTTTGGAGACCGGCCACATTTGGCGGAGGTGGTCGTGCGGTTAGCATGGTTACCAGCCCGAGTGCCGTGCCGAACGTTTTACCAAAACTCAATGATGCAAGCATAACACAAGTAACAGTAGCTTGTTTCTGTCTACCTGAAGAGGTGACAAGTGTTTTTTTTTACTTATTTCTCATTCTTTCATTTTTGTCGTGTTTTTGTGTGATAAGCACTGACGTTTATTTCTAGCCTTTTGTCTTTTTTTTCATTTAGCAGATCATTGAAATAAGACATGATGTAGGGAGAATGAAGGAGATGAAACATTCAACTCATGAGAGCTCAATGTGTTGGTGCATGTTTGCTTAACGATGCCATTCCCTGTGATGCCAATTATCAAAGTTTAGTATTTGTGTAATGTTGCTTTTAGAACATAAATAAAATCTACAAAATGATAAAGCGCAAAGTTCAATGCCAAGTGAGATATTGTCTTTAACAGAATTCGCTTTTCAAGGTCTAGAGAGAAAGGCCTGATAGGACTACAGCACTTTACTTCTCGGGTCCATGATGTCACTATACCTAGTGCTTTTAATAACCTCCACCCACAGGACTACGCCAAAAAAGGGGCGAGGTCTTCCTTAGAGAAGATGAAGAGCTGCTGGAGTAGTGTTTGGTTATCAGAGATTGTAAACATTTGACTGAGGTCAAATATCAGCTTTGTGACTTTAACATCGGCTGTGAAAGCTGTTCTGTGTAATACACTTATATTGTGTGTGTGTGCGCATACCTCTAAAACACTTCTATGAAACATCCTTTGAAGTCCTGCCTGCAAATGTATCCTGGTCAATCTGCTTGTTTTATTATCCAACTCTGTTCCAATATAAAAAGCCAAAACTAACGCTTCTGTTTTTAGTGTTAATATAACTGGTCTGACGCCAAGCGGTCTGGTATCATTTCCCTCGCCATAGTAGGAAAAAATCACGATCTCTAACAAAGATTGTTTGCACATGCACTAGCAGACCTCCGTTACAATTCGATCGATCTGCATGTTTTTACCTGATAAAGTGAAGTTGAAGCAATTGTTACTGTTTATTGCTAAAAGCTAAAGTTTATGAAAACACGTGCACTGAGAGGGGCACAGATCCAATTACAACAGCCTGAGAAGCAGAAGCTCGCTGATATGGAATGGGTGGGACATCTTCACACTCTAAGCGGGGAACCAATTACGACCGACCTGGTCAGCTTTACCAATCAGAGTGTTTGGGAAGGAGGGACTTTAAAGAAAAAATCCTATCATATTGTGAGAAGAGGCACAGCGGTGAACAAACTTAAAATATGTGAAATATAAATATACTTTTTTAAAATCCAAAGGACGGCCGCTTTAAAACCATATCATGTCTCTTCATTCATTGATTCTTATGTTTTCTGCGGTTGTGTATTTACTTCTGTATTTTTTAAATATCTTGTCAAGGAATATTTTCATTGTTCAACATCCACCAAATGGTTACATCAAGAGAATTATGCACATTCTTACCATCTTAAAAAGTCATTTCTGACCACAAAATGTTTTTTCCTACAGGGATGGGCGTATGCTTTTTGACTATTTGGCCGAGAAGCACGGTGTAAGTACTTTTGCTGATTCTTTCACCCTTTTTGAGAAGTTCTCATGACTTTTCTCTGAACCCGGTGTTGTTTTGGGGGCAGACGGGAGGGGAGGGCCCCAAGGAGAAAGACATTAAATGACTTCCCAAAACCTTAACTTAACTTTGGGGGATTTTATGGCTTGCAGAAATTTCTGCGGACATTTACATTCTGTGGCGAATTGTTAAGAATAAACGGAATGGTCCAAAAACCGTGGGTATGGCCTCAAGAATGCTGGGGATTCTATATTTGATTTAATGGCACTCCCACCCAGGCATCCTTGGGCTGAGCTGGGGCCTGTCCTTAGTGCACCTTCACAGCGCTGGCTCTTCTGATTGCAGAGGCGCGTCCCCGCTACCGCCCCGGGAAGGCCCCTGTAGGCTTCACATCCACCCCGGGTTCTAGTTTACCATGACCACACATACACATAATACAAACACACACACATATTATGAGCTCTGTGTTCCAAGATGCTCTGCCAGCATGTTTCTCAAACGTCTGGTACCGTCTTGTCATCACTGTTTGCTAAACTCAAGAATTGTGGTGGATTTGTGGTTTAACGACCCCCATGAAATCATATTTGGAGTTTTGTGACTTTTAGCTCAATGTTATGAGCGTTTGAAGCTATTTATGTGCAAGTGCTCCCAAAAGCTCACTTGTAACAAAACAGTTTTGCAAAACCTTGACTTGTGTTAGGCGATATGTGTTTTCAACATCCTGTTTCAATTGAAAACAATTCAACAACTGCTCAAAGTGATTTCCTAGGGTTTTTTTATTGACCTTGGTATCAGACATTTTCAGCAAATAATGATATAGTTTTGTTTCCGTTTGCAAACATCTATTAGGCCTACTCATATTGCTGGTAATAGATTTCCAATTCATTTGTGTTCTCTCTTAACTTCTGACTTCCCTTGCAGTTCCGCCAGGAGTACTTGGACACCTTGTACCGATACGCCAAGTTCCAGTACGAGTGTGGGAACTACTCAGGTGCAGCGGAGTACCTCTACTTCTTCAGAGTCCTGGTATGTGTCTTACCACGCCCCCCAACCCCCCCCCCCGTCTTAAACAGATGACAACGTTGTGTTTTCCAGCATTTTCCTCCAGGACGTTCCCAGTAGGGCAATTTAAAAGAGCTTCTTTTCATCACAACACCCTTTCATTTTCTCCTTCGCAAATTGATGCCGTTATATGCATTCTTGGTCTAATGGATAAACAGTTTTATTTTGATGGAGACCTCCCCTGTGAGTGTTAATTTCGGAGGACGGTCCCCCCCATTGAGAGTCTGAATTATTGTCTCCGCTTAATATGGTTCTGCTTTTTAGTACCAGACTCTGCCAAATCCCATGAGTTATAAGCATTACACATGCACTTAGCATTGTGTTTTCCAAGTGACGTCAGTGAAAAGTGGAGATCAGTCGCTCACAGGTAGATTTTCTTAAATTAGGGTCCAACATTTCAATGCGTATTATTACGAGTTATTGAGAGCCTTTCATTCATTGCTTGACTTGTTTCAACAGTCAAATTCTTGTAATAGCTTTTTGCACTTGAGAAAGTCAAAGGAACAAAAAGTACCTGATGATGTAATTATTTTTTTAAAAGTCATGGGATATTACAATCCTTGTCTTGTGTTTTCAGCACTGAGTAGAACTACCTCAAGGAGTCGGTCTGGGGTTGTTCTAGCGCCAAGTGTTCAGTGGCAGACCTCATATGCTTTTGGGTTTATGGGTAGAGCTGCTCCCCATAGATTATTGGTGGGGATTTTGTGGCCTAATCGGTCTTGGTTTCCCAGGATTCCCTATTCTTGCAAGAGTTAAATGTAGCTTGCGTAATAAAGAAGTTCTTTCTGCATAAATTTCACAAGGTGTGCATTCGCACCTGTTAAATCTGTTCTGTTAATATAGAAAAATCACTTTGAATATGACATTTTCAAATTCCATTTCACGTTTATTTCAATTTTTTCACTGCGTTTCCTAAATAAAGGTCCTAAATTGAACATAATCCATTTTTGTTATTTAAACAAATTTCACTTGATGTTATTAATCACACGATGAAGCAGACAGTGGTACAATGGGCGGTTCATTCAATATTATTATTGTATAAATCTTTCTGCAATAGGTTCATATTTTTCAGCACAAGTCCTATATTTCTCTGTTTTCTTTTGTAGAACGACTCTCGCTTTACTTTTTTTCTGTGATGTTGTCTAGAGAGAGATCCAGGCAATGATGCACCGAGGACCTTAGATTAAATAATTTTCACCAGTGGAATACTTTTGGAATCAGATAATACCAAAGTAGGTTTGTGGGGGAAGATAATTGCAGTTCACCGAGAGTACTGGCAGTATCCACGTTACACATGCGTACTCCTTATTTCCTCTATAAACAAAGAGCTCATTGCTTGGGCTCTGGTGTTTGTGGCTTCTCTCCCACTGCCTGTAGAAATGAGTGAAAGATGAACTTATGGGCGAAAGTGGCCGGACGCTTAAGGCTCAGTGATGTGCTGTCTGGCTAGTAGGTGGGTGGGGGGGGTTAAGACGGCTGGGAACGAACAAATTGACCCTCTCTTTTCTCTCTGGTCACAGTGTGTGGAAGTAGTCCAGTGTTTTGAAGAGAGGTGCCCATTGTCATCGCCGGCCTGGGCCTAGAATGTTGCGAGAGGCTCCACGCCTGGCTAAGTTATCGGACGCCGCCGTGTGTTTCTCACATAACCGCGGAGGCTTTCTGAACGGAATGCATTACCCTTTGGTCAGATGGCCAGACCTGCTCTCACGTATGATTCACTCAGCCCACATCGCGTCGTAAAAAAAAAAACGTTTGCCAAGCAACTCTGTCACTGTGGAGACGAGTCATCGTTTAAATAAACGTTTTTATCTTTTTGTTGGTGGGGTCTCAACTGCGTTTTAAGATTTGTTGTTTGATGTCGACCTGTTTGCCATTTGTAAATGATCTGCAGAATCAGTCATGCCGTTTGTTTTGGTTTTTTGTTTGCTTGTTGTGTCCCTGTGGTTTTCGTGGGAGCCGAGGAAAAGTGCCGTCGACGAGCCTTGAGTTGCACCCTTCACTTCTTGTGTTTTTGTGTATTCGTAACTGCCTTCTAGAATGGTGTTTGATCACATGTTGTGTTTCTTAAAGGGTTAGTTCACCCCAAAATTTTAATTCTGTCATTTATTCACACTCGTGTGGTTTAAACCTGAATATAACTTTAACTGTGGAACACAAATGATATTTAGGAAAATGTCTGACTTCCATCATATCGACACAAAACCACAATGTTGTTTGGTTACTAACATTCTTCAAAATGTCTTCCTTTGTGCAAGTAAATCATTTAAACTTTTGGGTGAACTGTCCCTTTAATATGCACCAATAGAAGCTAGGTTAGGACAAAATCACTGCTGTAATTTCCACCTTTTGAGCACATGAGACCTCAACCAACATTGTTTACACCGTTACCGCTCAGTCAGTGTAAATAAACATTACAGCAAAATGCGTTTGTTCCCATTCAGTTAAGTATTTTGAAACCTTGTTATCTGCCTGTTTGCGATCGTAGTTGAAACAAACAGAAAGTGTTTCTCATCAGCGTTGGAACTGGTCCATGGAAAAATGTGGAAATGGATTTAATCGGTCGACTTTCTCAGGAATACCTTCCTCACCTTTTTTCTTCATTGTATTCCTTATCCCCCTCCTCTGTAGGTCGTACTGGGCCTCCCATCTCCTCAAGTGCCTCTTAGCATGGGAGAGGTTGGGCTCAAGAACCCCTCTAACGTGGGAAACGTAGCCATTTAACGGAGGAAGCCAGGCTTGCAAAATCCAGACCCAAGGTCCAGTTACAGGGAGCGCACGGTGCGAAAAGAGCAACTTATTCATATCATCTGTTAATGCAGGGATTGGATGTTGAGAATAAAGATTGAGTATCCCGTCGGATCCCCGGCACAGTAAATTTATTGTTGCTGGTCAGTCAGCGAAAATGTGCCCATTTCAGGAGGCGATGGAAAGTCAAGGTAACTTGTGGAAAAACCCAGGTATTGAAGCTATTCTTGCCTGGCCACACCGCTGAAAGCCAATCAATGTGCTGCCATAATGACATGGAGCTTCGCCAAATGTAGCAGGCAGGGACTTCCAGGAAAAAAAAGAAAAAACAAACACTTTTAGAATTGAAACGCTGACCTTTATATTGGCAACGCAGATGGCTTTTTCCTCTGGTTCTCCCCTGAGTTGATCTCTCTTTCAGCTTTCGGGCTTTGAAAGTCATTTAGACCCGTCCAACTTTTGCGAGTTTTGATCAAAGCTCTCCAGTGTTGCGAGTGGATGGGTAGTTGCGTCCGTACCGTGTTTATTTTTAAGCCGTTCCATGCAACTGTCTTGCGCTATGCAAATATTACTCCCTTGGCAGCTTAACATTAGGCGAATAGATTGTTTCGTTGACATTACATTTATCCATCTGCTTGTTTATACAATACAAATTTGACATCCCTTGAAGACACCATGATCCTTGACGAACGCCGTTTTCTTTCCTGTGCTGACATATTTCCAATTGAAATAGTAAGGTTGAAACGATCATTCTTTATTATGACCAGTGCCTAATATCTTTAGTTCCCTCACAGAGATGCACCCTGATTTGTTGCTTGAGAGGGATATTCTTATTATAGAGAGCGTTTGATTGAATCTGAAATGCGCGTAATGCAGGATGACTCATCTGCGTTTATGATCCATTTCCCCAGAAGAGAGAGATTTTAAATCTTAACTTCGTATATCTGCAAATGACCTGAACGCTAATAGAAATTGACCTAAAGCCACAAAACTCCCATTTTTGCTGGATAAGGTCTTGAACCTTTAATAATTTGCGCTTGACCACTCTTGTTGTAGATATACAAGAGCATTTCTTAATGGGAGGTTTTATTTGCAACTAGATCCCTTGTAAGCCTATCAGCTGGTAAACCCAACCGCTTAACTTCCCATGAGCCCCCGGCCTTCGCCCATCTCTCTTTTCTTTAAACACGCAGAGTTGCTTCAACATCTCTCTAACCTGCAACGGATGAACTCCTGCTAGTGTTTGTTTTCTGCCTTTTTACACGTAATTTAAAACATCGGCTTTCGTTCCTTTTGAAGCTGATCGTCTCTACAGAGATGGGCCGTGTTGAATCACGTTCATATTTCCTCACACGAAACCGGGCAAGCGTCTTACTGGCCTTTGATAACTTAATTCTGCAGGATGTTTTGCTTTTGTGCTAAATGGTCAGGAGATTATCTTAATTTCTAGTTAATCAAGTTATCTAAACATTATTTCCAAGGGCCTGTTTCTGCTTATGAAGACCGTTATTGGCTTCTGCCGTCAATAGCAGCGGAACCGAACGAGATCGGTTGCAGCGTTTACTGACATGCCCAATTTTTGTTATTTGTCAAGAGAGAGACCTCAACGTATCAGATGCTTGGCAAAGCTGTTCCCACTTAAACAACGGTCACACCCTAATCCATCCTCATCCAATCAAACCCGAGGATTTGATTGGTTTAGGCCTAATGTCTGGACCTCATTCTCTCACTCCTCCGTAAACGGACACTTTGATTAGCGTTCCACCACTCCGGTCCTGTCCGCATCCCGGGCTGATCAAAGCCCACAGACATGTGTTCGAGCCTGTCACAGGGGCCGCACACATCATTAAAGACCCTCATCCGAGTCCAAGCCAATGCACTTGAGGTCACAGCAAGTTCACGTGAGCTTTGGAGAGCTTTTCTTTCCTACTGACTCTGTCTCTCTTCTCCACCTGTAGATATTAGAGAAGGTGACTTTTGTCCTGAAAAGTTGTAATTCGTGACTATTTAAATGGTTTACCCTCTTGCCTCTTTAGATGTGTTTTTCCTTTCCACAGAGATAGCATTTGACCCCAGGCTAGTTAAGGAGCACTTGTTTAACTCGTGTAATTATTTCCCAGTAATGTCAGAGACAAGGTGGCCTTTAACCTTTGACTCTTGTCTGAGGACCTCTCTGATGTAACCTCCTGAAAAAACATTAGCATTCACGTCTGCGTTTCTGTGCGTATGTTTGTAATATGTTACTGACCAAATGTTGTATTATTAAATCTATAGATTCACTGCACGGATAGATTGGTTGACATACAGTACTGTCGTGTTGTTGTTATGTGGGCTCAGATGTGCTTACTAATGGGAAATGCAGAAGATTTGTGAAGAGCGGATCATGTGTGACACAGCGGTGGCTTTATCATGAAGTACAGCAAATGAGGTTTTATAAAAAGCAAAACAGTCTTTCAGGATTCATTTCTTTTTCCCTTTCAAGCTCCTTTCCCGAAGATGACATAGTTTAATCCATTTATCCTCTGTAAACAAATAAAGAAGTTACTCCGGCGAGCGGCCTCCACACAGTAGCCAAGAATGTTGATCGAATATGTTTGCAGAAGCGGGAAAGATGCAATTCAGAAATGCACTATTCTTAAAATGAAAAGGTACTTGGATCTGTGGGATGGGTATCAAGTGGCATCTGACCACAGGAATCTCTCTTTTAATTCGGTTTATTTACATTTGTGCTCTAGATTACGTGCTCTCTTTGCTAAATTTGGAAGATGTTTAGCATTTGTGAACCTGTCCGTGAAATCCAGGCTATGGTTGTTAAAGCCTTTGAAAATAAGTAATGTGTGTTTATTGCTCTAAATAGTTATGAGATCACGTTATATTATGTGGTAGATTTAAAAAAAACTGTATTCAAATTTACATTTATAGTAGAGAAATAAATAAATTTCATTTTTGGGTGAACCATCCCTTTAAAATTATGTTATGAATTCACCCTCAAGTAGTTTTTTGTTCTGTTGAATCAAAATTAGATGTTTTGAAGAATTTTGGAAAACAAACAGTTCTGGGACACATTTGATTTTTTTCCTCCTAACGTGGTCAATGGTGCCTCGAAAATCTCAGTTGCTACCATTTAAATAAATATCTTTCTTTGTGTTCGACACAATTTGTTTTATACAGGTTTAAAACAACAATTTTTGGGTGAAATGTCCTTTAAAACTCAAAGTATGATTTTATTGACACTAGTTTTATTATTTGCTCAAAAAACTGAAAGGCTGGATCATGTTAAAAAAAGCAACAAGGAGGCATAACGTAAAATGACACGCATTTTATACATTTAAACAAATTGTCTTGTGCAAAAGTTGATATGCTGTACGCTTGGTTCTTTATATTTCAGTGAAATATTGTTATTTTCTGTAGAACTAACTTGTAAAGAACCAAATAATTTTATCTGAGTTTATTGTTTAAGAGTGAAATTATTCCTGCACTAAATAAAGGAAACTGCAATTATTATATAGTCTCTTCAAAACAAATCCACTTGGTTTGCATCGAGTACAATGGGCATGCCAACTTCTGGGCAGAACAGTATAGTGTGTGAATCAATGATGATGTTTACTTATGTGTGTGTTTGTGTGTGTTTGTGTGTGTGCAGGTTCCAGCCACTGACAGAAACGCACTGAACTCTCTGTGGGGCAAGCTGGCCTCCGAGATCCTGATGCAGAACTGGGAATCTGCCATGGAGGACCTTACCCGCCTGAGGGAGACTATCGATAACAATGTAATGCCCCGCCACTCAGAATTCAATACCGCGCTCATATTCCCTTACATAGGCCATAATATTGACCGCCTTGTGTTTCAGCCCCCCTCCATCTCTCTGCTTCCTTCTCATCACCAGTCAAGCAAACTTGAATTGCTCCTTTTTGTCGGTGGAGCTTGATTTTTAATTGAGCTGGGAAAGGCCAAGGGGTTTGGCTTGGGGAGAAGTATGTTTAAATAAAAAACAAAAGGCCTGAATGTTGTTAATTTCTATTTTGTAACTTGAAATTTGAACCGAGCGTGGAAGGCAACACGAGCCAAGTCTTGTTTTCTCCAAGGCAGAAGTTCACATGGGATGTTGTGAGAATTAAAGCTGCTTAGCACATCACCTTTTTAGGATTGTTAAAAGACCCGAAAATGAAGATTTATGATTTATTCACACTCATGACATTTCAGATTGGCTGATCTATGTAGAACGGAAAATGAGAAATAGTGAACCAGATTTTCTCTTATCTTCTTTCAGTGAAGGGATTTTTCAGGTTCAGGACAGAAAACCCCATAAAAGTGTCACAAATGGTCCTAATATTCGTTTTTAAACACGTCTTCTGAGGCCACAAAATATTTGTGAAATTGAATTTGTTGACAATATTTCACTCGGTGACCCTCAATAAGAACCAAATCAGTTTCCTGATCTGATTGCCGAGACTCTGAACGGGATCAGCCAGTTTATGAAATCATGAATTTGAGAATCACAAGTGCAATCTTGAGAAATCTTGGATGTGAATAAATTCCAGCAGCTTTAGCTTCATTTTGAAGTTTGAAAGCTCTTCAGCTCTTTTCATTGTAATCACCTGGAAATGAACGACCAGTATAAGACTTGTTTTAAATACTACTTTTATTCCTTTAAGGAAAGTCTTACAGGTGTGGAAACATGTGGCTGGCTAAGCTACCCCAGAATTTATTTTTAGGTGAAGTATTTCTTTAATACCCCCCCATTTGTTTTCTTTCTCTGCAGACGGTCAGCTCTCCTCTCCAGTCTCTTCAGCAAAGGACTTGGCTCATCCACTGGTCTTTGTTCGTGTTCTTCAACCACCCAAAGGGCAGAGACAACATCATTGAGCTTTTCCTCTATCAGCCACAGTAAGCACCTTCTGCAGTTTTCCATCTGGGATTTGGTTTTGGTTTAACTCTCGAAAAAACGGATGAGGTGGGACACGAGCACGAGTCCAGGTCGGAAAGCCCACCGCAGTCCACAAACGAAACTGCTGATGCTGTGCTCACAGATCCACGACCCCAGCGGTCAACGTGAAAATAAGTCTGGCGATTCATTCAAATGCTGACAAAAGGCTGGTTATTTAACGGGTTCAGTGTTTGAAGGAATAGTTCATCAAAAAATGAAATTTCTGTCTTTTACTTACCCTCAGTTCTTCTGAACCTGTATAAATGTCTTTGTTCTGTTGAACACAAATGAAGATATTTAGAAGAATGTTAGAAATTTCCTGTTCTGGGACATCATTGACTACCATAGTAGGACAAATATAAATGGTAGTCAAAGGTGCCTCATTACTTTAAGTCTTCAAAACAACAGATGGTAGTGAATGATGCGCCAGAACTGAAAATTGCCAACATTCTTCCAAATAAATTTCTTTGTGTTCTACTGAACTGTAAATTCACCCTTGTGTGGTTCAAAACCTGTACATGATTCTTCCTTTTGTGGAACACCAAAAAAGTTAATTGTGTTTTGAAGAAAAAAGTCCTACAGATTTGGAAAAACATGAGCGTAAGAGAATGATAAAAGAAGTTTCATTTCTGTGTAGACTATCTCTTTGAAGCCATGTTGACAAATCCATGTTCAGCTGTGTCCTTAAATAAACATGTTTCCTCATAAAATGTGAATAGTTTTGAAAAAACAAACTTTATTAAACTTGGGTTTAAACCCAGTTTACAAGACCTCATAATTAGCTTTTTGTTAACTACAGAAAGTATTTTGACATTCCAAAGCTTAAGCATCCCTTAATTCATGCATGTTTCCCTTAATGCACTTTTGTGTTGATGACCAGATGTCTTGGTCTATTCAAAGTCACGGCAACACATAACTTATCTGCCTCCATTATGTTTTTTCCACTGGTTTCCATCAGCACAGATGGCTAAAGATGACCAGACCAGTAATTACTCATAAGTGCCTGACCATAGTGGATGCAAATACGGATTGAGGTGACCGTTTGTACTGTTGCAAGCTGGAAACCTTGTTGAGGCTTGGCCCCTTCTTGTTGCCCTTGACCGCTACTTCCTGTTTTGAGGGCCGGTGACCTGTGGCTGTGAGCTTAGCTTGAATGTTTGACCCGTTGACTTGAACCCACAGCATGGGCCTTAATTGTTTATTTCAACCCCGCTCCAAACCTTTGAGACGGTTGGCTGGCCCGACAACAGCCCTTTGGACTTAGGTGCTCATTATACGAGAACATTCATTGTTTCATTTTAGGGCTGCAACAACGAATCTATTTAATAGATTAAAATCGATTACTAAAAGAGTTGGCAACGAATTTCATAATCGATTCATTGTGTCGCGCGACACAGAGACGTTTGATTATAAAAAAAAACTTTATTTGAGCGCGGAGCTGAGTGAACACAGTCGGTCTCTCTCGCAAACTGATGCTAGCAGAGTTCGGCGCCTCAAAGACAGGGCGGAGCAAAAAAAAAAAACGAGGAAAGATACATGGCGGAGGCAGAGAAATCTGCGCGACCCAAGTCATCCAAGGTGCGGGAGCATTTCACACTAAATAAAAAAACTATCACACTATCAGAAAAAGTGTGTTAACTGGAAAATATGAAAAGCGACATGGCATGGGAGCACCACGGCAATGATCCAGCACCTTAAACGCAAACATGTTGGACTCTTTGATGAGGAGAAAGGGAGTTCAACAGCAGGTTAGGTCATTACGGAATCGTACTTTTGTTCCGTTTTGAAGTGAGGAACGTAATGTCCCTGGTACTGGTGTTTACTCGTTATCCAGCTTGACAAGCATGACAAGTTAGCGTTAGCTCGTTAATAACGGATGTAAATCAGGGGTGGTATAGTTACTTTGCATTGCAAGAATAAAGACACGTTTTTATTCTCTAGCTTTTTTTGAACCATTCATTTATCAATCTGTTGTCATGTATAGCTACACTACAAAAAAAGCTTTTCTTAGTAATTTATTTCTCGTTTCCAGTCCAAGTATCTAAAAAAAAAAAAAATCTGATTTGTATTGTTCTTTAGATTTTATAAGTTAATTATTGTTCTGGCAGATCAGGTGGCACTTTATTTTAAAAAAGTCTATATATTTGGCCGATGTAAAGCATACATGTGTATGTTTTTTGTGTTAGTCCATTTTTATTTTATTATTATAACAGCTCAGGGATGTTCAAGGAGCAACATGTTTGTGCAGTTTCTAAAGATTTTAGTTCTGTTTTTGAATAAAGGGTTGGAAATGAATGCTTTTCTTGGTTTATGTTTGTATCCGATTAATCGATTATTAAAAAAATCGATTTTATTATTAAAAAATCGTTAGTTGCAGCCCTATTTCATTTAAACCCCCTGTGGATTTGTACTTCTAATTGGTGGTTGGATTTGTAAGATCAGAGATCTTTGTTGCTGGGAATGATTTTTAAACTTTCGTATTTCTGTTGTCGTCGATCTCTTGCTGCTTCTGCCTCAAGCTGTTATTTGCCGTGCTGCGGCCACGAAAAGCAATCAGACCTCATAAATCTGAATCTCTGCGTAATTTACTGCATTAGATACACTGCGTTTTATGTACCAAAACAGTGTTGCGTTCCTGGAGGGCAAGCGCATTGATCGTCATGTTTGAGTTGGAAAACGGCTTTGTGGTGTGTAGTAAACCTCTTTGACCCTTTGAAAAGACCTTTTGTTTTCTGTTCTTTTCGTTTTTGTTATTCTTCATTTTTGTTTGGTCGACATTCAGGCTGACATCAGCCTGTTGTGCTCAAGTTCAGTCATAGTTGATTGGATGGTGCTTAGGAGAGGAGAGTCATTCGTTCACATCAGGATATGTTTTTTTGTAAATTTTACTCTATGGAAGACAGATTCTTCTGAAACCTTGTATCTCCATATTTTGCCTTGAATCATTATTATTAGTCAGCCTTTGTTTCTCATTGGGCTTAGTATATATCTAACCAAAAAAAAGAATCAAAGTGCTTGTCAATATTGGCAACAGAGTACTCCAAGCTCAGTGAATTTGGACATACAGGGTTTTAACATCGATGTAATGTTAATCGTGTTGTCCCATCTCAGGCTAAAAAAAAATCCTTTGGCATCACCTATTTGTGAGTTGTTGTTTTTTTGACGCATTTAGATGATTCACCCTAGTGTTTTGGTGTGAACCTTTTTGACGTAGTCATTCCGTCCAAAACAGAAACAGAAACTGACATTTTGTTTAGTGCAGGACAAAAGATAGGCTATCATATAATACGACTCCAAGGGCAGTTTGAGAAAGAATATTGTCACAAGATGACCTATGATGTAGGTGCAAACCGGAAAGCTAATACGCTAGAAACACTATCCCAGCCAGCGCAGAGTGGATTCAGAGTTTCACTTGATTTACCTCTAATCCCCCCTCCTCACAGATACATCATGAAATTGAAACTGCATCTCTTTTTCTCCTTCACTTCGTTTCTACTGATAGCTCTTCATCCTCTCTCAGACACTCTAAATCGTCTAGTCATTTAGCAGACGCTTTTAGCGACATACAAATGAGGGAGAACGCAGGGGGTTTGCCATAGAAGAGCTAACATCATCGGCAGCATCTCGCTGCAAAGTAACTAGACCTAGTGCAGAACATATCCTAATAAATGTAAAAAAAGAAAACTGAAGCAGAGGACAGTTGTCATTTTTTTATGTCTTTAAAGGGACGGTTCATCCCCCCCCCAAAAAATTGACGTAATTCCTCTGGTCATTTTAAACCTGTTTGCAGAATCACAGATATTTGAAGAACAACTGCGGTACCCATTGATCAGCATTGGTTTTGTGTTCGTACAACAGAAGTTAAGTAGTACCGCCATTGTTTGGTAACCGACATTCTTTAAAATATCTTCTTTTGTCTTCTGCAGAAGAAACTAACTCAAACAGGTTTGAAATGACCAAAGGTGGAGTAACGGTGACAGAATGTGCTTTTCTGGTAGTGAGGGGGTTACGTGCTTATAGAAGAGAGATGAGTTTTTGAACTTTCTAAAAACAGCCCCGAGAAGAGTTTGATACACCCAATTTGAATGTCCTCTTGAAATTTAGCAGCCGATTAAGTCGTATCTTCACTTCAGCCGTAGCTGTCGGGCTCGGTTGGATAACTCTTTATTTTTTTCCTCTGCGAAGTCCAGATAGGGCATCGTGACTCATGCGTGCGGTCTGGCCATCAGAGCCTCCCTCGGAGAGCCAGTAGGTGTAAGTTAATCAGGAACACAGCATGAGGTGTCGCGGTTTGCCATGAAGTCCACGACTACAAAGAGACGAGAGGCTGAAGGGATCACACGCCGCCGAAGCCGCTGCCATTTTTAGCTCCGACATCACAAGTGCCACAGGGTCCCTTTAATTGTTTCGGCTAATTAATCCATCCGGCGATCCCCCTCCCCTTCCTCCAAATGACATGTGTTTCTCTTCGCTGAGGCTTAAGGGCCAGCGGCTCCACTTCCTCCTTGAAATTTAATTTGGTCCTCGTACGGGGGATGACGAGGGGTTCAAAGATGTTCAGATACCGCAGACGAAGAGGCTGTCCTCCAAGTTGACTCAAAGTTAAGTGCACCTTAACAGGAGCTCTCAGTGCTATGACAAGGCATCTGTTGTATGTTTTTTTTTTCCTGGTTCACGTAAGAAAAAGCTTGTGCACGTCGGTAGAGAGGAAACTTTGTCTTGGGTTGTAATAGTAGTGCTACGTTGCTTTCCATCTCAGACTGAGCCCACAGCTAGTTGACCTGTGGCTGAAAAACAAGTCCCCGGTGGATAGGGTTTCACTGCTCGGCTGGCCTGTAGTTGGTGATCCGTGTCTGGAAGGGGGTTTTCCTTCTCTCTTCTCGACGGGGGCGACCGACGAACAGTGGTGCTTTTAACATGCGACATTTCATGTTCTTGTGTTTGTTGAGAATAAGCAAGCTCGCTGGATTAAAGAAAAGTGAAACTGATGGCTCACGGTCTCTATAGAAATCTGATGCGGTTACTTGCAAAGAATAAACATTCTTGCTAGCTGCACGTCAGAGCTGTTGTGGTTAGCGTGCGTGCCGTGACATGTTGAACTCTGGTGCAGGCGATTCGGTTTCGATCTCTGCAACCGTGCAGATGTCATGCTGCAGAGATGAACATTTTGTACCATTCAGACAATGTTCAAATGTTCTGAAATATTGTTCAGCCTCCACACATGACATCATTGGGTCACTTCAACAACCATGTGAACAAAGAGACGGTTGTGTAATATTTTCATGTACAGTAGACGTAGATAACGGATATTCCTCAAGCGTGTCATGATTGTTGTTTTTTCAGGTACCTCAATGCCATCCAGACGATGTGTCCACACATACTGCGCTATCTGACCACAGCTGTCATCACCAACAAGGACGTCCGCAAGCGCAGACAGGTGCTAAAGGATCTGGTGAAAGTCATCCAGCAGGTATCAGACACCACTTTGGTTTATTTATGGGGGGATGCCGTGCTTTACATTTGTTTGCGCGGTGTGTGCTTCTAGTTGATTGGGGCTTAATTCTAAAGACTAGTTATACTTGATATTACCTAGCAGACAAATTGATGTGAAAATGAATTAAATTTAAATGATCGTTTATAACATTTATGGGTGCACTTTTACGTCCCAGGTAGTGTTTTAAATTGCATTTAATAGGTTTGCTATTAAGTCAAGCTAAGTAGTAAGTGATTTTTTTTATTTGGACAAATTACTATTTATTGAGTGAAATAAATATATTCATGCTTTGAATGCCCTTTTTAATGCATTTGAGTTTTATTACTTCATTTCTAAAATCCATATGGACTACGGTGAAAACTTGTTAGCTTTTTATAATTTAAAACTGTTTATATTTGTATTCCCAGCCTTTTCCACATTCGTAGAACAGTCCACATTTGATCGGTTGGCCCGTTTTATTACGCACCACCCTGTTGGCCAGGTGTTTAATTCTCTGTCGGTCTCCTTGGATTAATCCACACTGGCCTTGCATGCAGCGACAGATGTTTTCTATGGGAGGTTACCCATCACCAGATGAACAACACTGTGCTTCATTTTTTCTCTGATGTTTCAAATGAGAACATGCTTTTATTTGAAGTTAATACGTCCGGCACGCTGCGAGGAATCTTATATTTCACTGCGATTGTGGGAACGAACGAACAAGTGGTGTATATTGGCCTGAAAATGAAAGCTCGCTCTCTGCATCCCAGTTTATCTTTGTACCTCCTCAGCAGGCCGTGCAAGTCTTTAACCCATTAGATTTGATAAATGGTCCTGGACGCTCTGATTGTAGCGTTCCGATGTCTCTGTGTCCAACAACAGTAGCTTCTTCAGAGATCAATGGCACTGAAATCCAAATAAGCGCTTCTCCGCCGAGTTTGCGTGATCACTTAAACATGTGTCCTAAGGTGGGCGCCGTGCACAACCTTCTCCTCTCACGGTGACTCAAGTATCTGTATTATTTAGATCTAGGGAAGACCTGAAGATCACATATCCCAATGGGAATCGTCCCATCAGGGCCTCTGTTAACGGGGTCTTTTAGCTCGTGGGTGTTTATAGACATGGCACATTAGGCAGAGGTTGTGCTCATTAATGTGTGCTTTGACTGAAAATAACCCTGCGTATGGTAAAGATAACACGCACGGTTTTCAAGGGACAGTTCACCCAAAAGGACAAATTTAGGTCATGACAAATGTTTTATTTTTCATCTCCATTTAAATAAATGTTTACATATTCTCTTTTCTTAGGAATCATACACCTACAAAGATCCCATCACAGAGTTCGTGGAGTGCCTGTATGTGAACTTTGACTTTGATAGTGCTCAAAAGAAGCTGAGAGAGTGCGAGGCGGTAAGTCCCAGCTGTTGTTACCTTTTTATTACCTTTCTACGCATCATATCCCTGAACAACTTATCCATTAAAGGCCTAAAGGACCGTGTCTTATGTTGATTCCTGTTTGCCACAAGCACAAGATGAGCTTTTTCCCCACGACATCCCGGCTTTTCCTAAAAGCTCCTGTTAGCTAACGTTCAGTAAGACAGTCGTTCTCAAAAGACCTTGAGCTCATACTTTCTTTAATCGGCTAGCCACAAAGAGCCTTTACATTTGTAACCGTCACAGACGATGCCTCCATCGCACTAATGATGAGTTCGGATGACATCATGCACAATCCTTGATCTCCAATGGGTCACCTGAACTTTCCCAGAACTGGCGAAGGTCATCATCGATGCCGATGCTGTAACCATTCAAACAGCCATGCCTTCTGTTTCAGGCACAGAAAGGGATCTCGGGCGGTCCCGGCGTGCCGTCGTGTCGTTGTGTCACGGGCAGCTGTGGAAGCGGCCCCTCTCTGAGCCTCTGACTAACCATTTGTCATGTTTTTATGATAGCCAGTAATTGTCAGATCAGTGGGATGGATAACAAGAAGTGCTATTGGTGTGCAGGGGCGGACACACACGCTGGAAAGAGCTTTCTGCGGTACAGACAAGCCAGTGATCTGTATTTTTGTTCCCCTTTATAAATGGTCTTCTATAATGGTCACTTCATCAGTTTTCACCCCTGCCCTGCTTTGTCATTCTTTCTGTTTTTACCGTTAAAGCACAGACTGAGTGCCAACACGACACTGAACCGAAGACAAATGCAGGCAAACAGAGCGAGTTTAGTTTCGGTTACGTTCTTTGCTGCGGTTACTGTTGCAGGACACTAAATGGGTCATTGTATGAATCCGGGAGTCTTTTCTAGATTAATAAGGTGTATTTTGAAGTAGATTTAAGGACTTTAGACATTATGTCAGGCAAATAGTTTTCTTAAATCGTATTGCGGTAACTCAAGATAGATGCCTTCGGAAAGGTTACGCTTGATGTCTATTTCTGTATTTGTTTTAATAAAAAAGTAGAAATTTTTTGAAAATTTTCTTTAAAAAGGTGGTATTTTTAACACTATTTATTTGTTGTTATTATTAATACGAAAGGCATCATTTTGTAGAATAACCAAAATTCAGGTAGGATGACCTGTCTAGAACCTTTGCTAAATATTACTCCTGTCCTTCTGAAACATATCCGTGGTTTAAATAAATCCTATTTATTATTAGGCAAGATTCACACTTCGCGTCTCAAACCTTGAGCAGCGCCTCTTTCTCTTTTCAAATGACCCGCTATGCGTGCTCGGCACTACGAAAAGTTAAAATGGAAAAATGTGAGCACCTCATGAGGTCATGACCGCGTCGCCCCCTATTTGCACGTGCCTACCATCTACAGTCAACTTTTTGTTTTTTTGACGAAGTTTGCCGTTTTTCCATTTGGCAGATTTGGACACAAGGTTTCAGAAGGACAGCGACAGAATTTTTGTAACATGTTGGTTTTATCATCATTGTAGGGCAGGAATATACTTTTTTCGCTTTGCCACGTGATTATAAACAACACTGGCACGACACCGAGATTCATTTGTCATTCTATCCCTGGAAAACATTACTTTTCAACATAAATTTGTTTGGTAAACTGCCACGCAAACGCCGCGGCCAAATCTCAAACTGCATGAAGAAGTATTTTGCTTTGAATGAGAGAGTATTTAGAAGTCTCCGTGTGATAAAAGCCAGAAATGGCCTTCGGCGCATTGTTGGTTGCAGTAAACACATTACATTACAAGGATTCATCCCAAGCGTAATTAGCTTGAGTGCCTTTTGCCTTGTGTGCACTTATGTCGAAGCTCTTAAAACTCATTCCTGTTCTCTAAATTATTATGAATTCAAAGACCAATCACACTGCCCTTCGCCTGCCATTACTCATGAACTTTGTTTAACAAGCACCCTGGGTTAAATAGCAGGCTTTTTATAGAAGAGCGAAATAAAGAATAACCCAACTTCACATCGAACCTTCCTGAAGCCAGTGACATGATTTATAAACATTTACTCCTGTGACCATTTCATCGTACCAGATGTTTTTCATTTTGGACGCTTATCATCCAGGGGCACAGAAAATGAGACCCAAATCACCAGTCACATTTTTTCGGTGGGTTTTTGCGGGTCTAACCAATCCAGTCATTTGGGAGATCTCCATTACACTTTGCATGCACGGAGGCTGGGGCTCGTAAGAGTCGGAGTCATTAGCACACCTGCATCTGTGAGAGCCGTCTGGCTGCTGGACCTCCAGAACCGGCCGTTGTACAGCGAGAGCTCCGACCGGGCACCTGGTAAATGAACATTAATTAGTCATGACCCTGATTATGAAAGCCCGAGGCATTATTGGGATCACAAGCTTCAAAACAACTTTCTGGCATGTTGATATAACTGGTTAGGCTCAGATGTACGTCACCTCTAAACGCTCAGGAATATGAGTTTTGGACAGACATGTCTGCAGCCCAGGGCTTTTCCTGTTGGACCGTTGATCCCTCTCAAGTCATCAGTGTCTCTGCTCTTGGCCGCCTTTTACAAACATCTTTACCTTCAAAGTCATCTGTTTCTCTTAACTAATTGGTTGCTAAGTGCGGTGCACTTTAGGAATAAGCCAGCTTAAGGCAAAACTGATGTAGAAAACATGTGCCATATTAATATACGTGACAAATGGGCTACTTTTACTATCCATAAAATGATATTGACACCTTTAATTGGCTTATTTGTTTTTATATAATAATGCTTTATTTGAGTGTCAGTAAAGGACACTAAGATTGCAAAAACAAATGTTTGTGTGTGGGGAGGTTTATATACATAGTTATTATAGTATTGATTTTTTTTTTTATTAAAATTTTTAGATTTATATTTAAGTTAGTTTTAGCAATTTTGGTATGCTTTTGTCATTTTCTAATTTATTTAGTTTTTTTAATTATTATTATTATAGTGTTATTCTTATCTTGGTTCATTTTTTTGGCAACATTTACATTTTTTATTTAGTTTATTTTTCCAATAATTTTATTTTATTTAAATGAAAAGAAACGTTTTCAAAATGTCAGTTTAGTCAACTAAAATAATGTTGCCACACACGCATTTAATATATGAACTCGAACAATTGTTTTTCCAATCAATCACGATTAATCTTAAATTGACAGTAATAACGTAATAAAATTGCCATATTAATAAAAACTCCTGGTGCGTGTAACATGTTTTTGTGTAATTGTGATCATATTAAATTTACGCTACCAGAATAGACCGAATAGATTTTCTCCCAAAGCAACTGCCGTTTACGAGCAATTCCTTTGCATAAAATCAGTGGCCGTGGCTCCAGAGGTCTGCAGGCTTGCGTGTCCAACTGGACACCGTCCTGGATCTGTAGACACTCACCGCATAGACGTTATGGGTTTTTCCTCGAGCTGTGGATCATCGCATTGCTTATTTTGCATCGTGATCATCTTATCCTGCTTTAGCCAGTCCGCTTTTCTACTTTGTCCTCCTCCAGTTGATCCATCTCAGTGAAGAGCCGCACAATGGTTGGTTTCATAATGGTGTATGTATTGCATTAAACATAGAAACAACCTTTTTTAGCACTGTTTTCAACTTTTGTAGAGACTAGGAAAAAATCAAAGAAAACGGCACTTCCAGTAAACGGAACTCAAGTTAATTTTTTTTCGTTTAAATTCTTACAGCGCTGTTCTCTCTCTGAAAACCTCAACAGTTATTGTAGCACTCAAGTGAACTGTTATCAGCTCGAGATTAGTCACTGTCAATGATAAAATGTGTGTTGGCTGATAGGGCCGTGGTCATGTAGTTAGGATTTCTTCAAGCAGAACCTCGCAGATAGTAGCTCTCAAAGCCTAAGCAAACAAAGCGGGGCACGCGAGCGCAGGAGACGTTGAACGAGGACTTCACATGAACCGTATAGAAACGGCAGGGGCTCACACATGTCTTCAGCCGTGTGGAATGCACGACCATACTTGCTTTTGACTGCTCTCCATCTGAGAGCCAAGGGCACGAGAGCTCCAGTGCAGGGTTTGGTGGTTCGTCATTTGAAAGCAGTGGCATCGTAAATCAGTTCAACCGCGTAATCCAGCGGACCCCACGGCAGTGGGCAAGACAAACGCCGATAAGCCACAGCCATTGCGGTGGGTTCGGGGGCTGGATCTGTTCCTGCCCCGTTTCATGTGGGGACTGTGGAATGCCAATATCTGCGGTTGGTTTAGAGTGCAGAGAATGACCCCAGTTTTTTTTGCCCCAGATAGGGATTTTCTCTTTTAAGGATATCTAATATGTGCGAGCTATAGGACTCTCTTGGCCCTCGCAGCAATGCATTTCCGTAATTCTCTGGAATTCTGTTTACATTTTTCCTCCTTTTGGCTTTTTCATCCTGTCGTTGTTCTGCAACCAGTTACTGTTAACAGAGGCCTCTGACTTCAGCTGGGAGTTTATACGAACTATTAAATATAAACGGATCTGTCCGTTGTGTTTGTTTAGCCGCAGACGGGTCTGTGTTCCAATGAGTGTGCCTATAACATGCAACGATGTGTAATCATTTCAATCTTTTGAAGGTGCTGGTGAATGACTTTTTCTTGGTGGCGTGTCTGGAGGACTTCATTGAAAACGCTCGGCTGTTCATCTTCGAGACCTTCTGCAGAATTCACCAGTGCATCAGTATAAGGTAAGAGGAATGGTTAAAGTCTTGAAAAGTAAAATTCAGATGTCCTTTAACACAGAAGATAGACTTTGAAAGTAAAATTTACTACTAAAGATCCCTCTGATATCATAGTCTTACAATTTCACACAAATAAGATCATTACTTTAGTTTTTATTTATGATTATAATTTTACTGCTATTCACGCATAATCCTAGAGTGTTGCTCCTACAGTTTCACTTAAAAGGATTGTTCAAAATGAAATTCTCTCATCTACCGTCCCGCTTGGTTTTCCGTTCATACAATGGAAGTGGATGGAAAAGCATTGCTTGGCTACCAACATAATTAAAAAATTAAATTTTTGTTCTGCAGAATAACAAGTCACAGAGGTTTGAAATAAGAATTTTCATTTTTGTGTGAACTGTCACTTTAAAACGGACAAATTGAAGTGATAAAAAAGAAGGTAGCCGGTCTGAAAATCTGTTGCTTCCTGTTTCCTCTTCCATTCCCACTCCGCTCTGATAAGTTTTTATGACTAGTGTGCTGGAGGAAGCGTGTCCAGAGACCGGCTGCCAGTGCCTCAATCTCACACATGCAGACACGCATTCAGAACCAGACATCTCAGGCACATCCACCCATCTGTTTCGAAGCATATCTGAAGGGTCTACATATTGGCCCTAAGGAGGATGTTAATGGCTGGGCTCCGTCTGTGGCAAATACGGCAGATCGGTCTACAAGGCATTTTATCGTAAAGCCTTCTATAGCAATCTTGACATGTGCTCATTAGCGCGGAATTGTAGTCCTGTAGAAAATACTGCCTGAGGTGATTTGCTTTGAGCTTACCAGTCCAAAACAAGGCAGAGATTGAGATAGATGTATGTTTTTGCTCAATGTCTGTCTTCTGATCTTCTTTCAGACGTCCTGGTCTGCGTTCTGAGTGCGGCAGGTGTTTTATTGCCACTTTTCTCTGGTTACGCTTTTTATTGCCGCTTCTACGATATTTAAACGGCATTGTAGGTTTCCAGAGAAGACACGCGATGGTTTCAGTCCCCAAGATTTTCCATTGGTGGAAAAGATACGGTCTTTATGGAAAGGGCGGTTTGGGCGGGTGTCACTGGTTTCCCTCTGCCTGGTTCCTATTAGCCTTCCGCTGACAGAGTAAAGAGCAAAGAGGCCGCGTTGCCCTCCCGCCTGTTTAATGAGCTTTCATAACTACTAGTCTTGGAGCATCTGTCCTGCATTCTTTAACAGAAAGCACTTGACAGCGACTTGAGTTCCGCTAACAGGTTGCATCTACATTGGGAGATTTATGACATCCTGGAAATCCCGAATGGTCCATGTTCAAGCTCACCAACACGATATCGTATACCACGTTTGATGAAAAGCTGTATTTGTAAAGTGGTTTTCAGGCTTTTCTTAAAATTCTCCAGTGCGTTATCAAACTGTAGTCACAGGATTTCTCAATCTGTTATTTATTTCCTAAGAAGTGCAACCACTCGGTGATCTAAAACCGGCCGTGCTCAGGTTCGCACACTATTTCCATGCTTCATGTACGGCCTAATTGCTCTCTGCATTTTCAGCTCTGTATAAAACCAAGACGGGCCGTAGTCAAGGTTGAAACATGGAATGCGATCAGCCTCCATCCAAATCTCTTGTTGCAGATAGTCTGGAATTGATTTGGAGTTCTGGCTCTCCTAGGCGCTCTTGTTGCAATTGAATCCATTTTCTTGTCAAACGCCACAAAGGTAATGGTAAACTAGGAAGCTGAATGGTGATTGCTGTTTATCTGTTCAAGTTAGTAGCTTATAAAAGTCGCCCGAATTACATATTATGTCTGTTAAATTAAATTATAGGGGATTGGGAAGAAGAAATCCATTTTTGATTTGAGTGCATGTCATAGATACAGTATGCAGACGCTTACGGCAGTAAATTTTGGGATCAAATGAATATTATGCCAATTTTTATCAGCTTCTTTTATGTTTAGCCATAGGGGTACTCAGAAATATTGGGCTTTTTTGCGTTTGGCTGCATCTAGCTGAAGAAAGACCACAAGTACAAATTCAATTGTCTTTCATCAGACTCGTGTGCATGGACTGCTGTTAACTTCCGGTCTATGTTTGTTTATCGGTATGGCTAATGTCTAATATGTAATTTTATCATATAATAATTGTATTCAATAAAGTGTGTCCTGTAGTTCGGTCTAGGGCTGGGCAATCTATCGTATGATTCTCATGCTCTGTTTCTCAACGAATTATGTTTAAATGCGCCACATCCGAAAGCCAGAGGGCGCTCCATTATGGGAAACAAAAGAAGAACTATTAGTTCCAGGAAATGCCTGTGGTCATATTCTATCACTTCTTCAAATCTTTTCAGGTATTTTCATGATAAGTAAATTTATCACGATGATGTTTGAGGACTTTTTCAAATGCATGTTGTAAACGACTCGTAGTGATTTGAGCAGTACTTCCTACAGATCACAGAGCCGTAGTTCACGGAAGGGCTGTGCATAAAACACAGAACAGGTTTAGACATGTATAATTAGTTTGAAAAAGGGCTGCACAATATATATTGCAATTCAATCGCATATTAAGAAACCGTATGAGGCATCTAGCGGTTTAGCTTGGTATCACAGTCTAAATTCAAAATACTGGAGAGACAAGTTTAGCCGAGTAACGGTTCTTCTTGGTTTCTTTTCCTCATTATAAGAAGTCATCTACAGGCACTCAATTATTTGTGAATGTGTACTGGAAGTTAAGGGCACCTATGCGTTTTTCATGATGTTGCTTTGAAACTGTCTGTAGGCACTTTCTTGCATGTTAGTGACATCTACAGTCTATGGCATTATCATATCCTGGTTCTATTAATTTCTCACTTAACTGCACTTGAAAATAATTGTCCACATGACAAATGGTCCACCACATGGATCTCTGGTGCTCTAATTACTATAACAGTTTGATTTAACCATCCATTTTAAACATGGTCTTTGTGTGCCTTCATATGCAAATATTTAACAAATTTATGTATAGAAAAAAATATGAGTAAAATATGAGTAGTCAGCATCTCTTTCTGAACGTGCATTCACAGTCAATCTCTTTTAAATTCTATTGCTCCGGGTGTGAGACCCGTAACCCCACTCCCACCGGCCTGGAATCGGAATTGGATAAATCAACCGTGAGGAGCCCAGTGCATGTAAGGGGTCGAAGTGAAAATGATCCTTACCCTTCACCCCCCACCCCAGAGGAGCAGGTTTAAGGCTGTGTAAAATGAGACCGCAGTGAGGGGAGTCAAGCTGCTTGGCTTAAACCGCCCTGTCAGGCACTTACGCTTGAGTGGCTCATTTATCCAGCCTCTTTCTTTCCCCCAATTATTTTCAGTCTTCGTGTATTTTTTTGTTTTACTCCATACCTTCATTTATATTACTGGGGCGCTTTTAAGTTGCTATCCAATACAAAACGATTCTTTCTCTCTTCGAGTTAAATTTCGTCTGGGAGAAATTAGATTAGTGCGTGTGGGCCTTTTCATTGTGCTGAGGCAGTGGTTGACCTTGGTCTTTGGTTCAGCTAGTCCAGAGGGTCGGCTCCCCTTAGACGAAACATGATCTTATTTGATTTGGGTGGTTTTTGGACTCTGGCTTGACTGACATGTGTCATGTCTTAATCGGATCGTTGAAATAACGTTCTTTGCCTCTGGTGTCAGTCGGGTCAGTGAACACCGACGAGAACAGAGTTTCAGTTGTTTATTGATCGTCTGAGTGTCTTCCAATACAAGCAATTTAGCTTTTAATTAACTCTTGGGTTGTATTTATTTTTATATTGAAGCTTCACCAAGGGTTTAGGCTTGGAATGGATGAGTCGCTTTCCAATCTTCCCCATGTTTTAATTGGTTTCCTGTTCCTTTTCAGCTGTAATTGTTCATCAGCGTACAGCTCGCTTTGCCGTATACTCTGGGGCCGCCAAAGAGCTTGGATTTCATGTCCCTGCTTTAACCCCTGGAGTCGACAGGCATTCGTTCTCCCATACCAAGTGTCACTGCATGATGTCGGACATGTGTTAGCCATCACCAACTTGGAACTTCTGATGTGACAACCGGCACATTCGTTGGCAGCTAGCTTTTGAATAATGAGCTTTATGACCAATCTACCCTGTCACGCATCGTTTTTTAAGGGTTTCACTGGGATTGAAATGATATAAGCTGTCATCTCTGCTTGTCTCCAGACCCGTACCATTGACGCGGCGGGTGATTGAGTTAACCTTTCACTGCGTGAGCCAATTAGTTGTTTGGATCTTGGCTGTAGGCTTAGCTTTAAGAACCGAATTGGACAAGCTTCCTTTTTTCCAGCTAGCATTAAATAAGCTCAGAAGATGATTTGAGGGTTCGCACAGAAAATGCCACAAGGGGGCCCGCTGTAGAATTAATATTTGGGATCAAAGAACGCTAGAACGCCAGCTGCCACCGTCCTCCCTCAATGACACATCCATGGAAGTGACCAGTCAAAGATCATAGGAAACATCTGGCTTTTATTTATGGACAGCAGCCCCAAAACACAAGGGAATGGTCAGTAGAAGTCAGTAGTGAATTTACAATCCAAACTTATTGGATTCTGTCTCCGAAACATGTTGTTTGTCTCTCGCCATCAGTTACGGACGCACAATGATGTAGTTGTATTCCCTTTTGAATGGCTTTCTTAGTTTAGGTGCAATTAGCATCATGGCCTTGCTTACATAATGTAAGGCATTTGTCACTCCTGAACAGATTGTTAAACGCTGAGGTATGACAGTAAACCCATTATCATCCAGCACTTTCCATCAGCACTTTAAACCTACGTGCACACACACGAACCGCTCGGCGAGCTTGTTATATAGCTCCCAATTTTCACATAATACCATCAGCGTATATAATGTTCTCTCTCTACCATAGTTTGTACTAATGGACTCTTGTTTTCCTCGCAGCATGCTGGCGGATAAGCTGAATATGACTCCCGAGGAAGCAGAGAGATGGATCGTGAACCTCATTCGCAATGCCAGGCTGGATGCCAAAATCGACTCCAAACTGGTGAGGGACACTCGTATTATTTCAATCCCGTTCGTCTGCCTCCCTCCTCCAATAGCAAACGATTGATAGACGCTGCTGCTGTGGTGTCCTTTAATTAGTCGGAAAATCAAATTCAGCTGCTATTGTGTAAGATTATATTCTGCTTTGATAGATAAAGTAGGAACAATCAATTACGTCAGTCATTTCGCCCTGTACCTGACAAAAAAAAGGCTTGCTCGCTGCATCCTAGCTCGAGGGTAGACGGACTTTGTCATTACCGACACTGCATGTCGTGACGCCTCTTTAAACAAAAAGCCCTCTGATCTCACAAATCACATGGAATTCTCTGGAATGACCTAGAATTAACTTGTGTGTGTCGTTTTAGCTGACTGTGTTGAGACTGTGAATATAAAAAATAAAGACGCATGAGAGAACAGGAAAGCGTGTTTGCTACGTTGACATCAATTTCATCTTCTCTCATATCCTGCAGGGTCATGTAGTGATGGGCAACAACGCCGTTTCGCTGTACCAGCAGGTGATTGAGAAAACCAAGAGCCTTTCATTCCGCAGCCAAATGCTGGCCATGAACATCGAGAAGAAGCAGAGCAACGCCAACAAGAATGAGGTCAGAGCATCTACTCCTCCAAACTTCTTTTCTCACCGCTTAAATTTGCTCTCGCCTCTGTTTGTCTTGATTCCTGTAGTTTACGCAAACAAATGATCTATCCAAAGTGCGTTCCTAAGAATGTTGAATGGCATTCAACCCTTTTATGTTGTTAAACTTGCTCATTTTGCGTCGAGCGAGTGCTTTCATCACGGTGTTTTTCTTCAAAGGCCTAATGACAAGGTAGCACAGGCCAGCCATAAAGAAGAGGGTCCGAGTCCGGTGACTCACCTCAGCAGAGTAAATAACGCTCGCACACAAACGTCTGTGGAGTTCCCTGCGTTTGGAAGTCACCACAGATGTTTTGCTCGGGGTCCAGTCAGTATTTGTTTGATCTTAGCTCCGTGTGTGCGTGCGCGAGCGAGCGCGCTGATTGGCCCACCGAGACCTAGAATGTACACTCTCTGTCCTGTGAACTTTCGAAACATTCTCCATCTTTCAAAGTATGGCCTTTAAATGTCTTTGTTCTTCTTTTGGTACTCGCTTCACACACGCAAACACCAAAGTGGCAAAGGCCATAACACACAGTTCCTTATTTTGATGTGTGGCTAAACGCAATTTTATTAAACATTTCTTAAGGAGAACACAATCAAAAGGTGTGAACTTGTACTTGGTTGCACGTAGGAAAAGACATTTTTGTCTGTAGGACCGCCATGAGAATCGCTCATTAGAACGTTCAGTGGACTATAATAAGGTTACCTGCTGTTTCTCAGACTTTGTGTTGGTTAATAACACCTTTGGCTTTCTCTTCTCTCTATTCAGACTCCAAACTGGGCGGCGCAGGAAACCGGCCTTTTCTGAGTGGCGCTTTGTGGACCGTACACTTCCATCGTACTTTCCAGCATTCCCAAGCTGCGGCCGAACACGCTGTTCTCCGTCCCGTGTCCTTCAAAGGGGGAGAGGGAGGGAGAGAGCGAGAGACCTTATTTTTGCACTTGGGTCTGGTATTAAATAAAAAAAAAAATTTAAAACCATTTTCACCTCATGCTTGCTTTTTATTCCTGGACTTTACAAATGATGGTTGAGGGTTAAGTGGTCGCGATGTTTAGCGTAATAAATGAAGTTTTAATGTTGCCTGAGTCACTGAGTGGGACGGGGTTTGACTTTTTCAAAAGTTTGCGTTTGCGTTTTTGCGACGCGTATATGCGCTGTAATGATGAACGAGTGTTTGGACTGCCGGTTTTACGATGCTGTTATGTAGCGGCCCACTCCGCTGTGGCAGACGTGGGGGATGTAAGCGGAGAGGGTACAGAAAGGTGATCGGGCCGCCGCTCGCTGTCTGTCTTTATCGCCCCCAGTTGTCTGCGCAGTTCGCATCAACCGCGACTCCCGCTAACCGCTCATGACGATCGACGCAAGTCCTCGCCACGTCTCGTCTGCTCTCATCTTCGGTAGATAACACCTACGTTTTCTCTTTCTATCTTTATCCCTTTAAACGTGCCGAGAGCTCGCAGACATTGCAGGCTGGGATTCGAAGCGTGTCTTAATGTCTGCTTTGGCCTCTCTGTCAGTTGACATGTTTATGGGCCCTGTCTCTCTGGACGAGTGAAGAGGGAGCTTATAGCTGCCACAGCGCTTGGGCTCTCGGCCAGACATCTAAAACAACTGACGTCACCTTTACTTTCCCAACGAGAGAGAGAGAGAGAGAGAGAGAACAAAGGAGGGGGAGCTAAAGTGATTGGTTTACCGGTCCTTTGCCATGACACATTGCGAAAATAAAACCCTCCTAGCCCTTAATTATCACATTCACCTTAGGAGTGCTGTCTCAGATGTTGTTTTAGTAAGACATCCAGACCAACAGCAGACGTGTGGCTGAGAAGGTTGTCCACCACAACGTCTGTCACTTCACTTAAAATAAATAAACAAACACCCAAACGAAAGGTCGACATAGGGTTTGGTTAAAAGGGCTACATAATCTTTCCTTTTCGCATTGTTCGTTCCCGTTTTCCCACCGTGGAAAGGTTAAGACGGTTGTTCAAAAAGGCCACATATTAAAACTACAACGTATGTTCCCTAATAAAATATTTTGTAGGATTATTTCTTGAGTCTTGTTTTCCATGAAGCGCATCGGTCAATTTCATTTTCCTGTTTTATGCACTTTGCAAGAGCGAGCCTATTTTTAGAGGAGCTTTTCTGTAATACGAGATATCGCAATCTAGTTCTGCATAGAAGCTTTGAGTCGACTCTTTAGCTTTCAAGGAATCGTGTCGGGTACTTTAGTTTTACATTTAGGTTCTGCATATAGCATGCACTTAAGTGTCTGAAGAGTTTCTGCACCAAATGCTCATGACCTAAACATAGTCTGTAGGAGCTCTTGGAGCTTTTGTCATTCTTTTCCTTTAGCTTTTAAATGCAGGTGAATAGACGTCTTATTTTTCACAGAAAATCAACCTCTGTTGTCAAACACCCTTCGAACAATTAACATTCATGATCTTCACGTCAAAGGCCCTATGAAAGAGTAACATTTTTCTTCGAGGAGAGTGAAGTGTTCACGTTGCTCGCATCATGCTTGTTTTTAAAGGCAGGTGACTTTCCTTGTATATTTAAAGTGATTGCACATTACCTGTTCACTGTAAATAACCTGAAACAGGTAATGCACTGCTGACCTGACTTCTGTGTCTTGTTAAATCCTGAGAATAAATCCAAGACCTTCTAAGAGCATATAAAAATCGATATATAAATAAAAGATTAAGTGCCACACCTAGTGGTCAAGCTGGGTAAAACATTTCTTCGATTTCAAAGCAATTAATGTCCATTTTGGCAAGAAGATGCCATCCTCTTTTTATATGAGAGTTATTTATCGAGAATCTTTTCAAATCAATAAAAGAGATGCGCTGTGTTATTTCTTTAAATAAAACAATTCGATATTTCATAATGTTTGTGCTTTTGCGGTCATGTCCAGAAATCAGTTTCTTTAACTTTTATGTCCATTTCTTCATGTTCGCGGGGGCCATACGAGAACATTTCTCAGTTTGAAATGTGTGTGAAAGTTGGCTACATGTAACCTTTCTCTCTCTCACTGCACGTGTTTGTTGTTTTAACTTTTCTGTCTGCTTCATATCTGTACAACTGCACATCCGTCACTTGCTTTCACTAATCAAAACTAAATAAGAAACGATTGCAATGTAAAGCAATACCATACAGACGGTATGGATGCAATAGCATGCAACTATTATGGAAAATATTTTGCGATATTACTTTAATCATATAAATATACTTTTATAGCCCGCGTTACGATATATGAAGAGATGGTTCACGAGATTTAGAAAAAGATAAGCGGTTCCAAAATACACAGCACTGTTAGTTCGAGCCAATGCGCTAGGACCCTGGGGAAGCTTATATGTGGCGTATAGATACAGTGGGAGAAATTCCATTTGTCATCTTCGAAAACTTAAACAAGGAGGGGGGAACAGGCTGACCGAGGGGCTTCACAAACGGCTCCGAAAAGCCCCACAAGATCTTTGCGTCTCCACGTGACAGGAGCGTCTATATAGCATCAGCACCAGTAGACTAATACTCCAGCATCACGCGCGCACTGCAGCATATGCCACAGTTACACACACACACACACAGATCCTCACGCACCTCAAGGGCTTATTCTAGAGGTTTTGCAGACTATTGCATCCATGTGTTTTCTCGCTCCGTCTGGGGAGATTTTCCGACCGTGATACGAGGGGACTTCTGAGAGACTAAACTTTTCCTGCGAGAGGGATGCTGGATGCTCCGGGTCCACTTTGGCACTCGGAAGGAACTTGATAAGTTTCTCTCTTCTGGACTGGCGCAGGTATATTTCTTTCGCAACTACTCTGTGGGCATCCATCCTTTGGAGTGGTTGCTTTTTACAGTTATAAGTTGTCTCGGCCCATTTAGTTTGGCTTTGCGTCATTTGGACACCGAGCAAAACTTAAGTTGTTTGAATGAAATAGTTTTGCTTGCAATCATCAACGTACGTTTTGACTCGCGTTAGGTTTTTTCTCCCGCCACAGACGTTACGAAGACGTTTTTAGTTCGAACAAGCGCTTTTCGCTCTCTACCTAAAATGACATTTACCGGTGGTGAGAAATCGGGGTTTCTCTATCCGTCTAATGTGTGACACAACGGAGTCCGGACTCCTCAACTCCCCGCTCCTCTCTGGACGAATAAACACATTAAAACAGCACATACGGACTTTGGAGGCTCACGTCGAGACCCTTTGACGCTTTCTGACCTGAGACGGGACAAACGCACAGCCGGCCAGATGCAGTTTCGACTCTTCTCCTTTGCGCTGATAGTGTTGAACTGTATGGACTACAGCCACTGTCAGACGCAGCAACCTCACCGCTGGAGAAGAAACAAAAGAGGTAAGTTCCTGCATCATGCGTGTGCTTTTCATAGATAGCCTACTTCAGCACGTCGTTTACTCCGCGTTTCATGGACGGTCTCACCTGGAGTAACATTATCATTACTAGAATTTGCCATGACTTTGGTTTCTGTATAAACGCAACAGTTACGCTTTTTTAATATTTGAAGGGTTTATTTGATCAATTCGCATGACGGTGATGACGAACTACAAGATGTGTACAGTAGCAACTATCAACTGTAGAATTTTGGCGGAAAATATCGTAACCATGGTAATGTTTGAGGGTGATGTTCGGTGTCCTCCGCAAATGAAGTCCCGCGGGGTTTGAACCGAAACTTTCAGTCACCAATCTTTTTCTGCCGAGCTTGTAAAAAACCTCTCGCAATTTACAGACTTTTATACTCTGTTGCTGAAACATTAAACGTGTTTAATATCACCGTGAGTCTTAACGCAATGATTGTTTTGTGCTTTACTGAATTTATGTATGGACCTTTTGTGGTACTTGAACGCGTAAACTGGCTGAATTAAACCGCGCGATGATCGCAGTGTCTTCTCTAGTACATTCAGGAATAGTAGTTAAGGGGCTACATAAAAAAATGCGTTGTTTCATCTGTTCCAGGTGATGCGCGTTCACGGTGCCATCATGCGTAAAGGCGCTCGCGTTTCAGAAAACGCAAAAGCGCGTCACTTGTCTTTCATTGACATCCTTCACAACTTTTTTGTCTACCGTTTTGTTTTCTTTGGAGACACTGTGACTCACAAATCACTGACCCGTTTTAACCTGAAATTATTGTAAAGAGCTTACATTTAAATAAGACCTCATTGGAAACTGTTGGACACACAGTTTTAAAATTGACGGATGAATAATAATTTTAGTCGCATAATTTGACATAGGTCAGTAGATAATAGTGACGGCATCTATTTAAAACAAACTATTCAACTTCGTGTCTCACGTGCTGTTGCATTTCAGCTTAGATTTGCTGAGAAAACGCGCGAGCTGTATTGACCATTTGTTTATCGGGTAGATTTGTGTGTGTGCGCGCAAGGCGTACATAAAACCATTTTAATGCGAATTTCACCCTCAAAGCATTGACAGTGGGGCAGACCCTCTGGCGGCAATGTGATGAATAGTTGTGCTTTCCTTTCCCCTTTTCAAACGCGCTGACCCCCTCTTTCCCTAAGCCGCTTTTAATTGATCTCACAGACAGAAATTGATTAAGCTTCGAACAACTGGTGCGCGTTCAACAATCCACACTGAAGAGCCGGAGGGATTTAACCCGTGGGTAAATATGAGGGATGGTCGATGCATGCGCGACACATGGGTGTTGCAAGTCAAACGCCTAAAACTTCTCCGCCCCTCCCATCAGTCTCGAACCCTTTCACACCACCAGTCATTCACTGCATGTGACAGTACAGCCTCCTCCATGGCCCCCATCTGAACTTGAGACAGAATAAATACACTTGCTGACACAGGACCGATATGCTCTCTTAAATCCGCAGAGATGTAAATTGGGAGGCGTTCATAGATTTAATCACATGCATGGCATGCCAGGGAAAACCTCTGCTTTGGCTGAGAGCCCCGTCCGCTGCCCATCTGCGAATAATCAGCCAGTCACTATAGAGAACTGGCACCCGTTTTTCTGCTCCTCTGTTCCTACAAGATTTACGATTTCAGATACTACGTAATATAATTTACTTTATGGGATCAAATTTGTTGGCAAAGTCAGGCTAGTTAAGCATTTTCAAGGGTTCGGGAAAGTGCAGCGTGGGAAAATAGTGGCAGAAGTGCATCTACAGGTGTGAGAATCTTAAGAGAATCTTAAACGATGATGCATATGTAACGCATGCCTCTGAGGACGTGATTTGCTTAAACCTGCACAGGCAGCGGTGCATGCATAATGTTTTCTTCTGCACAAAGAAGAAAGCAGGGCCAAGTCTGACATTTGAAATACTATGGCTGACCGCCACGCTTTAGGTTTGCTTCCTTCCTATTTATCATGGTTATTAAAAGCAGCATGGGAGGCAGATCGCTATTCACTTGTGCTATTCTAAAAAAACGGAAATATTTTATTGCCCTCGGTGCACTTATGACAGTTTAATGCGCTGGTATGCCTTTGTAAGCTCCACAGCACTTTAACCCAGGTATGCGCTCCGGCTTTTCTAAATGTGCTTTAAAAGGCTTTGTGTTGGCCACTAATTTGCCAAATTATCCAAACATTAACAGGTTTATTTGCAAAAAGTTGGACGGCCAACTTATTAAAACAACTTATTAAAATTGTGCTAACCTGCATAATTCTGTGTGATGTTTGTGAACATTGTATGTTTTAAGATCAAGCTTTTTATAGTCTCTACGCTATATGCATTTTTTTATCGCCATATAACAAAACCAACAATAAGAAACATTAAATTTGCACCTCTGTACCCCCCTTCAGTACTTTTCAGAACGAGAAACGCTGGCAGGGAGTTTTGCTATGATATCATTACTTGGCCCAGGGGTAAAACTTTCATTTTTATTCTCTGGCTAATGATGCCACCTGCTGACTACATAAAAATTGTGGGCTCGGGTACCAGCACCGGCCAGAGAGGAGATCCGTGTACAGGCCTTGCGAGTTTGGCGAGCCAGGAGGTGTGTTAAAACCCTTTCCCATCAAAGCTTCTGTTTTAAATTGGCCAAGGTAGTTAACCTATTTTATAGTATGTACGTTACACACTTGAATTTAAATTGCATCACTGCTCCTTTTGCATTCCTTTAAACTATAGGTGAAACGTAGCACTACGGTATTAAAGACGCTCTGATGAACGGTCCGATTATGCTCACAGTAATGGAACTAATAGAGATCTCTGTCCAGAGAAACACTGAGCCAGTAGTCCATGGGAAAGTGGAGGAGAGGAAAGGATTAGGTCCATCCCGCACTCAGGAGCTACAGGGCAAAGACCCTGATGGGATTAGAGGGAATTCACCTGTGTTTTATCACTAAACCATCGCGCGGTTAAATCTTTAATCTGCTGTCAGCACACAGAGATCTGCTCCAGTGTTGTGCTTTGCGGCTCTGAAATTGTTATATGAAGATAAATATTTTATGAAGAAGGAAAGCGAGAGGAGCCAGTGGAGAGGAAGCAGAAAGTGGAACACGATCGGTTGACATGGCAGTAGTTAATGAGTAACACTATCGGGGAGGGCGCCGATGATGTGTGTAAATTAGAGAATGAATCACGGCACTTGGGTGGCGACCGGTGACGGGTAACACTATCAGGCCAGCTGACAAAAAAAAAAATCCCAGAGGGAGAAGTACAGGATGCGCAAGAGCTCTTTGTTTTAAGAATAATCGAGTTGTTAAAGCCAAAGTGTATAATTTCTGCGACAAATGGCAACAGGTTTCCCAAACATTCCCATTAAACTCTTGAAAGGCAATCCAGCCCAAAACGGACCCCTTGGGTTGACTCCGTGTTTACTGATGTGGCTTGACACTCAACCAGAGATGTTTTGAAAGTACCATCGGTTTTATAGTTTTAACAAAAATCAACCTACAAAATAACACACTTCAGCTTTAAACTCCATCTGGACAGCAAGACACGGTACACAGAGAGAACAGAGAGAGCTGTTGAGTTTAGAGCGATGTTTTCTAGAAGTTTACCCAAGGTCTCAGGTTTATGGGTGTAAGTGTTAATGTTGGCCCTTGCTATGCTCATGCACTTAATGTTTTGATGAAGTGCCTGACAGGAAGATGAAATGCCCCAGGGCACTTTTATTTAAACCAAGCAAGAGCAAAATACTTCCCCCGGATAAAAGTGAAAACTGCTACAGATGGCGTGTCTTTTAAATTGGCCTTTTCTTATGATGCCTTTCTAATCAATAATGGAAGCGATGCTCATTTCATCAAGAAAAGCAGCGTGTCCCGCTGAAGCAGTCTCATCCAATTCATTACTCCTTCTTTTGATTTTTTTCATCGGATTTGTTGGGCAGCGGTTGCCAACTGTTGACTGTCAAGTACTTGTTGCGTTCCTCCACTGCATTGCAGTCTGTGGCGTAATCTTTGAACGGTGAGTGTGCGTGAGAATGTCATTAGTGTTAGAAAAAATAGAAGAGCTTGAACTCGGGGTGTTGGAGGAACGGAGGGGTGGTTAACATATTTGAAGAGATCAGTTGCAGAGAGCTTAATGAGAGGGGCATCACCTGACTCTCTTGCTGTCCTGCGTAACAAATATCAGACGGGTTCTCTCTCTCTCGCTCTCTCTCTCTCTCTCTCTCACTCACTCTCTCTCTCTTTCGCCCTCTCGCTCTCTCTCGCTCTCGCCCTCTCTCTCTCTCTCTCTCTCTCGCTCTCTCTCTCTCTCTCTCTGCTCGTTCTCTCTCTCTCTCTTGCTCTCTCTCTTTCTCTCTCTCTCTCTCTCTCTCTCTCGGTCGCTCGCTCTCTCACTTCATCTCTCTCACTCTCAATCTCTCACTCTCACTCTAACTGTCACTATCTCTCTCTCTCTCTCTCTCAGGCAAAAGTTAGGGGACCTATCTACTTGCTTCATGCACACATGGATTTATTTGACAATTTAGCCAAAGCAAAGTTTTGAACATGCTTTACATAAAATGCTCATCTGACTCTGTTCATCACGGCTCTGCCACTCTGCTGCTTCACAAAACCAAGACAGTTTTGTGACCTCAGGCTTGGCTGAATTCCTCTGGTTTCACATAGTCCTCTGCAGACTGCATCTGTTTGTTTTCCTTTGCCACAAAAGGCAGAGTCCACACTCCCCCCTGACCAATAAAGTCACTTAGCTCTAAATCAATAAAACATGACACTTTTGCTATTTGGACGAATGCTTTTCTATGAAAATTTCTCTGAACCGTTAGTAAACAGTAAAAAAAACATCATGCGTTATTTTTTATGTATGTGTGGGGATCCTCGCCACCAATCTTAATCTTTCGGAGGATTCTCGTGCTGGCAAATCGAAACGCCAACCAGTTGGTTTGCTCTCAGGTTGTATTTTACCACACTGTAAAAGTTCATTTTCGGAAACATGAAAGGTCTTAAGTCTTATAATATGCTTTGTATTTCCCCAATTGCAATTGAAACCGGTGTGCTGACTAAGGGTTTAGGTGAGTAGGAAACAATGATGCAGAAGAATTGTTTAAAAATGCAAGATATTGCAAAGGGTGTTTAAACGGGACGTATTGCTTGGATTTAGTAGGGGCTGTTTTTTTAACTGTGGGTTTATTTACATATGGTCAGATTTTTTTAAGTATTGTGCACACGTAAGCAATTTTTAGGATGCCGTATCAAGTTTAAAGTTGTTAACCAAACAACATGCGCCTCAATGTCGCTATGCTAGATATCAAGAAACCGAATATAAATCAACTCTGCTGGTCTTCTCTGTCATACGCTTCTATACGAACCCCCTACCCCTCCCACTCTTCACCAGCTATATGAGAAAGGACCAGAGAGCACAGACAGGCTAATGGAGTGTCAGTTGAGTGTGCTGGACATTTTGAAGAATTTAATTGGTGGTTCAAAGTGCTTTGGAAGAGTTAGAGAAATCCAATTGCCTGGAGGAGGTTCTCAGTGTTCCCAGTCCTTGCCAACTTTTATTCTATCCTACATTCATGTTTGCTGTTTTCAAAAGCGTCCATCTTTGAGCGAGCCGGCCTCCTACCTACTCCAGATCGATCCGCAAGGTCTTGTTACTTGAGCTCCCGGGGGTGAAGGGAAATCGATTCACCTGTGTATCGCGATTATTTCTCATTATTTTCGATCGATCCATAAATGTTCAGAATCAAGTTTTATGGAAATAAGTGAAATTTCAAAATCACATGCAGGACAATTAATAATTACAAAGTTGCTCTTATAGAGCACTTCATGAACATAATAAACTCGCCCATTCTTGTTCTTTTGGTGGTCAGAGCAAACATTTTACACACATCTATTTAGTTAACATTAATATTTCACTGTATAGTAATTGTATTCATTAAAACTTTACTCAACATTTATTGGTTCTCTGTGGAAGTCTTCCGGAAGTTAAAGGAACATTCCACTTTGTTTGGAAATATGCTCATTTTCCAACTCCCCAAGAGTTAATAAATTGAGTTTTACCGTTTTGTAATGTATTCTGCCGATCTCTCTGTCTTTCGATAGCACTATTAGCATAGCTCAGCATAGATCATTGAATCCAGTTAGACCAGTAGTAGTTTGGGTTTGGGCCTCATTATAGTGTTCGTTTATAAACCCTCGGTAGACAGCGGCAGAAATGAATTTTGATTTTTAACTCTGGCGCTAGAGCATATTTGGATGACAGACTGCAAGTGTAAATCCCGAAAATGAGCTTTGTCATCTGTATGATCTTTGCGGTTTATTTTTACGGTTATTCAATACACTTGTTACTGTGATTTACGGTGTAAATTAAATTTTGTTTAGCTTTTAAAACAAGACAGATGCTTTTTGCTCTCTGTGAACGTAGTCATTTATTGTTAATATTGCAAACAATTCACACCTGTTCTGTTGTCCAGAATAGAAATGCATCCAAAATGAAAACCGAATCATGTGGTGCATTTAGAGCCCGGTCTCTGATAGACATGTTCATCTCTGCCTACACAAATCGCTGGAATAACAACATGGGGACTCTTTGGTTTGCCATTTCCTCTCCCTGTCTCTCTAACACCCGACAGATGGACAGGCTCCTCGGTTCTCTTGTGCTTGATAGGACCTCTAATTACCAATCCACGCCACATCAAACTAACCCTCCACACGCCTTGCATTCAGCGCTGTGCGGAAGTGAGTCGGTCAGAGGCAATAAAGCTTCAATTTTTTGCTTGTAATTTGTCCACCTGATGGAGGTGGAGTGCGTCTTGTCGTGTCATTGGGTCTGGGTCGAGGGCGTGTGGATCTTCAAACATCTTGGAGAGGAGAGCGACCCACCCTGGCTGTGCCTGCCTGTGGAAGCAGAAGCCCTGGTGTGGTTTTAATCAAGGCAAGGCATGTTAGTCATTATAGTGCCCTGGTGCTGAGCTCATTGTCTTGCTTTGTCTCGTCCCTCCTTGCCTGTTCCTCTCTGTGATGATTCAACATAAATTTCAGATGTGAAGGGGTCACCAATGGCACATTCAGATGAGAAAGTAAGTGTCAGCTCTGCTTCTACAGTATGTTTGTGTGTGAATGATGAAGAGTATTCATTAATGTATTCCAAGTCACCAATCATGCACAATTTTCGCTTCTTGAAACAAAAACACAAAAGTTCAAGACATTCTGTTCTGAATTTTATAATAAGAAGAGTGCTCTTTGAAACGGCAAAGGGTCATTATTCAGAAGATCTGTTTCAGAAGATAATTTGTGACGGCTAGGAGTTTAAAACGCTAAATTAACTTCATTATCATGCCTTCAGTAACATGGTTAATAAGTTCTCTCTCACAGATTAAAGGACTCATGTTCCCCAGAAGAAAAGGGTATTTTTATTAAAAGGAATAATGAAGTGACGGGCGATCATTACTGTAAAATGAACCCGGGGTGAAAAGGACTCCAAATTCAAGAGAATCGAAAAAAACAATGCGTGACACATTTGACCAATCAAAATCAAGGAGCACCCGAGGTAGTTCGGATAAGCGGTAGAAAATGGATGGATGGATGGATGGAAAATCAAGGAGCCAAGTAATGGTCAGTGTCATAAAATAAACCCTGGAAATCGCCTTAAAGGAACAGTTCACCTTTAAATTAAGAATTCTGTCATCATTTATCTCACTGTGGTTATGGTTATTCATCACTTTCCGCACAACACAAAAGATATTTAAAATAAATGTTGGTAACCAAAAACTGTTGACTTCTATTGTATGGACACAAAACCATTGGAAGTCAACAGTATCGTTTTTGTGTTCTGCAGAAGAAAGAAAATAGTAGAGGTTTAAAATGACAAGAGGATGATACATAAATGTGACCCTGCACCACAAAAACGTCTTATTGCACGAAAACATTCTTAGTAATAGCCAAAACATTATCGATTTTAGCTTTATGCCAAAATCATTAGGATATTAAGTAAAGATAGTTTTCCATAAAAATATTTAGTAAATTTCCTACCGTAAATATATAAAGATGTTTTGTGAGTGACTGGCATGCTACAGCGCCTCTGATTAACAACTTCAACGGCAATTTTCTCAATATTTAGTTTTTTTGCACCCTCAGATTCCTGACATTATCTCGGCCAAATATTTTCGTATCCAAACAAACGTACATCATTAGAAAACTTATTTATTCAGCTTTCAGGTGCAGTAAAAAAGTCGGAAAATTGACCCTTAAAGGAGCTGTATGTAATAATTTTACTGTAATAACAATATGCTCATCTCAATAACAATACCTTAAAATGTTTGTAGACATTAGGAAAACATGCCATATATTGGTATCCATAAATCAATGCTATAGCCAGTTATTCCACTCTGAAATGTGTTTTCCGTGCCAGAATATCTATTTTTGTTTTGGTTCGTGTGACTCCGCCCACTGATGATTTACCCACCAGTGTATTTCGACATCTTGGTTGCCGGTTGGTGACAAAAATCACTGCATATTGCAGCAAGCAAACGATCTGGGTCAGAGCAGATACCACCCTTTCCGGTACCATTTCGTTGCAAACTTAGAAAGAATTACTATATTATTTTACAACTTACGAGGAGTAATACAATTTTATTATGGTTATTTAAACGATACAGCAATATGGCCTGTGAATGTGACCTCCGAAGCCCAACCTCTGAAACGAGCTGCTTATTGAGTTATATTCGCTAACATCAAAACCACTGCAAACGTATAAATTATCAGATAAACTTACAGTGGAAGAGTTGATGCTTTCCCTTACACTCCTGTGAGGGTCGAGTCTGAGGAGAAACATCATTTAAGAAAGATGAGTAGGCCCTACTCATGACATCATGGTTTAGTATGCAGTACGCATACGCAACTCTTGGTCATGTACACTGCAGTATTGTAGTCTGGAACTGTGCCACCCAAGTAGGAAACAGAACCGACTAGAAAAACCCTGTTGCACGTAATTTGGGGAAATTCACAAGCTTAAATTATAATTTTAATTTGCACGAAGTCTAGAAACGCATTCCTCAGACTCTTAGGTTTCATAACATGTTTTGTCACAGAGGATTTCAGTTGCGGTGTGTTTATATATTGCTCTATTTTTGGTCCCTGCCTTTTCTTTTGGTCTTTGTTAAATACCAGCTGGCCTTAGAGGTAGATAAATGTTTGCTCGGCCCGCAGAAGAGGAAACGGTAGAAAGTTTAAGGTTCTGAGGGACATCCATCTATTTTACATTTTTACTTTTTCCCTCGCTCTATCTCGATTATCCACTTGTGTTACATCTTGGCCGAATTCAACTTTATATTATTTTATTTGAACCAAAGCCAGACCTCAGAAGCACACTGTCTTCTCGTATAAACATCTGTCGCAGTGAGAGGAAGGTACGTTGAAGGGAACAGCGGGCAGGGGTCACGAGTGGAGTGCATGATCACCATTTGATGGCTTTGGGGATGTACACTTGCAGTCTGTGATAAACATGTGCATGTTTGGTGTCTTTAGTCTACAAGAGAAAAAGAAAGTCTGACTAACATGTTAATGGGATTTGGGGGGACATGCATAGATGTTTTCCACAGGTCTGTGTTGGTAAGAGGAAGAAGAGCTTGATGCTGAATGATTATAACAAAGCTCTTTTAGTGTAAGCCCTGCCCTGGGGAGCAGATGAGATGAGCAACTATTACATAAAACCCCAGCCTTGGCGTTAATTTGTATCTGGAAGTGCTCTTGCATGTCCTCTACTTGGCAGATTTTCACAAGGATCTGACAGGTTTGTAACAATACACGCGCATTTAATACGTTGTGCCACCCACGTGTGGAAGATAACCACAACAGTGGAAGTTTTTTCTTTTTGGTTCGACCTTACGGGGATGGCACAGCTCTGTGGTATCCTGTTGAAGGCTGTTTCTTAATGAGCTCTGTAAGTTTGGCAAAGTTTTTGTCGCTCTCGTATAACTACAGAGGTTATTTGTGGAGTGAAGATTTCAGTCTTGGGCATCAAGCTTTGAAGTCTCCCCCTCGGTGGTTGGGACCATATGAGGTCCTCAGAATGCCACCCCTGTGGTGCTCTCCACTTTTGACCCTACGGATCATGTCTGATCTAGCCTGGTAGGGAAGGGTTATTCCAAGGAGGTGGACTAGAGGTCTGAGGTAATAGCTTTCATGTTCCCCAGGAAGGCGTAGAGTGCAGGCGTGACTGCATACAAAACCATGTTGTATGTCTAGGAATTTGAACCTCCTAACCTTTAGATTTAATATTTTGCACATAACCGGTCCTAAACAAGTTCTACGTCCAGTGTGCAATAGTAATTTGGATATAATCATCTTAAGTTTCTGTTGCGTTGCATTGGGATTGCAGTATGTATATGATGTGGTGTTATGGTGGCAAAAGAGTGCCGTGCGAGGTTGCAAATGCTCAATGGTGTGAAAAAATCCTAGGCATGCTGGTCCTCTGATCACTAGCTGTGACGTTGTTCCTCCAAGCGGGGAACCCACCGCTTGCTTCTTATGAACAGCATGTGTTACTGAACGCGGCATTCAGAGCCCATCGTGCCACAGGTGTGAAAATGAGGTGTGAGGTTTATGTGGGATAAATTACCAACAGGTGTGCTAATTTTAGTTGTTCCACCTCCCACCCGCTCCACCACCTCTTGAATTTCCGCGCTTTCTATTGTTCCTCCTAGTGCTGAGATCACACAAAGAGCAAATGGAGACTTGCATCAATCCCTAGTTTCAGAATTTCTACGGAGAAAAAAAACACCATTTTGAATGGACTCGCACCCTGTCTACACCACATGCGAGCGACACGACACGACAAACCCATTAAGCACGAGGCATTTGTTGGGTAGCATCGTGCAGCATCCAATGTGGACAAATTTGGGGATTATATTGGGTTCTATTATGTTTTGATGCATTGCATCGTGACCGGTGTAGACAGGGTGTCAAACTGTGCTCAAATTTGCCAGAGCATTAAAAGTAAACTACTTAAGTCAATTTTTCTCAAGTAGGAGTTATGCTATCAACATTAATTATGGCATTATACACATACCGTGTGTCAAGAATTGTATCAGTTGTCTTTTTTGAGAAGAATTTAAAATTTTTATGAGAAAGTTGATGCCCATATGAAAGATAACTGAGCCGTGAAAGAGCAATAAAATTTTCCTCTGGATTTTCTCCCCACACCCCTCTGTCTCTAAAGACTTGCGAAAAGAATTCACAGAGTGGAAAAAGTCAAGAACTTCCAAGTTCCATCCTAAAAAAGTAAGCTGTGCAGTAACATAAAACATATATTCTTACACATAGCCCCTCATGACACACTGGTTTTGTACTTTATGGCACATGCGCCCTCTTGTTCTCTACGGTCTGTACATAAAATCCTTTTCTTGTGTTAACGACATGGATAGCGTAACATGCAAAGTGCTACTTGACCTCTAAGTCAAAATACTTTTCATTGCTTTAATAGTCTGAGGACTGTTTTGAAATGCTTAGGGTAGATTTACACCATAAAATATATTTAAAGCTATTATATAACCAGTGAAATAAACAGATATTTATAAACTACGTAAGCAACAACCCAGTCTCAAGGCAATTTGTGAGTGAAATTTAGAATCTATTGATTTGTCGTCCCAGACACGATTTTGCACTATTTTAATATAACCCCACAGTATGACTTACAATATACACACCGTGTGTGTGTATATATCTATATATTATAACCTGGTATCAGGGGAAGACTTCCATATTTTACGAGGTGGCTAATGACTTTGGCATATTTCTTTTCTTTACATGTACGCGAATGTCCGTGTACAGAGGAGCACACAGACTTGCAAAGTACACTTCATTTGAATCATATACAGTACGTTCACACGGGTTTTGACGCATTTGCATTTCAACATATTGCAATACCTCTCCGGGCCTACAGGGGTCAGGTTTTCTTCTACTACCTTGAATCGATGCTCCCTGTTGCCACTTGGTGGCTAAACTAAATACTGCAAGAAATGGAACATGCGCGTACTTACATTTACATTTATGCATTTGCAGACGCTTTGGACAAGCGACTTACATTGCGTTATCCTATACATTTTGTTTCTATGTATATGCTATCCCCTGGGATCGAACCCACAACCTTGCCGTTGTTAGCGCCATGCTCTTACCACTGAGCTACAGGAAAGCTAATAGAATGTATACAAGGTAACACAAATTCAGGCTTAAGCCACCCCGTTCACAACCCCAAATCCTTATATCATCGGTACAAAGGTACGTTTAGCTAAAATGCCCAAATTTTGGAGGTGGCAAAGCAATGATGAAGGCCCACCCCTAAACCTAACAACACAGGGGCAGTCAAATCACAATAAAACATTTGATTTATACATTCATATTTGATATTGTATAAATTAATACAAATTAGCCATCTTGTAAAATAGGTCAAATTCCTACCACATGTGTTAAATTGTAAAATAATAAATAGCCAAAATTGCTTCGATTTGTAGTACTGTAGTTGTTATTGAAGGAGTAAAATCGAAGTATGTTTTCAGAGACAGTCTAAGCCTACAGTGTTTTTATTAGTCTCTGTCTAATTTAAGTGTGTGACTATAAATTGGTGGCCTTTGATTGTGACCTAATCAGCTCATTTGCGCATATTATCTCTATAGATTGAAAGGCCATGCCAAGGTATTAGCATACACGTCAGCAGGTTAGCCCCCCGGCTCATCTAATCCCACTGCAAGCAAACATTGACACCACCACCAGCTGCCCAAGCTTAGAGGATATGTTTATTTAACAAGCTCACCAATTCAATCGCAAAGATTCCATCTCTGTCCATGCTTGCCATGTCTTGCGGGCCTGTATCACAGGAACACGCTCGCTAAGCTAATAATCCATTGCAGCAAAACAAATGTGTTTGCTCAGGCACATGGTGTAGAATCATTATAAGTAATGGGATTGCCCTAAATTGTAAACATATGCATACAGTACAATCTGTTAAAATCTGAAGCAGAGGGGAAAAAAACACGAATCCCCAAATCGTGACTATTTCCAGCTGTCAAGTGGTCCGAGGTGAGGTCCAGCATATTTTCTGCTACAATAAATTGGATAAGAAATGTGCCTTTGGAGAAAAATGTACCCCTGCCATCCCACGGCGATACGGCTCTGGTTTATTAATCTTTAGCAAAGTGTGACTTCCATATCCATGAAGAGCGAAGTCGAAATGTGCCACATGTGGGCAGTTGGATGGAGTTTTCCATGTACTGTCGTTAACCACCTGGAACGATGTGGAGCTCTCGTGGGGCTGGCACACTTTAAGTAGGTGCTCTGAACATTTTCCTGCATTGAGTTGACTCGCAGTTTGTTTTCCCAGATTCCTGCCAGTGGTTTTTGAACGTAGGCTAGTTTGTCTAGAATTATTTTATTCCTAGGGAAGATGCTACAAGCGTTTACAGCACTCTATCCTGCAAACAAATTCTACAAGCTAATCTTGCAGTACTTTTAATGATCCTGTACAATATGGCATGACTCTCTAAATTAGGTAGTCTGAGTCTGGGCAAATATGTGTACAAAACATATTTGATATAGTGGCATTTGGCCTCATAAAAGTAGAGGATTTTAGGAAGCTCATGGGAGGTACCTATCCATTTTATAGTTTCTGATTTCTTATTAACAGGTGCGAACATGCAGATTTCTTTCTTTTTAGAACTTAAATTATTTTTGTATACAGGTCTTTACATACAGTTTGGGCAAAAACTGGAAAAGCTTTTAAAAATTAAATTAATTAATAGTTATTTTTTCAGTGAACATTATGCACGTGGTGGTCACACCAAATCTCGATTTGAATTTTCATTGTGAAACAGAAGTGGACTGACCGGTAGGAAATTCTGTCAAAGTCAGGAACGGCAGTCCCACTGACGTCCTGCAGCCGTGATCGGGGACAGATTAGATTAGATTAGATTCCACATTATTGTCATTACACATATACAGGTACAGTGTAACGAAATGTAGTTTAGGTCTAACCAGAAGTGCAATTAGCAAGTGCAGGATATACAGTGTGAATAAATACAGAATACAATATTAGGAAAGTTCTTTACGATGGGCATGTACTATGAAAATATGACAGTCGGTATGTACTAGAACAATATATACAGAAGGCTATATACTGTGAACATTAATGTACAGTGGGTTATGAACAGATAACAATATAGACTCTACAATAGTGCAAGTGACTTGAGTGTGCATTAGTTACAGACATTAGCTATTAAAGTTACAGTGCAGTAGATGAGTTAGTGCAGTTATTAAAGTAGACTGGCCATCCTAAGTACTGGAACTTTTTCCGGTGGGCTGATAACATATGGGGCTGGAATTTGGCCGGACATATCATAAATGAGAATGCACGGCAAAGACATTAGCGAGTCGGACACGTATGCATATATCGACAGAAATGTTCGAGGGCTGAATAATCCAGGCCCGATTTTGCTTCGCAGTCCGCCCCTGTTGTTAAATATATTCTATCATTGTGCCTAAAACGTTTGCACTGTACTGTGAATGCGTGTACTTGGTTGTATTCATCACAAATTAGACAAACATTAAATTAGCTTTATTGTTGTGGATAGCATGCTTGGACATCATCTCTAGAAGTCCTTTTCGGTTGCATTTTTAACTTTATATGGCTTTAAGTTTTGATTTATCTTATGATATCATTGAGATCGTAAAAATAGGGATGATGTCACCATGTGATGTCATAGGTATTTGTGTGTGTATGCGTTTATGTCAGGGTTTTTGCTCTCTCTTCCCAGATTTGGTGGCCCAGGGCAATGAACGTCACGGTTGTTTGTGAGTCTTTAAATGTACCTTAGACGATCTTTTCGGTTGGATATCACTCACTCTGTAATTACTGTTGATCAGGATTCAAAACAAATCCGGCCAAAGCTGAACGAGGCAACCCGTTCCAAACATGCCGTCATTTCTTGCGTTATGAGCTCGCGATTTCCATGAATGAAAAACAAGAAATTGCGTTTACCTGAATGAACCGCAGTCTCCTCGCAGAGTTGGACAGAGTAAAACTAGCATAGAATATTACTGGACTTTCACAAACATCTACAGAATAAGTAGCATTTACTCCAGGAACCAAAAAGTTTTCTGTCCACACTGAATGAGAAATTTGGTTGCATCAGGACATCTTCTAACTCGCAATGCATTACACGTCTGAGAAAAAAACACAGACCGTAACTGACGTCAATGACGCTTCATCATACAGAATGCTTTTTTAGTTTTTCTTGTAGAAAAACAAATATTTCAAATCTCCAGTTTCCACATCTGCCCTCGTCTTCCTCATCATCTGGATCTGAGGTTCTTGAGAGGTGACATCTAGGGGAATGTGCTGACTATAGATAAGGGGAAAAGTAAATGCCACCTTTGACTCAAAAGTTATAAATTCCAAAACTGGCAAGATTGAAAGAATTCTGGTAATGTATGAAAACAACTTTTGTATTCCCCCAAGTGGCTTTATTCTCGGCTGACGGAAAAGGAAGCTAAAGAGACCTATAAGCAAGATATTCTGTTGTCACGCTCTAGACGATTTGCAGAAATTGTCTCGTCTTCTGGTCAGCCTGCAGTGATTTCAAGTCCTTGTGGTGTCTTCAGCACAGATGTTCTTTGTAAATACATTTGTTTAGTTGTAGATGGATCGTTTAATGCATGATGAAAGAGAGGACTTGCATATTGTGGTTTGGTGAAACGTTTGTCCCGCGTTCTCAGTGTAAACGGCTTTACTTTGTTATGGGAAAGAAGAGTTCAAAGAGAGTCGCACAGGTTGTCCGAAGTCAGGAAGGGCCGTAGGAACAGTTTTAAAAGTTGGACAGCGGACACGTTAAATTGCATTTGCAATTCGTTTCAAATCTGTAATTTGGAAATGATTCGATTGAAGAATCGGAAATCTATACCAGAATGGAGCCAGGTGCGTTTTTTTGGAATTATGTGCACCAATTGTGCACAATAAGGAATGTGAATGAAAAAGTAAAGGGGTAGGTTTAGATTTTGTGTTGACTTCAAGGAAGGGATTTTCTGTCAAGTTAAAGTGGAGTGAAACCAAGAAATGCATTCTGCAGTTTCCTTTTTAAAAGTTGACAGGAAATAACTTTTCTTTAGTTCCGCCACACACTCTTGCCATCGTAAGTTACTCCCCAGCAGGTTAACATGACAGACTTATGGTAAAGTTTAAAGCTCACACTGGTATGAGTCTTGGAACAAAAAAGTCGCTTAGCAGCCAAATAAGGTTCATGCACTGTAATTTATGAAGAACTGGAAATTCTGCCAAACCGACACACTTGGATAATTAGCATTCTTGAGTGACTTAAAAACATAGCCAGAGATGTTGTTAGAATAGCCAGAAATGCATGTATGAAAGCCAGTCAGTTCATTCCGTTTTTCTTGGACCGTCTCTTATGATTTAGACATGGGCAAATTTCTGAATGAATAAGATGCAAGTTCTAAGTTCTAAGTGTCTTAGTCGACTGCAGAATGTGAATTAGGTTTCATTGAGACACGTTTCTCATTCGACTCAATGTCTGTTTAATATTGAAGGCCCTATTTGACAGGGATATTGAAAAGCCATCATAATTCTGGTTAAGAGCTTGAATTTGATCCCCACGATGAGCTTACGACTGGGAATGGAAGTCTCCAGTCATAGCTCCAGGTATAAATCAGCTGGCGGTGAAAAGCTTTCCGTAAAATGTGGACGCTTTGGGCCCACTAGAGTGGCTCTTGGACACCTCTGTCCTAGACGCACCAAATCCCAGCCTCCTTTTTGACATGCCTGTGGTCGGAGCTGGGAAAGCCGTCCTCAGACATGCTGCTGTTCCAAAAATCTCAAATGAGCCAAATCTGTCCAGCCGTCAGCTGTGCTGTCTCCTTTCCTCTTTCCATTGATAATTATAAGTCCAGTGAGACTGGGGTCTCATCAGTGTGCCGTGACTGTCACGTCAAGAAGTTGATAGCAAGCAAAACAAAATTCAAACGAAGCTGCACATGTGCAAAGTGTATCGTTGTTTAAAATGTATCTTGATCTCTTCTTTCAACGCATCAAAATAGAAATGTTAGTGATGAATTGTGTCTGTATTTATAGCTTTGGTTATATAACGTAACACAACATTAACATGTTGTGCACAGTTAAGACAACATACACCATTATGCACTGCATTGACTACCCTTTAAAAGATATTTCGGTCAGTAAAATCTTGGTTTGCAAGGTCGTAGATTTCTGCCAGAGGGTTAAATCTTGCACGGCACTATTTGGTTGATCGATGGACCAATGCAGTCCTTCATGGGTAATTTTCGTGCTCATGTTGACACCAGCAGTTAAGAAATAATTTAGCACCATTTTGCTAAAAAGCTCTGACAGTGGGATAAAATAAACAACACCCAAATGATTAAGAAAGATGGGAAACGGTTGGCGATATTGCCATACCACCATCAATTAGGGAAATTTAGTAGGGAAAATGCTCTTATAGTTTTCAGCTTTTTGAAGTTCCAACCTCAAGCCAGTCCAGGTTTCCGCCGTTCTCTGCACTAAGATCGCAATCAGGCCTGAAGTGTGTGGGCTGAGCAAAGGAGATTTTTACCAATTTACGGTGAATGTCAGGTTTCTATAAACATGTTCAAACTGTATACCATATGTCTATATGAATGTGGTTGGGGAAAAATGTGTCCAGATCATTTCCTTGTGAATACTGAGATCACGGAACATGAAAGATAATACACAAAAAGGTTTTTTAGCAACACAAACGGCCAATTGATAGACCTTTGTCAAAAAAAAGGGTAAATATTCCTTCTTGATGGAGACGTTGTCTTTATAAGCCGGATACTTACCAAAAATTAAAACTAAGGATAAAACATTAGTCTTGTTTTTATCAGTTTTGCAATATCTAGAATTTGACAGCGCTGAGCTTTTCAAAGGGATAGGAGACAGGAAAGAAGATGGAAGGACAAGGTTTTGTTCGCGCGGACTACCACAACCGATCATTGCTCCATCTTTTTTATCCATTACACGAAAGTGCAATATTTTTATAAAGCAGGCATACATTTTATCGTATGTAAACATGCCCTTTTAAATGGTTTGTACTCTATTATTTCAGACTGAACAAAAAATGAGGAGGTGGGGGGGAAAGGTCACAGAAATGCATTTCAGTCTAAGATCTGCGTCTCTTGTCTTCCACAATTTCTTGCATGATATTTTATAAAGCATTGTGGTAGGTCGCCCAGTTACATCTGTTACCGTATCTCGGTTTGTGATATTTAAAACTCGGCTCTGATCAATAGAAATGTCTCTGGTCTGCTGCTATTGTGTGCGCTCAAGGACATTTTCCTGTAAAGGGAATGCTAAGCAACTTGCATTGAGAGACTTTATTGTGGAACGGTACGGTTGTTACTGGCTCCTTTGTTTTCTACCAGCAACACGATCCGGCATGGAGTCGATGCGGTTTTAGGCTTTCAACGACTGTCTGAACTCTACATAGGAGTTGAGATTTGAATCACATGACTGTACTGTTACATTCAGAATGGTTTCCTCTTTAAAAATGTCAGGGTGAGATAAAGTCACCATCATGACAGTTTCTTCAGCCAGTGAAACTTTTATGTACCTATAAAAATGTCTTTGACAAGTCTACCGTATAGCAACACATGGATAACTGTTCGACTGAACGCTGTGAGCTTTGTCTGCTTGTGTAGTGTAGTGTAGTGGTTACAATGAGACAGACTTAATAGGAGATAGACCACACATAGACAAATTAATGGGTGATGTCATTACATCCAATACGGTGGCTGTGAAACAGGGCTGCAAATATGAACTCTATTCAGTGCCAAATCTCAGATTTGAGGTATCGACAATATTTTACATAGAGAATAAATAGTAAATTATCTGGATAACAACACACTCATCTGTCCGAAATATTACATTTCATCATTACTAAGCTACACTTGTGTATTTATAAAGTAGATTGTAAATATGAATAGTCTTACTATCTGCTTTTTTCTATTTTTCAGAAATGTTTTGGGCCTTATTAGGATTTGCCCTAATGCTTTTAATAAAACTCCGCTCAAAGGAAAAGGCAAAAAAATGGACGAGGTCTTCCTTGGAGAAGAGAAAGAGCCGCTGGAGTAGTGTTTCGTTATCAGAGATTGTAAACATTTGACTGAGCTGCACGCTAAACTATTTTCACTTTCGTCATAGTTCTACAGCTGGTCATAAGAATTCCGCTACACACATTCCTAGATATCCAACACTCAAATAACAGTTTCCATGACTTTAACTTCGGCTGTGAAAGCTGTTCTGTGTCATACACTGATATTATGTTTTATGCGCTACCTTTTACACTTCTATGAAACGTCCTTTGAACTCCTTCTTGCAAATGTCTCCTGGTCAATCTGCTTGTTTTATTATCCAACTCGGATCCGATATAAAAAAGCAAAACTAACGCTTCTGTTATTAGTGTTCATTAATTTAACCGGTCTGACGCCATTCGGTCCGTTGTCATTTCCCTCACCATAGTAGGAAAAGAAATGGTGATCTCTAACAAAGATTGATGTTTGCACATGCACTAATAGACCTCTGTTACACTTCGAACGATCCGCATGTGTTTAACTGATGAAGTGAAGTTGACGTCATTGTTACCGTTTATTGCTAAAAGCCAAAGTTTATGAATACACGTGAGAGGGATACCAACCAATCATGAAAGACCTGGTTAGCTTTTCCAATCAAAGCATTTCGGAAGGAGGGACTTTATATAGACCGGAAGAAGTCCAGTCATTTTGTTAGAAGTGGGACAGCCATGAACAAAAGACTTGAAATATATGAAATATAAAGCATTTTTTTGTTTATTAGAAACATGAACATCCATTGTTAAACACCCAAAAAACATAAACAAAGCCTCTAAAACAGCCAAAGACTGGGTCCTTTAAAAGAGTATTCTGTCTTTAGGAACTTAAGAAATGAGTGACGTGGTGAGCCAAAAATATTAAAAGAGGGACAAAACGGGGCTCATGGGAAGAGAAGCAGAGAAAATAACAGGAAAATTAATTTAGGTAAAAACATTTTCATTGTGTGTACCTTACTGAGAACCCTATATCCATTTGGAACTGTATTTTTGACAAAAAACAGTCTAGGATGATTTGACATCTAACTTCAGATTACTCCAGTGGGACTGTGTCTGTTTATGTTCTGCTTGTGTCGAATGGTTCAGATCCATATACTACTTGTGTCTGTTCAGCAATATAAACCAGTCTCTTTTGTGTCTTGCAGCTAGCTATGGAACTTACCCCATCTGTAAGGGCTGCTCTGTGTGTTCCAAGGATAACGGGTGTATGAACTGCCAGCCTAAGCTCTTCTTGTTCCTGAGGAGGGAGAGGATGCGGCAGTACGGCGAGTGTCTTCACTCCTGTCCGTCAGGCTTCTACGGCATGAGAGGGACAGAAATCAACATGTGCTCCAGTAAGTATCTACCAATCCCCACTTATGTATATATATGTATATATAGGGCATTGTGGAACAGGTGTGTGGATGCTGTAAGACTAAAACACAGCATTGCTTTAAGCATTTGGTTAACTCTTTGATGTACAGTACAAACAGCTGAAAAATATTGCGGCCTCTTAACGGAAGAGGCTCTTCTGTATACAACATTAAGAAACTAGGAAAACCGAATTCTAATGGCTATCTTCATCTTCCCTTCTTCCCCAGGATTTTATAATCTTATTTTAACATTTGCGCCAGGCCTGAGACATTTTGGACCTTTGAGGTTAAGAGAAAAGCCTGAGGTGTCGGCCAAATGCTTTTTATGAAAACAGAACTCTAACTCTTTGGATTGTTTGAGCCAAACTTCTGACAGACAGGCTAGAAACCTCTGAGCAACGCGTCAAGACCTACATTGCTAATAACCCAGACAAAGTACAGACGCCCTTACAAAAATCCTCTTCGTTCTCACTCAACAACCTCGAGACCGCTTTGTCTGCCAAATTTATTCAGAAATTTCAAAACAACATTGCTTAAAACGCCTCATTTACCATAAACTGGATATATTAATCGCGTCTGCTTACCGTTATAGAACTTCCCCTTTCACAAACAGCCATCAAAGTGCACGGAAAGTGCCTCAAGTCATTACAACCTAGCTTAATGTACGTCACCAGTTTCAGAGCAGGGAGAAGGATCGTGTTTTGTGATGCTGTGCTCTCCAACCGTTCCCTGTGCTGGCTCAAATTTGATTTTAAGTGATACTGATATGTGGCCTGTTAATCTGGATTTCTTTCTGAGACCGTCTCCCAGAACAAAACTTCATATTGTCACGTACCATAAAATCTCAGCGCAAAGCCTGCTTTGATGCGATCACAGTCTCAGTCATGACTTTGTAATCCAGCTTCGCATTTGACCCCCCTCCTTAAGTTACTCTTTTTCTGTCATCTTCGCTAAGTCGTCCGTGTCATAATGGGATGTTCTATCAGGGATAGTGTGAGAAGAAATTGTGGGGTCACTGGAAACGTTTTGGAGAATGACACACAGCAGCTATTCAAAGATGCTAGGCTCTCTTTTCTCGGGCTCTCAGGCTCATCCAAGAGCCCAGAATGCTGGATTATGTGGAGTTGATAGTGTACGTAAAAACAGGCTCTGAAATCACTTAAGCACCAGCTGCTTATCATTATACCCCGAGAGCGTGTGTGTGTGAGAGAGAGATCCTATCTTGTTGCACAAATGCTTTGCAGATATGTCGGGTCTGAGGAGAAACACGGCAAAGAGGAAGACAGGTTTGCACTCCATCAGTGACTCTTTCGATGGAGCCGTAGGGGTGAAGCGTTTAGGAGATTTTGCGAGTCTCCCTTCACCAGATTGAATGCTTTGAACTACCACTGGCAATCATGACCCGTAGTAAAGATAAATTACAAATGATATCTCTTAAATATCTCAGTTGTTTCGCACAGACATTAGATGGAAAGCAAATGGTGACTTAAGTATCTGAGACCAAAGTATCTGAGGTCCACATTAATGTGAAGCTCTGTGCTTTTACTCTGTCACCAAAAGTCCATTGGTGTTTCTGCTCTTTTCTTTTAGGAGAAATTTTACCGGAAGCATCGAAGACAAAGTTGGTACCTAAATGAAACGTGACTAAGAACTCGAGAATGTGTCCAGAGATATGAAAGAGCGCTAATCTAAGAAAATGGGCGAGTTTCTCCCAAAAGAAAAATGGATTGCTCGAGGTTGCCGTTTCATGGTCCAAGAGGTTGTTCCTGTGATTTTTCTCTTAGCAGAGGTAGATACAACGTAGACCATTGTTCAAGTAAATATAAAGTTCATGTAGATTGTATAGCTTGATTAATCTGGTTTGGATACGTTTGATAAAAATGTTTTGCCGTTGATGCGACTGAATTGCAGATTAAGCTCACTTGCATTGAGAAGTGTTCATGGCATTTATCTCAGAAGAAACATCTTGAAAACAACAGTTTTTTTTGTTTCCATTGCTGTCTATGTGAAACTTTTCTTTTTTACCGAACGAGCCGTAGAGCAAGAAAAGATATTCATTCAGCCATAACTTTTACAGTAGTCGTCAAATTACTTGACCAGCTGACCATCACAGGGGAGGTCATTGGCTTTTATGGATGTGAAGCTGGACTGTGAGTCTTAATGCTCATAGTTAAGTGACTTAATGAAATATTCTTTGGATGATTGACAGTCCATGGTGCTAAGAGGTCCTCATCTGACGGGCTCTCTGAGAAATATTGGCCCCGGATGACCAACTGCAATTCACAGAGATGTGCGTGTATGTGTTTTTCATTGTGTTAAGTATCCCCTCCTCTTTTTACTTGCATGGAAACTCTTTTTAAGAGGCTTTTGATTGCCAATATCCTGGAAGTGTAGTTCAAATATCACAGCTCATCCAGGACTAGTATATGTGCCACACGAGAGCCCCCATGTCGGGGATAATTTTCTCATCCCATTTAATACCATGTTTTATCATCCCTGGTGTTGTAAAATATGTTACTGCTGGACTGTTGTTGTAGTTATTCCCACTCTGTCACCGTTTTAAAATAGGAAAGCAGGCGTTGGTGTAACTCTGTTCTATACCTTCTTAAGCCTTTGTGTTTTACGGGAAGCTTTGATATTCCAGCGGGACTGAGATGGACCGCAGCCACACGAAAGGACCATTGCCCAAAGTGGTACCCAAATGCTGTTAAAGAATCAACACAATTCCGTAATATGCCTTGCCGGTGCTGCCAGAGTCTTGTGCCCTCTGGAAACAGAATGGGTTGTTCCAGTCATGGTGATCTCATTCGGGACCTGCAAAAGAAGCTGTTGCCCTTGGCCCCCTTGTTTTAGTTCCTAGACCAAAGGACGTGATTTGCCAGACAGTATAAGCGACACCTATCCAAATCTATCAGCATTTCTGTTAGGAAATGGTTCTAAGTGGTGTCTACTGAATTCTGTATGGTCATTGAAAATGAAGACAGCTGTCTCCTGCTATTTGCTGCAGTTAAAGCAACATTTTATTCGTATCACCTTAAAGGCCGCTGTAAAGTTATTTGAAACATTTGCGGTAGCACTGACACTGCTTAGTTTAAACCAGGACTATGCGTTAGTTGAATTGAGATATTTCTGTTGCTTTTATAAAAATGCCTAAGAAGAATACATTACTGGTGTGCATCTTGGGACAAAACAATGGCACGGATACATTTTAAGATATTTGAGGGCCAGTTATATTCGGTTTAAGACCGGTCAAGCTGTCATTTTAGTCTGGGAGTATCCTTAGACCTTGTCTGTGAAACCAGGCCTTGGACATTTAAGCTCCACTTTAAATTTCTGAAGCATCAGCATACAATTTTGCACAAAACTTTACATGTCTTAGACATTTTCCGGTTGACGTTTAGCCAGAGGCTGCACCGGTCCGTCGTGGTGAAGAAGGAGCTGAGCCGCAAGGCGACCGTTAGTTGAATTGAGATATTTCTGTTGCTTTTATAAAAATGCCTAAGAAGAATACATTACTGGTGTGCATCTTGGGACAAAACAATGGCACGGATACATTTTAAGATATTTGAGGGCCAGTTATATTCGGTTTAAGACCGGTCAAGCTGTCATTTTAGTCTGGGAGTATCCTTAGACCTTGTCTGTGAAACCAGGCCTTGGACATTTAAGCTCCACTTTAAATTTCTGAAGCATCAGCAAACAATTTTGCACAAAACTTTACATGTCTTAGACATTTTCCGGTTGACGTTTAGCCAGAGGCTGCACCGGTCCGTCGTGGTGAAGAAGGAGCTGAGCCGCAAGGCGAGGCTCTCGATTTACCGGTCAATCTACATTCCTACTCTCACCTATGGTCATGAGCTGTGGGTCATGATCGAAAGGACATGATCCCAGATACAGGCGGCCGAAATGAGCTTTCTCCGCAGGGTGGCTGGGTGATCCCTTAGAAATAGGGTGAGAAGCTCGGTCACTCGGGAGGAGCTCAGAGTAGATCCGCTGCTCCTCGACATCGAGAGGGGTCAGCTGAGGTGGCTCGGGCATCTTTTCTGGATGCCCCCTGGACGCCTTCCCGGGAAGGTGTTCCGGGCATGTCCCACCGGCAGGAGACCCCGGGGAAGACCTAGGACACGCTGGAGGGACTATGTCTCCCGGCTGGCCTGGGAACGCCTCGGTGTCCCCCCGGAAGAGCTGGAGGAAGTGTCTAGGGAGAGGGAAATCTGGCCATCCCTGCTTAGACTGCTGCCTGCGCGACCCGGCCCCGGATGAAGCGGAAGAAGAAAAAATGGATGGATGGACGTTTAGCCAATGTAATTTTTTGTCGAAATCTTTTTTGTTGAGAATTTTTTATGGACCAACAATGAATCTTTTTTATGTTAATTTGGCCATTACATTTACATTTAGGTATTTAGCAGACGCTTTTACAAAAAGAAATGAGGAAAACAAAGCAATTGCCGATAGAATTGTTCATGTTAATTTGAATTGTACAATCTATTCCTAAATGCTGAAATGAACATTACCTAATATTTATGAATGCTTAAGAGATGCCGTATTGTTCATTGTTATATCATGTAAGATAATGCATTAACTTTTAATCAACCCTACTGTATTGTAGATTAATTATGAGCGTATATAGGGTTTTGAGCGTCCAAATATTTTTGGAGATGCTGAATGTAGTAAAAAGACATATCAACAGTCAGTCGTATAGAACGCTACGCATGTGAATGATACAAATATATTCCCCAAATATCCTCAGGAAAACCCAGAAGGTTTGGTGCACCCACTGGTGCAGTAAGATGACATTTCTGGGTGTGAGAAAGTCAGCCGCACGATGTGCTCACCAGAATAAAGCTGGTCAGATGCTCCAGGCTCTTTCCACAAAGCCTGGGAGGAAAAATGGAAAAATGTGGCGTACGCCACCCCCGAACCATGGGCATCCCTTCCACACCACAGGATGTCTGTTGAGTACTGCACGTTGGTTACAGTGACCTCAGGACTGGATACTTCATTAAGAAGACGCTGGCACATATGATACAAAGGCCATTTGTCACATAAAAACAAAGTTAAACATTTATTTGCATAAACAGTGAAGAAAACTTTCAACAGCCTTGGCTAACCGGGTTGCAGTTGCTCGAGTGTGACACTGGCTAGCATGTTCACGGTATTATCTGCCTTATTGTTTTTTTGTGTTCCGTCCAGACCACAGCAGCGAGGCACTCCTGCCACAAGTCTTTCAGGATTAGATCACCCCCAAAGCTTGACGATTCAACTCAACATGCACTTGACTTAAAACCACATTGAAAGCCAAGTGGAAAGAAAGGGCAGGCATAAATCTCAAGCAACGGTTCGCAGTGAAGCTGGCATTTTAGACTTCTTTTAACATAGAATCTTGAAAGATCTGTTTGTGCGTTTGTCCCTTTTATGAATCCCACCGAGGACCAAAGTGTCTGCATCAGGATTAGATTCCCACGTCTGCGCGAAGCCCAATTAGTCCTTTTTTCATCTGAATCTTCAAAAGTGTCACTGAGTTTCATTCTTGTGGAGCAGAAAAGCTTTTCAGAAGTGTTTTTAGTCTACAAGTCGCTTCACACTTGGGGTTGTTGCCCCACATGAGGTTACCAGTTGCACTGATGGGTTTAAAAGATTTACATTTATGCATTTGGCAGACGCTTTAAAGGACTTGCATTGCATTATACTATACATGTGTTTCTGTGTATGTGCAATCCCCTGAGATCGAACCCATGATCTCGGCATTGCTAGCACCATGCAATAACCACTGAGTCACAGGAAGGACATCTTTAAAGGATTTCTTTAATCTTCTAACCTTTTTATGAAATATGTGAAGTTTAGACTAAATTCGAAAGTGTAATGCTGCGCAAAGTCCATTTCATCCATCTGGAGGGTTTTTAAATAGAGCCCACTATGACACATCTATAGTATGAAATAAGATAAATCGGAAACCAAAAATGGATATCAAGCATACAGGTCACATTGATACCAACAGATCTATGATAGATATATAGATAGTATTTTCTGGTGTGTGATGACAAGCATCTTTTGTGGAATTTAATGTATTCTGTAATTGTGTGATATAGTATTGTTTGGATATGAATATTCCATCATAATAATATTCCAAAGTAAATTTTTATTATTGATATTCATTTTTGATGGAATAATGGTTTTAATAATCCAGCACCTGCACGCACCATTGTGGTCTCACGTCAAGTCGATTTCATTTCCTTTTTACTCTCATCTTTTCCTCTCGGACCATGCAACCCAGGAGGTGATGACAGCCGTGCTGTACCTGCCATTTATCAGGCACTGGAGAAAAGCTGCTTTTAGGCTACAAAGCTGATTTATTAGCTGTTGTTGCCAATCATAGATTGTACGTGTAGGGACAGAGAAACTCTCAGAGCTCTAGTTACTCCGAGAACAAAAGCGATTGGAACCCTCTGTGTGGCCGCCGCCTTCCTCTCGGACCCCGAGCCAAAATCTCTACAGCACAGCGTAACTCGACCGGCTCGAGCACGTGTTTACCAAACAAAAGATGCACTGCTGCCTTGTTGTCTTAAAGACAAGGGTGTTAAAACATGTACTTATTGTGTTTTTTTTTTGAATGGCGTGTTTTGAATTCTTATCCTGCTGCACAACTGCCAGACAACGCGGCTCATCTCTTTAATCTTTGTCTGTGTGTTAATCTATTTCAAAGGTTTTGCTGCACATTACGTTTGGTTATGTGTGGTATGCCCCAACTTAATTATCTACTAGCAATTTCTGTGAATAATAGTAATGTTGTAAATTACCAGTAGTGCAAGAACTACTGAGCATAGCGCTTTTTATTACAATCAAAGTGAAAACATAAATATACTTTAAAGTATTAAATATTATGTACTGTATGTAATGTACATTTTGGTCAAAATTATTGATGTTTAAGTGAATATGAGGGTGATCATTTTTGCTGGATACTGTTATCTTTTATTTATTTATTTATCTATTTATTTTTATTTAATTTGTGGGAGGGATCAGATGAAGGGGGCGGAGTCTACAGGTGAGAAGGGGAGGGACTCTCTGGCTGGTAAGGAATGTTGAAGATGGTTTAATCTTAAATCTTATTTTATATTTTTCTTTGGAAGATTCACTATCACTTTTGAATTGATAGTTCATCAAAATATATCTATTTTCATATCATTTCAAACCTTTTCTTCCGCACAACACTGAGTAAAGTAAACAAGAGTAAACAATACTCTTGTCAAGAGTAAACAATGACAATTTCAATCACATGCTCATCTACTAAAATGTACAATACTCCTTCTAAAGAGTCGCAAACAGGTGCCTGACGTACCTGAGCGGACCCAATGCTTCACATGCTTGGGAAAAGCTGTAATTTGAGCTCCAAAGCCAACCAGCCATCAGGCAACCAGGCATCTGAAAAGGCTTTTAAGAAGTGCCATAAATTAGACGGCTCACAGTGGCTCCTTTTAATTACGTTGGCCTGCGCATCGCCCTGTTGGTGCAGGTCATGTAATTTTGCTCTGTTTGACGTCCTATTTGAGTCACCGCTTGATGACTTGCTGGCACGCTGCGCCTTTGATACGCTGTGGCAAGGCGGGGCGTGGGAGGATCGGAGCGTGTTGACCCCTCATGAAAACTCCACCCAACTGTGATGTGAACGCAGACGTTCCGACCTCTTGATGAGACTAGGTCATTCCTTAAGGGCAATAGTGCTGACAACACCATGACAATTTGGGTCAAAGCTGGTTAGTGACGGTTTGATGTTTGTCTAGGTGGTGGACACACATTGCCATGCTGCTCACCAAGAAAACTTTGCTTGCAAAACTGGTCGACCAGTTTGGTTTTTCTGGTGATGCTGGTTGACCAAAAAAGCCTCCATCTCAATCTGAGGTCCATCAACCAAAACACATATGGTGACCAGCTTTGTTTCAGCAGAGCAAACTAAATCTACTTTTTCATTTTAACCGAAGAATGGTGTGATTTCACTCGGCTTTGGTGCATTTGGTCTTCCAGATCAGACGAAAGTAGAACTTTTGCTCTGGCTGTTGACTCCTGGATGCTGAGGTGATCTGTTTTCCGTCCTTAGGTGAAAGGGGTCTCTGTGAGGTAATGCCTATAGATGTCACATCCTGCACTCCCTGGCTCGAAATCTATGTCAAAGAATGCTGTGCTGTGATATATCAGTCCCCTTAAGAGAAGAACCTTGCAATGCATCATAACCCCTTTGTTCCTAATCCATAATCGCTTACAAAGATCCCCTCAGACCTTTCCATCTGTCTTGACTGCTGTCCTGAGTAGCATTCTGTCTTGTTTCTTCACAGGGTGTAGGATAGATAACTGTGAGGCCTGTTTCAGCAAAGACTTCTGCACGAAGTGCAAGCCTGAATTTTACTTGCACAAGGGCCATTGCTTCGACAAGTGTCCAGAGGGCTTTGCTCCCTTGGAGGACAGCATGGAATGTGGAGGTATGTGAGGTTTAGTAAATAATACTGTTTTTATAGCGCTGTGAAATGTGTGAATGTAAACGATTACAAGACAGATATTGTTTTTGATATTCACTAATAATTCCATATAATGTTTTTTTAATATTGAAGAATCTGCATTACTAGAATAAAAGTGTTCCATTCAAACAAATTTGCTAAAAATCTATGAACACTTTTATTTGCAAAAAAGATTAAAAGTCAGCCCTTTTTATAAGCGGTAAGATCTGTGTCGTCATTTCTACTGTAAAATGTCATCAGTTTCATTCTCTGCCCTTTCTAACAGAGGGTTGTGAGGTGGGCCAGTGGACCGAGTGGGGGTCCTGCAACAGACGAAACAAAACCTGTGGCTACAAATGGGGGCTGGAAACCCGTACACGGCACATTGTGAAGAAGCCACCAAAGGACACAATACCGTGTCCAACCATCGCCGAATCCAGAAGATGCAAAATGGCTATGCGACATTGCAGGAGAGGTGAGGCACTCACTACGTGTGTGTGTGTGTGTCTTTTTGATTGGTTAAGCATATGTGGATCTCCTCATGGCTTCAATGTGAGTTCGTATTTAAGATACAAATCCTCTATTCCATCTGCAAATCATCAATATAATTAGATTTCCAACGTTTCTCCACCTAGAAGAAGAAATGCATCTCAACTGATTATTGCTACTTTGCTTTTTATTTGAATGACAAGTCACCGCACTCCTGCAATTTGGGCTTTCGGTGTTGACTGGCATTTTCGTTCTTGATTTATAAGTATTTTTCCACGCTCACTTTAGCCGCCTCGCCGTGCGTTTTTTCATGAGAGCGCATGTGTTCTCTCACATATTCACCTCTCTTCCCAGCGGAATATCTCAAAGTATAAAGTGCAGGTTTTCTCAATGGTGCTCTGTTTCCTTTCTCTATAAGAGAGTTATTTGCGGTGGGTGCTGCATGTGTTTAACCACTAAAACGAGAAGTCAAATCGGGGGAAAATATTTTTTAAGAAAATAGAGCCAAGGAAACATATTTTATAACGTGTTTAGCTTTCTAAAGAGGGGCCAAGTTTACTTATGGAAATAATTGCCTTATTCAGGAGGTCTTATCGGGGAGAACATGCGATAATAATGAATTGAGACGTTTCCTTTTAGCGTTTATTTCTCTGCGCACCTGAATGAACTTAAATCTTTTGCGATCATTGACTTATGATACTGTCACACCAAGGGCGCATGTAATTTCAATTTCAAAGGTCAGCAAAGGACAGCACGTTCAGTAACTCGGTTCACTCTAATTTTCCTTGCAGAATGTTTTTGACCGATTGTGGAAAGGTTAATTTTCAGCAGTTCAGAAACCCAGAAGCCCGAGGCTAAAAGAGATTGAACTTTCTCGAAATCCACTATTTATTTAAGGTTCCTCCGTCTCGCATAATATCACAATTTCCATAATGTCCACTTTTTTGTTTAAAAAAAGTCACGGGATCGGATCTCAACCGCTGAATGTGGCCCTAAAACAGAACATCATAAGACTAAATTCGTTCATCTTCAAGTCAAAACAAAACGCCGGATTTTTTTGGTTTACTCAGTAAATGAAAGAAAATAGAAAATGGTAAGCTTCGGTCTATATGGTCGTATTTTAAAGAGGTGCTGCTGGTTGAGTAGATATATTTTAGACACATCAGTTTGCTCTTTTCTTTGTTCAATGGCTTTAAGGTCGGGAGGGATTTTTCTGGCACTTCTTCCTCCGGCACCTTTCGTTGGCACTTTCAACAGGATTTTTCCCTCCGTAGTTTAGCTCCTGTTGACCTTTTCCAAAAGTATTTTATAGCTTTCTTTAATTAAAAACTGGCATTACTGGTCTCAATTATCTCATCTGAGGTCAGTGATTAAGAGTCATTGTTAAAAGTCTTAATTGAATCGCAGAGTCAGTCCTTTAAACCTTTTGTAAGCCTTTAGAAACCACTAAAAGCTCCTATACGGTAATATGGTCTGTATGAGTCAACAACTAAGTGTAAATTGTTGTACCAGTTTAACCCTTGCATGGTGTTGTAAGGATACATAGAATTATTGGTTCAAATTTAGAATTTCTTTGAATAACATATGAACAGTTTGGTTCCAAATGTTTAATTATTTTTGACAAATCATGTTTTTTATTTGTGCATTCCAATTCATATCAATCAAACTGGAGTTGGTTTGTTTTGATTTAAGCCATAAAAACTAAAAAAATACAGCTAACTTACACATAAAAACACAATAAAACCATAGTAACATAATACATTTTATGATTTATCTCATTTTGGAACCAAACTATCAGGACAAACTTTCAATGAACACACACTGTACACCCCCCTACACATTTATATTATATACAGGATATTCGGGTCTTATAAAAAAGAATGTTTGTACCTTTTTATGTCCTCTATATGTCTGGGCCTCCTTTTAGTGTTTGACCTTGTTTTTATATCCCAGTGGGGACCTAAACCTGAATACACACCAAGTCAGGTGGACTCCATGGAGATCAAAATTGAGTTCCCCATGGGCAAAAAAGCCTTTAAATCATACAGAACAATATTTTTTTAAATCTAACATTTTCTATGATCTTTAGATTTAGGGAATGGGTTAGGGGATGAAATATGCTGTTTGTACAGTTTAAAAATCATTACGGCTATTGACTGTCCCCGAGGAGATAATAAACCAAACCTGTGTGTGTCTGTGAGAGTGTGTGTGTCAGTGTGTGTGTGTGTTTGTGAGAGAGTGTGAGTTTTCTGTTTCTGACGTTCCCGCAACAAACGTGTAGAACTTCAATTCATAAATGTGATCTAACAAAGGTACAGGGTAAATATTAACAATATATGCTGTCTATATTGCTGGTAGTTGAAGTAAACATTTGTGAAGTATTTTAACATAAAGAGTTCGATTGTGTTGAAATAAAAACCCAAAACTGCTGCGGGTCCAACGAACACCAGCTGACAAACTATGAACACCACACAAGGGTTAAGGTAATACTCAGCTAGAAAGAATCTGAAACATTTATTTTATTGTTGCTATAGCTTTATTATATCCCTGTGTTCCCCAAACTAGGAATCCAATGCACCAGATTTCTTGTTCTTCAGATGTCGTCTTAGCTACTTAAGCACAGTATTCAGCACTACAATCAGTCATCGTGTTTACATGCACTTATGGATATCGTGGAGATACTGATATTAACCACAATCGTGTTTTAATCATGTTGGCATGTATTGTGTCAAGGGATAGTTATATGTCTCCGTTTGTTCAGATTATGCTGATTACAAGTGTATAGGAAACATGTAAACTTCTTAACTTAATAATGGAAGAAATGACGTACATGTAAACATCGTCATTGTTTTACCGGCACATATACGTCAAGAGAAAATAAAGTGCACGAGTGACCAGGAAGTAGCCAAAGCCCTTGGATGAAGATAAGGAAGCTTGGTCTAGAGACTTCATTTCATGTGAGGCCAGGATAACATAACCCCCGATTGACCTCTTACATTACGCTGGATTCTGAGGATTTTGCACGTAAATCCCTGAATGGTACCTAATACGACAGCTTTGCTCTGCAATTTAACAAATTACTCCGTGAGACATAAATAGGATTATATAGAAGGACTAGGCATGTATGCCTGTGTAAGTTTATGCATGGCGTTTCAAAGGCAAATTGCTCCATGTAAGAAGAGAAATAAGGTAAAAGAAGGTGGGGAGGGGGTTTGCTAGAATAAACCCTCATTATTGTAGCGTACGTAAAGAAGCATGAGATACTATAGGAATACAGTAGGTATAGATTACAGAACACCAGACCTTGCAGATTGCTATGGATTACATAGAGACAGGAAATACAAGAAAGTAAATAATGTCGGAAAGGAAAAATGAGCTGTACTTAAGAATGTATTTCTGGCATTGTCTATCTGATCTTTCAGCTTTCATGTCTGTAAGCTTACATGTCGCCAGTCTGAACCTAATGCACATGTGACTGAAGAACAGATGAACGTATAGGCGCCATTGGTCTAAATCGCTCACATTCACCAGCCCTGTTTTTTTTTTTTAAAGCATGTGGTAACTTTATAGATGTCCACAATGACTTTTGATCAGGGTTCTTTGATTCTTTTGTTCTCCGTATACATCGTGGTTGCTGGTCACCAGAATGTGATGCTAGCAGTACTGTAACTAGGTTAACCAGCAAGCCTCCATTGGTCAAGGATAAAGCTCGCCGACCACCATTTGTTTAGCATGGAAATTCATGCTGGTCTTTTCAACAGGGTATTAGCTTCTGTTATCATTGTAAATAAGGAAAGCGAATCAGACTCGCTTGGCTTCTCTATTTTTGAGCTGGGAGCCTGTTGCTGGGCCGACGCTTTCCCAGCAGGCTAGTCAGTCTCTTTCTGGCAGCGTGACGGGGCTCCTCAGGGTGGCGTATTGAGTGGGCTGTAAACACAATTTATTAATAGTCACCCGGCTGCTTGCAAAAATGAAGTGCCCGCTGAGCTCCAGCTTGCACCTAACATGGCCCCTGTCATCAAATCAACTGACCAACCGGCAGCACTAGAGCAGGCAGAACAATAATTCAATGCTAAAGCGCTTTAGATTGATATTCCAGCAGGGATTTCCTTTTCTGGATTTTCTGTCAGTCGCACCACTTCTCTGCGGATAGATTTTCCTTACTTGCACAATTCTGCCCGGCGTTCTTCTGAAAGAGGTTTTCCTCAAAGGTTCTCAGCCCTTTGCCTTTCTCGACCAAAAAGCAGCATGTTGCTTTACATCAGCGATATTAAATGTTAACAGTGTAAACAACTTTGAGTGTTATTGCCTCAAATCATCACTCTAATCCTGTAGTAATTCGCTAATGTTGGATTTGGTGTGACAGAGGGTTAGACACAAACATGGCATTGAGACTTATTGAATAATTTGGTTGTTTGTAAGCAAAGCGGCTTTCAGATTCTCAGTCAGCTGTTAACAATGTCTTTGAAAATGTGTAAGTGGGTACCAATTAGGTTCTTTAAAAACATAAGGAACAAATAAAACCCCATAGCACCATATCTGGGTTCTAATCTGTGAGTTGAGCCCAATCCCATTTTTACCCCTTACCCCTGTCTAGATTCTCTTTGGGATGGAGGGGTATAGCCCTCTTTTTTAGCCCATTTTTTTGGGACCACACTTCAAACAAAGGGGTATGAAATTTTCCAACGTGGCTACTCATGCGAATATAATGTAAGCCTTTATTTTGGCTTTATAAGGATTTAAACAACAAATAATCATCTTGTTTATGTTCAATATAATGTTGTGTTCAGTTTCTTGTCTTGAATACTTGAACGTTTGTAAAAAGTCGCTAAATCTTGCTAACGTAATGCATTACTGGTTGCACGATAGAACCGCAACATATACAACTGCAAACATGTAATTGTAACCAGGGCCGTCTCCGGAATGCAATCACAAGAGCCTCCAACCGATGTGGCGAACAGACCTGGTTGTCTGTTCGCGATCGCCCTCTGGTTCCCTGACCGGACAGAAGGGAGGGATCCACGAAATCCGATCAGAAACACTGTTTTAATCAAAACGTGCTTTGGCTTCCCCTGCCAGCTTGCGACTACACTATGGAGACGGCGAACAGAGGGGTGTGTGGTGAGCTGCTTTTGACGAAAAATTTTAGGCTGTAAATTTTCTTTATTGGGAAAAGATAATTCCATTCTTGACATGAGCACTTCAGCACTGTGCAACACGGTAAAATACAACCAAACCCAATAAGCAGTTATGCATTTACTCATTCAGCAGACGCTTTCACCCTAAGCGACCTACAAGTAAGAGAGAGTATACACTGAATCCAGGGCGATGTGATGCGTCACATGGCTCATTCTTAACGGATTCTTTGCATGATTGCATCGCTCGCATCGGCTGTAGATGCGTTCGTTAGAAGTTATGGTCAAACGATAACGTGAACTGAATGAAAGAAATTAAAAGAACAACTGTAAATTGGAAGCTCTTGGCAGTCGCGCCCAAGAGATGATTCGGCTTGTGATTGGCTGAATCACGGCTGCTACGCCCCTGGCTATAGGCTTCCTTTTTATGGATGAGCCAATTGTAAGCCATCAGGCTTTGGTATGAAAGAGCTCCAGCCCCACCTTCCCCAAATCTTATGCCTGTCAGTCCAAGCCAGTCTGCCGTTCTCAATCTTAGAAAGTCATGTGCAGATGAAGACCCCTGATGATATCCCGACCTGGTGATGAAATTCAGGAATAATAGATGATAAATGTCTGACTAATATCGTAGGCCATCAATGGCTAGAAAAGCCTGTCCAGCAGGAGCACAATGTTCGCTGCTTTCCCAGGGCAAGTAGAGCTCACTAATAACTATTTCGGGTGTTTATCCGTGCCTTGCGCCTAGGTCTGTTGTGACTGGTTGCCAATGGACTAATCTCAATTTAATTAGTTGACTCTGCAGGTCTGGAAAGGGAGGCCGGGGTTTCAAAGCTAACCCGCCTTCATGCAGTCACACACTTGCACATTCACATATAATCTCCACTGTATTTCTTGGTGCACTTTTGGTAAGCTTTGTTTTGTAGCGCTGATAATGTTATTGGCTGTTCCTCCCTCGTTGGTTGTTTGAATAAAAGCATTTGCCAAATGTAAATGTTCACTTAAAAACCTAGCTGGAGAGCGTACAGCAGCATTTAAGAAAGGACATTTGGCCTGAGGTCAACAGGAGATGGTGTTTGTCAATAGTTATTGATCCTTAATGATTCTAAATAAATTATTTACAAGAACGTATTGTGATCATTTCAGGAGTTTAAGAACATTCTTATAAATGATTAAGGATTGGCATATTTTTTTTATTGGCATAACTGAGTTGTATTTTACGGTACATTAAACAAAGTTATTTTTTGTCAATCGTTTAACTAACCCTTTTATCCAAATTGGCAATATCTGTCACGCTATTAAAGTCTCTAATGGGTTCTGCCCGTTGTAATTCTTCCACAGGGCGTGAAAGTCATTACTAGTAGTTTCTGGCCACTTTTTTAACCTTTTAATTTCCTCCGCAGTTACATTCTTTGTATGGGAAAAGGGGAGTTTCTGAATTACTCCCCACAAAGTGCCCTACTCCCTGACCAAAATAAATATGGCTCCTGTCATTCTGTCAGCAGCTGTCTTCAGAGAGCAATATTTGAAACCCCATGATCCCGGTGCCTTTTATATGGAGAATCCGTCGTCATACCACAGGCATGAACCATAAACGTGGAGTCCTGTGAAGAGTTAGGGTGAGAGAGAGCTCCCTCCTTTATATCTGCTTCATCTCACCCCCTTTATTAGGAGACGCAATATCCTTTTGGGGAGATTGTTTTACATTCATACTCCTATACAACGTATATATGATGTTAAGACTCTTTTGTTATATACAGCTTTAATAATTGACTGTGTCAAATTAATGGGTTTACACAGCATTGGGCAAAAAGTGATATGCGTTCTGCAGACTGGTTGTAAGCTGTAATTTACTGCATTGTCTTAAATGAATGTGTGGGCACTTGTCGAGCGTCGGACCTACGCTGTATCCTACGCAGAGCCGCGTACCCTATGCCGTAGCCTGACGCGCACCTCTCCAAAAATGTAACAACACGTAAACTCATTGCGGACCTTACTCAACGTAGACTCTTTTATCCAAAGCCACTCACGTTGCATTATACTGTACATTTGTTTTTGAGTATATGCAAGCGCTTGGATTGGTCTGTTTGAACCCCTCCCTCAGGTCAAAAAACACTGTGCTAGTCATATTTACTCAAACGCATTTTCGAATGAATAATGTATGTAAAATATGTGTGCTTCTGTATCAAACATCTCAAATCTGCAACAAAAGTGACTGTTTACTTGCCGCTATCACTGCTAGTGCTTCTCAAACTAGCTGCTTCTTCTTCGGCCCTTGTCTTGGTTACACAAGCAAAACGGGTTTTTACACAATGACGCCTAGTGGTCATTGCCTGTCGACGCGGACAACCACATAGAAGTATAAATGAAAACCAACATGTAGGCTTCAGCATAGGTCTGATGCTCGAGTATAAACTTTGCTTCAGTGAGTTGGAAAGTGTGCCTGAAACTTGCCTGAGAAATGTCATATTTACAGTTTTCCCAATCATGTATTTTGTTGAAGTATGCAGTGGCGAGTAGCTTAGTCTATACATATTTTTTTGCCAAAAATCATTATTATCAGTCACCCTTTATGTTTGTCACTGGATTTTACAGATATCTATCCAATAAAAAGTGTTAAAAAGTGCTTGTCAGCTTTGACCCCTCAGGTACAGTGTTTCTCCCTGAAAAACAGCAAATTTGGACAAGACAAGGTTTCAGAAGGACAGCGAAGATAAGAAACTTTGAATGCTGCCCTTCTGTCCTCCAGACCTCCATATAGTTCCACAAGGGCCCCACACACGCTTTCATCTCTGCAGACACATGAAACGGTCGTACACACATCACACATGATAGGGCACTTCCTCCTCACAACCTTCAATAAACATGCATTCATATACATACCCACACATGAGCACTAACGCAGGCTCTACTTCTGATAGTGTGTATGCAGCGCTTCCGTTTCATGTGCCCATAATATCACTGGGACACTGGCACAGCCCAAAGCACCCCCTCTTCTGGGCGAGCTGGGAGCAGGGGTATGACTTTCAACATCTGGTGCACAGTTGCATTAGCCTAACCACTGATTTTTCCGTCCCCTCTCTCTCTGCTCTCTCGCTCGTGGGCATTTTTATTGAGACATCACAGCTTGTAATCAGAGCTTGGTGATACTGATGGAAGTTGTGGCTTCTGACCCACTCACATCCAGAGGCCTGGGCCGCTGAAACGGACTCCCAGACAAAACAATGTGTTGTCTCCTACTGGATGCATTTTTAAGGCGTGTGTGAGTCCAGGCTCGCATATATAAAGTGAATAGCAAGTAATACTGTGTCAATTTACAATTGCGTAAATGCACCAAGATAAACAGATGGGTTTTGGGTTCAAACGTATCCCGAGGGATCAAATCCCAATTGCTGTTGCATTCCTTATGCAAATTGTATTCAGTGCTGTAATTTTTAGCATAGCAGTGAAAGAAATCCTTTGGTTTGGTCATTCGGACATGTGTGTTTTTATTTTTTTTGCTGCACCTTTGCTTCCCACCATCTCTCCACGTCCCAAGATTCCATCCCACAGTGTTTATACTGAATAATACCTGGATGCAGTACAAATCTCCACTACCCTCTAGTTACTCTTGGATGGTTTCCCTAACATGCTCCTATTTTTCTTCCCACCGGTCTTGAAGGAGCTTGGCAGCAGTATGGGGACCAGTGGGATTACCAGCTCCGGGGAATAAGGGGGTGGTTAAAAATCTAAGCAAGTTTGTGTGTGTCTTTGAGATGAACCTTTGCACCAGGTTGCACTGAACTAGAGAACTACTGAACTGAGAACAATAAACACCGGCCCACAGATGTCAGTGCTAGACCCCATTCTGATCTTCTTTTTTAGGTAGTCAAGCACACCTTTTCAGACAGATGAAAGAACATAACCTTTTTTCTTTATAAATAATTCAGTCGAAATCAAGAAAGAAGAGCATCCATGACTCCCTCAAAGCCTTTCCCAGAGGGTCCCGCGACTCCAAAACTTAAACGCACCACACTTTAAGGCCGGTCTGATTAGGCACGGCCCCTGTGCCTCATGGGCACTTCCTCTTTATGTATAAACCCACTCAGTTCCCTGTGACATGAGGCAGATTTCCTCTCCATTTCCCATTGGAGATGGATATTGAGGGCCTTGTTCTGAAACGAGATATAAAGAACACATCAAGCTGCACAATTTCCTCTTACATCCTCCAGAAGTGCCCTGGGGGAGCCGCGAAGGGGCCGGACGAATGGCTCTGAAACACATATGGCCCAAACAGGCTTAGGTACAGGTATGGATCAAGCCATAGCCAACAATGTTGTAGCGTGTTTCAGTTTGTGATTATATGAGGAACAGGTCAGATTATGACCTCTTTTTGAGTCCCAGAGGTGGTGACGGTTCTAAAAGAAGTCCCAAATGTTTCCCGTAACTGCACCACGAACATTCACTTTCCTGCCAGCACAATCTCTTTCCTCTTTTTCAGGCTTTTTATAGAACAGCGCACGTCACAACGTACAATAGTACCTTTGCATCCATATGTACATAATAGAGGCTGAGGTATGGCCCCTGTATAGGGGCAAACACACGCGGGCCATAATTCCCATCACCCTCACTGCTCGCAGGAAATGCAGCTTCAGGAATGAAATGGAAAACAAATGTTCCATCAAATAGTTTGGGTAATTGTAGTGTGACGGGGTCGAAGCTGGCAATTTTTTTCCTTGTTTCTTTCATTTTGTTTCAAACATGGAAATGAGCTTTTAAACTTACTGTAATTGTACAGTTAAACTGTACGCACTCCCGGAGTGGATTTCCAGAGAGGAGATATACTATCCCCAGAATTGTTTGTGAAAGCCTTAGTCATAAGCTAATTCTAGCAACAGCTTTTGTATATGGGGAAACAAAAGCACTAAGATGATGTTTTCAATTCGCAAAACATTCCAGGATGTTAAGCACGTAATGCTTGGAAAGATCGGCAGGGTGCGTGAAGCGCTATGTAAGTTCCTTTCAAGGTAAAATCGTTGATGGTTAAATTGATAAGAACGACAGAAGGCTATGCTAACCTCCGCCGGCCACAGTATATCATGCCTCTGTTCTATCAGTATGAAACAGATGCTTACGTAAATCTGACAGATCAAAGCACCGCGCAGAACTCGTAACGATTAAACGCACTTAAGTGACTCCAGAAAATACCTCCGCTGCTGTTTGCCTCACCGACCCATCAGATATGATGAAATTAAATTGTGACATACGACAAACATCACAAATCTGCGGTATTCCCTTGATCTATTTATCGCCCCACTTTCTCAGTTGGTAATAGTGCGGACGCTCTCTAAAATAGAGCAGAGGTTCTCTTTGATAACGCTGTGGGAGCTTTTTATGTCGCTCTTCAGGAACGTAATATAACATTTAGGCAGCAATTAAATGAAACTAAAGCTAATTACGCCTCATTTTCGGAGGGACACAAGACGAGAGCTCTATATACTTATGCACAGATGTGGGGGTGAGTCAGGCATGGAGATAGGAGACCGCAGAAGCTGTTCCTCAGTTTTTGTGGGCTTGTGGTGGCAGATATATCAGCTTCTGTGTGTGGTGGGCATAAAGGAACGATGTGGTAATTTCCCAGGTTGAGGATTCACGGACTGAGCCATCGGAACTTGTCTCTAAAGTATGCGGGGGATTGATTTATCACTGAATAATTCATTTGTAATCTGATTTCTTTGTTTCATAATGGCCAAAGCGACTTGCAGTGCATTCGGGGTGTAAACGTTTTATCTGTGCATGTCTTCTAAGAATCGAACCTTGGCTATATTGTTGCGTTCTTTATCAGTTGAGCGAGACCAGACGTGTAAAAATCTTTTTATATTTTGATAGATCGAATGCTCCAACACAATGCTTTTGGGGGGTTCGCAGTGTGACAAGCTCAGATAAAAATTGCGGCTTTCAGCTTGCGTAAATAAGAGACACAGAAAGTAGAGAACTAGGCTCCGTGACTAAGTGTTTAAGAAAAAGAAAAACGAATCCATCTGAAATGTTTTCCAGAACTAAAGTGGAATGGTCTGAAGGCATTATGTTGAATGCAACACGCAACATAAAAGATGACGGGGAAATATTAACAGATTAATCAGTGCGTCGGTCAGGCGTGTTTGTGTGCAAAAGACGATGATCTAATGGTGGGCTCTCGCTTTCACGTATCATCACATCTTCATCATCTTCAAAGAACCGTTGCGGTAGACTGACCTGCTCCTTAATCTCTCTACACTTCCCTTCAACGTTGCACGGAATTAGGAAAATAATGACCCACCTAATCTCAACATTAGCTTTTCAGATGGAATGCATGTGTTTTAAATCATGTTGTCTGATAGTAAGCAGAGCTTCGGAGACGGGGGAGAGAGAGAGAGAGAGAGAGAGAGAGAGGTTTGATCCAAAGTAACCTTGTTAGGCTAAGTGACACTGTGCAGAGAAGCTTCTTGTCAGCTGGTTAGCAAGATGGACTTCTGCCTTTTTCGGGTGAGAGTGTTTCACTTGTTTTCCAGTATCGTTGGCGTCTATCTCTCTCTCTTCCTCTCTCTCATCTCTCTCTCTCTCTGTTTGTCTTTCATCTTTCACTTTCTCTGTTTTGTTAAATATGACCTATTTGTATTGTACAGCATGTAAATTGTAGATCTGTTGCAAATTAAATGCTTCATGTACAAGTCATGTTCTATGTATACTTAGTTTTTTTAAAGAGCATTCAGAATGTTTACTTTATTTAATACCATAGTTGGGGTTAAACAAAATGAGTTCAGTACAGTTTATTTGCATGCCATAAACTGCAGATTTTTCCATTCTTGTTAAAGGGATAGTTCACTTCAAAATTCCATCAATATTTATGTAAGCTTTTGTCATTCCAAACCTGTATGACTTTCTTTCTTCTGAAGAGCGCAAAAGAAGATATTTTGACGAAGATTGGAATTGGAAACCAAACAACATTGGACCCCATTTCTTTTCATTGTATGAACACAAAACCGCAGAGACAAAATATCTTCTTTCGGGGTCCACAGAGGCGTCGTCTACTGGTTTTGAATTACGTGAGGGTGAACCGGTGATGACAACATTTTTATTTTTGGGTCAACACGAAGTTTGTTTGTTTTTTACATTGAATTTGCAAAAGAAAATAAACGTCTGCACACGTTTGTAATGACAGGTGATGAAAACAGGAAGAAAGTGTAAACAAAGCCATCTGCTTCATCTTTACATGACACCAGGTGTGAGTCACATCTGTTGATGTATGGACACCAGCAAATAAAGTTCATGACTTTAATATATCTACAGTGATATAATGGTGCAAAAGTACTCAGCTTTTTGAAAAGTTGTGCATTTGTTTTCGAGTCGTGTCAGGCCTGTTTGGCCAGTGTCCGATATACAAGTCAAGGAAAGCTGGATACGGTTATGTTCCTCTTCACAGCATTATAAATGTATGTGTTAGGAGGACTATAATGTCTGCTAATCCAATTTCTGCCACTGAAATCAAATCTTGCTGGCGCCAGCGGTCCTCTCTTTCACTCGCAAATAATGATGTGCTTTTGGTGTCTTCATGAAATGACGGACCACCAAAACGGCAACTTAATCATCTCAAAATGCCTCGTACCCTGTTTTCTATTTTCTCATTTCGATTTAACTCATCCTTTTATTATGGCTCTTGTTAAGGTGGGGGGAGATCACGAAGTAGCAGAGAAGGCTATTATTAATTGTTGATTCCTTGAAAGATGAGAAGGTTCTGAACAGAAGAAGAGCCTTCGCAGAGAGGCTCATTTACCGCTCGCCCTTAATGCTTTCTTGAGGTCAGCCATCGATTTCTTTAAACCGCATGCTATGTGATAAGATTAGGCCTTTCGATTCCTGAACTGCTTGAGTCATGCAGATGAAATCACTTTGGGTTGGATTTGAGGATGGATGGTGGCCTTTTCATTTTGGTCACGCCCTCTTTGATACATGGGTGGTTTAACGGGATAGTTCACCCAAAAACAACAATTCTGTCATCATTTCACCCTCTCGTCATCTCAAATATTTATGACATTCTTTCTTCTGCAGAACACGAAAGAAGATATTTTAAAGAATGTTGTTAACCGAAGCGCCAGCACCCATTCCCCTTCATTGGTTTTGTGTCCATACAGTAGAAGAGAATTGGTGGCGGCGCAGTCTGGTTCCAACTTTCTTCCACAAATCATCTTTTGTGTTCTGTGGAGGAAAGTCGTACAGGATTGAAATGACAATGTAAATGATGACAGCATTTTTGGGTGAACTATCCCTTTAAGAAGAAGCCCTGCAAATTATGCAAAGCATGTTTTTAATGTGGTAAAACGTGTTAATGTAAAGAGCGAGTTTATATTCAATATGGTTTTAAACATGGCTCATCCATTTAGGATTTCAAGTCAGAACAATCCATTTTGGAGCTTTTCATCTCCATTAAACTCAAATCAATCACACCCTTAAAAACTGTAACATAAAATATAAATGCCGGTGGTATCATTTGTTATTTTGACGGCACATCATAAGAGAAACCGAACTCCGCACGAGGGCGAGAGCCAGATAGAAGAGAGATGCATTAAAAGAAACGAGTAATTCATCAAAAATGGTGTGCCGAAGGAATTTGTGGTTGATCTGGGTAAATTCCACCCAGCAATGCACTTTGGGGTTGATCTCGCGTTGCCAGGTGTTCTGGCAGATTATATCCCTGCGTGTTGCAGAAGCAATGAGTGAAGCCATTTCTCCACAAGAAGAAATCTGAATGTGGAAATCATGCAGACATAGAAAATGTGTTTCAACTTACACCTGTGTTCTCTTTTCTCCCCTTGACACTTGCAAACCCAGGGGAAAACTCTCTCTTTTGTTGCCAAGGAGTGGTAATCCTTTTTCCGTGCAGTTATCGGCCGTTTTAGGGCCGTGCGAGCTCACACAAACGTCCTGTTTTCATTACCGCTAACTTGTTTGTTTGTTTGATGCTGGACATCATGTAAAACGAGTATCTTTTGGCAGATGCTCGCTGTATCTACAAAGAAGGAGGGCAATCAGTTTAGGAAAGACTTTTTTGTTCCAACAAAAAGACAAGTAAATGAACCAATGTTTATAGTTAAAAATGCATTCTGGTTTATATGTTTGACATATACAGCATGTTTACTTTCCCTTTTTCCAATCAGAGAGCCTTAAAACATTATTTTTGGTGTCTTTTGTTTTTCCCCTAAAGAATGCAAACTGCACAAGTTGTTTCGAAACGCAACGCTTGTCTCGACCATTCTCTGTGACCCTTGCTAATTGGAGTTGGCAATTAATTGTAAATATCAGATCAAAATTACAAACACAGGCTTATTTAAACATCTCATGCATGCAAGAAACTCAGGTTGAGACGCATTAAACAGTTGAACACATCTTGATATGATTTTCCAATTTAGCCAATGTTTTGACCTGCTGAGAAAAGGTTTCAGTTAGGATTGGTTGCCCTCTAGCTGTCAGATATGAAATATTATGAAACTTCACCTTCTTCAAACTTTACAACTGCACCGTGATTTAAACCGATCAGGTGTGCGCTCATATTACTAATCATTTTCCAAAACCGTTCCATACAACGTGGAAATGAAGAACTGATGTTTAGGAGCACTTTAAGATGACCCTTTGACCAAAAAACCTAGTGTCAAGAAATGTCTTTTAACGTCTGTTTGACTGATGATTTGGGATGATTAGTTCAGCATGCTTCATCTGAATATGTGCTCCGTAGAGGCCTAACCTCAAGTGTAATTCTCTCATAGTTAATCACTCTGTTATCCATACTATAAACAAAGTTTAATGAGACCGGATATTGTTCGAATGGTTGGGAAAGAACATATGTGTTCTGGCCTGCTATACTGGTCTTTTTAATATAGAAGTCTGCTCTTTACTGCCATCAAAATCCGTTTCCCAAACTTATTGCAGACTACGTTTATAAAACACACGGCAACACCGTTTCGAACGAAAACGGCCTCAAAAATGAAAATGAAATTGCTTGCGGTCACTACGTGCTTGCGTTTTGTGCCCGTATAAATCGGTTTTGGCTCACTTGGAACTATCGAAAGTGACGTGTATCGCAAGGTTCAACGGTTTTGTTGTTGCTGTTGTTTAAGAGTGGCCTGCACGGAGATTCGGTTCAGTTAAATCGGGCCAAATGAAATTGGTTTCTGCACACGCACACATTCTAATAAGCCGTCATGTAAGGATCCCAGATCGCTGGGCTAGAGGGAATGGTTCCCAAAAATAGCCCGATCATATTAATTGCAGGAAATTGCTGGTGGAAGATTAAGTGAAATTGTTGCATTATTTTTTGCGCCACCAAAAGAGAGCAAAGCAGCCGTACTCGTTTTCTCAGGGTTGTTTCCACTTAAAAAAAATCATTTTCTAAGAATTCACATGGCGCAGTTGGGTATGGCAATGGGGCAGCTGTTAGAGAGCCAAGTGTGTGTGAGACAGGCCCGCTCGAGATAAAGTCACCACACATTATGCTGCCTTGCCTCATTTTGTGGAGCTAAATGGCCTGAACAAGTGCAATAATAAGACTTTGCGCCAGGCGTAAAGAGCGATCGTTTTCCGTAACCTGTATGTGAACCATAGCATAGCTAACAGAGAATGTGTGCCAGATCGGGCTCCAGATACCACCCAGCACCCGCGCTTAACTCGTTTTTCCCCGCTGACAAATTTTCTGTGCCTCTTAGTCACACTGTCAACGATCACACATGCACACCTCCTTATCTTATTTGCTACTGTTGGATCAAACCAGCCCCCACACGGGTTTCTGTGAGCCATGCTATCCCAGAATGCTTTGCGTGGTGCGTGACACCTGGCTTACATTATTTCTGGTCTGAGAAGTGAAGGCGTGCGCTCTGCTCCACTGTTTTCTAAGCGGGTGTGCGAGCGGGCAGGGGGGTGAGGAGAGGTTCATTTGGTCTGGTGTTCTGCTCGGTGGGCCGCTGTCTTTGAATCATTCGAACATCACTCACGTGCTGCTTAACGTCTCACACGGTATGCTGACGTGCTTTTTCTCTTTCTCCTGTTTTGCTACAGGGGGTTCGGGGAAGGGGCAACGGACCAAAGAGCAGAAAAAGAAATCCAACAAGCAGAGGCTCCGTTTCCGGGCCCAGAACCAGCACAGCGACCACCTGGCCTCTGTTCGGGCCGCCCAGTGAAAGACTTTTCGATGGAACGAAGACCAGAAAGCTGCTAACCCCTGCTCCACACACACACCTCCAAACAGGATTATTCACACTCGCGTGGACACGCTCCACTCGCACCTCCTGCTGCATCCCGCGCCCGCGAAACGTCCCTCGAACCCGTGACCCCACTGTGACATCATGGAAGACTATAGCAGCTGTTCATATGGCTCATATCTCATCCAATTTGAGGAAGGTGCGAGAGAACGGACGCGGAGACCAGACGTACGGAAAGATGCTGGGAAAGGAGGCGAAATCGGAAGACGGGAAGAAGAACGAAGAGAGTTTATAAAAAAACGTAATTGACTGTTGACGAAAAAGCGAGAAAGACTTTTCTTTATTTATGTACAAGTACACCATCCCCTGCAGATCAAGGCAGAGTGTGTCATGTATCGCCTTTTTTTGTCCAATAGGTACCTTGTCTTTGATAGCAATGTTACGAACATGAAACCATGCGTAGTTGCAAAATTATTATTCTCCGCACAGAAGGTTTACGTCCAGACCGCTTTAGGCTTTAACTGTATATTGTGGGTAAGAATCTTAGTTGTTCAACTATAGCATGGCCACCAACTCATGTGTACATAGTCGTTGAGTTCATCTAATAATGGTAACATTGATAAAAAAGCATTACTGTATTTTCAGTATTGACGCCTTCAGCGTTTAAATGTGTAAAAGAGGTTATAATACCAGCTACAGTTAAATAAAGAACAAAAAAGCTAAATAAAAAGCATAGCCTTCACATAGCTATCACATTTATATGGTATATAATTGATTTATTTATTGATTCATTTTTTATTATTATTTTTAAGTTTGGTGAAAATTATGTCTCTGTACCTGATACTCCTCAAAGCTGAAGCATACTTTCAACCACTTATAACAATTCAAATATCTCCAAAAGTGGAAAGCGATCGTGTCTGATTTGCTAGTAAGTGTTTCTTAGAGAATCATTGTGTAAACTTGGTTTAGCATCCTGTACTTTAAGTTGATTTCACACCCTGCAACAGCTGAAGTATATCGGCAACTGATTGATAATGTGTATATTGTGTGCTATTAAAACGCAGTTCATGTTGCAATTTGTGCCGTTGTGTATTTTCGGAACGCCATCGACCTCCCGTCAAGTTGAAAAGACTCGAGTCCCACTAACATTATTTCACAGCACACCAAAAGACAAGCACCAATCAGCGGCAAAGAATAGAGCCCTTATTGGTGGAACATGACATCATTCAGAGCTGACTATAAGTCTTTGTTAAAGAAGCTTAATTTTATTCACAGATACTGAAATATCCTCACACATATTTCATACAGCTATTTATAGAGGGGCCGGAAACAAAATGATTCTTTTTTACAGCAGTTCTGCCAAAACTGTATAAATCAAGTCGTAGCTAATTAACCTTGAGCTGTGCGCTGTGTAATTGCCAATGAGATTTGATTCATCATGTCCGACAGCATCTCTCCAGCTTCTGGTTCACGGGTGAATTAACATTTCCACAGGAGTATAAAAGAAAAAGCAACACACGAATTGTACCGTTTGTCACTAAAAAATTGCTGGGTTATTTTTTTATCCAGTCAAAAAGAGACAAACCCAACCGCTGAGTTGTTAACTAAATTAACCTGGGTTGTTTAAACACTCCGTTGTGTGAAATCTGGGTTTATTTAACCCGAAGGATGGATTCGTCCCATTTTGACCCAATGCTGGGATATGTTTAACTCTTTCAATTTAGTTTTAGTCCATGATTAACAACTGCAGACAAATGATGCTTGCTGTAGTTATTTTCTTTTGTCATTTGATAGTTTTTTGAGAAATCTGCTTGTTAAACCTGATGTCACACACCACCATATGGAAGGTTCCCTGGACGACAAATTTTAAGGGTAAATTTGAGATTTGTACATCATCTAAAGAAAAAATCTGTTATATATGGTTTGTTGGGATAGAACAATATCTGATGGAACATCAACTGTTAACAAAGCTGGAATCTGAGATTGCAAAAAAGCTAAATGGCATTGAAGTTGTTAATCTGAGGCACTGTGGCAGGCCATCCACTCACAAAAAAAAAGTTTTTATAAATTTACGGTAGGAAATTTATAAGATATCTTTATGGAACATGATCTTTACTTAATATCCTAATGATTTTTGGCATAAAAGAAAAATCTAGAAAAGTCATTTTTACCCATACAATGTATTTTTAGATTTTCACATTACTAAAAATGTTCCCGTGAAATTTAAGAATGGTTTTGTTATCAAGGGTCACATATACTGTTTCTGGGTTCAAATGGTCTGTCAGATGCCATAGGCAAACAACAAAAAGATGCTGATATACACTGATATTTGCTGTAAAACTAAAAAAAAAAAAAGAAATCCTAATCTTCATATCTCCACAACACAATCTCAGATGTTAAGACATCAGTTCCTTTACAATTTATCATAACATTCTATGAGACTGTTCTGTACATTGAGAGTTTATAATAAGTTCCAGATGTTGATAAAATATACAAATGTGGCAGCTGACACAGGACTAAAATGTCGGCACATTTTCGCTTCTTTGCGGTGTGTGTAGATAGAAACAGCTCGTTCTTAGGTAATAAAAAAACGTAACGCTGCATTATGTAAGGTCTTTATACACCTCTGAAGACAACAAGTTATGTAGGTTATATCGCATTTCTGTCAATACATCCCCAAAAAAATTACACACTGAAACTTTAAGCACGAGTTAACAACAGGATAACTTTACAAAAAGATTTTTTAAATAATGATGAATTAAAATAAATGTCATTTAGTTAAAGATCCTGTGTGACGTTGACACATTTAGAAATCTGTGATTTGGAGTCATTACATGTACTGAATGTCTAGTCAAAGGGCACTGGATCATGTTTCACATATTACAGACATTAGACATTGTTGCAGATGTCAGAGGAAATCTTTTATCCTCCTAATTATATTAACATACACTTAAATATCCAACGCTGTGTATGAGGAGAAGCTGTATCTGCTCTTTTAGATCGGCGTAATTGTAGCCCATATTTTAAAGCAGTTGTGAGGTCCATAAACTTTGCATGTACTGTGAATGTATATGTAAACTTACCAACTGTGTTAAAACTCCCATCTGCTGTGGGTTACAAGTTAATGAACTGCTCACAGATGTCATCTCAGGGGCCACACCATCACCAGCCCAAATTGGAAACCGAAAAGCACGAAAGGAGCATACTGAAGTGGATCCATTAAAGAGAAGACCACCGAGTGCAATAAAACATTGCATCATTTTTGGTGTACAAAATTATAGCATGAAATTACTAAAACGTCTATTCTTTAATAAGAAAGGCCAGGACATACTGGTGAACATGTTTACGTCAGTTATGGTATCCAATGTCTGTCCACACATCAGAAGTTTGTGCTGCCCATTTCCTCTTCCCATCCTGCAATTCTCTTTTCATCATAAAACCACTTCTGTAAACTATGTGGCGGCAAAGCATCATGCTGTGGACGTCTGTATTTTCCTTGTGTGTGTGTTTGCATGTGGTAAGAGGTTATGGTTTCGTCGAGTCTACGGCTTCCTTTTAATCTGACAGAGTGCATTTTCATTAGCTCCACTTGGTTCTATTATTATGGCGCACTTCAAAGAGTGAAAAAGTGCAACCACAAACAGGAAATGCTGGTCCTCGTTCCTGTGCCGTGAGATGGCTCTCTCATCGCTCTGTCATGTATAGAGCGTTCGCCGCCTGAATGACACGTTTGTTCCGAAGCAGATGCTGGAGATGGAGGTTATGACATCGGCAGATTAATAACTTCGTCTGGTACAATAAACGTTAAATAATTTGCTGTGTAATGGGGCATTGGTTGCCCACCGAGGCAAGGAAATCTGGAATCATTAGTCCCTCATTGAAAGTGACTTTCTTTGGCGAGAGGCACTGCTTGGATGTATGTGCTCCAATGTTACAAGCCAAACGTGTCTGGTGTGGAGTACAACTTTTCCATATGTCAACGTGCGAAATTATGGAGAGAACCAAAATGCATTTGAACCAAAACGCTCATACAGCAATATTCAAAGTGACAGTGCTTTTAGGAAATTTGTGCTCATGTGACAAACGCTAACACTCCTCTTTCACAAATGAAAAGGTGATTGTGTGCGACTCCCTGAGCTGATGGGAAACTTATTTTAAGAATATTTTGAGTTAAGTGACGACACAGTTATGGTCAGGCGAACTTAGATAATCTTGTATTAAGTAGTTTAATGTTATTAGTCAAATTAAATAGAGAGATTTACCGATTGCATGAATCTGTCATATCTGTTATACAAGCATTGAAGAAGTGTTTAAAGGAGCTGTTAAAAAAAAAACGCCCTTTTTGCGGAACGCGAAAGATATTTAGAAAAATGTTGGTAACAGAACTGCACAGCTCCCATTCATTTCTTTCTGAAGCAATTCAGGTGAATGGGGGGCTGTTAACAAAATTCTTCAAAATATCTTCTTTGTGTTCCATAGAAGAAAGAAAGTCATACAGGTTTGAAATGACAAGAGGGCCAAATTTTCATTTTGAAGGTGAACTACTCCTTTAACAGACCATTGTGTGATGTTTATAGCGGCATCTAGCGGTGAGGTTGCGAACTGCAACCAACGGCTTCCTCCACTCCTCCCCTCCTTTTCTAAGCACTATGGAGGCTGACAGGGAAGATGCCGTCACGTTTTTCACATATTTCCCAAACAAGATAACCTATTTACGAAACACGTTACGTGGAGCAGTTTGTCAATTTAGGGCTGCTGTAAAAACAACATGGCGACATGGCAACAACATTCTATGCAGGCAGACCCACGCTGTATGAAGATAGCTCATTTTAAGGTAAGAGAAACATTACGCTTCATTGTGTAAGGTCTTTATACACCTCTGAACACATAGTTATGTATATTATATTGCATTTCTGTCAAAAGATCCTATTCAGATATATTCAGTGAATGATCACAATGATCTATCACCTTTTGGGAAACACAGTACATTACCAATTGGTAAATTTAAATAAATATTTCCTCTATATATGTAAACGCACCGCACACAGTCGGTTGTTCAGTTAGACAACCGCACAAGACCTCGGGTCTTCCCTCGAGGTCTCATAATCACACAAGGGGTTGAAGCTCCAAGTCAACCACACCATCACCACCTTCCTTGAAACTCTAGTTCGGGTCTTACTAGATGGATCTTTAACACATGTTCTTTATCAGCACCGCCAAGTACAGTTACATACATTTAAAAGACATTAGCTAGAGCTCCGAGCTCCCTTTATGGGCAGACAGAGGTATGTGAAGACAAAAGTCACTTTTGGCCAAGCTTCAGTGCCTGTTGCAGCGGATGAAATTAAAACCTCCAACATGATTGAACATTCTGTTTCTGTTTGGCAACAGCTCTCCATTTATTGAATTTTATAGGGGTCTAGTAGCCACATTAGCTAGCGGTTTCTAGGGAGGATTAATACGAAACACTCCTTATTAAACCATAATAGTGCGACTGTTGAATATAGAATTACCAGCAAGGACCCAGTAGGGTGATATTGATCCCATGGCTGACACAAATAACTCTTATGAGCGAGGGACATTATTTTGCTGTGGAGAGAGAGAAGCGGCTTTAATGAAATCTTAAATGACTATTCTAATATGTCATGTTTGCAAAAGAAGGTAAAACTAGAATATTTCTCTAATATATACATATTATGAACATGAATTTCAAATGTGTTTTGCACGTGATCACATGTATACAAGATGTGTTTAACACATTTAGAAGTGCCACCCTAAATATGTCATCCCTTACAGAAAAGACATTCAAAAAACACGTGATCACATGTCAAATTAGATTAGATTCAACTTTATTGTCATTACACATATACAAGTACAGTGTAACGAAATGTAGTTTAGGTCTAACCAGAAGTGCAAATAGCAAGTGCAGGATATACAGTGTGAATAAATACAGAATACAATATTAGGAAAATACTATACAATGGGCATGTACTATGAAAATATGACAATCGGTATGTACTATGAACAATATATACAGAAGGCTATATACTGTGAACATTAATGTACAGGTGGTTATGAACAGATAACAATATAGACTATACAATAGTGCAAGTGACTTGAGTGTGCATTAGTTACAGACATTAGCTATTAAAGTTACAGTGCAGTAGATGAGTTAATGTGGTTATTAAAGGTACGGTGAAGTACATGAGTTAATGCAGTTATTGAAGTTATAGTGCAATACATGAGAAGATGCAGTTATACATTTACACTGCAGTAGATGAGTTAGTGCAGTTATTGAAGTTACAGTGCAATACATGAGTAGATGCAGTTATACATTTACAGTGCAATAGATGAGTTAATGCAGTTATTGAAGTTATAGTGCAATACATGAGAAGATGCAGTTATACATTTACAGTGCAGTAGATGAGTTAGTGCAGTTATTGAAGTTACAGTGCAGTAGATGAGTTGATGCGGTTATTAAAGGTACAGTGAAGTACATGAGTTAATGCAGTTATTGAAGTTATAGTGCAATACATGAGTAGATGCAGTTATACATTTACACTGCAGTAGATGAGTTAGTGCAGTTATTGAAGTTACAGTGCAATACATGAGTAGATGCAGTTATACATTTACACTGCAGTAGATGAGTTAATGCAGTTATTGAAGTTACAGTGCAATACATGAGAAGATGCAGTTATACATTTACAGTGCAGTAGATGAGTTAGTGCAGTTATTGAAGTTACAGTGCAATACATGAGTAGATGCAGTTATACATTTACAGTGCAGTAGATGAGTTAGTGCAGTTATTGAAGTTACAGTGCAATACATGAGTAGATGCAGTTATACATTTACAGTGCAGTAGATGAGTTAGTGCAGTTATTGAAGTTACAGTGCAGTAGATGAGTTGATGCGGTTATTAAAGGTACAGTGAAGTACATGAGTTAATGCAGTTATTGAAGTTATAGTGCAATACATGAGAAGATGCAGTTATACATTTACAGTGCAGTAGATGAGTTAGTGCAGTTATTGAAGTTACAGTGCAGTAGATGAGTTGATGCGGTTATTAAAGGTACAGTGAAGTACATGAGTTAGTGCAGTTATTGAAGTTATAGTGCAATACATGAGCAGATGCAGTTATACATTTACACTGCAGTAGATGAGTTAGTGCAGTTATTGAAGTTACAGTGCAATACATGAGAAGATGCAGTTATACATTTACACTGCAGTAGATGAGTTAGTGCAGTTATTGAAGTTACAGTGCAGTAGATGAGTTGATGCGGTTATTAAAGGTACAGTGAAGTACATGAGTTAATGCAGTTATTGAAGTTATAGTGCAATACATGAGTAGATGAAGTTATACATTTACACTGCAGTAGATGAGTTAATGCAGTTATTGAAGTTACAGTGCAATACATGAGTAGATGCAGTTATACATTTACACTGCAGTAGATGAGTTAGTGCAGTTATTGAAGTTACAGTGCAATACATGAGTAGATGCAGTTATACATTTACACTGCAGTAGATGAGTTAATGCAGTTATTGAAGTTACAGTCCAGTAGATGAGTTAATGCAGTTATTGAAGTTACAGTGCAATACATGAGTAGATGCAGTTAGTTATGCAATAGATGCAGTAATGTGTGTTTTTGTAACATTTTGGTGTGAATCCCACGTGAAACAGATAGGATGTAAAAACCCACAGGATGACATGTGCCACATGTGATCACATGTGTTTTTGAATTTCGTGTGTTTTTGGGATATTTAGGGTGGCACTTCTAAACCAAATAACACCTCGATCTCACACTTACTGTATGTGGTCTCTTATGAAAACACGCTATTAAACAAAACAAGAAGCACACACCTCAGCTTGAAATGCTTGAGTTTAGTTGTACTATTGACCAGTTATGAAGAATGGGTCTGAATCTAGACACGCTCTCTGCTGTTTTCACACTTTGCTGGTGCCAGAACACCCAACGGCGCCTCTGCCGGACCACTCTGTGCTTCCTTCTAAACGGTGCATGAAATAATTTCTCCATGTTCTGCACATTTTAATGCCACAATTATGTTATTCGTAAATGTATTTTTTCTACAAGCTGTGCTTTTGCCTTTTTAATATTGAACATGATATTAAATAAATAAGCTGGGAGAGTAAACAAGACAATTTTCTTGGGTGAACTATTGCTTTAACTGATTAAACATACACTTTTCAGATTTAACCAGGAGTACAATTTTTGCCCATTTTTAGTATTCTAATCTCATATACTTTTAAGTCGGCCTCATGAGACTGATGATTGTGAAGGTTAAGCACCTCCTTTCACTTGATAAAGAAGAAAATGACTACATTTTGTTCATGAAGAGCGCCAAAAGTGTCTCATAAATGATAAATGGAGGACAGAGGTGGAAATTGGCAAGTCGTAACATTAATTCCAGCTCATGATTAGCAGCTCCATTTAATGTTCCTGCAGATTGGAAATTTGCAAAGCAGATTCTACTAATAAGACTCAACAGAATGAAACAAAACGGAGCTGCTTTTGTCTTTGATACAACACTGATAACTGTATCATATTTTATTCCTGTTTGTGCCATTTATGTGTTTTCATTGACATTGACATTTATTACACACTCGTCTGAAGCAATGACAGGCAGTTTGTCTGACTGCAAACTGAATACATGTTATCACAACATCTAAATGAATGGCTAGTGTTTTGTTCAGGCCTTTAATTCTAGACATTTTTACTGCAGTATGTGTTTAGCCTTTAACCTTTTCACAGAACTTTTCTATGATTTGCGCAACCTCCCATCTATCTTCTCCGTGGTTGCCTATGTCTGTCTGTGTTTTTTTTTTTCTTCTTGTCTTGTAAAGGGCAATTCCGTGAAAATGTAAACCATACCACGAAAAAATTAAGTTTTACCAGCGATTTTTGCAGATTTTAACATTTGGTGGTTCAATTACCCATATGAGATCTCTCTTCAAACATGTGAAGCATTTGTTTTATTTTTAGTGCTTGATTTTTTATAGTCAGGTAAGAGCCATTTTCAGGATTGTCACATCCATAACGCTACATTTTCCTCATAAATGGACACATGAAAATGAATATTAAGTACATTTACATTTCACATTTATGCATTTAGCAGATACTTTTACCCAAAGCGACTTACATTGCATTACATTATTCTATTCATTTTTTACAAAGTAATTATTTGATGTTCTATAAAGAGGCATCACTTTTCCATTCATTGGGTATTATTGCTTCAGGATTGTGCATTTTATTTTGCAGAAATCCTACAGTTTATCGTCTGCCATAAACTGCATCCTTTTTGTCACATCCATAACGCATGTTTATTTCCCTTTTTTAAAATAGAATTTCTTTTCATAGACTTACATTTTTTTATATTTAGACTCTATCAACAAGGGTTCAGTAAAATATAAACAGATGGTTCGATATAATCGTAACAAATTCATTCTCTGAGCATTTTTATGTCACGTCCATAACGCTGGAATTGCCCTAATGTGAACGATTTCATAAATAATTTCTGAAGAAACTGAGAGTTTAGGGAAATAAAACAATGATGCTATAGGGTTTTGGTATGGTGTGACTGCATGTTTTAGCACGCTGCTCTGTTTTGGGTAGTTGCTAGGGTCTGGATTCATGGTTGATGTTCTGGTTGGTTAAAATAAGTTCTTCTTTAGTTTTTTGGAAAGTTTTCAAATATACCGTACATATGTCCTATGGTGTGACAGCTAAAATTTAGTAAAAAAAAACTAAAAATGAAGATAAAACTATCTAAAGGTATTTATATTATAAATGCAAATACAAATTGAGAGACAATTCAATTTTTTTATTTAATCAGCAATTCTAGAAGTATTCTGTCCATTACAGTTAAATTTCAACAAAATCAAATCTCAGGAGCGATATAAAGTTATCCAAGTCACTTTTTTTTACCTTTCCTAAACGCATATAGGAATATTCATGTTCTATTGCTTTAAATATGAACTTGTTCTCTATGAAGTATTTGAGGTCTAAGAAAATACATCTTTTCTGTTATTTGAACCTGTTTCTCCAGCTCACATTTTCTGCAAATAGAAACAATATTTTATTATTTGAAATTTGGGAGAACTATTGTTAGTTCCCAGAATAAAACAAATATTATAATTTACCTAAACACACAGTATATACTTATATTTCATAGAAAACAATTGTGAAATGGCCTGATCAGTTTTTCCATCTCTGTATTTATAATATAAAATATTATTAACAATTTGTTTTCTACATTTTTGCAGGACGCATTTACAAGTTATATGTCAACTACCAATTTATAAAAACATTGCTGATTTATTGTAAAATACTAAAAGAACAATGCAGTTTGAGCTGGTCTTGAGCGAGCGGGTGTGAGTCTAGGCACAAAGCCGAGATCCAGCGTGCTGCTTAAAGAGACTGTTTTCTGGAGATGGCCCACCGCTCGGGGTCCTCCCTGTCTGACAGACCGGCTACGAGGCACCAGTCTCCGCAGGGGAGACTTAAGCTCCAATCAAAACAGGATTATATAGAGCAAAGTTTAAAAGAGAGCAGTGCCCACACACAAAGACAACAGCACTGAGGCAGATAACATGGTGGGTACAGCTTTCCCACCCGCGAAAGCATCGCGACAGGTTAAAGCCACTCAAAACCAGTTAGAAAATGTCAGGGCAGGCTCATTTACAGCCATTATACAAAATTTGCGTTCGTTCATAATGCTATTCCTCATAAAGTATCCCCTAAGCTTAGCAAAACGCTATCCAAGAAACACAATGCAAAACTTCCTGTGCCAATACGGGCTGTAAAACAAAAGTGCATAAGGGCCAGTGAGACTCGGGTGAAGCTAATTTTGTTAGTTAAAGTTTCTTCCCAATGGTGCGCCGCTGAATAAAACAACTTTGTGACAGAACATGGGAACTCGGCCAACGCAGCTGTAACACAGGAAGAAAATTCAATGGGAGCCTGCTGTAATTAGACTAATAAATGTTTTACCGTGGATGTATTGGAAACAAAGCAGGGCTTATTGCAGCGTGCATGGCTTTCATTGAGAAACCCTGTCAGCAAATGATGTAGTCTACTGACTCCAAGTCAGAGGGCGTTCTTAGTGTGGCCATGAAACAATTAAACGGGAGCTCGAACCCTAAAAAAGAAAAAGATGTTTCGTACTACCAAGGAAGAAGCAGATAGGCGGCTTTTCTTGTTTTACAATCGACGGATGTGAAACAATTTGTATGAGGATTTCGTTTAATTCAAACGCATTTTTATGAGTCTATAAAAACAGATTCATGTTATGAGACGGCGAGGCGATGTCATTGGTGAAGCATGTTGATGTGACGACGTCATTGGGAATGCGTGAAGCATGTGTATGCATCATGTCTTTGTAACTTTATCAAAGACGCTGGCACGTTACATTAAACTGCAGAGAAGGTGGTGTGTTTTTGGCCTGATGTGGTTATTATTGCTTACTGGTTAAGCTTCAGTCCTAACCCGCCTTTTTTAATGGCCCAGAGCCGCCATATCACGTTCCCCCAACCTTTATTAAAGATGTGGTTCCTCAAAGCGTGTTCAGGGAATAAAAGAGGCAAGAGGGAGCGTGAGGAATTCATACGCCACTGGTTGCTTGCAGACCGAATCATTGCCACGTGAAGGATGCGAACTCGAGAGAATTACACAGGTAGACTGAGTCGAGCCCACCAAGAGCAAGTCAAACGGCTGATTCAAGAAAAACGCTAGACAGGTAACCCGATGTTTGCATTAGCCGGGGCCGCTCATACAGTGCACGTGGGTATATGATGGCCTCCATGTGTATATCTCCAGCCTCCTACGGTATCTTACATCGCTCTGTAATTTGCACAGACTGTGTCCTGTGCTGGTTAATTAATCCTGACGACCGAAGCAAAAACGACCACCTTGATCTCCGCAATTCTTCTGCTGGTGATTTTGATGGGGACGGGTATATTTAGCTGTCTGGTGTGCCGCTCTGAGGTGGTTGCCGTGGAAGTCACTGTGAACTTTAGCCTGCTGGGTTGGTGACTATTAGAGCTATAAAAATGTTTTGGAAGTGAAAATGCCCTCAAAGTGCTTCGCATCAGCCTCGAAAGGACACTTCAGTTAAACAAGCCATAATAAGAGACAAATAGGACAATTTTGACTCATTAAAGACATGTGTAAGCTAAGATGAAAGTAAAATCGATGCGCGGAAGAAATGCATGAACTCTGAACATGCAACTTGTCTTGTTTTGCTGGCTCTGAATGACAATTAAAGTTGTTTTAAATGATTCATGTTTGTGCAAGTAATATACTAGCAGAAGGGGAGACACCTTTCATTTTAATAAGCAACCACACAAAAAAAACATTATCCACCAAGCAATGCTCTAGAGACCAGATAGCAACACCAAGAACACTTTAGAAACAACACCTTAAAGGAACAGTTCACCCAAAAATGAAAGGTCCGTCTTTAATAACTCACCCTTCCAAATCTGTAAAATCTGTTTCTTTGTTCTGATGAACGCTAAGGAAGATATTTTGAAGAACGTAAGAACGTAAATGTTCTGGGGCACTATTGACTACCATTATAATGATAGTGAATGGAGGCCAAAACTGTTTGGTTACAAGCATTCTTCCAAATATCTTTCTATGGATTCGTCAGAACAAAGAAATGTACACACACTCTCGAGTTTCCCAAATCTGTATTATTGATGACAACATTTTTAGTTTGGGGTGAACTGACCCTATATCCACGTAATGGTGACTAACATTTTCCTCTGGAAGTGCAAAAACATGTTATAAATGACAAGACTCTGTCTCTCTCTCCTGGTTTTTTATTTAAATGTTTTGTGACGCAAACTGTCTGTAAAACAGATTTTGCAACCATGAGCAGTCGATACATTAACTTCTATTAATGGAACATTTGCACTGGACATCACCTAAGGAGTTTTAGAGAGCCGAACGATTTTGACACAGCGATTCAACTTCATCTTTATACAAAAGCCCCGTGGCTCCTCTTGTGAGCAGCTGGAATGAGACATATTGGAAAATAATAAAATTGCGCACATTTTATCCAACCTGCTTCACACACGGTTTACATAATGCGACATGGCATCTATTACTCGTTAAGCATATAATATATTTTCTCAGTTGGAATACTGGCATAACAGAACGGACTTTGCAGAGGTGTCGAATGTCAGTAAGAGAGTGCGATGTGTAAAGTGAAATACTCCATTGGCTTGGGACAGAGAATCTGCATCTTACCACAAGAGGGGGGTCTCTGAGGGAATACAGCATCTATAGGGGAAATAAATGGTCCTGCCAATGATACATGCCGAAAACCTCATCTTGTTGGGGAAAGTAGGTCTGGACAGACTATTTCATCTCTTGCTTAGTGGAAACTCGACAGTCCGTGGTCTCCAGAGCAGAGCTACAGCTGTCAAATCAACCTGTCAGGAATTACGGAGAAGCTGCCAGAGATGAAACTTGCCAGATAATACAAAGCTGCAGATGAAACCTGCTGTCCAAACACATTAATATTGAAAGGGTTGTTTCTGCAGTATAGTGTGTGGTGTTTAAACTGAGCACCTTATTCTAATGAATTGTGTCTTAAAGGGGACAGTTCACCCAAAAATGAAATGTCTCGTTATTTGGAAGAACGTTGAAAGCTCTCTATTATAAACTTACAAACATGAAACATTTAACAAGTAGCCCAATCCACACTTCCGTGAAAAACTAAGAAATTACTGCAGAAATTTAATGCAATTATATCTGCATTTAATGAATCAATTCCAGTCCAGTGTCTTTTGAATTTCAACAGAAACAAACCTCAGAAATGACAAAGTCACCCAACAGCAATGTGAAAGTCTGAGAGAATAAGACGAATGAAAGTAAAAAAAAAAAACTTCATTTTGCAGTATTAAAGATTCGAAAACGTTCAAATTTTTTGTGATTTTAAAAACTCAAATAAAAACAATCTTTCAACTTGGAATTTGGGAGAAACGTTGTGCCTAGTTCACAGAGTGAAACAAAAAGATCATTTTACTTAAACACATATAAATGGTCAATGCAGAAAAAACGAAAATCATTTTAGAGTGGTCTCTTAATTGTTCTCGGCTGTAAAAACATGATATTATATGTCTGCAATAATGTAACCATTCCAGAGCATTATTGTTTGATGAATATTAACTGGTGTTTTATTGAGGAAAGTCATAAATGATGTGAAATGTGGATGTTTCACATATTTTTAAGTCACAGATGATCTTATTCCTCATTTTAAATAAATGCTGTGCTCATCAGTTTTTGCTGTCTGGATTTCCCACAAGGCCGGCGTGTGGCCTTTCCTTGGCTCGTATATTTTTACCTTAGATAAATAAACAGACATGAGTTTGAACAAGTGAGAGATTCTCCGATTTCGGACTGAAAACATAGAGGGCTGACTGCATACACATTATTGTGCCCTTTGCATTAAGCGCTGAAATTACATGACGATATCAAACGCAATATAACAATTGACCTAATATTTCCTCATAATCATCGTTCTTGTTCATTTAGAGAGTGTTGCGTAACATGGTCAGGCTCTACCAAGTGCAAATTACCCCAAGTTATAGACTTTAAAGTGATCCCTTCCTTCTCTTTATTCATTGAGCTGAGAGGGGCCACGAACAGATGAACTTTGTATGTATAGAGTTTCTTATATTTAAATGTACAAGGGGACCGCATTAGCGTTTTTATGATTTTGATTGTAATAGGCCCTTATCATAACCAGATGTAGGTAGTAATAACAGGCAGCTGCATAACTGTGCCTCGGGGGTTTTCCTTACATTAAAAAATGAGTAAAAAGGAAAGAAGAGGGAAAACTTCCACATGCTAGCATTTAAACAGTGATTTCTTTTAATTGCACTCCGCTTTTTAATTTGCCTTGGAATAATGCTTTTAAAAATGTGCAGAAGGTCTTTTATTGAAGTCCTGCTTAACGCTGGACCGAGTTTGCTCGCCTGCCCAACTCTTAAAGCGCATACCTGGCAACCTGCGTTCCTTGTTTGGTTTGCAGGCTCGAATGTGTCGCATGTAGAGCCGGAGCTGGGAAAGAAACGTGTCAAATAAGCGTCAATTTTGAGCTTCAAAGGATTCATGTAAATGAACATTTCTAATGTCGGGCTTCATGGACGAGCCATGTGAATAATGTTTGGTGCTCTGGTTGCACACTGGCCCAAGGACGGAGGGTTGAAAGACACACAAACTGCTCCTAGATGAAAAGAGCATTGTATCAACCTGAAGGGCCAAGATGTATAAATGTCCTATTATGGACACGTCTTTAGAAACTTGACATTTTCAAAAAGCTTGTTGGATGACTTTTGGTAAATTTCCATACCTGGCTTGCAAAATGACAGCCGTTTTTTCGTGGGCCGCGACCACAATTTGCTTCATCAAAATATTTATTTATTCACGTATTAGTGACAGCTGTTGGAGATCTTGATTTTACTTCATCATGGTGTAGTAATTGATAAAAATGTGGGTGGTAGAAGAACGTTCCAGATTCTCTCTCTCCTCCGACGGCCCACGCCCGTTTCTTGATTAAAAAAATCGAAACCCGATGAGAAAAGCGACAACATAAATATTGTGGGTGCCTTTAATGGTTATAAGCTTCCGTCAGCCGTTCCGGCCGGAGCATCAGTATTTACCGCTATTAGCTCATTGGAACGAGGCCTTGAGGAACACCCGGACCCTCGACCTGCAATAAAGCAGCTTTGCTTGATGACATCTGTGGAACAATCAACGGCCGACAAAAAGGGGCCAGACAAACGTGTGGAGGGGAGATGTGCGTGAGGACTGGAAAACCCAAGAAAAATAAACGTCAATCTAAAGAATTATAGGGCAGGTTTAACCCGAGTGTGACCCGAGAGTCACTGCGCTACTGTATGTCATGCTCAGCCGAGTCAGCCCTCCGCTGAAACCAGATTTATAGTCGAAATTTTCCATGCGAAAAAGGTTGCAGCCAGTGGATGGGACGCTTTGTTGGAAAACAGCTATGATGTGTGTGTTTGTGTACAGGACACATGAAAGACAGCGTTACACATGGAATATTTAGTGAAATCAGACTGATGGGTGAATATCTCAGCAAAACATACAAATATAAATCAAGCAGTGATGTCCACTTTGAAAATTTGGTCATTGTTTACTCGAATTCTTGTCATTTCAAAGCTTTATGACTTTCCTTATTTAGCAAAACACAAAAGAAGATATTTTAAAGAACGTCGAATAGCACGAGACACCATTCACTTCTACTGTATGGACACAAAACCAATGCATATGAATGGGGACCAGTTGACATTTTTCAAAATTGCTTTTGTGTTCTGTGGAAGAAAAATTCATACGGGTTTAAAATGACAAGAGCAAATAATGACAGATTGCTTATTTTTAGGTGAACTATCACGTTAAGCAATTACTCATATAATGTCCACTGGATTCAGTTTCTTGTACCCAAATCCACTTTCACCTTTTTAAAGTAAATTCTAAAAAAAAAGTAAAGTCTCCTGCCTGGTTTTCTGCTTCAGAGGGGCTTGCCCATACAAAAGCTGATGTTGTTGGTGTTTTCCACACTGCTGCTATGCAGTTCTTCTAAGTGGTTTCCCCATGTGGTTGTTGGCACATTTGGGGAAGTTGCTTCCAAATGTGGCCTCGGTCCTTTTTTGAATGGCAGCCTATAGGGTTAAATGGACAAAGGAAAATTGAAAAAGAATCATATGGAAAAAAAAAGAATGAAACGACCTTTCGTTGACAAATGTGGTAATAACACGCATTTGTAAGTGTGGTGTTTCCTGACTTTAAAAAATCACTTTGTGAAAGCAGATAGTTATTAATGGTATTAATTAGCATAAATAGCAGTATTTTGAGTTCTGCATGGCATGAACAGGGCATAGGCTGTAGTTTTGTGTGGTCACATCATGATCATCTCACCACAAACAGACTAACAGTTCTGAGCTTGTCATGCCATGGTCAAACTGAACAGACAGCGCCATCTTGTTGTAAAAGTGAGAAGGTCTTCTATTTCAAACGAGTGAACATGCTTCCTCGTGGCACACATTGGCTTTACGTTGTGACAGCGGAGTTGTACACATAAATGATAACATAAAAATTACATAACGCATATCAACAACTTTATCTAGCCAAACCCTCAATGACGCTTTCTTAAGCAACAGGGAACGACGAGATAAAAAATCAATTCATTGTAGAATTGTAGCTATGCCATAAGATAGATAACATGGGACATGTTAAGTTAAGCTTAAAAATGTTTAATACTATTGGATACTTACGTGTCACGGTTGTTGTGGTAAGACATCCTCAGGTTACACTGCTTATGCGCATGCGCATCAAAATGCACACGGGGTTGTAATCAATTAAAGGGACTTTATTAATCTTTTTATTTTTCGATCTAGTTTTTATTTTTTGTCTGCATATCAAAGTCTTACGGAGCCGTTGAAGGGACATTGGCGAAAAAAAACCCAGAAGACTTTCTCAAGCGAAAGTTTCTCGTCAGCACGCGAAAGTGTTCTGGGTTTTTTATCGCCAATGTCCCTTCAACGGCTCCGTAAAGTCTACTTATTCCGTCAAAACAGCGACATTTTAATATATATATTTTTAAATATTCAAGGATTAAGATAAACTATATCAATGCGTATCTCTGGGTAAAAACCTTGGATTTTGAGGGATGTATTCTCGAATCGTTCGTTTGTTCGTCGTCTAATGAAGATCTCTTCACTAAATCCACTTTTTAGTATAGGTTTAAAATATTACTCAATATTGAGAAATACACAATCTCAATGTTATTATGCATTTTCAATAAAGTAAAAAACACACTGCTGTCTATCTTTATTTCAACGTCTACTGTCAATGCTTAATGTTATTTGTATGCACCAAGGGTCTGAGAGTAACGCAATTTCGATTCTCTGTATGTATGTACTGTACATGTGGAAGAATTGACAATAAAGCACACTTGACTTGACTTGACTTGACTTGACTTGACTTGACTCTTTGGTCAGGAAAACGCTGGACTTGAAGAGTGGACTCGATGCAAATGTAAGCGGAGCCATGTTTTTGTAAAACATCATACAGTCTCCAGGGATTACACCCGAATTTTTCAAACAATAGTAAACTTCTTCTGGTTTAATGGAGCAGATTATGTTTAATCCTGAGCTGGATGTGGAATCTCTGATCACAGACCCAGTTTCAAAGTGTTGCTTTGACTTCTAGCACATTGACCTTTTGGCCATTTTGGTTTGTTTTCAGAATTGCTCGTTCATCTCTAAAGTGTGTACAGAGAAAAACACTTATCAGCGTGTGTTTTACGTGCTTCTATTAGTAATTCTGATCGTTCCATGTCTCATACCTGCTCCTTCACATCTTGGACTGGGTTAAAGTAGCATTTTTAATCCAACACATAGCCTACTTAATAATATCAGCTGAGCCATTTGATATCATAACTATGACGGTGTGGCGAATGACTGGCATTCAGTCAAGATACATTATGAAATCCAAAAAGTTACTTACTGACGACAACAAATTGAGGTTTATGTAAATCACAAGCACTTTATTGTTTATCCTGCCAGGTTTCCATTGGAACATTAAGCGAAAATGTGGTTTGGTTTATGCTTTATGGAAGTATGTCATACCCAACATGGGCTTAGAAATGAAACACTCTATTTGATCCTCGAAAAAAAGTATTTTGAGGTGAAAGTCAATTCTTGTGTTTTGGGTCACTGGTTGAGTCATATAAATAATGCATGGTTTTCTATCTCTCTTTTTTAAACATGCCGTGTGAATCTACAGTGTAATACCTTAAAACCATCAATTAAATTTACAATTTATGTGTTTGTATAATGTATAACAACAATATTTTTGAAAAGGTTTCGAAAGATCCAGTGGTTGCAAGCATGTGCTGTTATTTTTTTTGTAGCAGATGTGCAAAATAGATAAGCAAGTCCGAACTTCATTTTTGCATGTACAGATCAATTATAACCTAAAATCGAAGAAGAGTTTGTCTGAAAATGGTTAAAAAACTAAATGTGAAGCATCAGTGACTGTATGTTGAGATGTCTGCCACGTGATGGGGCTAAAGAGTCTTTCATTTTGTGTTTTGTAAGTGTCTTAGTTTTGTGTTGAGTGGGCTGTTTCTGAGTCAACTCAATTCTACCCATTCCACTCTTACATCACATATTTTAAGGAAGCTGGAAGAAAATAAAAATATAATCAGAGAATCTGCCATTTACCTGACAGAAAGTGAGACAGAAATACACCAAACTGTGTAACAATTCAATTTTATTTCCCAGTGCTTCTTGTGGCAGGCATAGAAATATTTTAGTACGAAAGATAATTTTCCCCTTGAGTTAATAAAAAGGGACCTACATTCGTTATTAAGTCTTTTTCAGCATTTATGTTTATAAACACATTTGATACATGACGTCACACAAATACAGTAGCTGCACCCACAGAACAAACTCAACATAATGGTTAAATCTAAAACATTATATTCATAAAATTAACTGTAATTTTAAAACATAAATAATAAAAGCACTATAGCTATCATATGTTGCAGATCACGTTGAAGATTTCTAAGCCAAGTCTAAAACATTTCTCAAAATATCTTATTTTGTGTTCCACAGCCATTTACCACCTGAAGGGTGGATAAATGTGTATTTCGGGGTGAACGATCCCTTAGACAGAGCTTGAACAACCGCAACCGACATCTTTAATTCAGTTAACAAATAGAAATCCATTCAAAAAATGTGAGGTAGAGTTTTTTGAGAACTTCTTTCAACAGCAAGTATTACACACAAACAACAAAATAACAATCGACTGTGCTATCCAACTCGTTAACATTTATTCATTCAGCGGACGCCTTTATCCAATGCCACAGATGCATGACCGGTCTGTTCCTAGTTCCACTTTCGTCGTGTCTCTTGCTCTCAGTGGCACTCGTGAGGTGAAGTGACGTTAAAACTATATTTATCACTCTTTGTGTACAAGCAGAGTTAACCAACAAGCTCTACTCCAGCAACGGTCCTCTTCAGGGCTAGCACTGTTCATGGTTGATTTCCGAGCGCCAAGCTTTGTTTGACTTTCAACAGAGAATTGCTTTTGCAACTTTGTACATTGATTTCATACAAATACTTCGGGCACTGTTTTGCAAACCAAGTTTTTGGACTGCAAATTGGCCATCAGTTCCTTGCTTTGATGCGGCATTTTCCAGAGTGAATCTTTTAAGGACTTCTTATTGTTTTGAAATATATTCCTCAGACTCACCTGTGGTAAACATGCCTGTGGTAAATAACTTGTAACTGCAACTCAACATATATTTGAAACAAAAAGCACACTTTTGAATACTTACATAGCTTATGAACATTACAAGCAGTGCCAACGCAAGTACTGCGAAGGCCACAATGTAAATCGGATCACGGTAGGAGGACTCCAGTTTTTCAACTATGAAATCATCTACAAAAAAAATCGAATCGTTAGTCTGTGCACTTTTATCTTGTATTGATCACTTAGTAGTAAGGTAGTAAGATTGGACTCTAACCATAAACGCTCAGATGGACATCGCCTTCCTGGTTCTGATGACCGAGGGGTGCAGACAGAAAGCAGCTGTATATCCCACTGTCTTCTACTGTCACGTTGGGCAGAAAAAGATTCGTTGAGTTTTCCAGGAGCTCCACCTGTCTTGTGACCCCTTTATATATTTCAAGTCTGCTGTTGATTTTAGTTAGTTTCTTCATCACAAGGCCATTTAACAGTCGAGGAGACTTTTCAGACTCTTTAGTAACCTGTGGATAAGATTGTAATGACAGTTATAATAGGTTAAAGGCCATCTTTATTTACACTATTTTGTGCCTTAATCCAGTAAGATTGACAAATTTTGAAATGTGTTCAATTGCTTCCATATCTGCCAGATAACATCCAGTAATACCAGCAGAGACCCAAAGAGAGCATTGTGGCTTCCATTAAAACCCAATTAAATTCCAGTTGTACCTTTAATCGTAAATACTGTGAGGGTTTCTATTGTTTATAAATCAGGGACTGGATCTTTCAATATGTTGCTTAAACTTTAATAAGTAAGTTTTGTTAACATTACTTAATGCGTTGACTTACTTGAGCTAACAAAAACAGAATGTTTAATATCACACTTTGTTAATGTTAATACAAATAGGCAGTCATTTTTGATAATGTTAGATCATTGTGCCTTGACTAATGTTAACAGATACTGTACAAACTTTGGTTTAAACATGGATTAATAAATGTTCAAATAACATTAAGACGAACAAAATATTTGGTAAAAGTATCGTTCATCTGCCATGTGATCAAATGTTTAAACCTAAATAACCAACAGTGTGAGGTCTAACTCGTTACTAATTAAGAAGTTACTGTAATTTAACTACTTTACCCTTGAAAAATTAAAGTAAGGGATTACTCATTCCTGTAATTTAATTACAGTATATCCGATGTAATTAAACTAATTAAGTGTGCAATAGTGGAAAAGTCAAACCTTTAAATCTATGCATTTATGTATAATTTTCACATTTTGTAATGCTATGTTGAGTTATTAATACAACTTTATGTAGTTATTATCATTTATGTGAATGAATTGTAAGAGCTGTTTCATGTCTATCCTTGAATCACTTAACTAATGGTTGATATGATATAGTAATAAGTAAATAAATACTTTTTGGAGAGAAACATTTGTACAGTAATCTAATCACACTATTGAATATGTCATCAGTAACTAGTAGTTCATTACCTTTTCAGATAACATTGATTACCAATGCATTAAACAAGCTTTTGAATGACTAATTCCACCAGCAGATTTGAAAAGAAAAGCCACCAATATTTTCGTTAGCAAATATACAAATGTTGAACTTTACCTTGTACCAAATCACTGAACGATACAGGACGCCAGGCTTTGATGAAGCCTCACAGCGCAGGATGACATCTTCACCCTTCATAGAGATGATTTCAGGTCTGACGGCTCCAGTCACCGCTTCAGAAGAAAATCACGATGTTAACATTGAACGCATGTCTGCGTCAAAACATAAGTAACAAGAATGAATCGTGTCTTACCAAACGTAAACCAAGCAAGCGCGTAGTAATGTAGTGCCATGATGACTTCAGTTATGTTGGATCTGGCTGTGATGCAGTTTGTTTAGCTGAACTGGTGAAATTCATATATATGTACTGAACAAAGAGAAAGGGGAAATAAAAAACCGGCAGTGACACATCTCACCCGCCCCTGCTTTTGCACTTTCATTTTTAAAGGTGCATCTTGACTTCGTATGTTATAAATGGGGAAGTTGGGGAATCCCCGATATCAGACTTTCTTTTCCGTGATCGAAGAAACGATCTTATTAACTGATTCAAAGGTGGAAGCCATGGTGTTCAAGTTAATATCCCTTGTCTTCCTACTATCACACGGTAAGATAATTAATATACATTTGTACAGCATGCGTTTAACGTGAAAACAAGATGTTCGTTTGTTAAAATGGAGCTTACAGTTCTTGGCAAAGTCATATAGTGCGCAAATCATTGCAACGCTGCATTAACTGAGTGGAGTGTGCGTTCTTGCATTACGCACGATCTCCGCTTAAAACTTCAACCGCACAAATGCTTTGTAGGCTATTGTTGATTGTTTTCACAAGAGTTGGAAATTCTTTGTTATTTCTGAATATCGTTAAAATAGTGGGTTAAAATAGTGGGTTCGCAAAACTTTCTGCTGGCTATGGGAATTCCCCATTACGTAACGTTAATGCCTGGGTAATGGTTGAACACGTTTTAGATTGAAACTGAAACTATAGTCGTGTCCTCTTACTCTACTCTTTGACTCCGCCTTGTTTTATTTTAGAACTCTAAACAACTATTTCAAAACTTTTGAAATCACCCTCAAAGCACATCTGGCTAACGTCCATTTGACGTCTGCATTTACATCGGCAAGACATCTGCAATACATAGTATGCTCATCTGCAATACGTCTCGGAGACGTCTGCTGTCAGACGTCACACCTATAAGATATCTGAAAGATGTTTATGATTTTGAATGTGTGTAAAACTGCTCTATCTTAGATGTTTAGCAGATGTTTTTACACAGCAGATTTTTCCAGATCATTAGCTGACGTATTACGGACGTCTCCGAGACGCAGGGACGCAGGGATCTTGATGGGGTGTAGGAGTGTATCCTACATTAAAGCATGTGTTGCCTATAAATGAATAAATTGAGCATTTACTAAAAAATATTGAGATGTCAATTACCTTATTTTAGTGACCGGCGAGGTGAAAGTGACGTCACAAGACTACATATGTACAGGAGATGTGCACCATGTGGAATCTGAGTACGCAATGAAGAATCCACACTGTGATCAGTATTGGTCTTACAACGATTATGTGAGTATAAACTGAGCAATCGATATAGAATGTGTAAATAAAATAGTTTGCATGCAATTTTAATTACATGTAGCCTGATTACAATCTCCTTTCAACATTTTAACTTTATATTGGCTATATATTACTAATAATAATTAGGAAGATGAACAGTATTAACTAATTACTTGTGTAATATATAAGGTAAAATCTACCCAGTTTAATTAGTCTGTAACGTATACATTTAGGTGCATTTTACTAAAAAATATGGGGTAGAATATATTCTTTTAACGTGAGTGCATATTGTTACTGACATTTTATGGAGTAGATTTTATAGGTTGTTTTTACAGTAATAAAACCCCTGATGAACTAGACTGATTTTGTGTGTTTTCTTCAGTCCATCGGGACGTTTTTGCATGCAACACCAGAGTGTCATAGTCCATGCAAAGAATTGACTGCAGGAAGTATAATTCTCACGGATTGTATCAATATCACCCTGGCTGTTATATGCACCAAAGTGAGTGACTTTCTACCCATCAAAAATCATAAGTCACCGTTACAAAAGACAAATGATTTGGCATGTGTGTCGCATCACAGGTTCATCTCGAGACCACTTTGACTATTGAATCTCGTATACATTTTCACGGTATGTTTTCCCCCCCACAAACAATTACTGTGTCACGAAACCATTTCATTCTTTCACACAATCTTTCTTGTACTTTGTAGGTAAAATGATCCATCGGTCACAACCTAGCTCTGAGAAAGAACTCGCATTGGTAATACAGTTCAAATGCACTTCAACCAATGTTATTTATTAGTTTCTTATCGTTTTTTGTTTTCAACAATGAAACAATTTCTCTCTTTCCTTTTTGTTTTTTAGGTGCCTTCTTGTCTATTGGTGCTCTGAAATTAATTTCAATTCTGCTGTGTGCTGGATGGTTACGTCACAAAAACGAAAACAACCTTACAGAGGCTGACGTAATTAACACGAGACTATGACATATAGACTTGAACAAATGTTATTCTCTTCAGCTGTCTATAAGCTTCCGTTTCCTGCAGTGTAATAACATTAAACAATTTATCAGGGCATTATCTTGGTATTAGTATAAATTGTCTCAAATTTCATGTTACAATGCTGTTAACATTTAGGATATTAGATTTTTGTTAATCGTTTTTTTTAATTAAGCATACTAACCTTTCTAAGCTTGTTCCCTGGATAGTCAAAGTCTGATTAAGCTATTTACTTGTGAGACCTTTGATCTCTAAATGCTGTTAACTAACATGTTTTTTTACTTGCTGCTATTACGATTAAGCTGCTTTTCCTTCATATATAACTCTCATGATTTTTGTAGTTCCTGGCATATTATCTACCTCCTATTCTGGAAAAACAGGTACAAATCTTTAGGTTTTTAAACTTTAATGAATTTTTTTTTTTTTTATTTCTCCCTGTGACAGTTGATGAATCCAGTATTTTTAGAGCTTTTTTAGTATGGAGATGGTTTGGGTTGGAAAAAAGATTCACTGCTATCACTAATCACTGATGTATTGTAAATTAAATTGTTTATTTAAACTGTAATTTAATTTATTTTGAATAAATATATTACCACAAAGCTTAAGACTCTACTTGCTTGAATACTGATTTAAAAACCCTTGTGGTTAAACAATGAGCAATATTCACTAACAAACATCACCTTAAAAAATGTCATATTTCGAATCAAAAGTTGTTATGATAAAAATAACCCCGACACCTAACCGTGTTTGAAGGTGAGGATATTTTACACACAAAAAACACCCATGGTCGTAATTTGAGGGAGGGTTAAAAATCTTTTCATGACACAGTAGATGCACATTAAGATGCTTTACAAAATTATTTACATGTTTACTGTATTTATAATAATCCACAACATCATTGACAATGAAATCGAAAGTGCTGGTATTATTCAATCATTTGCCTTTGTCTCTGAGCATTTAAAACAACCGCCGAATCAAACTAGTAAAAAAGAAATAGAGTTTTTGTTGATATCAGTCTGTACAAGGTGATGTCTTCTAAATAACAGCAGGCCGGTTTTATGAATTGTGCTGGAGATGACCAGAGTGCCCCGTGTTTGGCACTGTAACAGATCCTCCCTGATGTCAGATGTGGGTTAGGGGCCTCTTGACCAATCCCATCTCTTTGCGCAATACAGGCGCGTGAATGCTGCAGTCTCGTGCCTCGCACACTCCAGGTATCCCTTGACTACCAGCCATGCCAGATTGACCCACAGGCCCAGGAAAGCCACGAGGTCCTCGTGGTCCCTCCGCTCCATCCTTTGGTTCTGCAGGATGGCCTGGCAAGCCTTTGGGGGAACCATAGTTAACAACATTATTTCTACACCAGCTACATCAACCTTTAATATAGTAACAGACCGTTGCTTTCATGTATTATTTCTGTTAACAAATAAACTGTGATTGAGTGTTCACAGGAAAAACATCTTACCTCTGAGGCCTTGGTGACCATCATGTCCAGGAAGACCTTTACCAGGGTCCCCCCCTTGTCCTTTTCTTCCTTTAACACCTACAATAAAACATAAAGCTCATTTGCATGCAAGTGATCTTATATAATACATACAAAGTTCCTGAAATGTTCCTTCTGAGAAAGTTCTACCTTTATCGCCCGGGGCTCCTTTTTGACCCTCTAAACCTTTGATGCCCGGAGGGCCTCTTTCTCCTTTAGCTCCTGCTTTGCCTGGTCTACCCTGAATGATACAAAATGTCATTTGAAGAAAATATGTATTACTGGTTTTTGGAAACGTGTCTCAACTCACAGGTTTGCCTGTCTCTCCAGAGGGTCCTGTGACTCCAGGGGGCCCAATGAGGGTGCGATTGTTGATCGGACAGCCCTGTGCACATTTGCTCCGTATTGACACAGCATACTGGGAGATCTGAGCAGTGACCACACCTTGACACAGTTGTAGTATCTGTTCATCCGTAAGCCCTGGACCCTGCAAGTTGTACAAATGCATTTTTCGAATGAAATCCAATCCGCATTTAGGACAAAGCCATTGAAAAGTATTGGGGAAAGTAAACATTTACATGGTTGCCAATTTCTTGTTCACAGTGTGGTTTATCCGTATTTCAAAATCAACTCTTAGCTAATAATATTTATATTCATACGCACAGGTTCACCTGGCTGTCCTTTGGGGCCGCTTTGTCCTTTCACCCCCTGGTCTCCCATTGGGCCTCCATCTCCTCTGAGACCTGGAAGTCCTGGAGGCCCAATTGGACCAACTGGACCATCTGTGCCAAAACGACCTTTTACTCCAAGCTACGTCACATAACAAAACATTGCTTCATACGATGAACAACAAGTCACTCAAAGTCATTCTTCAGGCACAGGCATGTTTATTTTTTACATGTGCTCATTTTATTACCCTTTGTCAGTAACCACATGGTAGATTTCACAAGACACACTGACAAAATATGTAAACAAGCAAGACGAACCTGCCCTTTATCACCACGAGAACCAGCCTCCGCCTGAGTTGTAAAGGGAAATTTTGTGGTTAAAAGAACTCGTGACTGTAATGGAAAGAGGAAGTCCTGTGGCTAATACGGCAGTTTTACCTTTTCTCCTTTAGCGCCTTTTACTCCTTTTCTTCCTGTTCCCCCCTGTGGAAGTCAAATTTGTCTTACTAGTCTTGTCTAATTATGACGTCGTCGGTTTTTCTGGAACAAAACTACTGCTATTGTTTAATTCAGTTATTTACCTTCTCACCATCTGGTCCTGTTTCCCCTTTGGCACCCTGTTGAAAAGAGCATTTCATAAAAACTGTTAGAAATTTTTAAGCTTAACATCTCTGTTGAACCCTATAAGTCTCAATATTATCACATAATCAAACTTGAAAAGGAAGTTTTCACACTTGAAATCGGGTAATTCTTAACCCCAGGGAAACAGAATCCTGTGTTATCTGTTTAACACTGCTTATAATTTAATAATGGGTTAACATTCTTATTCGTATATTTGCGGTGTCAACAGTCATGATTGGATAAATACTGCAGCGTCAAACTGAAAATAGTGCGTGGGCACCCGGGAAAAGATGATCCTTCGCAAACCCTTTTCAGCTATTTTAAGCCTCCTAAGGCTTTACTTACTCAAATAAAGAAAAATCTCAAAGGAGTTTCTGTGACTGTGCACAGCTTATAATAACAAGTGTGAAACGTTTGTTTACCCGGGGTTGAAAGCAGGGTTAAGAATGAAGATAACCCGGGTTCAGCGCAGTGTGAAAACACCCTTAGTGAAAGCAAACAATGAATCGTCACAGTGGTAAATCATTCAGAAAGTGAAATATAGGTCATACTGTCGGCCCTGGCAGACCCTTGGGTCCATGTTTCCCCGGAACTCCTGCATCCCCTGTGTCTCCCTGAGGACCCTGTGTGACAAGACGTAATGACAAATTTACACAGGACTGATTTCGTTATCGTAAAGAGTCAAGGAAGACTTAAAGGGATAGTTCACCCACTACTGTCATTTTAACATGTATGACGCATTCTTCTGAAGAAAACAAAAGAAGATATTTTGAAAAATGTTGGTTAATGAATAATGACGGTACCCATTGACCTTCATAGTTTTGTGTTTGTACAATACAATGTAATGTATCCTGCCCTTTTTCGATTACCAACATTCCTCAAAATATCTTCTTTTGTGTTCTGCAGAAGAAAGAAAGTCATCCAGGTTTGAAATGAAAGGACAAGAGGGTGAGTAAATGATTACAGAATGAACAATCCCTTTTAGTTTTACTAGCAGTGAAGGAAACTTTCTTACAATTACATTTAGTCATTTTGCAGATTTTGTTACTTCTCTCACATAGATGAGTAACTTTATAGCACCTTGCTTAACTGCACTACACAGTGTTAAGTTTCCTTTAGAGGTATGAAGAATAAAAAAATGAGAAGGAGAGCTTGTAATATAAGAAAGACAACACGTCCTTTGTGGGGAAGTTTCAGGATTTCATGTCAGTGTGTGCAAAAAACAACTGTCTAGTTTCACTTTCAGTCATATGGTAAATCCCCGTCACAGGGACATTCCCTACGTCTCCAACAAGTCAAGCAGACAGTTTTCATGTCTATAATCTACATAGCATTTTGTTGTAGTTGTAAGTGGAATTTACCGTAGATTCCGCTAACAACAACAACAACAACAGCATGCTGTTGATCAACATTTGACAGCATGCCTCCAGTTTCCCTGATAAACATGTGATAGGAGTCATCTAGATAGAATAAAGAAGTCTAATATCTAATAGAAGTCTAATAGATCACATACCACAGAGCCGACTCTTCCAGGAAGTCCCCTAACACCCCGATCACCTTTCAAACCCTAATTACAAAAGGCATGAGAGACGAAAATTATAACATTTAGCGAAGTCCCAACCAGTATGAATATACACCTATACATATAAAAATACTTTATTTTTTACTGTCGCTTTTAAAAGTGGCTTCTTAAAGCGCCGTACATAACATCAATAAACACACAAATAGTATAAGATAAATAAGCATATTTTTTAAACATTTTATGCATTTGGTGGACGCTTTTATCCAAAGCGACTTAAGTTGCATTATCCTATTTTGTTTCTAAAATTTGTGTAATCACCGGGGATCGAACACACAACCTCGGTGTTGTCGCCACCACTGAGCTACATCAAAGCATACATAAATAGTATGTATATTACCTTAGCTCCAAAAGGCCCAGGCACACCAACGACTCCAGGAACACCCAAAGGACCCTGACAAATATTTTGTTGTTATTTTCTTTTTTAAACGTTTTTCTGAATTTAACAACACATCCGATTTGCTATACTCACATCCTCTCCAGGCTCCCCGTCACTTCCTGGCAACCCACCTGTACCTGTAGCACCCTGAAAAAGATGGCATGATTTCGGAGTGAAATTTGCTTACCGTGATACTTAATGTCACATTGTAAATACATTTTAGTTGCTGGCCATCATGACACATAGTCTGTGAGCTCAAACCTTGGGTCCCAGCAGACCTCTGTCTCCGGGAACACCCGGATAGCCCTAAAACACAAAAGATTGTGTCACACAAAGAGAACTAAGGGGATTTTTCATTGGGGTGCAAAAGAGAAGAGATAGGCCGATGTGAGTGATAAGAAGAGATAAGGTTTTTACCAAGTAGCCCTGCTCTCCGTGGTCCCCTGAGAACCCAGGTGCTCCTGTCCTACCCTGATGATGCAAACGGAAATGATAGTTTAGTCCGCAGCAGTTATAGCATGACTAAATGACAACTACTGATTTGTGGTACTACATAGACTCACATACACATCTTGAAAGTGACATGAAACTGACATGAATGTAATAATGACTCATTGAGTGGGAAATGCCTGTATGTAAAATGCCAACCTTTTGTCCCTGTCGGCCCTCTGGACCCTGTTTTCCTGTTTTTCCAACAGAACCCTGTTGAGAGGAGACTTATTAGTAGTTTTTAAAAGGAAAAGAAAATACAGACAAATCACAAGAAAGGATCATTTCTCCTCTACTGCATTGATAGTTGATAAATAAGAGAATTAACAATGTAGCTGAAATGTATGTGTATCACTTCTGAAACCTCGTATTTCCATATATTGTGAGTTTTTGGTCAAAAATCATTATTATCAGTCACTCTTATACTTTCCACTCGATTGTGCAAATATCTACAGTGTATATACCTATAAAATTACAAAAAGGTGCTAGTCGACTTTGACAACACAGTATTTGATCATATAAAAGTGCAGTGGTTTTTTTTCAATTTTCTGAATAATAGTAAATTTGGAAATAAGAGGTTTCGGAAAGACAACGACAATATTAAAAGTATACACTGTAGAGATTGTAAGTGTATATATAACCACAGGCAAAAATTGACCACTCCGAAATTATTTTCCGGTTCTCTGAATTTGACTATTTATAAGTATATGTTTAAGTGAAACATTTTTGTTTCATCCTCCCAAATTCCAATCAAAAATATTGTTTTAGCTGAAAATTGAAATGGAACAAACTGGTAAAAATTTTTTGCAAACCTTCATTTTAATGTTTAAACAACAACATACTACTGTTTTTACATGTATTTTACAATCAGTTTAAAAATTTGATAAACGATGGAATAAGCCAGATTTTTTCAGAACTTTCATCCGTCTTTGCATTCTCTCAGTCTTTCACATGGCTGCTGGGTGACAGCATGTCATGAATTTCGACTGACACTGGACTGTAGAAATGCTGATTTAAGGTTAAACTGCAGGGCTTTGTTTGCAGCTGTATATAGATTATAATAAAACGGTCATTTCGGGTCCTAGATTCTGATTGGCTGAGCCGAGTTCTAAGCCGTTATTAAATACCACCAATGAAGTGCAGTGGGCTTCACTGGCTTATTGCTTTAATAATATAATGATTTAAAATGGATGTCATAAATTACAGAAATGCTGTTTAAAACACTTTCAGATAAAGTAAGCGATAACATCACATAGGAAATGAAACTTCAAAATTACCCTTTGTGGGCATATCTCAGGGAATAATTATTGACATTCAAATATGCAGAAGTTTCTTTCATCCCAGACAATTTTTTCTTAGTAAAAGCAGATGTTTTTTTTAACTAAATGGCTTCCTTCTTCTGATCGTTAGGTCTTACACCCTGTCTACACTAGTTGTGTGTGACCTGACGCGACTCGACTGTAAGAACAAGACATTTGTTGTCTCACATCGCAAAATTTTTAATCGTAATGGGCTCTATTTTTTTGTTGCATCATGTCCGGGGTAGACTGGGTATAAGTCCATACCCCACATCCCTTCATATTAACTGAAGAGCGGAGTGACATACCTTTACACCTTTAACTCCTGGTTTTCCTGATTTTCCTTTTGGGCCAACAGAACCCTGTCAAACAGATCAAATGTCCTTTGAACTATCGTGAACAAACCTGTGGCACTGTCAGAAATTAATAACATGACAACTAACAAGTAGAACAGACTGCAGCTGATAGAAGGCTTCGAGCCCTTACTGATGGAGCTGAATGATGATAGGACAGATTTGCATTGATGTTACTCACAGTCTTTCCTGTGTTCCCCACTCCTCCACGTGGACCTTCCATTCCGAAACCACCCTGCAAAGCAAGCATAAAATCAACTGCTGTCACAATTTACGCATACAAGTCAGAATATTTGAGATGAAATAGAACATTAAAAACAACCAACAAGCATGCACTGACTTAAAAGGACACTCCGCCCCAAACTCTTAGGAATGATACTTTGAATGACGGTTATTTTCCAATATACGGGCGGGGGTCAGAAAGCTCCTGGACTTCTTAAATGGAATATCTTAAAGGAACAATCCTTCCAAAAATGTACCTATTGACTTGACCATGGTCATTTTTAGTCCTACTATGGAAAATCAACGGGGACCATTAAAATAAATCAAACAAAAAACAACAGAATATTGGTTGTAACCACAACCACGATCAACTCATTGCTTTGCCACGCATTTACCTTAGATCCAGTAAGGCCAGTTTCACCTGGGTCACCGGGAATTCCAGGAAGGCCCTATGAAAAATTGAACTAGCTATTAGAGGCCCTTCTCAGATAAGCTGTTAAACACAAAGTCATGTGAAAGTTTTCCAAAACGTTTTGCTTACAATTGCACCAAAGAAACCAGATTCACCATCTTCTCCATCAGGCCCAGCGTCACCCTAAAGGGAAAGCAAATAACAGCCGTGTGTATTGGTTATTCATTGCCTTACAGTCAGTCTGAAAGCTTCCTTAAGAGCACACGGAAATGTTATGTCATCAAAGCAGAGCAACTTACGACAGGACCAGTGTCTCCTCCTCTTCCTCTCACTCCTTTGGTACCTTTGTAACCCTGATAGAACGATGCAGGTCAGGTCAGTTAGCAATCATATGAAATTGTGTGTCACTTTTCCACACGTTGCACTATTAATGTGTCAAAAGGATGTGCTCTTACCTCTCTTCCTTGAGCCCCAGGGAACCCCTGCTTGCCTTGGAGACCCCTGGAACCCTTATAGGCAAAGATAAAAATATAACCACACAGCATTTTAAAATGAAAACAGTATTTTAAATAAAAAGCGCACTTAGATGATCAACCTTGGGCCCTGCAAAGCCCGCAAATCCAGGCTCTCCTGGTTCACAGTCGCATTCGGTGGGTCCTTCCTGGCCCAGCTCAGCATCACCTCCATATGGAACCTCAGTCATCAAGGTTTTATCCTCTTTGGCGTAATCAAACGACTCCACGTTTGTGGCATAGGGGAAGGTCTCTTCTGTGATCATGGTGACATCTGGTGCACGGGGATCGAAGCCAGACGCTGAATGCTCATCTTCATCACCGCGTCTGGATTCTTGTGGATAGTCAACTGAGAAAGCACATGCGAACACGTTTTTATTTTGGCAGATGGAAAAACTATAGTATTGTATTCATGTAAAAAATCATTGCAAAAGCTATTGTCGTTGCTGTAATAATTATTCTGTCTAGGCACAAAGATGTTGTATATTGATGTATGAATTAAACACAATAAATACTACGATGATTTTCTTTTTGATTTAAGATTAATATTATTATAATTTTGGGTGTTGCATGGTGATTAGATTAGTGGTCTAAAAATGGTTTAATATTATGCAAAATGATGCAGACATTACGTCTCAGTTTTGTAAGATTTAACTGTGTTGTTTCATTTGTTAATTTTATTCAATTATGGCAATTCTCACCATTGTTATTAGCATGGCTATTATTGAAATATTGGCTGTTTATTAGCACATATTCTGCATGACCATACTCTACATCCCAAACAACCTTACAAACTATTAAAAAGCAATAAATTAAGAGATTATGAGGGAAAAGTTTGTGCTTAACGGTTTGTTAATAGCAAGAGTTGCCTCCTATACTGAAGTGTGACCAAAGTTTTGTTTATAGAAATATAGACAGGAACAGCTCAGGTACCACGATGGGGGTCTCCGGAATGTTCATCATATCGGTCCACTAATGAGCCTTCATACATATGTTCACCTGTGATGCACAAGAGAGAATTTAAAAAAATCATATACATGAACATTCATACATATTTTAAATGTTATGCATATTTAAATATGTTGATATATTCAAGTAGTTTGGGGGCAGGGGGTGTGGCTGCATCTCACCTGAGAGGAAGCCAGTATACTCTTGCTGTGCCTGTGCATGATGAGCACACAGCAGGAACACAGTGCTGAGAGACACAGCCCATACCTGAAAGCAAACAAAATCACCATCACATAATAACACAGATAATAATAAAATAACATAGTGGAAACTCTGAATCTGCCAACTATTGGAAGCCATTGATAATTTTATTCAAGGTACTTAAGTGCTTTAATGTAACACTTGTACGTGTCTATTTTAGGTAAATGTTAATTTCAGTGGAACACAACAACAAAAGAGAAGGGATCTCCCCTTTCAGATGTGGTTCCACAGAAATTTTGATTAAAAAGTTTTTTCCTGTTTATTTTTTTTTCCTTTTTACTGAGTATTATGTGTCATAATTAGTGCATTTAAATTTGATGCTATTGTAATCCAGTTTACTCTTTTAGTGTGTTTCTTTTCAGTTTACTTCATACGCAACAATCAACTGCGTATTAAAGTCCTGAATTGTTGCAAACGCGACAGCATACAAACTAGTTCAGACGTTACACCATTTTTATTTAAACTTCAGGTCAGGGTGTAATTTTCCATGGGTCTTTTCATGCGTCACATTTAGTGTAATAACCAAATTCTGGCAACACAAGCATATCTGTTAAATTAGACCTTTGTTTTTTTTAATGTAGCCTTCTCAGTTCCTGTTTCATCCTTCCTCATGAAACAAATGTCAATGATGAGGTCACGGAACTAATCTGGCAGAAAACGGATGTAAACCCAAACCTTCAAAGACCTTTAAAAATAAACCAAGTCCGGATTTTTGGCTTAAAAGTCCTGATTAAATAACTGTGTATTAATAAAAGAAGTGTTTTGTGTAAATAAAATATTACAGAGTTGGGTTTTTATAACCTGTATTTTGTAATAAAAAATAACCAAACAACGTTTAAGATTAATATTCGGATTGACGTTAACAACGCTGGTTCAGTGCTGGTCCATAAGCACTTCCTGTTTCAGTTCTTAATGCTTCAGAAATGATTGAAAACATTACAACAGAATATTAATTACCAAAAGAATCAATGTTCTATATTTTTAAAGATTTATTATTTATGAAAGTTTTACATATGTACGTAAAAACACGAATAACAAATAAATAAATATCTAAATCTGAAGTGCTTCTGGACCAGTGTCCTGTTGAAAAAACCAGCATACGTGGTTTGGCATGTCTTGATTCTGGTCATGTGCTGGTTTTAGATGGTCATGTGCTGGTCCTTAGCTGGTTTAAAATGGTCAAACCAGCATCAAAACATACCTAACCCAGTAAATGCTGTTTTCTTCAACAGGGTTTACATTTGGCTTACTGGTCTGGGCCTAGCATATCAAATTGATATACAGTATAACAAGACTACATTACACCGAGCAACAACCAGTGACAGTTTGGGCAAAACGGCAAAAGTGTGTGAACAGGAACTGTGATACCACCGAGAATCACACAAACATACCAGAGTGTGTCACCTATGCTCTTGAAACAGAAATGTGTCAATAATTTTCCTTTTTACTAAGTGGTTTCGATATGTTAATTTAACCATTCCTCAGATAGGTTGTTCAATTGTATCCACTTTCCAGGCACGACCCCCTCTGTCGGTAAACAGGCAGTACTGCATTAACGTCTGGGATAGTTTATCACACCGCACACATCATGCAGCCTTCTGCAACAAATGGCAACTGCTAAGATATCAACTCAAATGAAAATACACAATACGTTTAAAATCTTTTCGAGGGTTTTTAGAATCAGTCTAGATCAGGGGTTTCAAACTTTATGATACCGGACGCTGAAATAAGATCAACTTTTGTGAGGAATGCCCTTCCTAAAAACACAACTTTAATTATTGGCTACTTTTAGAATAATGTTGGATGTATTAATCCAAAGAGAAAAATGTACAACTTTTTTTGTTATTACAACTGTGATAACAACTTTAACAATAAATCTGGTTTCATATTAGATTTACAAAGAATACCGCATACAAACCCAAGTGAACGTGATGAAGAGAACTGTACTGAAACTCACTATAAAGAAACAAATCTGAAAGAGGTATACATAAACACTTAAATGTGAATGAAATAAATATTGAAATGAAACAAACAATGTTTATGTCTGAAATAGTAAGGACCCTTTTTTTAAGAGGCCCCCTGGGGATCGCCTGACCCCACTCTAAAACCCCCTGGTTTAGATCATTCATTTCTTCATCAACTTTTGACTATTGATGCAGGTGTCCTATGCGGTCATGCTACAACATATATAAATATTTAGTCATTGACATTTCCAAGAAAACCAATGTCTATGATCAAGTTTAATTGATTAAGGTTCTTTTTTTCTAACTAAAACCATCAATCATTTTTTTGATTTATGTATTTTGTATTTATAACTCCAGTTGCTCAAAAGAAACAAATATCCAATAAAACAATATGAAGAGGTGGACCTTTGATCCCTCATCAAACCAAACCAGGCCCTCTGGGACAGTAAGGTGCTGTATGGAATATGTAGTTTCTCGGGCTCTCGTTACTTTCTTAAACTTCAATTTTAAAAACAGATCAGAAAACAACACGTGTTTGATGAAAATCAATTGAACGCATATACGCTTCACAGATTTCATGGGTCCTTAAAGGACATTTAGTCAAAATGATTGATCAAAAACTACTCTCGCAAATAAATATAATAAAATATTTTTTTAATGGTGCATAAGTACAATTTTCAGTTGGTTGTTGTACCTTTACTATGCACTTAGCATTGTTTGACAGGTTTATTCAAATAAAGAGTGTTTAAGTGGACAAAACTCCATTGGTTGCAAACACAATTTCATTCTTTTTCAAATTGTGTTCGTCTTCCATCATACAACTGTCCTAGAAAGTCCGGAACAATAATGTGCACTGCAACACAAATATATGCGACAGAATGATTTATTTTCTAATGCGATCACTTAAAACAGGTCTTATTGCACACAATTCCCCCTATCAGGCCTTGTCCCGTATCTTACCTTCACCCTGGAGGTTCCCATGGCCAGCAGCTTCCAAGACAAGTCTCCAACCAGTGATTATAATCCACTGACACAGAGATCTTACCCCTCACACCAGCTCAATCGGGGCAGGCAGCAGTTTTTCTCTCGGGGGGCTGTGGTGCTCCTCAGAGCATTCTTTCTACCTGCATGCGATGCTCGCGCCCCTGTGCTGAGACTTGACTGGACTCACCAGAATCTCCCAGGCTCCCACCTCTCCTCAGCTGGGTGAGAAATACCTGAGCCTTCCCCAAACAAACACAAATCTCCACTATTGATGGTATAGTGAAGATGGCAACTGGAAAGAACTGCACTGTGAAAATAAATTTGTTGTAGTTTTGAAAAAAAACTTGTGACTTTTGGTTTAATGTATAGTGACAAATGCATCCATGAATACAAGAGAAAAGTGATGATATGGATACATGACCTTTAGTGACCTTTTGGCCTACTTGGAAAAATGTTTAAGGGATGGCACTTGAGTACCAGATTTCTCAAAACCATGAAGGGCGGCACTTGTTTGTATTCATTCAGCAACAAAGAGCGGGCTGACATGATCACATTAATAGCCAATGACTTAAAATAAATCCGGTTATCATGCAATATTACCTGAAAAGGATGTGCACCAACGTAATGTAGGCACAATAAGAGCTATCATTTAGTTACATACTCGCCATGAACTACATGTAAAATATAAAGACATGATGATATGAGAGCAAAAAACGAGACAAACTTTTAGGCAATCGTTTTATTCACATTTATTTCAAGAAGCACTTATTAAAACAATCGGACCAAGGAGGCAGCAAAAGTGAAACATGAAATAAAAAAAAACAATTCTTCAAGACTTATGTTTCTTTTTTTTCTTGTGGTGTCTCTTTACACCTGGAGAGTGGGAATCCCTGAAGACAAAAAATTAGGGTCAGTTAAGAAGTCCATCTGATCAAATCTTACATTTTAGAATGTGATGACATTTTACAATTATGCAAATGTGAGAATCATAGTCTCTTACTTCATTCAAATGGTTTTATTACAAAATTTTGTTATCTGGTATTTCATTTTCGCTGTCAGCAAGTTGAACCGAAGTCTTTTAAACAGACTCGACTTATGCAAGCGACAGTTTTGCTTAGTGATGCAAGCGTGTTTTTATTAGAATTGGTATATAATGACCGTACCTTTTACTCTTACTCTTGTTCTCCCTCTCTCGACTGCGTTTACGGTGCCGTTTGCGCCCCTGCTCATTTCGGGAGCTAATACGAGAGTCACGTGACTCAACAGATGCCGATCGGTCCGTCTCAGATGCATGTCTGCAATCAAATCAACATATGATCAATAACAGCCCTTCCATTCTCCTTATGGTGAGTAGAAATATTTCCTGTGACACTGTACACTTTTTACAGTTATTACCTGTGAGAGGACTGCTGTGATGCTTTGGACTCCTCCTTCTCTTCCTGCCAAACCCTGGCTAGCTCTCCAGAGTGAACATCAATCACGTCCCGAATTACCTTAAATATTTAAGAGAACAGACATTTTAACCCATGGTTCTTATTATCTTTGAGCTAATCCTCTTAGCATAATGTTCTCTATGGCTCTTAACACATGCTATGCTTTTACTTCCAGCAGGCAGCATGAATCAAAACCAACACAAAGTATTGATGGTTTGTGAGCACGGCAAAGAGACAAAGTGGAAAACACAAAGTGTTTGTGAATAAGTCAAATTTTACTTTCTACAAATGAAATACCTCCGTGTAGGACTTTTTGGTGATGTGAACGTTTTTTGCTCTGTAAGACTGTCTGCGTCTCCTGTAGTCCCTCATTTCAGCCAAGACCTCCAGATGAGACTTTGGCTCACTCTGGTCATCATCTACATAATGAATTTTAAACAAAGCATATATCAATATATACAGTTAAGTAATATGTGCTCACTATTGTGATACTATATCACAGTGTCTATATTTGGCATATTGTTATAAGCAGTTGTGCGTAACTAGTTACTAAGTAATTAGTTACTGTAATTTAATTACTTTCCCTTAAAAATGTAAAGTTATGGATTACTCATTTTTTTCTGTAATTTAATTACAGTTACTTATGATGTAATTAAACTTAATACTGTGTGTTATACACCTGTGTTTAATAGTGGAATTGACATTTTATATTAAAGCACAGATTTTAAATTAGACTTTGAATTTTATTCTCACATTTGTAGTACTTTGGTCATACTACTACTACTACAATGAATTTTGACTATTCATTTAAATGATTAAAAGAGCTGTTTCATATATATCTATCCATGAATCACTTAACTAATCAAGGTTGATGTAGGATATAGAAAGTAAATAGTAATAAGTAATTAAATACTTTTTGGAGAGAGTCATTTGTACGATCATATAATTATACTATTGAATATGTAATTAGTAACTAGTAATCAATCAATTTTTCAAATAAACTTGCCCAACACTGGTTATATGTACCTCTTTTAAGTTTAGCAACAAGATCCACGTAAAGATCCTCATTGTTGGGTTGTCTTCTTGCACTCTGTTGATTGGCTTCTTGTATCACGTGATCATAAAGAGCCAATCGGTCGGCCGCTGTGAGGTCACATAACGCACGTTTATGATTGTGAGGTACATCAGGGGCATCTGTAGAATAATCACCTATACAGAAAGACAAAACGGGTTACAGAGAAATCACGAAAGGATGTAACAGACCTAAATTAAAGTACGGGGAAATCAGATTATTAATAGTATCATAATAATAATACTACATATAGTATTACACTATAATAAAGTTGAGTATTTACTATATTAATAGTTAAAAAACTAAATGTGTGAAGTGGGTGAATACGAAGACTGTTCCCAGGACGTAATGGGACAGGTTAACATTTAAGATCTTTTTGGCCTTTTGTCAATTAGGAAATAGAAAAAAAAATCAAGATTAAGGACTAAGCCTTTTAAAGGATATTGCATGAAAGGATACAGCAAGTATGAGTGGAAAACTGTCTAGACCAGACCTCCTCTTAATACTCACCCCTGTTACTGCAAAAAACAAACACAGATATATTTTTGGGGGAAAAAAGCCCATAATAAATATTTATGTTTAAGACAGTATTGATACATATTATCAACCATGTTTTGTTTAAATATAAGTTTACATGCGTCACTGCTTTCTAACTTGGTAAGGCTATAAATGGTCTTGCCCTGTCTAGAATGATGAAGTATTTAATATTTAGTACATACTTTGTGCATGCGTAGATCCCATAGGAAGCACATTAGCCCGGGCCTGAAGAATGACTTGCTGCATTGTCTCTTTATCTGCAAAGAGCAAGAATTACATCACACAACTTACAAGTGCAGCGCGTATAAGCTTGGGTGCTCTGTTGACAACAGTTCATGCGATTCAAATGCACAACCTTTTGAGAAAACGCCGTAAAAATATCGTTGAACGTGTCTGCTCAAAGGGTGTCTACAACATTTGGTTAAACAAAAAGTACAACATGTGAAAACTTACCCATAATTATGGAAGGAATGGTTGTGTTCTCATAGCAAACTGAAGGATCACACATTTCAGCCTGACAACAGAGAGCAGAATAAAAATCAAACTTAACATCTGTTGTTTATAACATATTACACATAAACAAGTTTAATGTAATGTTTTATGTCACCTGCTCCTCTTTTGTGTATCCCAGCTGACGGAGTCGACATGCAGACTTGTGTTTCTCCATCCTGTCCCTTTGAACTGTGTGATTCGGATTGTATGGGCACACGTCCATCTGTCACATTAGTACACAAGACGTTTAAACAACATGCGAAAAACTACAAGAAGTTATTTATTATGCTATTATAAACAGAACATACAGCCGATTAGTCAATAAATGACCCTTCATCATAGCAAGATAACAGCTAGTTTGGTCGATATTAAAACAATTAAGTTAAATTCAGTGCGAGTTCTTAAAGGGGTCACTTTGCGTGAATTCGAATTCATAAAGCGCATCGAAATCCCGCGAGAGCAAACCGCTCAGTGTGCTCTCGAGGTCTTCTCGCGACACTTTGATTTTCCGACAATGAACGGTATAATTAAATGAATATTGCGGGCGTATAGATTTTATTAAATTTATGTTAAATTGGGTATATCACGTGTAAAAATTGTATCGTAACAGTATATGGTTATCTATACAGGGGGGAAAACGCTGTCGATCAACCAAAGTGTTGTTCTTTGTGAGGACGGTTTATTCAGGTTACTAAACAGATCACAGGTAATCTCGCACAAGCAAAGATTTGCACATTGTATTGCAAATGCAAGTGTAGAATGTTTATTTACAACCCGAGCGATGCGTTTTCTGCGCTTGTTCTACCTGATCTGCATGTGTGTCCGCCTCCGGACTCCATCCCAAAGCCTCGAACAAATCCTTCAGTTCCGCTTGACACGTTTCTGTGAAGTCTGCGAGTTCCTGCAAACACTGCACGCGCTCCTGCAGAGCCGATGAGAAAGACGCGTCACACATTTCACATCAGGACCCAAAACAAGGTTCCTCTTATCGATCGTCTTTCATGTTCGTTAACCGGCGCTTCAAAATGACGTTTGGATGACGCGAGTCACGCGACCAGGAGGCTGTGGTTGCCAGAACTGTGAAAATCCATCATACATGAATGTGTTTGTGTATGACATTTCTTGCATGTTTTATGTTTCTGTTCTTGCTAATAAAAATTAACTATAAAAACCTCTTACCGCGATTCAAGTAATAATTTGTATAATAACAGTTTAGAGGCACTTAAAGGATCGACTGGTGAAAATTTCACGCTTCACTGAAAATAATTGCGTTCTTGGCTGGTGAAGTATATGCTCCTATGATAAAGTTTTACCGACCTTATCCAATGTCTGTTAGAAGGCTACATGTAACAAATAAAATAATAATTTAACTATGCATCCAAACACATACGGAAAACAATGTTTGTGTATCGAGTCGTGTAGTGAAATCCTTATTTAACCGTATTTCTTATGTCTATGCATGCAACGACACAGACGTTAATTTAGAGATGACCACGAGATGGCAGCAGATCTTCATATTTTTTATAGCGTAAACACATCACACGTTTTAAATTATTTTGGGGCCACTGGGCTGTCAAAGAAAGTTGACCAAAACTTCTCTGTATGAGGACATTTAATGTAACAATATTTGATGAGACAATAACAAGTATGCCATTGGTTCCTTACCAATTGCTGTAGCTTATTTTGAGGGTCTTCAAATACAATAACATTCTGACATATTAAATGCCAAACCGGATAAAATGACAGATATTTAAATTAGCCTTGAGAAGCACGTAAGACAATATGTGACATGGGCTTGAAGATTTCTTTATACTAATGCCTGTTTGCTTTTTTGACCCGTTTACAGGTTCAGCTGTGTTTCGGGTGGCTTACAACAGGGGTTTTCAAAACTGGGGTCCAGGGACCCCCAGGGGCTCTCCAGAAAGGGTCTTCATACGCTTTTTATGCTATTGATAGTTTCCAGAATTGTTTATATTTGAATCTTTCTAGTGAGTGTTTCTCAACGTAGTTTCTTTTTTGGGACTCAAAGTGAAATTGTTGCCGACTATTTAGGTTTAGAAACAATGTGTTGTTTTCATAATATACTATTTGCTGAAGAAATTTTAATCGCTTCTTTACACATAAAAATATAGATTGATATACATTTTAGAAAAGGGGGTCCCTCACAAAAGGTCAATCATATTTAGGGGTCCTTGGCATCGAAAAGTTTGAAAACCCCTGGTTTACAACACCTGACTGCATGTTAACCATGAGCCAAAAACCTCTCGAAAAGTTTCTCTTGTTCAGCTATGACTGACTGGCTAGAAATAGAGATGGTGTTGGTATGGTGATTATTGTGCGCTCTCATTTCATGGGCCATCTGTGAATGAGTTTTTCAGTCTCCGTGTTCACTTCATAACTAGTGTGGGCGTACTGAAGCCATGCTTTCACATAATGATAATACTAGTGTAACTCTCCCACGCTGAACGAGGTTAGTTCTGACGTCTGCTGGCTGCATTAACACCTAAGAATACCTGCATACCACACAGAATGAAATCATTATCTGCAAAATTCAAATGAAACCTGTAAAAAAAGAATCAGTTGTGCACAGCTAATATAAACCCTTGGCTCTCTTGCAACATGTACTGGCAGGAATATTTCTCCATGACATAAATGTCACATATCAACAGTGTTGGGTAAGTTACTCTGAAAAAGTAATGAATTTCTAATTACTTATTACATATTCAATAGTGTAACTAGATTACTGTACAAATGGCTCTCTCCAAAAAGTATTTATTGCTTATTACTATTTACTTTTTATATCTTATCAACCATGATTAGAATTGATTCAAGGATAGACATGAAACGGCTCTTTTAATTCTTTCAAATAAATAATAAATAAATTCTTAACTGACCAAAGTATACAAATTAAAGAAGGATGCATTAATGATTTTAAGTTAGATTTATAACTGTGATGTCATTTCCACTATTGAATATATTACACAGTATTTAGATGAACTTCATCAGAAGTAACTGTATTAAATTACAGAAAAATGAGAGTAATCCCGTTATTTACTTTTTCAAGGGAAAGTAATTAAATTACAATAACTGATTACTTAGTAGTCCAAAGACATGCATGGTAGGTTGATTGGCATCTCTGGAAAAAATTGTCCGTAGGGTGTGAGTGCGTGAGTGAATGAGTGAGTGTGTGTGCCCTGCGAAGGGTTGGCACTCCATCCAGGGTGTATCCTGCCTTGATGCCCGATGACTCCTGAGATAGGCACAGGCTCCCCGTGACCCGAGGTAGTTCGGATAAGCGGTAGAGAATGGAATGGAATGGAATGGAATGGATTACTTAGTATCTAGTTAAACCCAACACTGCATGTCAATGTTTCCAATGTATGTCCTCTGAATTATTTTCGTTAACATTTCAGGTAAAGTATTTACTCTGTATACAGAACTAGCTTGTTGATATTTACCCATGAGTGTGTACATGTCATGATTTCTGAGGTAGAACAACATTGATATTGATTTCAAGACTAGACTCCAAATCAAAAGCCAATACTGGGTCTAGTTTTAGGCCCTAGACGATATTTCTTGAATGTTGTGGGCCCTGTTACACCTGCAGGCCTTTAAAGTGAACCTGTTGTATCTGTATACTGTAGCTTCGGCCTCACAGTGTTATGTAATGTTTTGAAAGATCTATTGACAGAAATGCAATATAATAAGCACGGAGCGTTGTGTTTTTATTATCTTAGAATATTACCTTGGCCTATTTCTATCTACATGCACAGCGGGTCCCCTTGCATGGAATTCGGCATGTTGTTTCTACAGTAGCCCTAAAAGGACAAACTGCTCTACAGAGCGCATTTCATATATACGTTATCTCCCTCAGTAAAGAAGCAGAAATGTGACGACATCCTAGTCCTGCGTGAGCCACCGTAGTATTTAGAAGAGAGGGGTGGAGTGAGCCGTCCCCGCTAGATACGCTAAATTTCATACACTGGACCTTTAAATTTCAACGTTTTTTTAGCCACAGAGTTCATCCCAGGTCGTCTCGTGGATATATTTTTGTTTCTGTAGCAAAACACCTTCGATAGCTCTTATCAAGAAGCGATTGGGTTTGTCAGGAAAAACGAGGCAATTTTCTCAGCCCAGACATGCTAGACAGACATCACCGGACAGCGACGTTTGAAGCGGAAGAGATTTGCGGCAATAAAAACCGTGTCCCACTCAGAGACCCTTACAGTTCACTCGATTTTCTCTCTTTCACATAGACGCCTTATTGCTTTTCCCTTTCCCGCACGGTGAGCTCAGCCATTTTACTCTGAACGCACAAAAGAATGTCGTCTTCGATTAGTTTTGCCCCTTGAACTATCAAAATGACCCCCTCGCAAAATAAATGATCCAGAGAAACAGCAGACAGGTGAAACGTGTCTCTCCAGACTTTGAGCGAATGTCGTGGAGACTCGTGTGGATTAGAGCTGCCAGTGTTTGGAAATAAACGTGTGGCCCATGGCATAGCAAACATAGTCTATTAGTGTGCAGCCCACGTGGGCAACTACTCTCTCCAACGCTCGCTCTCTGCCCTCTCTCTCTCTTTCTCGATCCTCTCTGCGCTCGTGTCTCCTCTGGCTCAGTGGTGTGTTTCTAAGAGATAAGACCCTTGCTTATTTCACACATGAACAGAATAGAATTGGGGGGGGCGATAAAAAACTGGACTCCGATGGCAGAAGAAATGGCAAAGAGAGTAACTCCGCCCCAAGCTGTGGCGGCTGATTGGTCTATCCCAAAGGTGGGTGTGTTTACTAAACACCAGCGTTCTATAGGCTTGTATAGGATGCGACTCGCTGCAGGACTTTGCCTGAGCCAGTTCAACGTGTCAGTCACAGGGGTCTTGTGTACATTTAATGCAAAGTCAAGGTTTTCTGCCAGTTTTGTGCCTTCGGGCCAAATGTACGTAATCCAACTAAATACAATTTTGGTTGCAATGGCAGCTGCATATAACATGCAATATGTTATATAATAAACAATGCAAAGACAAATCCAATGCAGAATAGTGTTTACTCCGCATCGCACTTATAAGTTTGGGCATTAATATTAAGGTGTGCCGGAGTGCTGTTATATAAGTTTATTTTAAGCAGTCGTGCTGATTTGAAAGGCCTTTGCTTCAAGAGAGTCCCCAATGATGTCCCAGGGGTTTGTGGGAAGTAATTGTGAGGAATGAACTGCCCAATCTTACCGGCCTCGTGACAATCAGGACGCACAAGAAAGGAGTTAGTCATGCAAATACAAGTTAATGAAGTGTTTTTACGTTCTTGCGAAGGACCTTTCGGGTCCCTTTGTCTCTCTTGAACACGACGTTTGTTACAGCGGGAAAAGAAAAGAAACTCAATTTGTGCCACATTAAAAGCCTCGTACATAAAAAGAGTCGCTGAGCTTTGCTTGTGAATTTGACAGGAGCAAACAGCATAAAATTTGCGTATTTCCACTGCAGAACCAATGCGGGTCTATGCGTCAAAGCCGGGGCCGGCACTGGAATAAATTTTATCAGACACAAAGCACATTGTGTTATTTATTTCCCGCGTTACAGTTATTTACTTCTCGACTTGAATGAAGTAGCAATATTGATGCCATCTTGAAAACCCGTCAGGTGCACTCCGATTACTTTCGAAGCTCAGGTTTTTCTTCCATTAATTGCTGGAAATCATTGACGAGTCCATTACGCGGTGTGAACAGCTAGTGTTGACAGCAATCGTCTTCAATCTGTCGGGTGGCGTTTCGGGGGCCAGAGGTGTGTTTGTTCTCGATGTAAATTTGTTCCCTGTTTCGACTCATCCCCGGCGGTAAATTAACAGAGCCGAGTCGATATGCCTGCATCACAGCGCGGGCTGAATGTGGATTTGCATCGCTGCCAATCTCTCGGCAGGGCAATGAAGAAACGTACAGTGACAAGATCAATGAAATGAACATCAGACATCTGTTCGCGGAGCAAATAATAAAAAAAGAAAGACATTGAGGGACAATGCTATTTGTCGCGGCGTGGAACATCACAGGGCAACATTTACATAATTAAAGTGAGGATTATTCATTGCTCTCGGTCTGGAGAGGTATAGTGATGAAATCACAGGGTATAAGGATCATTTTAGCACTGGAATTAATTCAAAGAAAAAATGATCTCAATGAAGTTCACTTTCCTTGGTTTGTAAGTGAATTATCTGCAAGCAAAAATTGATACCTTTAATATTGACTGAGTAATGTCAGATTGAAATTATAGTGAAATTAATGATTGAAATCTACATTTACATTTATGCATTTGCCAAGTGCTTTTAACCAAAGTGACTTACGTTGCATTATCCTACACATTTGTTTCTAAGTATGCGCAATCCCCTGGGATCTAACCCACGACCTGAGCTACAGGAAATCTAACTTTGATGCTCATTATAAATTCCTTCATGTTATTACAGAAGTGCCCCATTTTTCAGATTTTTTACTTATTGGTTCACATTTATTTTTTGAGAAACACAGCATACTAGCAAATAGCAATATTTTTTCATAACTTAAAAGTGGCTTTTATTGATCTATGCTTTAAAGGAATACTCCTTCCAGAAATGAAAATTCTGCCACCATTCCCTCGAGGTGTTCCAAACCTGTTTAAATTTCTCTGCTCCGATGAACATGAAGAAAGATATTTGAAAAATGTTGACAACTGAGATTTCTGGGACATCAACTGGGTTTCCATACAAAGTTGAAAAATCGTATGCGCAAATTTGGAACATCGCATTAAAGATTTGCAAACAAGCACCGTTTCCATCCAACTAGTCAACTGTCACTTCCTAGTAAACTGCCACTCAATATCAGAACGAAAAGTAAGAGAAGCCACTGAATATAATGATTTTCATATAGAATAATACTTGCGCAAGCAGACGGTTATGAAACACGATAAATGCAGTGCTTTTGTGGATGCCTGCTGTTTGTGACATCACAGAAATACTTTCAGAAAGACATCACAGACGACTTTGCTCAGGCATTTAAGAATGACCATAACAACAGTTCTGATGCTGTGTAACAAGATCAGTACTCTGGTTAGTCAGGTTATGACGTCTCATAGTGCAATTACGTGACTTTTTGGAGGAATTTATTAGGGCAAATGCGTTTCCAACTCGCATTATTCGCATTAAAAAACTTTTTCGCAAAAAACAAAGAACAGCGAGCGTAAAAACTTTTTTGTGAATTAAAGTTCCCTTTCTGTCGGTCTCTCGACGTTGTGTCGAGAACGACAGATGGGGTTCGCCCTTGAGAACCAATCAACTCTGACTACTATAGAAAAGGCCAATGAAATTTGGCGAATGCAATTTGCATGCCGGGCTCCGCCCCCGGAAATCCGGTATAAAAGGAGGCCGGCGTGCAGCATTCACTTACCTTTTGTTCTTCAGAGCCATCGCTCATGAGTACAACTCAGGATTCAATCCTCTACAACTACACGCTGGTGCTACGACGTGTTACAGCGGATCGTCCCTTCCTGCAGCGACCTTCCCCTGGGCGTCTCGGCGGTTCCGGAGGTGTTAGAGATTTTTTCTAAAAGTCCTTTTCAGGACTGACTGAGCATTCTCCAGCGCGGCATGTCCCGCTGTTCTCTTGGGTGCGGCACCCTCATCGAGGAGGGGGATGGACACGATCGCTGCATTAGGTGTCTGGGCGTCCAGCACACTGAAGCAGCGTTCGTTGACACATCTGCCTGCACTGCGGGCAGATTGTCATTCAGAAGTTGCGGTCACGGGTGGCTGTCTTCCTACGGGAACCAGCCACCATTTCGTCTGCTACCCGGGCTGTGACATCTGTGGCTACGGCCCCGATGACCACCCACGTTAGCAGCGTTAGTGATACGGGGAACTCTGCGAACGTAAACCCGCCAGCCAAGTGCTCACGGGCCGATCGCACCCCGATTCGCTCTTCTGAACGTTCCCCAACCGGCGGTGGCATACCGTCCGGATCCTCACGCACACACTCGGAAACGATGTGTGACGTAGATGAGATGTCGCTCGCAGCATCGGAGGGAGACTGGCATCCGACTCTGCCGAATCCAAACTCCACCCCCAGCGGTCGAGTTCAGGAGGAAGCAGAAGTGATGTCATCCGTGCTAACCCGGGGATGCGTGGTTCCCGAGGTCGGTGCGCGGTGCAAACCGCGCCCACCCCGGGTGCCATGTTTTTCCCGGAGGTGCATGAGGAGCTGTGTAAAACTTGGAACGCTCCACTCACGGACCGTTCCAGTGAAACCAGCTCCGGCTCCCTTACTTCCCTCGATGGTGAGGCAGCCAAGGACTGCGTCGAGATCCCCCGGGTGGAACGTCCGCCTGCGGTGCACCTGTGCCGCGGACGGCTACCACCTGGGGGGGATCGACCACTCCTACCGTCCAAAGCACGTAAGACTTTGGCATCACTGGTGTCGAAAGCTTGCGATGTTGCGGGCCAGGCTGCCTCCTCTCTCTATGCCTTGGCCATCCTGCAGGTCCGCCAGGCCAGGGCGTTGAGAGGGCTCCACGAGGGTAAGGCCGACCCGGGTATAATGCAGGATCTCCGTGCCACCGCTGACAGCGCTCTACGGGCGACTAAGGCGGCGGCACGGGCCCTGGGTCGGACGATGTCCACGGTAGTGGTCCAGGAGAGACACCCCCGGCTATACCTTGTGCAGAAGAGTGACAGCAAGGAAGTCCGCTTTCTTGATGCACTCATCTCGCAGGGTGGGTTGTTGGTAACACCGTCGAGGACTGCGCTCAGCAGTTTTTTGACGGCGAAGCAGACAGTGGCAATTAACCACATTTTTTTCACGCCGCGACTCGGCCGCCTACAGGCCTCCGAGATCTCACGTGACGTCTGCTTCCCTGCAACCCAGGACCCTTTCGACATCGGCTCCGGTTCCTGTGCCCCCACAGGCGGCACCCCGGAAGCAGAGGTCGAGGGGGAAACCTCCACCCCGTCAGCAACCTCCTCGCGAGAAGGGACACTGACGGGAAGACCCCAGGAAGAACAACATCGGGCCCGAACCTTCACAGCCACGGCTCTGATCGGTCGGTACGGGACGACTCCTGCCTCGTCACCAAAGCCGGGCCCTTGTTAGGGCTTGGCGCCCACTTACTCACTGAGTTTTCTGTTCTCCCCGGGTTTACTTGCAGCCGATCGCACACTCCACTGGACTGTGCTCGGCGAACCGACCTCACACCCTGGCGAGGCGTGAGGTCGTACACATACGACAGCCGTCACCACTCTCAAACCGACAGTGCGTGCCGTTGTCCCGCCAGGCAGGTAAGCAGGCGGAGCAAAAACCTTCCCTCCGGGGACTCCCCGCGACATGGTTAGCTCCGCCAGCCGACGAACCACCCCCCGTGGGAATGATGAAGCAGACCGTCCCCTTGGTCACCCTGTCACAGTCCCTGGGAGCTCGAGAGCTGCCCACACTGTCTCGCTGGCTAATGAGGGCGGTCCGTCTTGGTTACTCGATCCAGTTCGCCAGAGACTCACCCAAGTTTCGGGGCATCATCTCTCCCTCTGTCAGAGGCAGGGACGCCTCCGTACTTCGGGTAGAGGTCACCACCCTTCTGGCAAAACAGGCATCGAGTTCGTCCCTCAAAACCAAGATGTTCAGTGGGTCACCACCCGCACTTCATCGTTCCCAAGAAAGACGGCGGGTTGCCCCCAAAGGCTGCGTACCCTGAACAGAGCACCTTCACAAGCTGCCATTCAGGGTGCTCACACAGAGGCGCGTCCTGACATCTATGAGGTGTCAGGATTGGTTCGTGGCAATCGACCTGAAGGACGCTTACTTTCATGTCTCGATCCTCCTCGACACCGGCCGTTCCCACGGTTCGCGTGCGAGAGGCGGGCATATCAGTACAGAGTCCTCCCTTTCGGTCTGTCCCTGACCGCCCTTTCTCCCTGAGAGGAGGAAGGCGAGCGGGTACTAAACTATCTCAGCGACTGGCCTATCTTGGCACACTCGCGAGATCTGTTATGTACACAAAGGGACCTGGTGCTCCGGCACCTAGGTCGATTGGGACTCCAGGTCAACCAAGAGAGGGGCAAGCTCTCCCCAGTGCAGAGCATCCTCTTTCTCGGTATGGAACTCAGCTCTGTCACCATGTCGGCACACCTGTCCGCAGTTGTGCCCAACCAGTGTTGAACTGTCTGAAATGAACATTTTAGGCAGACAGCGGTCCCCCTGAAACAATTCAGAGGCTCCTGGGACACATGGCGTCCTCGCGGGTTAATACCCCTCGAGTTGATGCACATGACACCGCTCCAACACTGGTTTCAGAGTCGAGTTCCGAGGAGAGCGTGGCACACCGGCAGCAGGCGCATGGTGATGCCGCCCTGCTGCCGACGCACCATAACCCCTAGTCTTTATGACTTTTTCGACGGACTCAGGTCCCTTTGAGCAGGTTATGAGGCAGGTCGTGGTGACGACTGAAGTCTCCCTGCAGGGGTGCGGTGTAGTGTGCAACGGGCACGCAGGTGGGGTGTTGGACGAACCCCCGCCTGCGCTGGCATATCAATTGCCAAGAGTTGTGGGCTATGCTACTTGCACTGAGCAGGCTACGGCCTCTCGTGCGAGACATGCACGTGCTGTTCCGAGGACAGCACTATAGCTGTAGCGAATACAGATCGTCAGGGTGGCGTTCGCACACAACAGCTAAACACAACTTGCTCGACGCCTCCTCCGGTGGAGTCAACAGGTGACTCGTTCCCTGCAGGCCACACACCCCGGGCAAACTGAACTAGACAGCCGACGTGCTTTCTCGCCAGTTTATGCCTCGTGGAGAGTGGCGACTCCACCCCCGTGCAGTCCAGCTCATTTGGAGGCTGTTCGGGTAGGCCCAGGTAAAACCTGTTCACCTCCCGTAACACCACCATTTGCCCGCTTGATAGTCCCTGCCCTCGGCACGGATATCCTTGCGCACAGCTGGCCGCGGGATGGGCGGAAGCACACCTTCCCCCCCCCAGGAGCCTTCTTGTACAGACTCTGTGCAAGGTCAGGGAGCAGGAGCACCAAGTGTTATTGGTTACACCACACCGGTCTAACCGCACTTGGCCTCAGAGCCGATGCTCTGGACAGCGACTCCCCCTGAACCATTCCCCTGACAGAGGACCTGCTCTCTCAGGGGAAGGACACGTTCTGGCATCCCAGATCAGACCTCTGGAACACCCATGTCTGGTCTCTAGACGGGACGAGAAGATCCTAAGATGGCTACTCCCCCTATACGGCTGAGACCATCACCCAGGCTAGGGCCCCATCTACTAGGCGGTTACACGCCTCTAGACGGTGCCTCTTCTCGTCCTGGTGTCTTTCTCAACGAGAAAGACCCACTGAGGTGCTTGATCAGGATTGTGTTCCCCTTCTCACGAGACTGGAGACTAACATCTCCCTTCCACACTGAAAGTGTATGTAGTCGCTATTGCCACTCATCACGACTCAGTCGGTGGAAAGTTTCTAGGGCAACACGACCTGGTCACCAGGTTCCTAAGCAGCGAGAGGGCGGAATCCGCCTCATCTCCGCTCCATACCCTCTTGGGACCCTAAGTGGTCCTGGGGGGCCTCAGGGCCCCCCAAAGAGCCCCTCGGAGGTTCCGATCTTCCTCATAGAGTAAGACGGCCCTCCTGACGGCGCTCACTTCCTTCAAGAGGGTAGGGGACCACCGAGCATCCTCCGTGTCCCTGGATTGCCTTAAACTCGGCCCTGGAAACTCTCACGTTATCTTGAGACCCAGGCCCCGATGCGTGCCCAAGAAGTTCCCACTACTCCCTCCGGGGCCAAGTGGTGAACTTGCAGGCGCTCCCCATAGGGGAGGAAGACCCAACCCGACTAGTGTTGTGTCCAGTACGTACTGGACCGCACGCAGAGCTCTGAAGCTCTGACCAGCTCCGTGTCTGTTGGAGGACAGCAGAAGGGGAAGGCTGTCTCCAAACAGAGGCTGGCGCACTGGGTCGTGGACGCCGTTACGACGGCATTCCGATCTCAGAATCTCCCATGCCCATTGGCAGTGAGGGCTCACTCCACACGGAGTTTAGCCACCTCCTGGACACTGGTAGAAGCGCCTCTCTAGCAGACATCTGTAGAGCTGCGGGTTGGGCTATGCCCAAACACCTTCGCAAGGGTTAACAACCTTCGCGTAAACCCGGTGTCAGCCCACGTCCTGCGTGGCGACATGTAGGACTGGCATCCGGGGGGGCGTATGCCTGCGAAAGCACCTTTCCACCCTCTAACAGGTTGGGTCAGTGTGCTATTTACCTTTTCTTCTTACCCGAACACATTGCTAAGAAACTGGTACCTCACCAGCCTCCCTTCTTACCCAGACACTGGTTAAGAATAGGCATTCCATCCATCACCAAACAAGCACCCCCTGGGGGCTGGCTGGGCAGAGCAGCCTTCCCCCTTAGGCCGGGATACCATGTGAGCTATCACAGATAGCTCTAACCGGACCTAGTGCTACCGGACGTCTGTAACACCCCCTCCGTGGGCTGTTCCGTCTGATGTATCCTCATGAGAATGGTTCCCACTCCTGGTAACCCATGAGCTTCCCCAGGTGGGCCTCCACCTCGCGGTTAACTACTCAGTCCGCACGTTCCATGCGTTCTCCTCCAAGGACGAGACCATACCTATATCCACCATATTCCTCCCCACGGGTAGGAGGTGGCCTCTGTAGCGCTTCCCTGATTAAGAGTCGCGCTTACCCGGTGTAAACTGATCTGGACGGCCTCTCGCCTATAGAGAGCTAAGGCCCCGTCCGTGAAAGTTACCGGTCAGGGCTGTACCCATCTTTCTCCAAGAAAGCTCTGGAACCCCCCGACCACCACACTGGAAGGTTACAGTCTCACGAAAGCTTCGAGATGACACGCCCAGGCTTGTTACCGTCGCTTCGCTAGAGATTGTGACGCGATACAGCGTTGTGGCGTTTTCCATAGGCAACCCCATCTGTCGTTCTCGACACAACGTCGAGAGACCGACAGAAAGGGAACGTCTTGGTTACGTATGTAACCTCAGTTCCCTGATGGAGGGAACGAGACGTTGTGTCCCTTATGCCACGAACACGTATCGTATTCTGCTGCAGTTTGAGAGGTCTCAGGCTCTTCAGAACAAAGGTAAGTGAATGCTGCACGCCGGCCTCCTTTTATACCGGATTTCCGGGGGCGGAGCCCGGCATGCAAATTGCATTCGCCAAATTTCATTGGCCTTTTCTATAGTAGTCAGAGTTGATTGGTTCTCAAGGGCGAACCCCATCTGTCGTTCTCGACACAACGTCTCGTTCCCTCCATCAGGGAACTGAGGTTACATACGTAACCAAGACGTTTTTTAATTTAAAATTTGATGTTTCAATCACGCCCTGCGATGGGTTGGCACTCCATCCAGGGTGTATCCTGCCTTGATGCCCGATGACTCCTGAGATAGGCGCAGGCTCCCCGTGACCCGAGGTAGTTCGGATAAGCGGTAGAAAATGGATGGATGGATGTTTCAATCACTCGTTTCTGATACGAAACTTCAAAATGCGAATAAAACCAGAGTGATGGAAACCTGCTTATTGACTACAATGGTAAAAAAGAAAATTAAGAAAGAAATATATTTCTAGGGCACCTTTAACTTCCATTTTAATTGTTCTTACTCTGGTAGTCGATGATGTCTCAGAAATCAGTCAGTTGCCCATTTTTCCAAATATATTTCTTTGTGTTTGACAGATCATAGAAATGTATACAGGTTTGAAACAACTGGGGAGAGCAATTCATGACAGAATTACATAGCACAAATATATGGTATTTTCCTGTAAATGATGTCAGGAATGAATTGTGTTGACAGCAGAATTAGTTATTGGAGGACTTTTGACAACATTTGATACTTCGTCATTTTTGAAGTTTTGACAACAGTGTCGTATTGACAATATTCACAGCAAAAGAGACAAGGAAATGTCAAATACACCTGATAATACATAAAAGCATAATAACTAAATCCCTGAAGAACCAGATTTGTTGTACAGACAATAATGCAATAAATTATTCATCTCTGTATATGTCTTCTGTTGCAGATTTAGGGAGCACATTTTCTTAGGCCATGAACACACTTGACGTCTTTTTGGACAAGAATAAGTTGACAAAAGCTCCTTTTTAGTAAAAAAAACCGCTGGCTGCGTTTGGTTACAAATAACGGCTGAATGCCATAACTTCAGAATCTGCGTCTGTGCAAAAAGGCAGCCCACAGAAACAGATAGGCAGTGTAACGGAAGTCTATTTGACTTATAAACAGAGAGCGTATTTGCAATAACTAATCCTATATTTAAAAACTATAATACAAATTTCTCGCTAGAAATGCAATCAAAAGTTATTGAGAGTAAAAGTTCCACTTAGATTTGTACAAAACTATGCTCCAACCGGCAATCCGGCCGCCATTTTATTTTTTCGAGCTTGATCCTGCTCGACCAATCATCTCCCTCGTATGTTGTTATGGAAACGACACACTACTCGCTTGTCATTGGAAAAGCTGCAGAAAAAGACGCCTGCGCTGCCGTTTAAAAAAATGCTCAGAACATTTTTTGAAAACACGGTTTACTCAACAGTAAACATATAATGCAAAACAGAAGCTAGCTGCTTCGTAAAAAGAAGTCAAGTCTGAACGCAGCCTTAATTATGATATCATTTGCCATGACATTTATAAAGGTGGCATTGCAATGAAAGTAAGTTTGTTTCCCAAAATGTAACCACACTGACTAATATTTCAAATGCAATAAGTAATGAGATGCAAAATCTTATTGTAAAAATCTTAACTCCACAATATGCATTAGACGCTGTGTTTTGCAAAGCAGACATATCACACACAGAGATTAAAATGTCAGCATTTATTTTAAATGCGTTAATACACATCCAGTATTTCTGTGCAGCAGCAACTCATTTCTCTGTCAAGCCGTTGCTGGAGGGCCGACAGACTCTGGCGGAGGATTATCAGAATGACAGAGCAGTTATTACATCTACAAAGCTATCTTTACAATTGAAGGTGTCAGGATATTTATTCATGATCATCTGAATGTGTTTCTTCATTTGAAGAACTTTCATCATTCCTGCACAGACTAATAACTCCTGTTCAATTCAACCATTAACCTTTGGAATATTTGCTGTGGGTCAGATGTTATCGATTCTAGCATCTTACAGTCACAGATCAGACTGGAAGAGGGCCAGTCATTCACAATCTTAATAATTTGAAGAAAAAATACCAAAATCTTTATCTTTTTTATTGTTACTCAATACATTTCTACACAAGTATATTTTATTCAATATTTTTTATAATTTTAAAATAATGTTTTTTTTGTTTTGCTTAGTTTTCTTTCATTTACTGTGCAATGCTTAGATACTTTATTATATTTACAGTGATGACTTTCATTGTTTAGCTCGTTTTGGATAAAAGCATCTGCTTAATGACTAAATGTAAAGGTTACAGAAATGCGTGTGACGTGGTTTTATCCAAGGCGACTTTGCATGAGCAATTCTATTTATTTTTTACATGCATATGTGAATTGAACCCATATGCCATCTTCAGGTGCACATATGCACATATTCCACGACCATTAGAAAAAATAAATCTTTGTCAAGGACAGGCAAAAAGTGTCTACTCCGACCCAAAACTGCTGCACTGGATGCCAAATAGATCTGAAAATCTCCTTTTTCTTGGAGGGAACGTCCTCAGGCGAGAAGCTTGCCATTAACATGGCAGCAATAATGAAGGTGGAGAGCAAATAATTAGACTTGTAGAATGTAAATTATGGAGCCATTAATCATTAAACCGGGTCAGTATACCCTCACTGAAAGTGCCAAACAAACAATGGTTTAATTATCGGCCAATTAGGCTCTTAATAATGCTATTCGACGGAAAGATGGCCCCTGAAGCCGACAAATAGATTTTTTACTGTTTCCTTGCAACTGGTCACTGAGACGGCCATTACGCAAGGCTGTGCAACTGACATTGGTTCTTTCATCACCTTAACACACACACAAACTCGGAAGCGAATTTAACGCACCCTTGCTGTGTATTTCACAGGTAAAGCGCTGGATTTCATACCATCTAAATCCCTCAAAACAACTCGCGACTGTCCAGAGAGCCAAAGCGCCTTAATTTTTAATTGAATTTTTCTCACAATTTCTCTGCTTAGTTAATTCCCATGCTGTCCTCAGGGTGGATGATTGGCGTGTAATTATTAGCCGTTGGTGCAGACAAGACCAAATGTGTCTTCTTTTCTTCTTTTTATTTTTAAACTCGACTTCCCAATTTCGTCCTCACTTGATTTCTGTCTGCACCCAAAACATCTCCCCAGAGTCATTTCTATCACACCCTGCCTCCTCCTCTTTCCTCTCCCACATGTCTTCTCTATCTTTAATGCTGTTTAATAGTTTCCATCCTTCTATTAGTCAAACTTTCTTACACATTGTGTGAGGGCTCGCGTAGATGTTTCCATGTAAAGCCTTCTTTATGTGGAATAACAAGAGCTTTCCCAATAATATTTTTTTTTTCTTGCGAACCAATCAAACCGGGCATCTGCCCACAGTTGAACTCCATTCTTGGAGGACGCGTTAATAAAACCGATAACAGTAATTCAGTAGTTCAGGTTCTCTAGAGGGCAATACAAAGAGAAGCTCAGATTTCCATATTTGTGGAAATGATTCATATTTTAGGATTACACACTGAGCGATGCTACCTCCACTTTTCTCTCCATCCGTCCATCCATCCATCTGTTCATCTGCCTTCCACACTCTTTACCTTAATTGTTGACTTTACTAGAAATTTGCTTTGAAACGCGTTGCTCTAAACTATTTTAGTTCTTACACCCGTCAAAACTAAACAGGTTTAGTTGAATTTACTTAGCATTTTACGTTGGAAAGTCAAGTTTCCATTAGTAACCCAGATAGCAAGCCACCATTGAATCAATGTTAAAAAATAGTTGATTTGTCAATGTTAATTACATTGAATCAATATCACTGCTTGCCCAACTAAATCAAACACTGATCACAATAATGGTGATTTGTTGAAAGTTCAATGTTTTTTTCAATATTAATTGCGGGTGCAAAAGTGATATTGATTCAATGTAATTAACATTGACAAATCAACTCTTTTTTAACATTGACTCAATGGTTGCATTGATATGTTGGTTGGGTATTTTTTTTAATAAAATGAAATGTAGAATCGAACTAAACCTGTTAAGTTTTGATCGGTTTAAGATAGTTAAGTGCATCGGGTTTCCATGCAAATTTCTAGTAAAGTCAACAATTTGGGTTAAGAGTGCAGGGTAATATGCAATTCAGAATGAATGTTTATTTTTTCTGGAGTAAAATAATTTCTGTAAAGCACAAATAATATTGGATTGTATATCAATATCAGCATTCATTGGGAATCAAGCCATGCTGGGATTTAAAAATTACTGTACAGTTTCACATACAAACATTTCAGTGTTCAAATATCCTTCCAGAAACTTTATGATATTAATAAGCAATGTTTGTACTGAAAAATCACCAGAAATTTGGGTGTTTGAATCCTCAGCTCTGTCATCCATCCATCCCAACCCACCTCTCTCTCTCCCTCTATGGTATTAGCATAAGTAATTACAATTTCCTGTGTGCCTGCATGCGTTTCTCGTTTAAAATAAATGTGTTGATCTCTTTGATTCGCTTTTAGTTCAGAGCGCTCTGTCTTGTACAATTAAGATAACAGGGGTCCGTGATGGGCGTCTGCAGTGGGGGGTAATTGGAATTCCCACCCTCTTTAACTGTTATCTCTTGGTGTTTTAAAGTCATCCGAGCTTTCTGAAGAATCTCTCAGCAACTCGCCCGTGCTGCATATTGAAGTCTGTGTGGCTATCGCAGGGATCCAGAAAAAATAGCGTTTGAAGCTCGGCGCTCATGTATTGCTATTGATTTCACTTCAGAGAAAATTTGTGTGAAACACAGGGATCCATATCCACTTAAACCGATGAATAACGCTTCACCCGGAATGGGAAAAAGACGTAAATGTATAGCGTTTAACATCGCTTTGAAACAGCTGTCGCCGGAAATCACAGGGAAGTTGATCGTATTCAAATGCGTGTCAGGCCTGCACTTGACATGGATGTGTTCGGAATGCAGAAGCAAAGCCTTTGAAACAGTGTTATGTTGTGCGCTTTGACAGGAAAACTGACTTCACGGCAATTTTTCCAATGCAGCGATAAAATATTCAGTGTTTGGCGATACAGCAGCTTTGTCTCAACAATCATTCGTTTAACAGTGACACCGCATTTTTAGTAAACTGATATGGGTTTTTATGGCAAGTCATTTCACTGAAAGGTGAAATGGAAGACGTATGTCAGAAATGCAATCTTATATACACAACTATGTCTTCAGATGTGTATAAAGATGCAACGAAGCGTTATGTTTTAATTGTCTTAGAATGAGCTATTTCTATCTACATACACCGCCCGTTTCATGTTGTTTCTACAATAGCCATAAAAAGACAAATTACTCTAAAGAGCATGTTTCATAAATACGTTGTCTCCTTCAGCAAATAAGCAATAACGTGAAGACATCTTTGTCCTGTGAGAACCACCATAGTGCTTCGAAAGGGAGGGTTGGAGTGAGCCGTTGGTTGCAATTCGCAACCTCCCCACTAGATGCCGCTGAATTTCATACATTTTCAAGTCTGCAGATATGAACTGATATGATAAAAAATACTCATGCAGTCATGTGTTAATAATGGTTTTACATGGTAATACTTTTGTAGTTTTAGATATCATAGGCTATCATGGAAGTCAACGACTATCATTTTCACGTGCTATGAAGTTTACGTCTGTCTGTCTATCTTTCTCTCTGCTTGACTGTCTCAGATTTGCTGTTATTGTCACTCAGCGGACATAAAGCTTTCATTCCCCTCTGACTACTTAAATAAAAGGAATTACAGAAATTTCAAGGGCTAACATTCGCAGACAATGGTTAAACCCAAGAGGAGTTAAAGCTAGAGAGTGAATGAAAGAGAAAGGGAGAGAGCAAGCTAAAAAGAATGAGAAAGATTTTTTCTGAATTTCAGAGAAGCCCAAGGGTGGATATTGTTCAACACATTGTAAGGAGATAGTCCCATGCCCATGGCCGTATCAACAACTTCCTATTTTGCATGAATTAGGCTGTCAAGGCCTTGGAAGAGGCAATCCGGTTCTGTTCATCATTCTGAGATTGCTTCCAGTTGTGTATGAAAGCCACAGGCAGGACGCTTTGAAAGAGTTGCTTATTAAACCAGTACAGAAGGGGAGGAGCTGAAAGACAGGAGCAGACACTTTTTTTGAATGGCTCTTCTGACAACGTAATTTGCATTCTGTAATTAACTGTCTCTCTCTGTACACCCCCCCTTTCTTCCATCCTCGCACCCCCCACCAGCACCAGAGGTTAGTGCATGACAGTTCCAAGTCTGCGAATTAGGTCCGTGTTGCCTCGGTAACAGGTCTTTATCAAACACCAACATACTGCGGTAGGAGGAAAGCTGATGTCTAAACGCGGAGGATTTTTCTCCCACTTCCGATTCGGCTCTCTGTCGAACTTTCGCTATTTCTGTGAGAGGTGGCAAAATACACAAATGCAAGTGAAACAATGTCAGAAAATTCAATGTGAAATGCATTTAAAAATGAGGAATCAGAAGTGATTCCCTAGGTAAGAATCTGTCTGCCTACATTCACAATATTTACCTGTCATGCAAAACACAGCATGTGGAGTGTATATGAATCAAAAGTCAGAAGAATACCTGGGGAAAGAGTAAAATAAGGTCAAACCTTGACTATTATTTATATTCATTTATTTAGGCTACACTGAATTGACTTGACCTTTCTTTCCTGTTGAACACAAAAGAAGATATTTCGAGAAATGTGATTTTGTGTCCATTCAATGGAAGTCAATGGGGGCCATTAGTCACTTCAAGATATCTTCTTTTGTGTTCTGCAGAAAAAACAAAGTCGTACAGGTTGCTAGTTAAGATTCATACTTCGTCCACCACGTAACTGCTCGCTCTCTGCCTGCACTTGTGGTTTTCCGAGGTAGTCAATCTGCTCAAGCCGCCGAAATCAATAGGTGTGAGAGTCGAGAAATATAAACTGAGCCAAGAGATCTGTGGCTATTGTCCTCTTAACCTCTTCCCTTCATAGTGCGAGAGACTGGAGGCCATTATAAAATGTTCAAAGTAATAGATATTGAACTGGCAGTTCAAATGGTCTGAGTGAAAGGTAATCAAAGCTTTTGGTAATTGCGGTGTGTTCTCTAGTCCTCCAAAAATTGCATTATGTCTTTAGTTCTCTTGATAATAATAAAAAAGGCATTCACGGTCTGTGTGTGTGTGTGTGTGTGTGTGTGTGTGGAGGGGGGAAATTACAAGGGAATTGCTAGCAAGGGTAATTTGCTTTTACTACAAGTAGTAGATAATGAACAAAGTTTTTTCATAGTGTTGTTAGAAGGGATATGTGCTCAGAAAAAAATGCTTTTGTTCGATTTAAAATATAAGCCGAAAATAGTAACAGTGAATTAAAAACTCATCAGTTGTAGACATGAATTACCAAAAAACGTTTCCGGAAGGTTGTGCCACTTAGCGGACATTTTTGAGATTATTGGCAGTGGTGCATCTTCTTAATATAAAAAATCTTTGATTGCATTACGTCAGACTCATTCAACCAATCACTGCAAAAAACTGAACTAAATGATCAAGACTTTTTCTATTTAGCCACAAACTGTTGTAGGTTATATATAAGGGTGATTTATGGTTCTCAGAGAACCTACACCGTAGGCTCGTGTCGTTTCGACGCAGACCGCGAGAGCAAGCTTGGGTCAAAAAAACACAGCGATAATGTCGCGTTTACTTATATGCATTTCCATATGAATTATCTAAATATTTTTTTTTTCCTACATTTAATAACTTACGCGGGAACAATAGTGGTCACCTGCGCTATCACTGCTTATGCTTCTCTGTGAACGTACACAAAAAGCAAGTATAAAGTAAAACCGGCGTGTTGACTAAGGAGTAGAGACTACAGCGTTAATCTGACGCAGGACTATAATTCGCCCTTTATATTACTCCCAGTGCACATAAAAACACTGAATTCTGACTTTTCACTCTTCATCAAACACACGTGATATTAAAGTTTGTTGGTTATTTTTTGATAAAAAAATGTTATTGAGCAAGACTAAAATACAGTTTATTCTCCGATTCACAACCATAAGCATATAATGGTGTTTTATCATTTTTATAATTTGAGCGTTGCAGGAAATGTCAGTCAGATATGTTTTAACAGATGTATTTGTATACAACTATGATCTGCAATTTTGAGTCTCAGAGGTGACGATAGGGAGGCTGTAGATTGCACCCTTAGTGAGCATTCATCAAAGCACTTCAGTTAGTTGAAACTCTTTCCCCGCCTTTTTCAAGCTCTAAAATAATGTTTGTTTAAATAGGCAAATAATATGTAATTCTGGAACCTCGCTAATTAGCCCATTGTCTGACTGAGGGCTGCACATTACCTCTTAATATCTCAGGGGAGCTGTCTTTAAGTGTCACATTATAATTCTGCTCAGGACCAGACCAGCGTCTGACTGTCATGTTTAATATGGATGGTGCCAATTAGACCAATGCCGAACAGCCTCGCACTCTCTTTATATACAACCCACTGAAACATTAAGCCAACTACATGCTCATCAATCCCGACGTCATCGTTTTTCCACAAGTTCAGAATTTAAATCAATCTTGTTTAAAAATTAGGATTTTACTACCAGCTGGAGTTGTGTATTGGCATCGTGACGTTTGAAGAAATACACAACCTTTGTCCTTTTTGGTGACTCAGTGTGCATTTAAGGGACAGTATGTCTGTTTCTGAGAATTGAACCCCAGACCCTTGTATGAGCCTTTCTATTAACGGGAACACATTGAGCTGAGATATTTTGAACTGAAATAGCACACATGTCCTCAATAAACTGCACAATTTGAGGAATTTTCTGTGTAGGATGAGGTAAACGCAGAATTAAAATACTCCCCACAGTTCAGTTGGTAAAGCGTCCACTCTTAAGAACTGTTGAAACAACTCAGGATAATTTACAAACCAATGTTTGGGTTCGTCCTGGGTTTAGGACTTTAAGTGACTTTAAATAAAAGCATTTGTAAAATGTTCAAAGCTTCGTTTTAATCCTTAACCTCATGACTAAACAATAGTAAATGCAATGAAATCTCAATACGTTTCTGTGAATAACGTTGCGTTACAAAGGTTGCTTAGCAAAATCTATCACGGAAAATATATGAGCAATAGAAATAGTGCCGTTGCCTTAACATTCATCGCTAATTACTCTTTTTTTCTAAATGCTAGAGGCTTTCACACTTCAGCTGCCACGTGTACATGTACATAATCTGAATCTGTGCTATCAGTCTTTCATAGCATGCCTCTGTTGGCAAACATACCTTAAAGCTGTTGATTTCTTGTTTTCGCTTCACCAGTCTGATTTTCCCCTGCCTCCATCGTTCTTTTCAAGATATTTCCTGGCAACAATGAGCAGTCTGGGTCAGTATGTAGAGAGCTGCTTGGCTCCTCTCAAGCTCTGTGGGCCAGAGATTTCAGACCAAAGCATCAGAGTCAAATGCTGGCACTTATCTTTAAACATTCACATTTACCAATTGGACACGTTTGTTTTTTGACATCGAACATTTGAGAAAAAATTCAACTAGACATTTTTAAAACTGTTTCTTTCTAAAGGGAATGAAATGGCAGTTTGCAGATGCACAATGTCTGGTGCTTGTATACAGCGACTTACTTTGGTTCAGCTTTGAAGGGAATAATTTGCCGAAACAAATGAAATTATCTTATTCAGTCTTGTTCGGTTCTTTATAATTTGTAGAAAAACAACACAATAAGCATTCAAACCATATAGGTGGAGTTTGTGGGGTGGCAGAGCTTCCCTAGTGGTCAGATCTGGAAATGTGCGTAAAATAAATGAGAAGATTTTTTATTTTGTGTTTAAATGTGTTGTTGTATATATAATGTGTACATTAAAATCGTATTGTTAAACAATCTGGATTCTTGAATTTAACAGTTTTGAAGCACTACCGCAGTCCTTTCATTCTGTGAAGGTTTGTAGTTCAAGGGATACTCCACCAAAAATTTTTGTCATCATTTAAATCACCCTCAAGTTGTCCCAAACCTGTATACATTTATTTGTTTGGTTGAGCACAAAGAAAGATATTTAAACAAATGTCAACAATTTAGATTTTTGGGAATGTTAAAAAATGTTTAATATAACAATATTTTGTATATTTTGACTCTAAGTAAGATAAGCGGGAACATGACTAGCTCAACTATTTAGTCTCATTGTCTGGCAAAAATCATTCTGCTAAATCATTCTACTTCTCCTTACATTAACTCTATCAAACGCTTCTTTTGCGAAGTTGAGACGAGTACAAAGAGAACTTCAAATTTGAAAATACAACACAAAATGTTCTCTGTTTGTGAACTTTTTATTTATGTCACATACACTTTCCAGCAGGGAATTTATCTGCAGGCGTCAGAAGGCCTGTGAGAAGGGGAACACCTAATCCCAAACAGAACGCTTCTGCTAATCTTAAATGGGATGGAAATCCAGGCGATCCTGAATAACGTAAACACGGCTGTAACTCTGGATGGAACAGAAAACAATCATTTGACAAACTTGATAACGCCAACAAGAGTGAAATGACGGCTGAAACAAAAGATTTCATTGGGAAGTCTGTACAATAGTGACAAAACTGTAAATCTAATTCTGAGGTCCCAATTCAAAATGCATTACTTGGATTAAATGCAGATTTATGACGCCAATCAAATTATACCATATTATATATTGAACAATGTCATCTTTCACTGCTGTTAAATTTGGCAGCTGACATCAGTGAACAGATCTTTAGATTTGTCATATAATGGACTCTGCATTATGTCTTGAGGACATTCTTTCTGTGAATTAATCCACTTTGATGTTCGTCTAATGAGACTGTGTCTTGAGCAAAAAACCAGGACCAAGTAACGTCGCAGTGGATGCTGACGTTGTGACAGAAAGCTTTATTATGTTATAGATTATCTGTTTATAGTCTCAAACTAAATTTTTTATGTGTTTCTTCCATATGATGATAGAAAGACAAACTCAAACTCATTTTAATGCGACACGTCACCCGAAAATGATAATTCTGTCGTCATAGTTTTTTTTATAAATGTCCATAAAGAAGATAGTTGGAAGAATGCTTCTAACCAAACAGTTCTTGGCAACCATTGACTACCATAGTAAGAAAAATGACAATGGTAGTCAAAAGTGCCCCAGAACAGTTGGTTTTCCTACATTCTTCAAAATATCTTCTTTTGTGTTCAACAGAACAACGGCATTTATAAAGCAATATTCCTAGTAGAATTTAGAAATAACCCCCCCAAAAATAAATAAACTAAAAATACATTGTGACAATATAGACAGTATAGAATGTGACAATATAGACAGTATATAATGTGACAACATGCCCCAGTATTGTAACAACGGCACACGGATGAAGACGAATGGAGACGCAACAGGTATAGTCCAAGGGGCTTAATGATAACAGACACAGGAACAGGAGAACATGGGAGACACAACCAGGTTTTAACTGGGGATTAACTAATAATGAAGAACAGGTGAAGACAGTCAATGACGAGGGAGTGTGTACAAACGGCAGTCCATATGGAAAACGTGGAAAACAAGGGAAGGGGCAAACAGGAGCGTTATAACTATACATTAACATGTGTTCAATAGACCCTTACTGTTCTTTTTCCTTTTAAATATTTACCTTAACAATAATGGAAATAATGGATCAAATATGTTAAGACTTGTGTGCAAATACGGCAAGTGCTTTTCAAAAACACTGTAAACTTACCCTGAGAAACACTCACTGAGTTATAGGTCGGTGTGACATCTTGCCCCGGTCTCCCCTTTAACAACAGCCTGCTGCAAGCAATTCTCCATATGCTCTGACAAAGACTACCGAACACACATAACACACCAATAAATTTTTCCACAGCAGGACGTACACGAATGAAAGACTGTAACATTCAACTTGCCTGAGGAAAGAAGTGTGGAAGACATTGAAGTGTCAGGTGAGGGCACAGGAAGGTAAGGTGGGAAAAGAAGCGAGGATATATGGTGTGCTTTAAATGAGAGATCAAAAGCAGTCTTTTTGCGTCTGGCTGCGCTGACTTTGACAAAGATGACACAAGTGGAGTTGGACGTATGGAGATGAAAAGGGTTGGAAGTGTTCATGTGCTGTTAAGTTTATGGGATGCTGGGAAACATGACATGGTTGTTACTTCAACATTTTTTATCAACTTAAAGAGTTCACTGAAAAATAAAAAAATATATTGCAACTGTCATTTAAAATGTGTATATGACTTCTGTGGAACACGAAAGAAGATATTTTGAGAAATGTATCAGTGGTTTTGTGTCCATACAATGGAAGTCAATGGGAGCCAACATTCTTTAAAATATCTTCTGTGTTCTGCGAAAGAAAGTAAGTCATGTGTTAAACACGCTGGTCAACTATCCACAGCTCCAGCACTGAATGATGTCCAACACATATAAAAGACACTTAAAAGTCCTTAACGCTCTTGTTTGATACCGAAAAAGTTAGAAACCGCAGCAGCCATCGTTCAACCCTATCTGAACCTCCGCCGGTGCCAGGATCGGACCTTCTTCTTTTCCTGATAAATCTCCAGGACTCCAGTCAGGTACGATCCTGTTTCAAACCTTCCTGCCTTCAGGCAATAAGCGAGAGAGAGAAACATAAGTGAAGCAGACAGTGAGATAATCTAAAGGGCAGGCAATCACTGAGCTGCTTTGATCTTTCCTCAAATGTTGTAGAAAGGAAGATGTAACTTACTGCAGAAGACCTCAAGTGACTTTCACTTCCTGTGGCTCTGAGGGCAGTTTATAAGATGAGGAGGATTAAAGTTTTCAAAGGTGTAACACAATGCTATATTAGAATGTAAAATGATAATAAAATGTGTACACTGAACGTTTACTTAAGTTTAGAAAGTTTAGGCCATATTGAACATCTGGGATCTTTTTTTATTTTTTATTATGATGCTTAGAACAAAGAGACATCCAACATACGTATTACAACCAGGGTAGCAAGGTAAAAAAAGGCCTTTATATTATTAAAAAAATTTGAAAGACAAACACAAGTTTACTAGTCTGCATACTACAGCATACTAGTTTGAATGTGGTTTGATGTAAAATGTAAACCAGTAAATAAACATTTTGTTTCAAAGAAGAAATTTGATGATTTGACGAATTGAATATGAATGAATATGTAAAAGCATTATTTCAGGTCATTAATCAAAAGAGCGAGCCTGATGGGGACTTTGATCACTCAATCTCCTCGCAAAAGGTCAGAAAGTACAAGATTCTCTTTGGAACATTTTCAAATTTGCCTGGGATAACATGGACCATCAGGTTTTGCATAAACTTGTGGAGTCAGTGCCAAGGGGGACACAGTAATTAGAGGACTGCGGTCCAGATCCACGCCTCGGATTGGCTCTAAATGCGCCGCAGTTAAAATGAGAAATTAATTATAAACTGTTTTTTTCTCCACACGTGAACCATTTAGGTGATGTTTATTAGTGCAACTGTGACGCAGAAGGTGCAGTAAGTAACTTATTACCTCGATGAATCTGACACTTTGAATAGCAAACTCTGGGGGCATTTGAACATACCGGGGCGGTCTCCCGGACAGGGATTATTTTAAACCAGTAAAGTAGGGCATTTAAGTCATTTTTAAAAACATACTTTACACAGAAACATTACTGGTGTGCATCTTGAGATCAGAGAATCGCACTGATATATTTTAAGATATGCCAGTGCAAGTTGTTTTCAATCAAGACAATGCAGACATTTGAGTTAGTCTTAGACTAGGTTTATGACCTGTCCGGGAAACCGCCCCAAAGGGATGATTCACCCAAAAATGAAAATGCTGTCATCATTTACTCACTATCAAGTTACCTCAATACATTTCTTTTATCTGCTGAGCACAAGGAAAGATATTTGGATAAAAGCGTCTGCTAAATGACTAAATGTAAATATTTAAAAGAATGAAAGCAATTGACAGTTCTGTCACATCATCGACTACCATAGTAGGAAAAATAATCGTATATGTTTTGTTCTGTTGCAAAGTAAATTACCATTTACATTTTTCCTTCTATGGAAATGAAAAGAGATGTGAACAGATCTGGAACAACTTTTTGTCATAAATTTCATTTTTGGCTGAATTATAATGGTTTGTAATCCAGTTTTGTATATTTTAGCACCCTATTCACTGAAAGCATTATGCAAATCAACTAACATTGCAAAGATGTTCAAATGATCTGTGCTGCATTGCACAACTGCACATTTTTCGACTTGGCTCTGAATGCTTGCGTGTGACGGATGCCTGTCATCACCCCTCCCATACACACACCTAAATTGTATGTTAACATGTCAGAATAAATGTCTGGCTATAACGCTCTTCATCATTTGATCATTTATCCCAACCGTGATCTGTAGAACATGCAAGTGAGCATCTCTCTTTAATTCTGTTCCATCGACTGTCAGCTTTCTGCGGTTGGTAATTCCTAAGTGTTAACTGCAGAAGATAGGTTTTATTAAAATGTCGCAATCCAATAATCCTATAATACAGATCATTTAAATAGAAAGAAGGCACGTTTGTTCTGAAAGGAATAACTATGACTAAATAGTAACAGAGCTATTTTGCCATGTTTTGCACTTGAGGAATAGCTCACTTTCATCGTTTACTCACCCTCAAGTTCCTCAAAACCACATGTATGATTGTTTTCTGCAGAACAAGAAGATATTTTGAAGAAAGTCGGTAACCAAACACCCATTTAATAACCATTGACTTCCATTGTAGGGACAGAAAACCACTGACACATTTCTCCAAATATGTCACGAGGGTGAATCAATGATCACGACTGAGGACATGGTTTAAAGGCTTCTCTCCCCTGCGTTTCACTTTGCTTTGTCTGTGTTTTTTACACACATATTCAGCACCAGAGGGCACCAGTGATCTTCTAAAGCACTGTCCACTGGTACAAAACCGACTGGCGTTAACATTATCAATATCATCTTCTATCTCTGTGGCTGTTTGCATTTCTGTGTGATGCGTTTATGCATTGTTTGTACACCTGTGACAAACACGTGTAACAGTACACTAAAACTGTAATCTCTATTTCGGTTTTAGGCAGAATCAGTTTATTTATTTACACCAGAAATGATGCGCAAGTTGCTATCTCGCTGTGCTCGCTCCTATCACATGTTGTCGAGAAGACCGGGGGTCTACAGCAAACCTCACAGAGCTCCATTATACCGGCCACAAGCCCTCTGGAACATTCTGTATCTCCCATTTCAAATCTTATCAGGGGGTTTGGTCCTTATCTGAATGAAATACATTAAAAGGAAGATTAATGTGAGAGACCTTTTAGAAGAGTCCAGAAACTTGCAGGAGGGCGAGTGGGAACCCCAGCGTAGGAGCAGCAGATGTTGAAAGCATAAAGAGACTGACCATAAATCGCACGGTTCTCTTGTAGCTGAGATCACAAGGTTTTTACTTGTAACCTTTAAGGGGTCCCTGTGCGGATGAATTATTCAGAAATAAGTGCTCTTCTCTTTATAGAAGAATTAATTGTGTCTAATATTAGATGCATGCGGGCGTAACACAATGAAGATGACGACAAGCGGCGCATAGCAGACAAAAAGTCATTTGCACGACATTATCAAATGCAAAATGCTTGCAAAAAGGGACATAAACTCTCACCTTCGATTTATATTTGAAGTTTATGTAACGATTGAATTTATTAGCAATTAAAAAATTTGTGCTATTAAAGTTTAGGGTATGAGATCGATAGTCTATAAAACACCTGTTTGCTAGGAACATAGAAAGTATTTTATAAAAACTTCAAATAAAAAAGGTAAATAACAATAATCAAAACAGAAGTTTAGACGCTTTGTATGGTTTTTGAACTGAATGTGTGGCTAAAGAGCGACTAAGCTGGTTGGTTAAAAAGTTCAATTCCAGAAGTCTGTTTTTGTGAAAAACTGTGAAAAAGCTAATTTAACTGTAAGACTAAAGTCTTTTAAACCTAGAATTTAAATAATGAAAAAACACAGAAATACGCCAGTGTTACAAAAATATATTGAGCACATACACAAAACAAATCTGTATAAAGTAATGAATGGTGAACAGGTTAATCGCTCTGCCAAATCAATTAATCAGACACTTACTTACCGACCGATTTTGGTCACAACCCCACCACAGGAAAAAACAAACACAACAGTCCTCCACCACCATATTACAGATACTTTCACTCTCAATCTACCTTTTTTTCTTTCCTGTTGCACAGTGGTAGAGTAATTGACCATCGGAAAACCTTGGCTTTCCGAGTCAGAGGATAATATATCAGTCAATAACCCTGAAGAAACCTATAAAAGGTGGGGAATGTTAGCCAATCTCTGGAAAGAAAAACAAAGTTCAAGCCTCTCTAATCTTCACTTTAAACGATCAATAAATCAAATGAAAGTTTGGGGAGTGGAAGTGATAAATAAATCCTTGTAGCCACCTGAAGCTCCAGATCCCGCGAAAGCCTGAAGTGTGATGCGCATCACTGTTTGTGTGTTTGTTTATCAGAAGCAAAATTCAGAATGGCAGAACTGGATCCCTCTTAGTGAATGAGTGTAAATTTGAGTTGAATGGGCCACGCAGCACACAGAATTGAATTGGAAAGAGAGAAAGTGGAACTTAGTGAAATAAATTGTAAAGAAATTCAACAGGGAATGTTTTCCACCCTGGTCTATACAGTGTTCGGTAAGTTACTCTGAAAAAGTAATTACTAGTTACTAATTACATATTCAATAGTGTAATAAGATTACTGTACAAATGACTCTCTCCAAAAAGTGTTTTATTACTAATGTTTTGTATATCCTACATCAACCTTGATGAGTTAAGTGATTCAAGGATAGACATGAAACAGCTCTTTTAACTAATTCAAGTAAATAATAAATGCAGTAACAACATAAATTATTCTTATTAACTGACCAATACAAATGTGCAAAGGGTACATTAAATCATACATTTTGAAGCTAGACTTATAATTCTGATGTCGTTTCCGCTATTGAATATATTACACAGTATTTAGTTCAATAATATCAGAAGTAACTTTAATGAAATTACAGAAAAAAAATCCAAGGGAAAAGTTACTTAAAAGTATTACTTAGTAACTAGTTCCACCAAACACTGTCTACAGAACACTTCTTGACATTTAAACACCAGTCCAGATGCACTTCCGGTTTCATTTTTATTTCTTTTATTTATAAACAATCTTAAATATTTAATAAAATCGTACAAATTTTCATTTAACATTCTGGCGGTAATACTTTGCGTTGTGTTAAAAACTAAAAGAGGAAGTTCTTCTGGACCAGCGATGGATCAACTTTGCTCGTGGTCTATAAAACGAAATTAGACTAAATACACTACAAATACATGACTTTCTTCCTTAGTATATTTTTCTTGTTTTTTCGGTAAAAATGTCCACGAATACTTGAATCAAGATGCATTTTCTTGAGTAAAATGACCTACGAAAATAAGTCTTGTTTTTAGTAAAAAAATAGGAAATTTCAGTGAATTTGTGCTTAAAACAGGGAAAAAATCTGCCAATTTGGTAAGAAAAAAAGTTGGTAATTTTTCTGACGACATTCACAGATTTTTTGCATGTTCTAAGCACAAATTCAATGAAATTTCATATTTTATTACTAAAATCAAGACTTACTTTCTTAGGTCAGTTTGCTCATCGAGACAACTTTCTTGATTCAAGAATATTTAGACATTTTTACTGGAAAACAAGAAAAAAAGTAAGTAAGTAAGTAAGAAAACCATTGTTTGCCGTGTACACATGAATTAAACGCATATGCAAATCAGTCTTTCTGACTTTCAGCATCTTTTGTAAGCCTTCAAACTAACGTTTTGTCAAGGCATCATTCAAAGTTTTTATTGTTATTGTATTAATCCGGTACAGTAGCAAGACTAGTTCTACTGGAGCGAAACTCTCAGACAATCTCTTCCACTGTGTGTGAGAGCATGCCGTTCTCCATTACAAGTACTGCAGAATTAGGCCTGTCAGACACATAATTCATAACTGCACGTTCATGAGTCCATTAATTTCGCAAGAACGCAAACGTTGACAAATGGCTCACCTGATTTAACACAGGTGTGGAAACAGGTGCCCTGTCTGGAGCTGGCTGAGCTGACCGCCAAACATTTCCCCTTCTGCTTCCACGAGGTGTCTCATCATAAATTACTCATGACATCATATCCTGTGTGTGCACGCATAGTAACTTTCCTTGTTAAGCACCAAAGTGATGGACTCTAAATTTTTCATTGGCGTTGAATTATTTAAAGAAAAACTGCAATTGAATGAATTCAAACGAGGAACAAATGTACAACAGAAGGGACGGTGAGTCACATCTCGAAAGGATTTATTTGGATGTTTGCTGTGGCGGGCACGTGTAGGCGTAGGTTGTAGGTCACAGGAGAAGGCTGGAGAGTTGCATTATGGGAAGTGCGTGCACGCTTGAGGTTTAACCGCGCTCTCTCTTTCTCACCTAAACCTCATTATGTTCTCCCTAACGGTACATATCACTACAGCGTACACACACAGAGACGACAGACACACTTGTTTGGTGTGGGATGTAATGGAGTTTTCTCATTAGGAGGAATTGTGGGAGTGTTTTCTGGTGTTTAATGATTTGAGGAGGAAGGTCATTTTTCCTTCGGCAGACTGAAACGTCAGACATCAGCATTCAGCCAGTCGACTTTCTGATGAAATTAACGCCTCTCTTCACTCGTCTCCGCGCCCAGCCCCCCCGTGCAAGTAGATTATGGCACTTCGGGGACATTATTTGGACTGTTTATCACTTCACACACCAATTGAAATGAAGTGGAATCTATGGCAGCAAGAATCTTCTTTTTAAGAAATGGAACCAGCAGTTCAGAAGCACACTTCCTCTGATTCACTAGTTTTAAAGAAGCCGTGTGTATCAGGACACCAACAGGCTAAAAAAAATTGGCTGGTAGACCGTATTTCTTTTTTCCTTTCTTGTTTTAGTTCTACATAAATTTAAGTAATATTTTCTAAGCAAGTAATATTTTTTTAATTACATGTACTATTTCTTGCAATTTAACTAGCACATTAACTTCAATTTACTAAAGTATGTAAATAAATCCGTGGCCGAATTATTAAAAAAGAATGTTATAATTTGTTCTCAAATAAAGGACGAGTTGCCGCAAAGGGTTGTTTGACGGAAGCTTCCTCGTTGTGAAACGTGGACGCTGAAAGCTCCAAAAGCGCAACCATGCCACTCTTTCACTCATAAACACGCAAAACAATCAGATTACAAATCCATCGGGGAAATCATATGGCCCTAGATATCACACATACGTCCAACAAACTCCGGCCATTCGGACATCAATCAGGGATGATGGCCATCTAATTCGCCTCTAATTCGGCATTTAATACACAGAGATAAAACAATGCAAGTATCAATAACAGTATCGTTTGTCATGAAGCGTACCGATACTCTGGTATCCACCCAATTATGTACCGATCCAAAAAAGAACCGGTTCTCAGTACCCATCCCTACTGTCATTGCATCTCTGTACACCGAGCGGTCCTTTTGTGTGAATAAAAGACATTCTGGGACAATACGAGGGTGAGTGAATGAATGGAAGAGAACTAACCTCCCGTGACTCCCATCACGAATGAATGACGAGAATAATGAGCTCCATCTTTCAAAAATGATCATTCGGTGATCTGAGCAGCACTCTTTATCACTTCTGAAACATGGAAGGATCCTCATTGGCTCTGAAATTATTGTTCAGCCAATGCATCTCAACCTTATACTCGCTCTCTCTGCTTAGCGCACTGCAGGGTGTTTGTACAGTCTTAAAGATTAGAGGTGACAGCAGTTCCCATGCGACCTCTCTAGGAACGCTGTCAGACAGCCACATATGCAAGGATACCACATGTGCCCACACACACACAAATGACATTTGATCCAAATGTTGCTTTTAAGTGCATTCATTTGTCACAGTCGTGTAACCTCATAACCCCGCCTTTGGGTGTCACTGTATCATTTCTACACACATAGACAACGTACACAGACAACCCACATGAAGAGGAGTATATTTTGCTAATTTAGCTCCCTGCTGTTTAATGGCCCGTACCACAGTGGGTTCTCATTCTATGCCAATTCTATGGTACTTTACTTACACATCTGTTGCCTGCTCAAGGGGTGTCAATCTTGTGTTTGATCCGGTGGCACTTTCCATCCCCAACAGAAAGCTTTCTACTGTTATAAACAAAGATTAGTCAACATTCATAGACTATTCATAAACAAATCCTAATTAAAGTGTGTGTGAACATTTCTGCTTACCCATAATGCTTAGCGCTATCGTATTCATGGGATGTATGAATGTAAACCATTACACAGTTGTGAAAACTGTCATGTCTGACCAAAAAATCACTTGATTCGCAAACGGAATCCACTCGAAGTCCCACATGTCACTGTGGCGCGTCCATCCATGTCCGTTCTTCCGAGGCTGCCTCGCAAGACCGGTCTCCACAAGAACACAAGTCCGTTCTTTTTCTTGGAATTGAGAAACAGCCAATTCGTTTACGAAACGCACTGTGTAGAGAAGTTTGTCCATTTAGGGCTACTGTAGAAACAACATGGTGAGTTCCATGAAAGGGGATGTATGTAAATAGCTCATTCTAAGATAATAAAAACATAACACTTCATTATGTAATGTCTTTATACACCTTTGAAGACAAATATATCATGTGGCATTTCTGCCAATAGATCCTCCAAAAAATGACACACAGGACCTTTCAAAGCTAGGGTGCATAATGACTTTGATGAACATTTTGTTACGCTAGTCGAATATCTCACATAACACTCAATAGTTAAAGTGGTCTAGATATTAAAATATATGTATAAATCATGGTTATTAGTTTACTACTAAACTGTCAAAGTATTTCTGTTAATGGAAATCAAATAAAATGTAGCTCTAAATACTATTAAAAATAAAAAATAAAGAAAAGGGGAAATGTTACATTAGCAATAACATGGAGCACAAAAAATATGAATTTATGAAAAAAGAAACTTTTTTAAATCAATAAGTAATAAAATGGCAAAAAACACAAAATAAAAAACATATTAAAAAATGTCTGACATATGTGGTAATCTAAGGAACATAAAATCTAATTAGGTTTACAAGCAAATAGGACGTCCTATGCATTTGCATACTACTAGCACATAAAAAGCTTAAACCTCTAACAATAACTATATATACACTGATACACTCATTATGTTTGTAATATGATGTGCTTTTTATTGTTATGTGGTTTCACGGGTGAAATAGTCATGAGGTAATTGACATGAGAGGCGTGGCTTCGTTGAGAGCTCTGAAGGGAGGCTGAAATCTTTCTCCCATTTTTTGCTTTCAAAGCTAACTTGCTATTGCTAGCCGCTGGCCAACCCTACCACAAAGCCAAGCTCAAAAACTCTGATTATAAATGAATATGTCAGATTGAGGGATTTCAGCTGTCATCTAAAAAGCAGATCTGGATTCAATTCTCTCCTCTATTGTAAATTGTGTCTAAAATGTTGCAAACCCTGGTCCCACATCCCTCTCTCTTTCCGTAAGCAGTTCTCCTGTTGGCTGGAAGGACCACTCATTCAAACGCCACATGTTGTTTTACGTCCTATATGACAGTTGTCGGGGGAGTGCTGTGTGCTGGATTTAGAATATATCTCATACCCAGGGTTGTGGATAATAGCTTACAAGGGAGGCGTATGATTGGTAACGGGCGTTAATGAATTCCCGTGTAACATCTGCCGAGATGCTCTCCACATGCTGACTATTAAAGGGATGTGATGGAAAGCATCTCTTTCGGCAGACATTAATTGCTGTCTCCACCAGATGCCAATTCTCCCTCCTGGTAGGTAGCTGTGTGATAGACATAGAGGATGGCTCATGTCTGAAATAAAAAGAAAAGAGGTTATAGAGATGATGCAACCGTATAGCCCTGTCTCCCTCCCTCAGCCCGCGGACGGACAGAACTTTCTCAGAAACTTGGAATGCCTGCTTTGTTTTCCTGGGGTTCCCTGGCATTCCCTTATTTGTCTGTTTAACATCGTTTGTCTAAACAAAGCGGCACATTGATAATTTTCACAGCATTGTGCAGGTGTTTGTTTGAACCTGACAGCAGAGGGAAAGAGAAGGCTCGTGTAAAGCCGCTGCGAGGGCGTTTATGAGTCACGCTGTCGCTGAAACTGGATAAAGCCGTGATGGGCAATGCTCATTAGTGACCTTGGATAGAATGAAATCTGAATCATTGTGTTTCTGCTTCCGCGTCTTCAACGTGTCAGAGTCGCCCTTGCTCTGGTCTCCTTGCGCTTCATTTCCTCATTCTGAACAAAAGAGAAAGTAACGTCTCGTGGTTGTGAAAAAGTCGGGTTGATTTCGCCGGAACAATGAAATCAATTATGATGCCCAAAACTTACGCAACACCGGATGACCCTGATTCATACACACGCAGTTAGCACAAGATTTTCAACTCTTCACCAGTGTTGGTTAAATTACTCTGAAAAAGTAATTAATTACTAGTTACTAATTACATACTCAATGGTGTAATTACATTTCTGTAAAAATAACTATTTAATTACTAATTACTTTCTAAATACTATATCAACCTTGATTAGTTAAGTGATTCAATGACAGAAACGGCGTATTTAATTCATTGAAATAAATAATATTAAAGTACATAAAGCCGAATTAGTAAGTGACCAAAGTATCGCAAATCTGAGAATTATACACTAAAGAGCAGATTTTAAAGTTAGACTTTGCATTTTGATGTCAATTCCACTATTGTACGCGCATATATTACACACAGTATTAAGTTTAATAACATAAGAAGTACGGTAATTAAATGACTAAAAAACAAGAGTAATCCCTTACTTTACTTTTTCAAGGGAATTACTAATTACTTAGTTACTAGTTACACCCAACAATGCTCTTCACAATAAACATCTGCATAAGCTAATGCGCAAATTGCAAGCATCACAGCATTATGAGCGAGACCTGCTTATTGATTTAAACATAAGAGTGTTTGATGCTTTGAATGTCACAGTTTTGCTCTCTGAGACGTCCTGGCATCTTTAGCATCTCATTGCTTTGACAGCTACCCTTCTGCAGCCAAACTACACACCTGCTGCGTGAATGACAACAAATCAATACCAACAGAGTCACATCTTGGCTGTAAGCTTACTGTCCAGTCATGAAGCTGAGCACGTGTGGAAACATGCTGTGAAGTTGGATGGGATTCAGCACTACAGTTGTCAGCTTCTCTGTTAGGTGTTACACTGTTTAAATAAGTGTTAGGTTAAGACCATAGAAGGAGAGACAGAAAGGTGTTACCTGTAGTCACAGAAGATTTGGAGTGCTCAGCTAGATAATATCATTTTACTGTACATATATGATATCTCAGCTGTCCTTCTGAAACCTTGTATCTCAATATTTAAAAATAATAAATCATAATTATTAGCCACGAAGGGTGTAACTTTGGTTTAAGCAGTGGAAGGACTCAAAATGGGGGGAAATCTTTTTATTTGAATCCTATCACAAATTCAAAATATCAATGTTTTACGTTGGTTTTGATTGTTTAATTGATTTAACCTTGAAACCAAAATGTGCTTTTATTTTGTAGCAAATGTTGATGTTCATGAAGGGGGAAAATTCTTTGCATTTCTAAGAATTTCTTTGACTAAGAAACTGAGGAAAACATGGCTCGTAAACCTGAATCTGCGGTCGGAACGAGAAGAACCGCGACCTTGTCATTAACACTAACTGCAGTTAAAAAAACGAGTCCTTATTAAACGAAAAAGGTAATAAATCACGCGTTACGCGTAAGTCACACTTTGTTTGTCATTGGGTTTGCAAATACCTTATCAATAAAAAGTATTAAAAAGTGCTTGTCAACTTTGACAAAAGCATTTAATCGTTTAAAAAAATACAGTGTTTTTCCATTTTGAAACTATTCCAAATTTTTATTTATTCAGCATTACTAGATGTATTGTGGCCATTCCAGTCCAGTGCCTGCAATCCGTATGCAGGGAAACTCAAAGTCTGGGACGATAATCTTGCACTACAAACTGGAAACCAACATGCATGGTAATTAACCTGCTACGCGGAAAACCGGGTTTCAATTAAGTTTTATGTTTCATGCTTATATGTGAGAGTATTTGAAGTAAACATTACCGAATCAAGTGCATGAGAAGATATCAAATAAATGTGAAAATCTATTTGTGTGTTTTAAAATCTGCTTCCACCGCCTCTCCTCCACTAAAGCCTCCCAAGCATAAGAGTACAATCTGTAATGACCACACGCTCCTCCGGCCCCCTCATGCGGTACTAGCACACATACAAGGGCCATAAAAGCTCCAGTACAGACACCAGGGAACAATATGATTAACCCCCCACACCACGGTTCACCAATGCCCGCAGGCAGAGCTGAGAGCCATGTTAAAAAAAGAGGACGTCCCTGGAGAGCCACTCAGAACTGCTGTCGTCTCCGGTATATACAACCCACGCGGTACGTGGGATCAGCAGCCAGTCTTTGCACATCTCACAGTTGGTGTATGACTGTATGGAGTAAATAGTTTGTTTATGGTGGGATCTGAACTGACCAATCACGTAGTGACACATCATTCATGACAGTAGAAATAGTTGGATCAGAGTCTTGTTATTTTCTTTATATCATCCTGTTAAAAGGACCAATAACTGGAGAAAAAAATATGACAACATCTCTGTTTTGAAAGTCAACATTATTTAACATTTAAGGAAAATACGTTATGTCAAAACAAAAATCACAACTAGGAGCAAAAAAGATCATCAGAATTTCAAAAGCAAAAGTATATTCAAACAAATCCGATGTTTATATGTTGGTGCTTTTTTAACTCTTTGACCTGCTCTCAGGTTACAAAGTTACCGCTGCAAAAAATACCTGTTTAAAAAAAAGACGAAAGTTTACTTTTCATGTTGAGGACAGAAATAAGTCCATTGTTAACATTATTATTTACCGAGCTTGCTCTACAGAGGACTCAAGTGTAAACACCCCGAGTCACAAGCAGACATTAAATTCTCCATGTGCGTCACTCTCATTTAACTCAAACCTGCATGTGTGCGTTACGTGCCTGCGTGAGGGTGCACAAATTCCCACTTTGCCGGGGTGGAAAAGCAATTGCATTGTTAAGTGAGGCTAGAGTCATCTGGGGTCAGGATGCATCTGCAGAGTAATAGATTAGAGACATATCAGGTGTGGATCCTGTAGACAAAGAGCCCCAGCGTGTGCTCCTCTCTCACATCTTTAATTTCTCTCGCAGCGGTACTTTATCGCACAGGCTAACACAAAACAAAGACGCTGTCTTCCCCCATAGCACTGAGATTATTAAATTTTATTGATGATTAATATTGTATGTATTTTATTTCATTGAGAGGAAAAGGATCATTTCAATATGGAAGACACGTGTAAAAAAGATTCAATTGATTGGGAAGTATTTTTTTGTAGTGAGAGAGGAATGAATCTCGACGACTGGGTCTTATCCAACGAGGTGAGAACGTTGTGACAGATCTCTTTCTGAGAAAGATCACCTGCAGGGATCGGCTCGATAACAAGTGCTATTATATTGAAGTATTGAAAAGACTAAAATGTTTTGTAGGGACCTTATATATTCAATGACCTTTATGAAAAATGTGTGTTAAAAATGTAGTTTTTTTTAGTTGTTCGGTGTATCTACTTAACCTAAATTTCAAAGATTTAAAAATATGCTTTCAAAAGACTTTAAAGTTGTTCTGTCATTATTTACTCACCCTGTATGACTTTTCGCAGAAGGCAAAATAAGATATTTTGAAGAATGTCGTTAACCACCAGCCATTCACATGCATTCGAAGTGAATGGGGGGCGGTGCTGTTCTCTTACCAAACATTTTCTTAATATCTTCTTTTGTGTTCCACAGAAGAAAGTAACTCATACAGATTTGAAATGATGACAGAATTTTTATTTGAAGGTGAATTTTTATTTCCTTTTTCTATAATAGGGACCAAAAAAAAGTAAAAAAACATCCCATAAATTCGGTAGTTAAGTGGGTACACACATGCATGCGCACACACACATTTTTTGTATGTTTATTTTACGTTTTAAACACAAGGACATCAGCATGTCCTCATAATCTTAGGGAATACACACCGCATAGTAAGGACTGTGTTTTATAATGTAGGTCAAACCAGTGCACAAACACACACATACACAAGCACACACACATGTTGGGTTTCCATGTGTTATGGCGACATTCCACAGACGCAATGGTTTTTAAACTGTAAAAACTGTATATCATATTCCCTACCTCCAACCCGCCCCATTAACCAACAATCACACAAAACTTGTGCTCTTTTAGATTTTCAAAAAAGTGAATTCTGTATGATTTATAAGCTTGTTCTCTCATGTGGACCCAAAAATGTCCCCACAAGGACAAGGATTTCGGATATTGTCAATTTATGGGGACATTTTGTCCCCATACCGTAGGGTTCACCCCCCCCCCACTTATATAAACTAAGTTTATCTTTAATGCAAAGCTATAAGTAATGCAAAACTATAAAGCTCCAAAACGATGTTCAGTTCTTACATGCACAAAGCCATAGATAGTATTACATCTATTAGACAGATAGATATAAATAGATTAGATATATACAAATGTTAGTCAGATATTATTGTTGATTGCATCACCAAACCTGTTGCTCAAACATAGGGTCGATTATATGAACGAACCCCTGAATATTACATTTGTTATTTTACTTTGCTGTATGGTTTTGTGCTGCGCCACAGATTACAAACTGTCCATAAAACACAAATATGCAATCCCAGAAGTCCACAGTGGAACTGTCAGTCCCGTGTCATTGAGGCTGAATGTACTGAATAAACTTCCCGGCAGCCAACGCTTAAAGCAGCGGGCTTCACTAATACTGTCATTTGCCGTTCTTCCCTCCGACCGTCAACCGCAGAGTAATTACATTTTAAACGATTCTGCACACAACTGCTGAGGCATTACGTTTTTAATTCGCACAAATCGCACAGAGAACAAAAATCTAATGGGAGTGGGGGGATAAGAAATGTTCATTCAATGTTCCATTCCCTGATAACTGCACACAAGTTCTCCGTGCCTCTGGTGTCCATTTATAATATTTGGAATATTTATTTATTTTGCTAACTCTGCATAATCGCTTAGGCTATAGGTAATATCAGGAAAAGTCGGAGTTCCGTCGTATGCATTATTCATGAGCGACTGCAGAGGAACTGGGAGGTTTACAAGATAGGACTGTGATTTGGCTGTGATTTCATCTCTCTCTTCATCTCACACAAAAGCCTCCTGGACGAGGAGAAAATGACCAAGATAGAACTGAATGTGTTTAATGAACAAAATTACATTAACAGAGATTAATAACTTGCAGGAGCATACTGTATATTCATTTGCCTCTGCACCCGCTCAAAAATAACCTTCAACTGTCTGCCTCCTGGGACAAATTTACCTTCTGTGAAGAAAGAGTTCACCCAAAAATGAATATTCTCTCATAATTTACTTCCCGGTCGTAAAATTTCCAAACAGCATGTCTCCTCTGGAGCACAAAATGAGGACTTTGAAGAACCCAACTGGTTGTTTTTTTCCTCGCAATCAAATTAAATGGGGTCCGAATGCTATCCAGTTTAAAACGTATAAATGGCTAATCGTTTTAAAATGATATGTTTGGTGTAAATTAATTTCTCATTTCTTCTGCGGTCTTGACCACTACCCCTCAAACACTCCGGCTCATTCGGATGGGAAAGTGCGAGCTGTACATCAGAGATAAATGACTTCATTAAAGTGTGCCCCGCAATGTGCTGAAATGATTCTCGGATCCCTGTCACGCCACGAGAGATTATGAACTTCATAAGTCAATATGTTTCGATAATAGGATAATGTGCTCACCTTCGCCAGCTAAAAAGATAGGCTGACAGGAATTCAGATGGAAGATGGGCATATCATAGCGTTCAGTGCGTTTAAGGGACAATGAGAGGTCATAGGCCTTTTAAACTAATTATGGACTGTACATTGATTTAAAGGCATGGCATGGACGAAAAAGTTTTGAATTTAGTTCCTCGCACATTCACTCCATAGATATTCCATATAGATACTTTTCCTAAATGAACTAATAATGGAAGGCGCTATCTGATGTGTTTCCAGATAAAGGTCTGCATCACAAAACTTTAAAAATATTCAAATGCTTTGTAAAAAACTGTTTCATTTTTAAATACATTTGATACATTACACAAATACAAGAACTTTCGTAAGAGAAAATATAGGAATTCCTAAGAATGTTCGTAGTGCAAATCTCAAACATTTCTTAAAACATTCTCAAATATTTTCTTAAGAACATCTTAATTTTTGTTGTAAGAATAAAATAATATGATTAAACTCACATGCTTGTGTGGTAACTGTATATGTTTATCAATACAATAAACTTAATGTGTGTAACAACAAGTACATTGCGTTCTTATGTAGTCTATATATATTAGCATGTGATGTGTTAAACGACATTTACGATCGCATGTTAGCTAATATGTTAGCTAGTGTTGTTAGTAATTACTTTCTGTAATTTAATTACTTTTTCCTTGAACAAGTAACGTAAGGGATTACTAATTTTTCTGTAATTTATTTACAGCTACTTCTGATGTTATTTAACTAAACTAAATGTGCAATAGTGGAACTGACATCAGAAGTTAAAGTCAAAATTTTAAAATCTGTGCTTTAATGTATAATTCTCACATTTGTAATACTTTGGTCTGGTAATAATACTACTTTATGTAGTTTTATATATTTAATTGAGTTAATTAAAATAGCCGTTTCATGTCTATCCTTAAATCAATTCTAATCAATGTTGATGTAAGATATAGAAAGTAATTAATAAGTAATTAAATACTTTTCAGAGAGAGTAACTTGTACAGTAATCTAGTTACACTATTGAATATGTAATTAGTAACTTGTAATTAATTACATTTTCAGAGTAACTTGCCCAACACTGATGTTAGCAAGCGTATACGTTAGAAAGCGTTAGCAAACATATACTTGTGATACTTTTTGTATGTTACTATGGCATAAGACTTGTGACCCTTTCAGATTCGAGTCACTTTGTCCCAGAATAATGAAAAAATCAGTATAATAATGAAAACTGAAGTAAGGTAGCTAGACCTTATTGTTATATCAAAATAAATATTCCTTAATGGCAAGTAAACGTCTGGCTCAATACAATACACGTCAAGCCGTGAGGCTGTCTTAATTTTAAGATGATATTTACGAAAGCTTATCTTTTGGATTCTTCTTCATTTTTTTTCCTAAAATCAGTTATGAGATGTTTTTAAGAACGTTCTTAAGACATTTTTTTCGGGAATACATAACATTCTTAACTTTTTTCCTGAATTAGAATTTAAGAGAAAACATGGCATTTAAGAATACTTTCCTTCTTAAGAATATTTTGTGAATCCTGCCCCTGATCTTTAGCACGGAGACCAGAGCTCATTTTTTAATGAAGTCATTCATTCCACCGAGGCAAGATGTTTAAAAGCTAAGCTTGTTCAACTAAAACAACCCCTAAAATAGAAGACTCTTACCTCGAATAAATATTGTACCTAGCACCTGGAATCCCAACTTCTACACACCTGTTCAAACATCTCCACCCCTCAGGGCAAGCCTCCAGCGACCCACTGCCTCACTTTCGCCATACAGCAGCACAGATTGATCGGAGACTTTGAGAAAATTGTGCATAGCTTCTCCCTCAACCTTCTCTGTCAGTGGCAAAAAGGAGCCAATCGCTCATTGCTGCCATTACTGGCCTTCATGCCGTGAATAATGCAATTTGTATTCTCCTTGGAGCGCATCCAAAACAACAGCCAGTCCAATAGACAAACAGCCCGATTGGAGTGGAAATCCACTTAAAGCAACGACCGAGAGAAATCTACCAGAATCACTAACATGCTCGTGACCCGTAAAGTCAACCTTAAACCGGTTAACAGTGTGGAATATCATTAGTTTTAAATGAGTTTTTACATTTTAAAATGAAACATATGTAAGCTTTATAATATACTAAAATATATATTTATTCTTTAATCAATTTTAATATCCTTTAAATTGATTTTAGAGACTCAGAGCATTATCGTATTGCATAATGAAGTACTTTACAATCTATCGCCCAAACTACAAGAATAGATACGAGTATATAAAAAACTCTATCCATAAAGAAGAAGGACAATTCAGCAGAGGTCAAACCAATATATAAGTATGACCTCTTACACAAGCATTAACCACGAAGCTGTCATTTAGTTATTCAGCTCTCTTTACGTGATGTTACTGATCAGAATCAATAAAACCCAGTCTTTCACCATTTCTCAATGACACTCACATTGGAGAGTTCTTTTATTTCTTCAAAGGCATGACTCATATTCATGTAGGGGAGTGCCGTTAATTGCTGAAATTAACTCTGATGAAAAATTCTGATTCATGCTTGATGAATTTAATACAGATCTGAACTGACACACAAACAAACCAACAGCTCTCGCTCTCTCTCTCTTACAAAACAGCTCTTTGTGTCCTGCTGGGAGATGTTCTGGGAGGTGTTAGATTTGTTGTACCTGGGTTTTAAAGGTCACAAGTTGACCTTCTCTAAGCGCTAACAGGCACTGGAAGTGAAATGGATTGGTTTTAGTGGGGCAGACACAATGACACAGAGATTCAAAGGTCCGGTAAGAATAGATCACCATTTATTGTAAAAAAATGCATTTGCAGGGATTATGTCACGTGTGTCCAATGGTTTACAAATTCAGCCATTAAAACGGTGATTTATAACGAACTTCAAACAATACACATCTTTTACTGTACCTCAAAAAGGATGTGTTAGAGGTGGGTTTAAATGCTATTTATACCATGGTCGTTTGAATACTGGATTCTGATTGGCTGGAAGCTGTGCATTAAACGCCTTCATCGCATGGGTAGCTCCAGTCAGTTTGATTACATTTAAAATGTTTGATCTAAAATGACAATGTGAACATCAACAAAAGATTTAACTTGGTAAATACAGTTTAGTAGTGTAAAGAAGTCAGAATGCATGAGGCATTCGTGTCGGGTGGTTCTTCGCCTCAACGTGGTGCATTAAAATCCTTTAGCCGTGGATTATCCCTACCTTCATGCATTCTGACTTCTTTACACTGATAAACTGCTGTTTTCTCATGCGTAACATGGTCAACTTGGCAAAAAACCTGTTGATGTATGACATAGTATTTCTTTTTTTCAAAAATACATTCTCCTTTCATAACAAGGGTTCTTAGTCCATTATTGGGCAATTCTCCTGGACAAGCACGCCCACACGTCAATCAGCGAGAGCAATTGGCGTGTACGTGCATTATGTAAACAACACAAATTTATAGCGAATCAACACTGGGATAATGCAATGATGTATTGTGTGCTCGTGCTGTGGTACTGATATTGGACTTTGTCAATTGATTTGTTAGCATAATGCTACACAGTTGTAATTGTTTATAACAGTCATACAGTCGTGGTTTAAAAAGTCAATTAGAACGACCCCACAGAAGTAACGCTACTGGCTACATATTTTTGTGCGACATATACTGTATTACATAGGGCAACTGGATTCATAACTATACAAAAAATCTGTGCATGAGTATTTCATGTACAATAAAAAAGTTGCTTACCTGTCTATTAAAACACATGCGAGAGCGGAGTCTCTGTCGAGTCCAAGTTGGTCGCAAAGCGCTCTACATTTGAAAACGCCACGCCGATATTAATTCTTGTTTTATTTCTTCTTCGGCCATAAGCCTGCTTGCCTCATTTGGCCTACGTTTACGTTTTTGGGGTTTCCTTTAGTCGCCAAAGAGTAATCGTGATCAATAACAACCGAACAACAGATGTTGTGTCCCAGATGCTGTATAACCACTTCTGCACTTGGGTGTTGCCGTTGTTTCTACAACCGTAAACTGAGGCTAGTGCGGCGCAGCGGATATTAAGTCACTGATGTGCGACAAATAAAAGGGAGAAAATATAAGGGACGGGCCGTTATTTTAAAGAGGAATTTCTTTGGATTTGAACATTCTTGGGAACATTTGGGATAATTACAAGTTACAAGCACAAAACTGCATGAAATATATCACTTGGATATTTCAAAACAAAATTATTCCATATTGTGGCTTTAACACATTATGTTTTTTAACACATCATGAGTCATTTTGTGATGAATTTTGGCTAAATAAAAGCAATAACACAAGTTAAAAGTAGCACAGAATGTGCATTATACCATTTAGGATGTTTCACAAAATAATGGAACTTTTAATGAAGGTTAAATCTGACTCACTGTTGAGAAGTGTGAGCGCAATGTTTCCCCAGTTTATGGCTGTAATTGTTTTTTTGGTAAATTATATTTTGATGCAACACGCAGTAATGTCTTTAGATTGGGATTTGCCAAGTCACAATACTTTTCATGAAAGTCCTTTGTTGTAGAAAATTTCAGTATCCTGTTGTGCTCAGGAAATCGGATAGTTTGACACCGATGTGTTAGAGTATGTAAAGCAAATCCGTTTTCAAAGGCACGTTTTGAGAAGAGGTGAGCGAGCAATTTCAACGCATTCATACATCACACTCTTAAGGGGGAATGTGGGATTGACACAGGCGTGAAGAATGCAACTTTCATGCTTCAAAGCTACAGTACCCCAACGTTGTAAGCGGCATTGGGCGGATTTCGATGGCCCATTTAAATGACGTTGACACTTTGAATGACACTTTAAATGACCTGCGGATGATGCATACTATTTTTTACCTGATTAATTGCCTTTTTGGTTGTCTGTGTACACCAGTTTGGAAAGAACTGCTGTAAACAAACACAAACATCTTGTAGCATCTAGTCGCACTCGTTCATCTGAGTGAATTTACCCGTGTGTGAGTTCCTTCAATTTTTTGCAGAGCTCTGTCTCAAACAAATTCATTTCATTGTCATATTGCACTCAACCGTGCAGGCCGGGACAACATAATCCTCTATTTCCCAAACGTGGTGGCGTCTCTCATCCATAGCAATTTGCACCCAATTGATCAGAGGAAAATCATTCCATGCAACAGGAGGCTGAACAGAATGAACACGTTTCCTTCCCCCCACGTGACGCTAAATTATAGGAAATGATTATCTCCACATGTGAAGAGGCTTTTTTGCGCTCATGACTGCACAATGCCACTCATTCCCCTACGGTTTGTCCGCTGGATCCGACTCGCCAAGACAAACACCGCCACACCGCCACAACCGCAGGTGTTACTATTGCTTTATTGGGCTCAACTTGATGGGTTTCCGTGGCACATCAAACAGCTCTGCGAGGTGCTCCTACACCTTTGTATTGTCTGTTCTTCTATTATGTTTCTCCTGTTACGGAGACTCACACGAGATGAGGAGACTTTTGAAAACAAATAATACATGTTTTTAGAGCGAAGGGAAAGTGTCTCGGGTTATTAAAGCCGGTCCCTGCACTATTATGAGAATCATGAGAGGTGGCACAGGAGAGAAGCAGATGGCTTGGTGAGCTCGGAGACCAGAGAGGAGTTCGAGGAGGAGACAAGGGCTAAATGATGCCGGAACAGACTGTGGTTCAAATGAGCTTCCTCAAGCTCCAAATGAAAATGAGCTTTGTTTGAGTTCTCGATTTTAATGATGGGAATAATACTGCTCATTAAATTTCATTTTCAAAACATGCGATCTGGAGGCAGTCAAGTCCCAGTTGTACCTTTCACATGCACAGATTTCCTCTTATTCAGCACATCTGAATGGATGTCGAGTGAAACATCTGGAAACGTCACTGTTATTCTGAATATTTCATAAAGCACACACAAGATGACCAGACAGCCACAGCTCCCTATGTAAATCATATTTATATATGTTACCCTGGATCACAAAACCAGTTTTAAGTAGAACGGGAACATTTTTAGTAAAAGACAAAAATACATCTTTTATGCCAAAAATCATCAGGATATTAAGTAAAGATGATGTTCAATGAAGATATTTTATACATTTCCTACCTTAAATATATAAAAACTTTATTTCTGTAAGTGGATGGCCTGCCTGAATTTTCTCAATATTTAGCACATTTGCACTCTCAGATTCCTGAGTTTTAAACGGTTGTATCTCAGCCAGATCTTCTCATATTCAAACAACTCATACATCAATAGAAATCTTATTTAATCAGCTTTCAGGTTATGTAAAATCCTCAATTTAAAAAAAACTGACCCATAAGACTGGTTTTGTTGTCCAGTGTCACATATAAATGATCATTTTCTTTCAGAAGGTTCAGGAACATCCATTCTGAAACTGCAGCATCTGACCCAAGTCTAGTTTGGAGTAATTTCCAGGCAACTCCACAGAGAAAGCAGAAAAAAATCACGACTCCCGGTTCCAGACCCCTGACAGCACACACACTCGCACGGTTCACTGTCCTGCTCAGCTTAACTCAAAGCTTTCGACCCGTCTTATCGCACATCGCACACACCTCCCTCCTGCCATTTCGTTCATTTTCAGTTTCCATTTACCTCAGCACCAATATGTTTTTATTCCATTCAGCCGTTTTTCAAGCTCTGTTTAGTCGGGGACCGAGAGGGAGGCAGCAGGCAGGCTTCCACCGCTGAATGCCGGCTTATTGTACATGCAGCCCCTTCTCTGCACATATGTCGCAGGCAGAGATAGCACAGAGATGCCTCTTCGCTCGCTTCCCTCCTATCTCACCCAAACAGGCACATGCAGACCTTTGAAAAAAAACAACAAACAAGAAAAACAAAGCTGAATGGAAAGAACGTTTGCCTTCTATCTGTAAAGGTTTTGATGGTTGTTCCAGGGGGAAAAAAGAGGTGAAACCAATCGGAATTTCACTCCTCTTGGACGTAAATGAATTGTTGAGGCGTTTAATTTGAGCAGGGACAGAAAATAGCGAGGAAAAGTCAGAAGTTGGCTATAGATGATTGATTTAGCCGCAGTGCTAATCACACCCCAGGACCACATCGCTGATAGACTGAGTCATTATGTAACAAGATTAGAAAATTAGGAGTTGAAGTTTCTTCTGAGAAACTTTCATGGCTTTTCCTGTACTTAAAGGGGATATTTAATACTCTTGGAGGGGTTGCTGACTTCATGGGTGTTTATTAATCATTTTAAACTAATTCATTTTAGGTTATAACTGCTAGCATAGCCTTGTGGTAATGAGCTGTTCATTTACAAACTATTTTGCATTTGCAAATATAATGAGCTTTTATTCAAATATGTTTTAACACCCACTGTTTTTAACCTTGTATAAATGATTGTTTGTCGATAATTACGTGTTTTAGTTGTTTCCTACCCACATGCACGTTATCCTATTATTTTGTTAGGTTATTGCTGTCATGCATTGTGATATTGCTGATGAGAAGTTAAAAAGGTGCCATATTACAAACTATTTATACATAACTACAGTATTTTTATCTTTATTAACCTCAATTCATTGTTGGAGTGAGAGACTTGGCGAGTAATGCTCGTACATTAACAAAAATGTCTAAACATAGGTCGCAATATGTGACCCGAGACAACAAAGCCAGTCTTATTGGTCAATTTTTCGAAATTGAGATTCTTACATCATCCGGAAGTTGAATAAATAAGCTTTCTATTGATGTTTGAGTTGTTAGAATATGAAAATATCTCTGGTATCTAAGGGTGCCAAAAAATCTAAATATTGAGAAAATTTGGCACTGTGGCAGGCCATCCACTCACAAGAATAAAGTTTTTATATATTTAAGGTAGGAAATTTACAAAATATCTTCATGGAACATGATCTTTACTTAATATACTAATACATTTTCGGCATAAAAGAAAAATCTGTAATTTTGACCTGTACAATGTATTTTTTCACAAAAAATGTTCCAGTGCTACTTAAGACCGGTTTTGTGATCCAGGGTCACATATTGTAATACTTCATTGCCGTCCCTTTTTGAGGATGCTTAAGGTTATGTGATTTTCTCAAGGGCAAATAAAGATTTTTATTTTTTATTTCATAGATTCACCCGAATTATAAATACCCTGTTTATAGTTCAGATTATCGATTCATTTAAAGTAGATGCTCTGTTTATTTTTATGTAATCATTAGCAAACTACTGAAGTACAGAAATGCATTCTGTTCAACTTGTGTAAGTATGATTTGGTTTAAGGACTTCAATATGGTGTTTGTCTAAACATTATATATTTTTGTATGATTCACATCACACACATTTTAAGAAACTAGGCACCTCGTGAAATAGTTACGGATTCCAGCGAGATCAGGCTAAATATTTGTAGGAAAACTGGTTGGAAAATGGTAATAAATTGGCAAAGAACACGGTCCATAAGGCTAATTTTCCAAGCGCGTTCCTCTTGTTGATCATTTACCAGATAAATCATAAAATACAAATGATGAACATCCAGGACAGCCGAATATTTTTCCGCCTTGCAGAGTCATTGAGTTTTGCGGTAAATAAAATGTGCTACTTAAAATAAAGTCTAAGCTTAAATATCACTCCGATAAACATTTCAGCTACCCCTTTAAAACCAAACTGATGTAAAACCGATAAGAGGGTCATTCAAGTGTCTGGGTCGACATAAAATACAACACAGTAAGAGATGTTCTTAGAACACAGTACAATGCTGGAAGCAGCTGGCCTATTTCTTCTTATCTTCAGCAGCCCATCTGACCAAATTATTGCTAAATCAGCCAACCACTGTTTTTGTAATGTTCCACAGCTTCGCAAAAAGGCTTGTCAGTTTCTATCAGCCCGATGTTGTTATCCACCAATTCCAGCCTTTTCCAAACACATCTCTGTGTAATTTCTATTTCCTTCAGTATTTTGCCATTGTGCCTTCAGGAATCAATGTTAGTGAAGTTTACTTTTTATAAAATATGTTACAAAATTGTGTTACTGCTCAGAGGTAACAAACAGATTTGATCACACAACTGGATAACACTGCTGCACTGCTTTCATTACCTGCAATATTATAAAGATTTTTTTTTATAACAAATAACAATAACTCAAATATACCTTATAGTTCCCAAAACGGAGACTTTGATTAGAAAGATTATTTAGTATTTTTTAGTCTGAATTGTTGAATTGTGTTTTTGCCTAATTAAAGGGACAGAATAAATACTGCATTAAAGTGATTTGTCGTGATTTAGTCTCTCGCATCTTTTTCCAAACCTCAATTACTTTTTCGCAGAACACAAAAGATATTTTTCAGGACATGCACTGGACCTCAGTCACTTTCATTATATGGACAAACAACCACTGAGCATTTTTTTAAAATATCTATCCCGTAGAAAGAGTCATATACAGACTTTTGAATGACACTATGGTCAGAATTTGTATTTTTAACACATACAGCACCATAGCCGTCCATCTGAGCTCTAGAAACAATTCTTCAGAGAAGACTTTTACCTCTATAAAAGTTAACCACGGGTCAACCCTACAGTACATACAGATCTATGTGGTTTCAGTGTTAAAGAAGAGGTGCTACCACAGCGAGTAATACGGTGGTGTCTATGTCAAATATGAAAAGAATGAAATGTGAACACTACACGTGTGCTTGTGTGTGTCTGTGTGGTGACTTCATGCATTACCCGGCTTCCAAAACCCCAATCCCGCCATTTCACGGCTGTCACCGGGCATGCCAAAATTAGCTGGCTTTCCTTGTAGGTGAGTGGCACACGAAGGAGGAAATCCGAACTCAGACGTCAGCCAGAGCAGCCGTGTGGGCTGACAGAGGGGCTTCAACGGGTCCGATCCTCCGCGGCTGTCACCCTCCAAGCACCATTAGCACAGCATTCCTGGGTTCTGTTTGCCCAGCCAAAGTGCTCGCGTCCAGCTGTCACATTAAAAGAACCACATGTGACATACTCGCAAGCCAAACACATTATCATCTTCTCTGGCTCTGATGCATAAACTCTGAGGCAAACACAGATCCCCAGCTGAAGTGCACGGATGGCAGTGTAGCTCTGGTTTAAAGCACATACTTAGAAACGTATGGATAAAATGTATAGGATAATTCAATGTAAGTCACTTTGGATAAAAGCGTCAGCCAAATAGGTAAATGTAAGCTGCATGGTCGGCTGCCTACATAGGGAGCGCCGTGGTAAGGCAGCATAACCATCATATGATTAACCATCATATGATTATGTAACCATAATTACATATGATTTGAGAGACATGACTGAGCACGAGTATGTTAACATACAATTTATAATTTACATTTCTCTTGATCGCCATATGGATTTAGTTTTTACACTGAGCTTGGCAGCCTTAAAGGAACAGTTCAAACAAAAATAACAATTCTTTCTCACCCTCAAGTTGGCCATCATTAGTTGGAAAAATTGGTTATTATATTATATAATAAATTAATTAAATCATATTTTTAGAATATTTTATTTTTTCGAATATACCATTGTCACTATGGTAGTCAATGATGGCCAAGAAAGCTTGGTAAAATATGTGATGTTACCAAAACAATTTATCTTAAAGGCATAGTTCATCCCAAAATATCAATTCTTTCATCATTTGTTCACCCACATGTCATTCCAAATCTGTACGACTTTCGTTTTCTGCAGAACAAAAACAAGATATTTTGAAGATCACTGTTAACCAAACAACATTGACCCCCATTGACTTCCATTGTATGGACACAAGACCACTAAGACATTTCTCAAAATATCTAATTTTGTATATATACAGGTTTTGAATGACATGTGGGTGAATAAATGATGGCAGATTTTTATTTTGGGTGAACTAGCCCTTTATCTAGGAGCTTTATTAAGATTCTTTCCTTCTGAAACAGCTTTAAGACAGGGAGGAGCACAACTATGATGTCTTTAATGCAGTCTATGTAGGCAGCTCCCTAGGTTTTGGTACATAGCGTACAGTCATGCACATTAGCAGGATTTTTTTTAATATGAAGCTCAAGGAGAGCAAACACTGGAAAACAAATGGTTTATCATGCATTTTTCATGAACTAGTTGTACTTTGTCCAAAAAAACAAAAACACTGTTGATGTTTCCATATATAACTCCTTTTTTTTTCGCGCGGAGCAGCACATGCCCGGTCATTTAGTCTCATTTCTCGGTTCATTTAGTGGTATTGTTTTAGCTCTTGAAGAAGGGCCCATCAGAGCTCCTATCTGCAACCACCACTTTCAATAATTCACATTAATGACTTGACTAATCAAGCAAATTGCTTTAACGTTTTCTAAGGAGCAGTGCTCAGTAAACCGAAGAACGGAGCGAACGGTAGCTTTGAGTTAGAGCTTCGCCTGCTATTGCTAATAGATTTCGGCCATTACTATCCGCTGTTTATTGATTTTATGCGGTCTAACATTAATGCTAAATGTGTCTTTGGGAATAGGAGTCACAGCACTGGATCTTATCTGGCATTTATTAATGAGATAAAACGCTGCTCTGCACCGCTGCTTCGGCGAAATAACAAGAAGAACGTTTCATTTTATTCTGTCCATCTTCGTAAATAGGATGTACGGCATAAATATGCACAGTTACCTTGGTGACAGTCATTATTCATTCATTAGTGCTGCTTGTGTTCACCTTGCTGGTTCACTCACCGTTCCAAAAATCAGCCTCCTAGTGTGGATGCATCATGTCCTTCAACAGCGTACAAATGCATTTGCTGGGATAAATAAATGATCCACTTTTGACTCCTGTGCTGAATAAACATGAACATGGACATAAACATGCATATTACTGAAGATCTTATACAGACGTTTGTCAACAATTTTTGTTTCTTTTTTGTTGTGAGGAAGTCCTCTACTACATTCAACAAATGCGCACATTTGAATCCAAGCTAAATATATGGATTTAAAAATGAACAATTTATATTTTTTGTGTTGACCCCCATTGACTTCCATTGTATGGACACAAGACCACTAAGACATTTCTCAAAATATCTAATTTTGTATATATAGGTTTTGAATGACATGTGGGTGAATAAATGATGACATATTTTTATTTTGGGTGAACTAGCCCTTTATCTAGGAGCTTTATTAAGATTCTTTCCTTCTGAAACAGCTTTAAGACAGGGAGGAGCACAACTATGATGTCTTTAATGCAGTCTATGTAGGCAGCTCCCTAGGTTCTGGTACAAATACATACATATTTTTTGTGTGAAAAATCTTTCTTCAACTTTCTACCAACTTTCTTCGAAATATCTTCTCCTGTGTTCCGGGAAGGAAGAAAGTCATACAAGTTTGAAACCTTTTTGGGTGAACTATCCCAAGTAACGTCCACCTCTGCAGTTGGCACAATGCAGTTTAATAACCTTTAAACTAGGACTGTTATCCCGAATAAAGGTTTGTGTTTACATAATATATATCTGTGTACTGTGCATATAAATTTTGTATTTATAAACACAAAACATACACATACTTGTCTATATATTTTGGAAATATTTAAATGCATTAATTTATAATTACTAATAATTGAAATTATAAATAAATGTTTTATATTTATATTTTTATTAAATATATAAATTTATGTGTATCCACAGTACAGCAACATATATTACGTAAACACAAACTTTTATTCTGGATGCGATTAAACACGATTAATCGTTTGACAGACCTCTTTTAAACACATTTTTTATCTGATAGCATTTAAAATCGAACTTACATTTCCTTCAAATCTGGTTATTAACTGAAAAAGGCTCCATAGAATGATCCCAGATAGAGAAAACTGCCATTACAGTTTTATCTATGCGGTTTATGAGGCAGTGAAGCGCATTTCGCGAGCCGCCTCTTAACTGATTATTCTCAGCTCCGTTAATGACAACCTGAACAAGCAGAAAGTCATTTTCTTCATGATGACTAAAGGCCAAACTCATGGCGCGTGGAGATTGGAGAGACAATGGCCTCAGGCAGGGATGGGCAGTATTTCAAATACATGTATTTAAAATACGTATTTGAAATACAAAATAGTATTTTGTATTTTGTATTTTAAAGCCTTTGGAAAAATCTAATGTAATTTGTATTTAAATACATTTAAGATGAGTATTTTTGTATTTTCAAAATACTCAAAATACTTTGAGCCAGTCAACCTTTTTATCAGGGTGTTTTCGTGCATCAACCAACATAATTCAGGCCAGACACGCCCTTCCCCAGCCCTAACATTCATGCACGTGAGCTTCAGCTGTAGCTACAACCCAACAATCTGTATTGATTGTGTGCATCTGTGATGACACTGATTAATGATACACCACACAAAATCTTTAGCTTTTAGTAGAAAAAAAACAACCTTTGGTTGAATAATGCCAAATTCTAATTTTATTTATTTTTTATTTTAGACAAACTTTCTATTTTTGTTACTGAGTTTGAAGTTATGATGGTGATAAAACATCCATCCATCCATTTTCTACCGCTTTTCCGAACTACCTCGGGTCACGGGGCATCAAGGCAGGATACACCCTGGATGGAGTGCCAACCCATTGCAGGGCACACACACTCACTCATTCGCTCACGCACTCACACCCTACGGACAATTTTTCCAGAGATGCCAATCAACCTACCATGCATATCTTTGGACCAGGGGAGGAAACCGGAGTCCCGGAGGAAACCCCCGAGGCACAGGGAGAACATGCAAACTCCACACACACAAGTCGGAAGCGGGAATCGAACCCCCAACCCTGGAGGTGTGAGGCGAACGTGCTAACCGTTAAGCCACCGTGGGTGATAAAACATAATAAAATAAAACATTTTATAAAGTGTCTTTTTTTGTAGTTATGTATTTCCTACCAGGCAGGGGAAGGGAAGCGGTAAATAAAATGAAAACGAAAGTTTCTTAGCAGTTAAACACATCATGCTTTTTGGCATTTAGAATAGGCCCAGATAGATTTTAGCCTAATAGGGGTACCTGCACTGAATCACCAATTTCACATGTATTTTGTGTATTTTCAAAATACAAAATACTGTATTTGTATTTAAATACATTTTTCCACACAGTATTTTGTATTTGTATTTAAATACACTTTTCCACACAGTATTTTGTATTTGTATTTTAAATACATTTACATGTATTTATGCCCATCCCTGGCCTCAGGTGACTATTGACCAGAAAACCTGTGGCACACGTGACCCATATAAGGTGTGAGGTGACGTGTTCAATGTAAGTCTGTAATTAAACCATGCCAACCGTGTTATTCCTCGTAGGGAACAGGAAGTGGAATCCAGCGGAATTAGAAGTGACGGCTTGAGACTGGGGAAAGAGCGTACTTAAAAGGCCTAGACTCATAAAACATTCATTTACTCGTGTACTGACAAGATAACTCAACGAATGCACAAATCAGAGACAATTATCAAGGCGGTGAGTGCAAACACATGGAAATAAGTGTGCACGCACACACACGAGACTCACGCACGCATGCTCATAAACACTCATCCAGTAACTTTAAACACATTTGACATAAAACAGATTTTTTTATGCTATCGCGGTTCAAAAATGATTTGCTGTGATGTTTGTCCATCACCACTCGGCAAATATTCTTTTTGTACCGAATAACAAATTGTTGAGATGCACTGAAATGTATTTTATATTTTCGAATGAGGTTTAGATTTGTTTTCTAATATTCCCATTAGATTCAAAATCAAACCTATAAAATCTGCTTGCAGCAATGGACATCCTACTCCACAGATGCTTAACCACATTGGAAACACGTTTTGTTAATTCGATTTACTGTGACATATTGCTCAAATTTGACGAACAAATTGGTTTATAAAACAGTGACGTAACACAGGACTGAGGGATATCATGCACCTTGCTTTCTAAAATGGGTCCCAATGGTAGTTCTGAAGCGAGATGTCTCAAGATATAGTTTTCATAAAGCATTCAAAGAAGCTGTGTGTAATTTCATAAATGTAAGATTGTTACCTTGGTTTGAGAAGTGGGGGGACACAAAATTAATGAAAATGTTATCGATTTGAATCCTATCACAAATTCAAAATACCAGGGGCCTCATTTATCAACACTGCGTAGAAAAGGTTCTATATTTTTGACCTACCAATGAAATTTAGTTTTTTATCAAACCTGCGTTCATGGTTCTTAAGCACACCAGTGAGTAAACATTGTTGATAAATCCCACATGTTCTTAAGCGCCATGGTTGTTCACGTTCATGGTCATTTGCATTCGGAAACGCCCCCCATGAACCATATATGGTAATGAAACCTTCCTTCATAAATCACTCTGTATGTACTCTGTGAATGTACACTGTGCTCTGATTACAGCGGTCTTTGTAAACACATTCTTTGCGCAATGCATGTTTTGCTTAATCTGGTTTTTACTGTTAATTTAACAATTATTTGTAGGAGATCTATTTGCATAAATTAAAATATTCCGAACAGAAACCGTATTTGCAGTTCTTTTTGGTGATAAGCAATGCGATGTTACAAAAAGATTTATATAATTGTGTAATAATGATCATTATGCAAACCTCTTTTTGTTATTTTTCAGTTTGTTGGAATGTTTTTTCTTTTATTTATTTTTTCATATATTGTTCTGTTAAGTGTGTTTTTTACATTTTGCATTCTATAAATGGTGTGCAAAATCATCCAGCAAAATCATTTCAAAGGATTTCCCATCCGTCTTTTTTAGCTTCTTACACCAATTATACAAATCTATGAATTTACTAGCAGAGTATTTGCAAATAAAGGACAAAGAAAACATACGGTGGCACTTTCATTTTGTATTATTACTGTTCTACCTCTTGGTTTTATGCGTAAGCATGCTCATAGGTGTATATTTACGAACATTTCTACGTAGGTAGGAATCGGTAGATCCCACACTTTGCATGAAACTGTTCTGACGCACTCACTACGAACACAACTGAGCCTACGCACTGTTGATAAATGAAGCCCCTGGTTTGCATTGTTTTGTGATTGACATTCTAAAATGTGACGACCAGGGAAGCACACATTTCTGTCAAGCATTGTCATGAACACTAACTGCTGTAAAAATAACTAAAAAGTAAAAAAGTAAAAAAGAACGCGTTACGTGTTTCTTCCCCGCTGAAGTCCATTATAAGGAAGCAGCTTAACATAGCCTACCAAATCAACCACCACAAAAAAACAAATTTCTATTAAATTAAAATCAAAACCACGTGATTGAAAACAATCTTTCAGTGACCTTCTCCGTCCTACTTCTCCGTGCAGATGATGATGTGTGGTTAAAACATATCACAAACAAATTTGAAAGTGAGGGGGACACAAAAGGGGTTGTGAAAAGTGGGGGGGACATGTCCACCCTGTCCCCAGTGGAAATGACACCCCTGTATAAATGTCTATATTGTGGAGGATCCTGTTAAAATCCACCTGGCTCAAAAACTCAACATTTTTACCGGCATAATGCTTCTGGCGGAGTATATGTGTGTGCACATGCATGTGTGGGTTGTGTTTACCATTCCAGAGATGTGGGGACTGGGCTCATCTCCATTACTTCAGATGGGAAGCGCTTTTTCACTTCCTAGAAGAATAAAAGCAGAAGTTAGCAGACTATAATGGGTACACAGATGAGTGAAGTTACTCTTTCTGTTGTCTGCATTGTGTTTTACAGGGAACTCATGTTTCCTTAATGAGCTCTGTGTTTTTTCCACGCTGTTAGGAAAATAAAACAAGTGGAATTACACACACTATCTGATAACTGCTTAATCCCAAAAAACTATTTCTATAATCCCTTTACATGCCAATTTTCCAATCAGCGCATAATGGCATCAGAATTGACGGTATGCTGTCATATGCTTTTCTATTAACAGAGATGAGACTATTTAGTATTTCGCTGCTATTATACATCACGTCTGAGATCCAGAAAAAAGACATGTACCGCATGTGTAAAAACATGAGTCCCTATTTGTATTGACAGCTCTTTAGTGAGTTTGTGAAGCCCTATCGGGGTAAGAAAGAATATGGTATTACTGGAACTTGCTAGGGATATTTTAAGAGGACGTCTACCTCATGCAAGAGCTTCTGTCTGGCGTAGCGGCCACAGACCTGTCACACTACAATTGCCGCAGGTGAAATAACTCAATTTAATTGGCTGCCACAAGCAAATCGAGGCTGAATCAATCAAATCGATCCATTTCTAGTAGCTGAAAATTTTGAGTAGAAAATATTGGTCCTCTTTGGCCACGGGGTTGATGGATGATCAATTCCTACAAAACAGCCCATTTGTTCCCGTCATTTAGCTGTTCTCCCTGTTGCTACGCGACCAACGAATATATACAACCAACATCCCCTCAAGTGTAGTTAGAAATCACGCAACTAATGAAACACAAAGCGTGACCTGCAAAATGTGATGTATTTTCTCCCCCCGAGGGTCATTTTCGAATCTGCCAGTCGAACAAAGCGTATCGTAGAAAAGGAAGTTTGAGAAAGAAATGCCGCATGTGGTTCGTGTATGCATCTCCTCGCCCCACACTTTAAAGTGAATGCTTTTAAAAGAAATCGAGCATGAATCTCAAAAAGCGCATCGCAACCCAGCTATCAAGTAAACATGTGGATCGGAAAAATGCGATAAAAGAAGGGGGTGTGGAGACGGGCTATTTTTGTCATGCTTTCTGGAGCGTGCCAATAAGTCAGGGCCGCGCCGACACGTAAGCTGCAGGTGGGCTGTGAAGGTGTCAGGCTGGGTTAGCGGGAAGGGGACGGCACCACTCTGGCCCAGTCTAAGGGTCCACAGCGGGCCCATCTATCATCTCCGGCAAGCAGCAAACAGGTCTACTGGGCCCTGGAGTGCACTCCCGCTCTGATTAGAGCTCCCTTTGGGCTCGTGTTGACACATGCGGACTGAATCTCGACAGATCTACAGTACAATACAGGCCCTTCTACACACATTAACAACCCACTTTTCCACAACAACAAACATGCAGTATGCCGATGGGATTTGAACCAATGGCCTGGAGCTACGGCCACACAACAAGAGAGTTTGGGTAAAAGCCGCTCTGAGCTTCAGCGATTAATGGGTTGTCAATAGAAGGCGGCGATAACAGATGGAGCACAAAGGCAAAAGAGGCTTCTTCAAAGCGAAACAGCTTTTCTTGCATTTCTGCTCTCAAAACCTCTTTGAGGCTTTTAGAATACATCCAGTGGCATAAACAAGAAATTGTATCTCCGTCACCAGCATCGATACAGTCTCATCAAACTTCCCACAACCGTTTCAAATCAAATAAAAAGATATACGTTTCATTGACTCTAATGCATAGAAAATATATTTAATTGTTTACAAGTTTATGTATTTATGAAAGAAAATGATGTGTAGTCATTTCTAAAACTTATTTTCTCATCTATTGTTGATGATAATATGATGGAGATGGCTCATGCAGACTTTGCAGATTTTATTACAGGTCGAATAAAAAAGGTAATTAAGTCTGATGGGACTGTTTCCTCCACATCAGTATGATTAAACACTATTTTAAATTACCAGTGCTAAAAATACGGAAGCAATGTGAACAGACAGGAACAGTATTGCTGAGCAACGTAGGCAATTGAGTTTACGCGTCCCTTTTGCCCCCTTGCAGAATTTGGACAAATAAAAAAATAAAAACGTTAACTTTTTTAGTATTGCACATCAAAATATATATTCATATATTCCACAAGGCGATATACATATATACTGTATGTATATTTAACGATTTACCACCCATAGGTCATTACAAACGGCCTTAAAATATCAATAAATATTCAGACATTCCCTCAAATCATTTGAAAAAAAATCTGTGTACTGTAAATTGTATTCGCTGTGTATACCAGACATGTACAAATTAGTCTTAGTATTAGTATTAGTATTAAGTATAAAAATACTTAGTATTTTTATTGATGTGTATATTTATATGGGTGTGTGTGTGTGTGTGTGTATGTATATGGTTTTGTACCGTGGTGTGGTCTGTTTGTGCTGTTGCTTTTTTGTGCCAGAAGCTCCTTTTCATCAAAACAAATTCCTTGTGTTTGCAAACATACTTTACAATAAAGCTCTTTCTGACTGTGAAGAGATGTCATACAGACACTGTGCAGAAGATTCTGGAAATTAACAGCTCAATTACAACAGACCAAGTAGGAACTATATCAAATAAAATATCACAAATATGCAAACAGTCATTGTCCTTTTGTGACCCTGGATCGCAAAACCAGTCTTAAGTAGCACGGGAATATTCTTAGTAAAAGACAAAAATATATTGTATAGGTCAAAATTATTGATTTTTCTTTTTGGTCAAAAGTCATTAGGATGTTAAGTAAAGATCATGTTCCATGAAGATATTTTGTAAATTTCCTACCGTAAATATATAAAAACTTTATTTTTGTGAATGGATGGCTTCCACAGTGCCCCTGATTAATAACTTCAAAGGCAATTTTCTCAATATTTGGATTTTTTTCACTCTCAGATTCCTGAGTTTTAAACGGCTTTATCTCAGCCAGATATTGTCATATTCTAACAACTCATATATTCATAACCCATAAGACTGGTCTTGTTGTCCAAGGGTCACTTTTGTCAAAATATAGTAATGGCTTTGTCTTCTAAAATAACTAAATACCTGTTGTGAAATTCTACTGCTTAATCACTGGAGAGCTAAATTAAACAGAATATGCATTTTTAATGAACCTTTTAAATAGAGCTCATCCCATAAGAAATGTGACACATATTCATATTTACCAACTTATTAAAGTAGTATTTCAATGGCCGAAGCCTATTGCCAAGGAGAATAAATAGGCTTTTTACCCATCCGAGATCAAAGCTCTATCAAAGAAAAGAATAGTGTCTCTGCTCTTTAACATTAGGGATTCCTTTTTTGAAATAAAAACAGGCTGCAGTCCTCCAACGCTGGCATTTAGAGACCAATAAACACAGTCCTCTTTCATGCCTCGTGGCAAGACGGGGATATACATTTGAAAAATCCGCAACACCTTGGATTTGACATATGCAGGATATCTGGAGGGTAACACAGCGGATTGTAGAGCTCAATTGAATTCCTGCCCACATATATATTTCCTGTGAATACAGACATTGCGTATCAATATTTAATCAGCAATTATCAAGCATCTCTGAAAACACGCTCGATCCTCTCTCATTATCTGTTCGGCCTGGTGTCTGCTTTTAATTCCAGCTGTGAAGACACCTCATCATTCAGGGCTCTCACAGCTGTACCGTGACTAATAATAGGACTCTCAGGACACCTTCCCTGCCGCGTCCCTCTCCTACACGGTAAACAGTTTGGAAAATAATAAATACAGCGTTTCCTATGAGGCTTGGAAAAAAGAATGAGCGTTTAAGAGCCTTCTTTTGAAAAAAAAAGATGCAGGGAGATCAGGGCAAGCTGTGACATAGGCTTTTTTTGTCCAATTTTTATACACGTTTTCTGTAGCTTATATGAGCTGAACAAATGTTTGACAAGCTTAGGTAAAAAATGAAGGTAGCAACCTATATTTTTAAGACATTTGGATAAGTGCTTCAAGGTCCCGTTCCCGCCGATCCCATCCTTCAACCTTTAGTTAGTGTGTAATGTTGCTGTTAGAGCATAAATGATACCTGCAAAATAATAAAGCTCAAAGTTCAGTGCCAAGGGAGATATTGTCTTAAACAGAATTCACTTTTCAAGACTACAGAGAACAGCTGGAATCTGACTACAGCCCTCTTTTAATAACCTCCGCCCACAGAAATACGCCAAAAAATGGGCGAGGCCTTCTTCAGAGAAGTAGTGTTTGGTTATCAGAGATTGTAAACATTTGACTGAGCTGCGTTCTAAACTACTTTCACTTTCATTACAGTTCTACAGCTGGTAATAAGAATTCAGCTTCACACATTCTAAGATAACCAACGCTCAAATAACAGCTTCCTTGAGTTTAACATTGGCTGTGAAAGCTGTTCTGTGTAATACACTAATATTGTGTGTGTGAGCTTACCTCTTACACTTCTATGAAACGTCCTCTGAAGTCCTGCCTGCAAATGTCTCCTGGTCAATCTGCTTGTTTTATTATCCAACTCGGGTCCAATAGAAAAAGGCAAAACTAACGCTTATGTTATTAGTGTTAATTAATATAACCGGTCTGACGCCATTTGGTCAGGTGTCGTTTCCCTCGCCATAGTAGGAAAAAATGAAATCTCTAACAAAGATTGACGTTTGCACATGGTCAGAAAGATCTCTGTTACACTTCTATCGATCCTCATGTGTTTAACTGATATAGTGAAGTTGACGCATTTTTTACTGTTCATTGCTAAGTTTATGAATACATGTGAGAGGGGCACAGACCAATTACAACAGCCTGAGAATCGGAAACTCGCTGAAATGGTAATCTTCACACACACACTCTAAGCAGGGAACCAATAACGAAAGATCAAGTCAGCTTTACCAATCAGAGCGTTTAGTAAGGAGGGATTTTATATAGACCGGAAAAAACAGTGTTTTGTTAGAAGAGGCACAGCGTTGAACAACCGACTTGAAATATGTGAAATATAAAGCGTTTTTTTTAAATAAGAAACATGAACATCCATTGTTAAACACCCAAAAAACATAAACAAAGCTTCTAAAACGGCAAAAGAATGGCTCCTTTAAGTAACATCACCAGTTTGGTGTTATATGAATTAGCAACATTCAAAAAGGTGAGAAATAGTCATTTAATCTTCAAAATCTGCATATAGAGCCATACATTTGTAACAACTTGACCCACACTATAAAAATAAGGCTTTGAAATAGTTATTTTTACATAAATCAACGCTACAACAGTATACAATATCTAAATCAGTGTTAAAAACAAACAGAAAATGTTCCAATCCAATGCGTATCACTCAGCAAAAAAAAAGACCACAGCGCAAAATGCAAGGTGCGTGATGGACAGCAGTACTAAAGGGCCACTAAGAACACAAACACGGGAAATGATTAGGAGCCGTCTGCGGGACAGTGGTGTGATTTCCCTCGCCGCTAGTGCTCGCTGCCGTTTGTCAGCTGCGTTGGCAGCCGACCTGCCAGCAACACTCAATCACTGCGGTTATGAATCCAAACAACAGTCAGTTACGTGGTGTGAAAATCCACAGAGGAGGGCCCGGAGCATCCAGCCTGTCAACGCCGGCATCCTGGGGTTCTCCAATGGCAGATGAGATAGATAGCACGAGGAGGTGCTTTCTATGAAATGCAAGCAAAGAATCTTGGGCTGCGCACAAAGACAGACACAGCAAGTCTGATAATAAACTATGATTGTTTTGAATGTGAGTTCCTGTAACCAAGTCAATGTCATTGCTAATCAAAATACCTTAGTGTGCTTTTGGAATGTTTATAAAACACAATAGACAATGTACCTCATTCTGTTCACTGAAGCATCCATGGACATTTTAGAAAGGTATGATAGAGGTATGATTTGACTAAGAACGCCCAAATGTAAACGCAAGTAAGGTGGGCGTACCTGTAAGTACAAATACTTTGGAACCTGATTTTCCAAAAATGGTCAGAAGCGATACATTTCCGTTACACGCTTGCAGTATTCGACCAATCACAACGCACTGGTTTACTGGCCAATCATAGCAAACCTTGCTATTCAGAGCTATGACCTTTGCTAAAAATTTGCGCCTTTCACAGAGGCAGTGCAAAGAGGAGATACAAACATGCACGGTATGTGGGAAAAAACAGCGTTATTGAACCTAAAATCGTGTATACACATTGCATCACATCTAAAACAAATGTTAAGATTCGTTTTAGCCGTGTCATCTGACCCCTTTAACAGCACTAAATCTAGTTAACAGATCTCAATGGTTCATTTGGTGTAATAGGTTAAACACTTGGAACCTCTTCAATGATCTACTCATCTGTAAATAAAACTGTGTTGCAAAACTGTAGCAAAGCATTCACAACCTGTATTGTGTCAAGACATGATCTTTAATACACACAGAAGCCATAGAAAAGCCATTACTGCAGTCGTCCCTTTACCTGCTCCTTTACCCACCCAACTCCTTCTCAATTTGAATCACCTCCTCCAGGTTGACGCCTCCTCGCGGAGCCTCGGGGCTTGAATGATATAGACCGGCTGTCCTGTTATTGTATCTTTGTCACATGAGAGTGTATGCAGTCTGAACCCTTGGGAAAGCCTAGAGGTGTTCATTTCAATTTTTTAAGTGCTGAGCTGAATTTAATATATGGATGCCAACCAAACACCTCAACATCACATCTCAAATGCTATTTAAGGAGCTTTGAAATTGAGTTTTATTACTATTAATATCAATTTTAATGAATTGACATATCCCTTTTATGCATATTTTCTTGATATTCTCAGAATATAAATATAGCCATGCTATTATATGTGAGTTTTGCATTCATTTTACAGCAGAATTCTGTGGATTCGATACAAACATCGTAAAACCTAGCTAAACTAAGCATGCAGTACTTTGCGGTTATTGTTAGCTGAAAGCATGGCCAAAAGTAATTAAATTAGCTATTTACAGTCACAGGGAAAAGCCAGGGGATGTGTATAATTTTGTAAATAATGTCCGTTCCAATTCAGCAAGATTTCTAAGCGCTCTCTGCTTTCGAAGTTTGGTGCAGATTCTGTGTGGGCCTACTGATAAGTTTTGGCTTGGGACATCTTGTTTACTTGCTGTCTGCCTCAGTATGGCAAATCTATGAAACAAAATTTTCTCTTTTAGAGAATGAAGAAGAAGCCTTGTCACCACGGATCCTGGAAGCTGCACGGCAGTCCTTAGCCACCAGTCAGGAAACGCACCTGCCAAATTGGGCAACTTTTGTCATTTATAAATGACTTCAGACACCCTTTGAATAGTAGCACAAAGGTCGTTGGTGCGATTAAAATATATAGCAAGTCACTTTGTATAAAATCACCTGCCAATTGAATAAATGTAAATATGGCCCGCTGGCTGTCCGCTTACAGCTTTATTCTTCTAAAACCAGATGGTTCCTTATTAAATGCTTTTTTGAAATAAACAGATTTTTGTTATTGTATTAGCGATTCGACCCTGCCAAAAGCTCTGTGGTAATGACCGTTATCAGAAAAGTGAAATGAACTACACGCAGACCTCCGCTGCATCATTTATCGAAGATTATCAACAAACACAGATGCGGCAATCTGGATGTAGATGTTTGTTAAAATATCATCCAGCGGCGAGTAAGGGCAAGAGATCGTTTGTTTTGTTTTCGCACGCCGCGACAGCTGTGTTCTTTTATCATAGATCAGAAGCAATATAAACACAACATCGAGATAAAGCGCGTGCACGGTGTTTACTTTACGACGATTGTACCGTATCTCAAACAACAGAGGATAAACGGGCCCTATTAGAATAATAGTTTGAAGGACAACGGAGTGCATGAGAAATGCCAGCGGATGGGACAGAGAGATAGAGCTGACATGTGGAAGCAGCGCTTACCTCCTCCATGCATTGTAGATTTACAGATCTGTCTGCGCTTTATGTGGACCAAATGGAAAAAAGAATGCTAGCATGTTTACAACGCTATAAACTTTTCTTTAAATTCCCAAGGACTCGACCACCCTGAAACAGCGTCAGAGCCTCCATAAAGCTCAGGGTAATGCCATCCTTTAAATCTGAAGAAACATTTATTGATCTTTTTAGATCTTACTTTATTTCCCTCCCCTTACTTTTACCTCTAGCACAGACGCAGCTATATTCCGGCTAAAAGAAGCGATTTGCATTCAAAGGTATAAAAGCAGGCACTGCACTGAGAAAGTTGCAGCACTTGCGGATCTGTCTGAAGCTGTACAGTATGACAATGACCATTAAGACATTATAATTAATCTGTACAGATCTCTTCAATCCATTCCCTTTATTTTGCAAGCACTTATGACATCGAGACTGTGTTTACTGGGCTACCTGGAGAATACTGTCATTTGTAAGTCGCTTTGCATAAAAACATAATGAATAAATAATATGTGCTAGTTAAGAATCAGCATTTACTTATTTTGGGGGTATACTGTATGTTGCGTTGCAGAGAGACGATTCAAATGCAGTTTTTGTTTTTAATATACTACACAGGGTAGCCACAAAACATCCAAAAATAAACTAGACAGACACCAATGTAACATTAACAACAATCGACACTAGACGCTAACACAAACTAAAGAGGGCTAACAGGACACACCTGGGAGACAGTCAACAGGGAACCAATGAACAAATAACTACAAATGACTACAAGATAGGACAGGAAACAGGAACTCAAAAGAAACAAACTCTAAGTCCAAACTACCGAGGAAAAGAGACAGGATCGTGACAGTATATGGCTGCGTCCAAATACCCACACTTGCGGTCTTTGCACTTGACCAGTTGACTACTTTCATGACATCTATCCTGTATTGGGCCAAGTGTTCTAGTGGGCATGAAGATCCCAAGTGAGCATGTAGTATTTCTAACCCGATGGGATTAGAAAATGTAACGTTTATTAATGGGGTTTTTCTTATTATGTGATAAAAAACTGTTTTACAAAATACATAACTCTGAAGCTTTCAACCATTAAATGCGCAATACGTTTTATGAATGTTTGAATGTTTACATGTTGTGTTCAATAAAAACATGAAAACGTATAATGTTTGTGCGGTATTAGTTTAAGCAGACTGTGTTTCTCTATTGTTGTGACTAAGATGAAGATCAGAACACATTTTATGACCAATTTATGAAGAAATCCAAGTAAGCCCAAAGGGTTCACATACTTTTTCTTTCAACTGTATATGTGAGTGCTTATAAAATCATAATTTAGTCACAAGACATTAATTTATTGGCATTACATTAAAAACAGACTTAAAGTTTTTTATTTGAGTTACTTTTGAAATTTGACTGTTGCTCAGCTCGGGTGGCATCATTGGATAGATAAGTGTCCATGCGATCCACACTCACGAATCTCGGCGGAAGTCATAGAACATCCAGGTATTTCTCGCCTACTGTTTTTTTGGACACTGAGGTTTGGACATACTACTCATGACATTTTCGTCTACAATATAGTATGGAAGTAGGCAATTTCGGATGCAGCCCCAGTCTGTGAAAATCCATCCAAAGTTATTTTTTATCATACTGAACATGATACCTTGCGACCTTTAATATCGATATCTTTAACGGTCATGTTTAAAATGAAAACGGTAGTGAAATCAATGATTAATATAAAGATGTTTTACTTGTCAATTTATTAATAGATGTAGACTTTAGCCTGGTTTTCACACACTGGGTCACATATATATACATATATATCATCGCTAAACCCAACAACAGCAAAATTAAGGGTTATCAGATATCAATGCGAATTCAGCAGCTATTTATTTAATTGACTCTAACTGCGAATTCTATGCCCAAACTGTGCATCGCACTATTAATCGTATCATATCTTTCTCACAAACCTAAAACACAAAGTGCATTCAATAGAAATCAAATTCACCGACAGGGAATAGATTCATAACGAGGGAATTTTAATAAATTAGAAACGACGTGTTTGTCCTCCAAAGGACACAAACTAACATTGATTATGTAGGCCATATCAGGTTCCATCTTAATTACATAAAGCCGCACATTGAATCAATAGTAATTACTGTGTAAATTAATACAGTAGAGCTTTTAGTGTTATCATATGCTGACTGTTTAACATCAGGATTTTCCTGTTTGCCTCATAGTTCATTAAAACCCCATCAGTCCTGCAGTGATCGGAATAATAACCAAGTATAGCTGTTCAACAATCTGCTTTTGATGGGCTTGTTTGGTTAAGATGTTCGAAGGGATCTTGAAAGTGTGAAGAGTCAAAATGTCTTGACAAACAATGTTAGTTAGTGTTAATGTCTACTGATAAAAGGTAGATTCAAAATTAGACTCTCCCGTTTAAAAAGACTGCATTCTAAACCTGAACGTTCAAATAAATTAAACAGTTTAAGTGGTGTAAACTTAATTTTATATTAACATTGTCCTAACTTAAAGGTTTTGAGTTCCTGTAAACAATTCTTACTTTTGAGTCAGTTTAACTTAATTTCAACAAGTTAATTCAAGACGATTTGTTCATACTGATATTTCAGTTCCCAGCAAGGGAATTTAAGACGTTTCTATTATTTAACTGTAAATAAAAAAAGTGAATTGGCTAAATGTTCTAAATTAAAAGCTGAGTCAACAACAGTACAACAAACTCAAAACTTAATAGTTCTGCTTACTTAAAATTGTGAACATCATAACTCAAAAAATGTATATAATTTATTACCTCAAATTTTTTGATTTTACCCAATTAATTTGGGTTTACAGTATGGTTTGACAATACGATCGCAAAATGATTTACTCATTATTTTCTCAAAACTACGAAAAATCAAGCTCTTTTAGGGCGCTGCACCAAGCTCTTTCTTTGTTGTCAAGCCCCTCCTCACCCTTCCATTTCATTTTCTTTATGCATAATTAGGGGCTTTTGCAAATGAACTTAGTACTGTGTTTCAGAAAGGTTGATTAAAACATTAATTGTTCATATGATGTGTTCACATTTAAAAAGCTGTTAATTATTGCGGTTCCATAACAGGCGGTTTTATTAACTCTGTCCTCTAGTTTGGAAATAAGGTCTATGTTGCAATGTAATTAAAGAAGGGAGAAATCACGCTGCTCATTCATAATAGAGAGGTTTCGCAAAAACCATCACCCTGTGCCCTGTAGGAGTATTTATGACAAATGATGTTATGGTGTTCTGCTTAATAAGAATATGAAATGCCTCCTCATGATGACTCCAATGAGGTTTCATAAAGACAAAGACGTTCAGAAGTCATCCCTGCTCTGCGTGGATGTCTATAGTTTGGTTCAGAATGTGAAACAGACTTTTTTGTCTAAAGGTCTAAAAATAGTTATTAATATAATTCATTATATTGGTTTGAGTCTTTCAAATAGGCCGGGCCAAAAGAATGTCGCTTGATTTTCATTCTGAAGTTGCAGTGAAGTTTGATCTTAAGTATAGTTAAGAGACCAAAGTGCTCTGTCTTTACAAGAAAAATATGCACTTAATAGCATCTTTCTTTGACAGAACTGATTTTCCATCGCCCCTTGCTTTAAAGTGTGCAAGAACAGGGTAAGAACAGCAGGTGATATGAGAAATTTCGATTCACGAGTTACTCAGAAAAAGTATGAAGCTTGGCATGTCCATGGACACACAATCTCGGGGCGCACAAACTGAGCCGAACTCTTGGTATTTCAGAACTCATTCCTGGCATGTTGTGTCATAATGAAGTATGACAAGACATTTATTCCCAGCACTAATTATTTGTTTGGAGGTAATTTGTTATGATGAGAATGCAAAGACAGTGTCTTTGTGTTTTAATTGAATAACACACGAATAATAAATTGGTCAGATGCGTTGGAGCAGCTGTTTTGGATTTTGTAATGTAACTCATCTAAATGAAACAACTTCACTCATTTAGAGCGAATGCACACACACACACAAACACACACACACACCGTTTCCATGTTTTATGGTGACTTTTCATGGAAATAATTATTTTTATACTGTACAAACTGCAGATTATATCCCCTAAACCTGACACCCAAACCTTTCGGTATTGTTAATGTTTAAACATCATTTAGTTTTTTATAAGTCGTTTTCCACAAAAAGGTAAAAAATGACTGATATTACTACAGTTGTGGGAACATGCACGGACGCGCAACTTTCTTTATATATACTGTATGTCATGTTTAGTTATTTCTTCATTTTAAGTTTCTACGTATGGACTAGCCTGTATGGTTTAATCTGGCATATTTACATAATGGATTTACTGTAAATGCCCATGAAAATGAATGTGCATTATTAGAATTTGAAAAAATATATAAATATTTGTATTTCATGAACATATTTCATTTATTTGCTGTCATTGAGCTGTAGCCTGAAATCACATTGTCCCACCAGATATTCACTGATGAATCATCTCCAGTCATTTTGCTCTTTAGATACGATAGAAAGGCAGTTGAGGTTAAGATAAAAACAAACTGATAGTCAAAGCCAGGGTGCTCTAATGCATTATGCTCTTGTTATACAAGGCTCCGCAGTTTCATGATAATATTTCAAAACATATTTTTAAACAATGGCGTTTAAAACTTCTAAATGACTTAATTATACGGTTTAATTAAGACGTGAGTTGGTCTACGAGAATTAATTTCCCTTGTGTTACGAAAAGATAAACTGATTTCTTGCGCATTACATTTCACATGCGTTAGAAAATATTTCAATTAACTTCAGTGATGTTAGCTTGTAATGACATACCTTCATTAGTTGTCAAGTGTTTTATTTACTCAATATGCAGCGACATTGAGAGTCTGGGATTCAAAATCGAATGTAAATGGGAATAAAAGAGACAGACGATAAATAAGAATAAAGATTTTTTCACCACCAAAGAAAAAGGTTATTTTTTTAAAAACACAAAATTATTTTTAGGAAAAGAAGAAATTTAGATCAATATTTGAATTCACCTTTCACTCAAATTGTTATGCTGACAACATCATTTATAATGAATGACTGAATAATGCATTTCCACTAATGGCCAAAGACTTTAAACTCTACTAAGGATTGTTTTATATTTAATATATGTTTAATAGTTTTTTTACATGAACATTTATTACCTGTTTTCACCAGGGCTGGCGAAGTAAATGTTCCATGCAAAGAGGATTGTGGGTATTCAACAAAATGATTCCATTTTATCTTATGTTAATGGTTTATGGTATTATTCTTCATCTCGCCCGCATGCGTGCTTGGCCGAATCGATGTAAAGCTCTATTAAAATAGACGGCAGTATTTTTCAGCGGCGTGAGGGTCACTGTATATCGCCGGACAGACTGGGTTATTCCCAGTGGCTGTTGACTTATGCCTGGCTGTCTTGTAATTAAGCCGGGTAATAGCCTGCTCCGATGAGGGCCGTGTGCAGGAGTGAACGCGCCCCGCTCCTCATCACAAGAGAAAGAGCTCGTAATTGAGTGGTCAGTCTGAGACTACCATCAGCTAATGGCCACGAGGTGCAGTGAATGACAAGAACGCGGTATAACCATCAATGATCAAAAGCCATTTCTAACCCGGACTGCAGATGTGTATCACCCATCCACCTGTGTTATATATTAATCTGAAAAATAATGAGTGCATCAATGTGTACATGCTGAGCAGAAGTGTTTGGTTTTAATTCATCCTTATGTGGGTGTGGCCACAAATCTGTAGTTCCCTTTCTGTCGGTCTCTCGACGTTGTGTCGAGAACGACAGATGGGGGTTCGCCCTTGAGAACCAATCAACTCTGACTACTATAGAAAAGGCCAATGAAATTTGGCGAATGCAATTTGCATGCCGGGCTCCGCCCCCGGAAATCCGGTATAAAAGGAGGCCGGCGTGCAGCATTCACTTACCTTTTGTTCTTCAGAGCCATCGCTCATGAGTACAACTCAGGATTCAATCCTCTACAACTACACGCTGGTGCTACGACGTGTTACAGCGGATCGTCCCTTCCTGCAGCGACCTTCCCCTGGGCGTCTCGGCGGTTCCGGAGGTGTTAGAGATTTTTTCTAAAAGTCCTTTTCAGGACTGACTGAGCATTCTCCAGCGCGGCATGTCCCGCTGTTCTCTTGGGTGCGGCACCCTCATCGAGGAGGGGGATGGACACGATCGCTGCATTAGGTGTCTGGGCGTCCAGCACACTGAAGCAGCGTTCGTTGACACATCTGCCTGCACTGCGGGCAGATTGTCATTCAGAAGTTGCGGTCACGGGTGGCTGTCTTCCTACGGGAACCAGCCACCATTTCGTCTGCTACCCGGGCTGTGACATCTGTGGCTACGGCCCTGATGACCACCCACGTTAGCAGCGTTAGTGATACGGGGAACTCTGCGAACGTAAACCCGCCAGCCAAGTGCTCACGGGCCGATCGCACCCCGATTCGCTCTTCTGAACGTTCCCCAACCGGCGGTGGCATACCGTCCGGATCCTCACGCACACACTCGGAAACGATGTGTGACGTAGATGAGATGTCGCTCGCAGCATCGGAGGGAGACTGGCATCCGACTCTGCCGAATCCAAACTCCACCCCCAGCGGTCGAGTTCAGGAGGAAGCAGAAGTGATGTCATCCGTGCTAACCCGGGGATAAGTGGTTCCCGAGGTCGGTGCGCGGTGCAAACCGCGCCCACCCCGGGTGCCATGTTTTTCCCGGAGGTGCATGAGGAGCTGTGTAAAACTTGGAACGCTCCACTCACGGACCGTTCCAGTGAAACCAGCTCCGGCTCCCTTACTTCCCTCGATGGTGAGGCAGCCAAGGACTGCGTCGAGATCCCCCGGGTGGAACGTCCGCCTGCGGTGCACCTGTGCCGCGGACGGCTACCACCTGGGGGGGGATCGACCACTCCTACCGTCCAAAGCACGTAAGACTTCGGCATCACTGGTGTCGAAAGCTTGCGATGGTGCGGGCCAGGCTGCCTCCTCTCTCTATGCCTTGGCCATCCTGCAGGTCCGCCAGGCCAGGGCGTTGAGAGGGCTCCACGAGGGTAAGGCCGACCCGGGTAGAATGCAGGATCTCCGTGCCACCGCTGACAGCGCTCTACGGGCGACTAAGGCGGCGGCACGGGCCCTGGGTCGGACGATGTCCACGGTAGTGGTCCAGGAGAGACACCCCCGGCTATACCTTGTGCAGAAGAGTGACAGCAAGGAAGTCCGCTTTCTTGATGCACTCATCTCGCAGGGTGGGTTGTTGGTAACACCGTCGAGGACTGCGCTCAGCAGTTTTTTGACGGCGAAGCAGACAGTGGCAATTAACCACATTTTTTTCACGCCGCGACTCGGCCGCCTACAGGCCTCCGAGATCTCACGTGACGTCTGCTTCCCTGCAACCCAGGACCCTTTCGACATCGGCTCCGGTTCCTGTGCCCCCACAGGCGGCACCCCGGAAGCAGAGGTCGAGGGGGAAACCTCCACCCCGTCAGCAACCTCCTCGCGAGAAGGGACACTGACGGGAAGACCCCAGGGAGAACAACATCGGGCCCGAACCTTCACAGCCACGGCTCTGATCGGTCGGTACGGGACGACTCCTGCCTCGTCACCAAAGCCGGGCCCTTGTTAGGGCTTGGCGCCCACTTACTCACTGAGTTTTCTGTTCTCCCCGGGTTTACTTGCAGCCGATCGCACACTCCACTGGACTGTGCTCGGCGAACCGACCTCACACCCTGGCGAGGCGTGAGGTCGTACACATACGACAGCCGTCACCACTCTCAAACCGACAGTGCGTGCCGTTGTCCCGCCAGGCAGGTAAGCAGGTGGAGCAAAAACCTTCCCTCCGGGGACTCCCCGCGACATGGTTAGCTCCGCCAGCCTACGAACCACCCCCCGTGGGAATGATGAAGCAGACCGTCCCCTTGGTCACCCTGTCACAGTCCCTGGGAGCTCGAGAGCTGCCCACACTGTCTCGCTGGCTAATGAGGGCGGTCCGTCTTGGTTACTCGATCCAGTTCGCCAGAGACTCACCCAAGTTTCGGGGCATCATCTCTCCCTCTGTCAGAGGCAGGGACGCCTCCGTACTTCGGGTAGAGGTCACCACCCTTCTGGCAAAACAGGCATCGAGTTCGTCCCTCAAAACCAAGATGTTCAGTGGGTCACCACCCGCACTTCATCGTTCCCAAGAAAGACGGCGGGTTGCCCCCAAAGGCTGCGTACCCTGAACAGAGCACCTTCACAAGCTGCCATTCAGGGTGCTCACACAGAGGCGCGTCCTGACATCTATGAGGTGTCAGGATTGGTTCGTGGCAATCGACCTGAAGGACGCTTACTTTCATGTCTCGATCCTCCTCGACACCGGCCGTTCCCACGGTTCGCGTGCGAGAGGCGGGCATATCAGTACAGAGTCCTCCCTTTCGGTCTGTCCCTGACCGCCCTTTCTCCCTGAGAGGAGGAAGGCGAGCGGGTACTAAACTATCTCAGCGACTGGCCTATCTTGGCACACTCGCGAGATCTGTTATGTACACAAAGGGACCTGGTGCTCCGGCACCTAGGTCGATTGGGACTCCAGGTCAACCAAGAGAGGGGCAAGCTCTCCCCAGTGCAGAGCATCCTCTTTCTCGGTATGGAACTCAGCTCTGTCACCATGTCGGCACACCTGTCCGCAGTTGTGCCCAACCAGTGTTGAACTGTCTGAAATGAACATTTTAGGCAGACAGCGGTCCCCCTGAAACAATTCAGAGGCTCCTGGGACACATGGCGTCCTCGCGGGTTAATACCCCTCGAGTTGATGCACATGACACCGCTCCAACACTGGTTTCAGAGTCGAGTTCCGAGGAGAGCGTGGCACACCGGCAGCAGGCGCATGGTGATGCCGCCCTGCTGCCGACGCACCATAACCCCTAGTCTTTATGACTTTTTTGACGGACTCAGGTCCCTTTGAGCAGGTTATGAGGCAGGTCGTGGTGACGACTGAAGTCTCCCTGCAGGGGTGCGGTGTAGTGTGCAACGGGCACGCAGGTGGGGTGTTGGACGAACCCCCGCCTGCGCTGGCATATCAATTGCCAAGAGTTGTGGGCTATGCTACTTGCACTGAGCAGGCTACGGCCTCTCGTGCGAGACATGCACGTGCTGTTCCGAGGACAGCACTATAGCTGTAGCGAATACAGATCGTCAGGGTGGCGTTCGCACACAGCAGCTAAACACAACTTGCTCGACGCCTCCTCCGGTGGAGTCAACAGGTGACTCGTTCCCTGCAGGCCACACACCCCGGGCAAACTGAACTAGACAGCCGACGTGCTTTCTCGCCAGTTTATGCCTCGTGGAGAGTGGCGACTCCACCCCCGTGCAGTCCAGCTCATTTGGAGGCTGTTCGGGTAGGCCCAGGTAAAACCTGTTCACCTCCCGTAACACCACCATTTGCCCGCTTGATAGTCCCTGCCCTCGGCACGGATATCCTTGCGCACAGCTGGCCGCGGGATGGGCGGAAGCACACCTCCCCCCCCCCAGGAGCCTTCTTGTACAGACTCTGTGCAAGGTCAGGGAGCAGGAGTACCAAGTGTTATTGGTTACACCACACCGGTCTAACCGCACTTGGCCTCAGAGCCGATGCTCTGGACAGCGACTCCCCCTGAACCATTCCCCTGACAGAGGACCTGCTCTCTCAGGGGAAGGACACGTTCTGGCATCCCAGATCAGACCTCTGGAACACCCATGTCTGGTCTCTAGACGGGACGAGAAGATCCTAAGATGGCTACTCCCCCTATACGGCTGAGACCATCACCCAGGCTAGGGCCCCATCTACTAGGCGGTTACACGCCTCTAGACGGTGCCTCTTCTCGTCCTGGTGTCTTTCTCAACGAGAAAGACCCACTGAGGTGCTTGATCAGGATTGTGTTCCCCTCCTCACGAGACTGGAGACTAACATCTCCCTTCCACACTGAAAGTGTATGTAGTCGCTATTGCCACTCATCACGACTCAGTCGGTGGAAAGTTTCTAGGGCAACACGACCTGGTCACCAGGTTCCTAAGCAGCGAGAGGGCGGAATCCGCCTCATCTCCGCTCCATACCCTCTTGGGACCCTAAGTGGTCCTGGGGAGCCTCAGGGCCCCCCAAAGAGCCCCTCGGAGGTTCCGATCTTCCTCATAGAGTAAGACGGCCCTCCTGACGGCGCTCTCTTCCTTCAAGAGGGTAGGGGACCACCGAGCATCCTCCGTGTCCCTGGATTGCCTTAAACTCGGCCCTGGAAACTCTCACGTTATCTTGAGACCCAGGCCCGGATGCGTGCCCAAGAAGTTCCCATTACTCCCTCCGGGGCCAAGTGGTGAACTTGCAGGCGCTCCCCATAGGGGAGGAAGACCCAACCCGATTAGTGTTGTGTCCAGTACGTACTGGACCGCACGCAGAGCTCTGAAGCTCTGACCAGCTCCGTGTCTGTTGGAGGACAGCAGAAGGGGAAGGCTGTCTCCAAACAGAGGCTGGCGCACTGGGTCGTGGACGCCGTTACGACGGCATTCCGATCTCAGAATCTCCCATGCCCATTGGCAGTGAGGGCTCACTCCACACGGAGTTTAGCCACCTCCTGGACACTGGCAGAAGCGCCTCTCTAGCAGACATCTGTAGAGCTGCGGGTTGGGCTATGCCCAAACACCTTCGCAAGGGTTAACAACCTTCGCGTAAACCCGGTGTCAGCCCACGTCCTGCGTGGCGACATGTAGGACTGGCATCCGGGGGGGCGTATGCCTGCGAAAGCACCTTTCCACCCTCTAACAGGTTGGGTCAGTGTGCTATTTACCTTTTCTTCTTACCCGAACACATCGCTAAGAAACTGGTACCTCACCAGCCTCCCTTCTTACCCAGACACTGGTTAAGAATAGGCATTCCATCCATCACCAAACAAGCACCCCCTGGGGGCTGGCTGGGCAGAGCAGCCTTCCCCCTTAGGCCGGGATACCATGTGAGCTATCACAGATAGCTCTAACCGGACCTAGTGCTACCGGACGTCTGTAACACCCCCTCCGTGGGCTGTTCCGTCTGATGTATCCTCATGAGAATGGTTCCCACTCCTGGTAACCCATGAGCTTCCCCAGGTGGGCCTCCACCTCGCGGTTAACTACTCAGTCCGCACGTTCCATGCGTTCTCCTCCAAGGACGAGACCATACCTATATCCACCATATTCCTCCCCACGGGTAGGAGGTGGCCTCTGTAGCGCTTCTCTGATTAAGAGTCGCGCTTACCCGGTGTAAACTGATCTGGACGGCCTCTCGCCTATAGAGAGCTAAGGCCCCGTCCGTGAAAGTTACCGGTCAGGGCTGTACCCATCTTTCTCCAAGAAAGCTCTGGAACCCCCCGACCACCACACTGGAAGGTTACAGTCTCACGAAAGCTTCGAGATGACACGCCCAGGCTTGTTACCGTCGCTTCGCTAGAGATTGTGACGCGATACAGCGTTGTGGCGTTTTCCATAGGCAACCCCATCTGTCGTTCTCGACACAACGTCGAGAGACCGACAGAAAGGGAACGTCTTGGTTACGTATGTAACCTCAGTTCCCTGATGGAGGGAACGAGACGTTGTGTCCCTTATGCCACGAACACGTATCGTATTCTGCTGCAGTTTGAGAGGTCTCAGGCTCTTCAGAACAAAGGTAAGTGAATGCTGCACGCCGGCCTCCTTTTATACCGGATTTCCGGGGGCGGAGCCCGGCATGCAAATTGCATTCGCCAAATTTCATTGGCCTTTTCTATAGTAGTCAGAGTTGATTGGTTCTCAAGGGCGAACCCCCATCTGTCGTTCTCGACACAACGTCTCGTTCCCTCCATCAGGGAACTGAGGTTACATACGTAACCAAGACGTTTTTCATATGCACAGTACGATCCAATAGACGGTTGGCTGTCTGAAAAGAAAACAAAAGATGATCAAAGAGAAAAGAGTGCACTGATTAGGAACTGACTGGTTATACTGTATGTGTATAATAAATTAACTCTAATAAGCAGATTCTTTTGATTTTTTATTGCATGACAAGGGCCAAGGATCACGGTAACTAAACATCATGTTTTGTGATATGTTTGTGAATACCACGACCGTCTTCATTAGTCTCGGTTCTGAAGCTTAAAAGGGCCAACTACCCTGACCTCTTGAAAATTGGACATTATCAGACACAAATTGATGTTTGGTTCCATATCTCCAGCCTCGAGTTTAGCTTAGGTTCTTTGATCATCTTTCAAAGCCACATGCTGTGAAAAGCTTTTATTTCTCTGCCTTTTACAGAGAAGGATGTTTTCAGAGATCTCCCCAATTCAGGTTGCCTTGTTACGCATCCAATAATGAACACAACGCCTCACTGTACGCTCGCGAGTTCATCACTCAATTCGGTTATCATAGCAGAAAAAGCAAAGAAAGACTGAAAAGCTCATCTTCAACTGCAAGATATCCTTAATCCCAAAAACACACAAAACAGAAGCATTGAATCTTGCAAAACAACAATCTTTTGGGTGAAAACATCCTAGTGCAATTACAGATAAAATGTTTGGAGAGAAATTGCCTGGGTCTGAATGATTGCACCCCCTTGAAGTGCAAAATGCATGCGTCTCTTGTGTAACTTTCGTTTAATAATTTGCCCTATTGTACATTCATCACCACGGAATTCATAGTCAGTCGAAAAAAAAGAGAGATGTGGTTCATTGTGTAAATATTCTGGTTATGTTATCTCTCTGAGTTATTGTCATTGACAGTCTGGTAGATGCTCTGATTCATGTGACCTTTTTTGTGCTATTTGTAAATCAATAATAAGTTAAAGGAATAGTTAACTTTCAAAATAAACTTTCACGATAATTTACTCACACCTATGACATCCAAGATTTGTATTTATTTGTTTCTTTAGTTGAAAAGAAATTAAGGTTTTTGATGAAAACATAAAAGTTTTTTTCTCCACATAGTGGACTTCAATGGACTCCAAACGGTTGATGGTCAAAATTACAGAACTATTCCTTTAATATACACTAGAACACCAATAATCAGTCTGATGCATGTTTGGGATCCATAGGAACACCAGTGGCACATCGGTTGACCATATTATTTTCATTGATTTAACCAATGCTTGGCTAAAATATTGTCATTTCAGTTGGAATTTATCAAATTTTAAACCAAACATGGGTCTGCTGTCTGTTTCTTTTGAATTTTAGATACTTAAAAAAAGTGAACTGGGAGTTCACAGTAACCTAGCCAAAAGCTTAAAGGCATAGTTCACCTAAAAATGAAACCTCTTTCATCGTTTACTCGCCCTCATTAGATTCCAAATCAGAATGACTTTTTTCTTCTACAGAAGATATTCTGAAGAATGTTGGTAACCAAACAACACTGGACCCCATTGACTTCCGTTACAGGGCCACAAAACTATGAGACATTTCTCAAAATATCTTCTCTTGTGCTCCACAGAAGAAAGGGTCACATACAAGTTTTGAACATGAAATGTTTATTGTAGGTAAACTATCCCTTTAAGATACCTCTTCATTCTCTTACTATTTCCATAACAACTCTCACATGTGAAAAGGTCTTTGCAATCACATACACGGATACTGAACAGAACGGTTGAGCTGATTTAAAACAAAGGCTGCCAGTCGGCAAAGAAGTCCAGCAATATGACGCAGCCTCAGAAGTACGCAGAGCTATTGTAAGAGAATAATTACATTTCATGAATAAGCGCTTGACTGCATACGGTGGGTGACAGCCCAGTCTTCATGCCATCTCTCACGTGCCGAACGCTGACAGAATGTCATTGTAATGTTTGCAAATTCCAGGCCGGCGCATTCTTCTCTCGGGTTTCATCACACGTGAATCTGCGCCGAATGGGAAAAAGGAAAAATGACTGACATCCTACATCTAATCTCACAGAATGTTTACTACATGAAAGCATTTTGCAGTAAGGGTCCACACAAAGAAAAAGGTGATGAGTGGTCGACAGGTGCTGAACTGCCCTCATAGCAAAATCTAGGCTGTAAAAGCGTAATGTGGTCAAGCTGTTTTGTTAGTGTGTCCTGGGCCACATTCACGCCTTCTATAAGAAAAACAGATGGTTTTATAATGACATGAAAATGGGTTGAACTGTTTCTTTAAAGCACATTAATATGAAATGTTGTTTTGCTGTAAAATAGCCAGAGCAGCGATGTTTATCTAAAACTTTGCTGTAATTTTGCCGCAGTTTTGCCAGTCGCTTACTGTAGATTTGATTTCTACTTAATATTTTCCTATTAGTACTGTTTTTAATTTGAGTTCAACTTTACTTTAATCAAAAGTAAAACACTTTGACTTTTGAGATTCAAAACGAGCAAGAAGAGAATGGTCTCATTACTGGCATTACAATATAAAAATGACATTCTTCCTGAGCATTTTTGTTTCGTTTTCTAGTAGAATATTGAAAACTTCATAAATTAGGATACATTTAGATAATAAGAAAAGTAAGCTAAGACATTTAGTCTTGTTTAATGAAAGAAAATATAAGAACTAGGTGAGTTAAATTGTAAATGAAATCTACAGCAAGCTACCGACAAACCTGCTGCAAAACTACAGCAAAGTTGTACAGTGTATACACAAGGCAATTATTAGACCAAGATGTGTTTTAAGCGTAAGACAACTTGTAAGATCCTGCAAACCAGGCCAAAGATCAAAACAGACGTGTTAATGCACGGGCCAGACAGAAGCGTATGCCTAGTGGGACGTGGGTGCAATCTTCCTCCAGCACGGTCTGACCGGGCCTGACAGCTTTCCTTTCTGAGAACATGCACGGAAAGATCCATTATGCATGAGAGGCCTGGGCAACGCCAGCCCTTCTGTTTTCTGACTGCACCTTTAAATAAATGTCCAGCCTCGAACAGCTTCACCTGAGAACAAACACTTTATTATGTAACACAGATGTGTAAAAACCATAAACTGTATAAAATATGGATGTAGTGTCCTCGACGTCACCCGTACGTTTCTGAAGAGTAAAAATGAAGCCTAAAGTAGGTGGAGCCGGTCATCGCCATCTTGGCATCGCGGTTCACTCCCAGATAATCGAAAATGGGCAAAGAGGCAGGACATGGTTGGAGCTGACGTGCATGGTTGCTGAAATAAACAACGCCCGCCAAGCCCGACGTATTGCCGGTTGACATTTAAACGTTTAAAGCGGATTACAGCTTACTCTTGAAGTAAATTACCTGAAACTACACAAAAAATGTGCATGTGACTGCTAAATGGACAACGGTCACTCAATAAGGAAACCCCTTAATTATTCAGAATTTGAAGGCTTAATATAATCTAAACGGATGAGTTATAAAACATTTCACCCCCCTCACAGTTCTCATGAAGGGCAAAATTACCTATTAAGACCAAAATATTTTTTGTACCAGGCTGTAAACATGTTTGTTTTGTGCTGTAAAGTGGGCCACTTTAACATGGGGCTCAATGAGATTCTGCTCTGTTTTGGAGCCAGCGTCTAGAGTCCAGTCGATGAATTGCAGTTTTAATCACTTCTGTGTTGGTTTCACGAGAGAGAGCGGAAGATTGCCGCTTTGATAAAATCATATGTTTCTGTCTTGTTCGATTTAAATCCCATATATTAAAATGCTATTGAACATGAAACAAAAAAATGTTATCAAAGGCCCTCGATGATAAAGTTGGTAACCACAAGCGCCACACATGAGACCAGACCGCAAAAATGGAATTTGGACAAATAAGAGGCCAATGTACTCCATCCAGGGTGTATCCTGCCTTGATGCCCGATGACTCCTGAGATAGGCGCAGGCTCCCCGTGACCCGAAGTAGTTCGGATAAGCGGTAGAAAATGGAATGGAATGGAAAGAGGCCAATGTGACGTCTATGTATGTCTGTGGTCCATTATAACTAAAAAATGCTGTTGTTTAGCAGTCATCGTTCAGAAAATAATTCACAGCACCTCCTACTGTTTGGTTCCTATAGCCACCCTCATATTGCAGAAACACATTCCTGTCTCACAGAATTGAACCATAAGTTGTACAAAGACAACCAGAGGAAGTTTTGCAGAAATTAAAAGGTGTAAATTGACCGAGTGCATCTCATTTTGACAGAGATATTTCAGTACGACACGGAAGTTGTCATCCCATGTCAACATAATGATACGCTCTGAAGTCTCGATTGCTAGCTGTCCAACTGCACAATACTTGATTTTCTACTGACATACTCAAGATGTGATTATAAACGCACCCCTTCAGTGACAGATCTATTCTCAGACTCATCAAAGTTTCCTATGATGTCAGTGAACAGCTTTTTAAGTACACAAAGTTGAAAGGTGTGAACGTATCAGCTGCCCCTGTAAAAGATTTCTACATTGAGTTGAACTGGTAGCTGCGATTTCACTTTAAAAACAAATTCCCCAGCATTTCTGTGTTAACATTGCACACGCTAAGGTGACATTTGATCGGATGCTATACTTGCGTTTTTTTGTAAACATTTAGTCATTTAAACCCTTTACAACAATAGGAATATGATCAAAAAGTCCACATGCTTAAAGGGATAGTTTTCCCCAAAATGAAATTTCTTCCATGATTTACACAACCTCAAGTCATTCCAAACCTTTATGACTTTCTTTATTCTGCAGAACACAAAAGAAAATATTTGAAGACACGGGTGCCACCACAACATTGGACCCCATTGACTTCCATTGTAAGGGTACAAAACCACTTAAACATTTCTATAAATATCTTTTTTTTGTGTTCCATTTTTGTGTGACCTATATCTTTAGGCAATCATGACCTCAGCGTACAATTGACATTTGTCCTTCATTTTTATAGGAATGAAACCCAGCACATGATTTTACAATGTCAAAATCTACAACATGCGTTCCAGAACAATCCCATGACAAACAATCGTGACATGGAGTTTATATATCAGTGCTCATGGATTGGAATTACTGACATTTCGCTGCTCTTTAAAACGCAGCGGTGGGTGAGAAGCCCGGTCGTAGAGAACTTATGAAGTGTTGGAAGACATTTATCTATAAGTCAGTGATATGAGGCAACCTGTCAAAACCTCGATGGCAAAGCGCACCGCCTGACGCATAAACACCCTCGCTGACTCCACGCAGACAGTCCTTTTGTGCGATCAATGCCAGCCGGAGGCATTTTAGAAATCCCTGATAACAAACACACCTCCGTTTCCCTTTTTATTCCAACCTGTACCTGTCAATAGAAAATTTGTCTGTTGCCTAACCAGTTGAAAATGCGATTCTGTTATTGACCTCGCTGTCTACTTTCATGTGCGCGAAAGTGACTGCTATCATGATGGGAACCTTTAATGAAATGGCTATGGCTATTAGAATTCGCTTTGAAGAGACACACTGCATAATCAGTTGTAAAAGGTCTGTCCATCAAAATAAAGATGTTTCAGTCCAAATGCTAATTTATTAATATTTAAAAACAAAATATTCATTTGATAAAAATAAAAAGCACTAAGGGTCTAAAATGTAGATCATTTAAAGCAAAGCATTATAAAGGCATACCGTCTATAATAATAGTATTATTAATAATAATATTTTTTTAACAGACAAAAAAGACAATCTTACACTGCAAAATCATTTCTAAAAGAGGCCCACTGATCAAAGTTAAAAAGTTTATTAGTAATAATAATATTATTATTATTTTAAGGGTGACTATGGGTCTTAAAATACATTTTCAACAGACAAGCTTTTTAATCTTAATAATTTCTTAAAGATGCATCAATCAAATGATGAATTTTAAGTCCATTGAAATATGCTAATTAATCAATTGATTGATATAAAAATTTAATTCATATTTCATTTAAAATAATTTAGTGTCCCAAATGAAGATTTAAAGAATTTAAAGAAAAGCTTATATGTAGCTTATTATTTAATATGCGTTTTCTCTTTATTTACTGATGTGACTTGCTGCACAATTTTGTGTCTAGAAAGAGTTGATCCCCAATACTTGGTATCTATAGTGATCACAAACACGACAATATGTTTCCAGTGCTCAGGCCATAAGAAAGACTTTAATTTTCTCTATAGAGGACAGCCTGATTCATGCTGCCTCAAGGAGCAATAACTCAGAGATTTATCCCTACTAACACAGTTGCAAATGGGACAGCCAAGAGAAGTTGATGATATACTGTTACTGCCAGACAGCCAATGCTGTTAACACCCAAACAAAGACAAATCGAACAAAAAAATAGTCAGCCTGTTAACATCTATATTTCTACAAGCGTGTCCACTGGGATTTGTGGATTAGATAAACATTATCTATAGAAATTAGTCTCTTTAAACACAAAGACAAACATGGACATATGTTTCAGTAGGGGGGTCGTGTGGGTGGTAGAATGTTTTTTTCTTTGTTTGTTAAATCTCTAGCGGACCAAACTTTAAAATAACTCAAATAGGTGCAAAAGAAAACGTGTGTTTGAAGGTATAAAGCAGATGCATCCAATATCACATTTTACAAGTTCCACTTGTGCCAGCCAACCCCGACATAAACTACATGTTCAGACAGAAGCTATAATTACTCATTTTATACTTCATGTGACGACCAATCTCACACTTAAAAACACTCTCAGACAGGTGGGATCATTTACCACAAACTTTAGATTTGATCAAATTAGAAATGGTTATTACATTTTTTATAAAATTTCACAAGACGACCTGATCTAAACAATCTGTCAAAACATTTAGGAGCTGTTTTTGAGATATGACCTACCTCTATTAGGAATAGAGGTGCATCTTGACTTCATACAGGGTTGAGTTTTCTGTTCATGGTACAATGAATCACTGAAGAAACTGATGATGTGGACCGTGTCCAGAAATATAACTGTATCCCCTCATTTGCAACATGATATGACATCAAACAGGTGTTCCACTTGTGCAGAAATCATAGTCTAACATGGTTCTCAAACTGGGGGCCCCTAGATGGATCCGGGGGCACAGATTTTGTGGCATTTTATGAAAAACTGAAATGTATTAAAAAAAAATTCAATCAAACACCAGAAAAATAAGACCGCCAACCAAAAGAATTGATGTTCTCGGGTTAAATTAATTTGATTTTGGCTTAATTCAAATACTTAGTTTAAGATTTTAAGTCTTTATTCAAGGGGACGCAAAGCAATGCATTCTACAAAAAGGGATCCTCGCAATCAATGTTGGGTAATTGGTTACTGTAATTTAGTTACTTTCCCCTTGAAAAAGTAAAGTAAGGGATTACTCTTATTTGTTCCTGTAATTTAATTACAGTTACTTCTGATGTACTTAAACTTAATATTTGTATATATTCAATGGTGGAAATGACATCAAAATTATAACTTTAAAATGTATAATTGAATGCATCCTTCTCACATTTGTAATACTTTGGTCAGTTAATAAGAATAATTTATGTTGTTATTTATCATTTATTTGAATGAATTAAATAAGCCATTTCATGTCATTCCTTGAATCACTTCTAATCAAGGTTGATATGATATAGAAAGTAATTAGTAATAAGTAATTAAATACTTTTTGGAGAGAGTCATTTGTACAGTAATCTAATTACAATATTGAATATGTAATTAGTAACTAGTAATTAATTACTTTTTCAGTGTAACTTACCAAACACTACTCGCAAACAAAAAACTTTGAGAACCACTGGTCTTATGTACTGTGTGTTATGTCTATCACATAGCTAAACTAATCTGGCAATACATTCAATTATAAAGTATTTATTTTATTCCAATTTATTCCTTTTGTAAAAATGTCAAGGAGTAGATTGTAATTCCCCTCTTCTTTTCAACCCAGAAGCAGAGCTAAAACTTCACATTTATCGATGCATATGCTTAAGCAGTTTGTACTGCAATCCATGAAGATCCAGAAATACAGCAAACATTAAAATTCTGTAGCAGCCAGGCTTGATGTAGCAGGCAGAACTGACAGAGGAAGGAATGGGTATACCTTATTCAAATTCCCTGTTCGCTTTCTCTCCTCTCTACAGTCATCATCTGACAGTGAAGATAATCACTCTGAGGGGAAAAGTAGTAGGCTTGTTGAATGAAATAGCGTGACACAAAGTTCCTGTCTCATGTTGATTAACAGGCTGCACGACTGAGCCGGTACAAAGCTATTATTTCTATCATTTTGATGTCAGGTTCCATTCTAGTAGAATCTGCTGATCTGTTATGAGCCTAGAGTTTGAGAATATGTGTGTCTACATGTGTGCCTCTTCGGTTAGGGCCAAGTGCTTAAATATGTCCTATCCAATTTTGTAAAATGTCAAAAAACTAAGTTGTGAGGACGTTTTGTCACGATCTGTTCTGTGTTCCTCTGTTATTTTGGACTTTTAGGTGACTTCCTGTTTGCGTACCATGTTTGTAGTTTTTGTGTTAATTGGTGTCCACAGGTGTTTCTTGTTTCCTTGCTATCCCAGTGTATTTAAGACAAATTCTGCGTCCCAATTCGCCTACTTATAGTATGTCCTTAAAGTATGTACTGTTTTTGCTTTGGAGAAGTATATATATTTTAGTGCTTAGCAAAACTGTTTGCTGTTTTTCACATTTTCAATTGTTCCCGGAAGTTACTAGAAATGCATGGAGCTGCGACTAAACAGACCAAATGAGGTCAATGTCAAACTCATTTAAAAATAAAAGCCATTTAATGAATAAAAAAATTGAAGAAATAAAGTATTTTAAGAGGAAACATTACTTCCTGGAACTATCTGAAGGCTCCATGAATCACGTGACGCTCCTGCGTTTTTGACTTCCGGTGGCAGAACTCTCTCTCAATGGCTGTGGGACATACTACGCAAAACGGAAGTGGACGTTGCTCCCTTGACGACACTGTTGTCCTTAACTGTCACGGACATCAAAATACAGTTTCCTTGCATTTAAGTATTTATTCATTTATTATTTTGTATGTAATGTATCCTGTATGCTTCCATTTATAAATTTAGCCAATTAATCGTGGAGGAAACGAGGAGGCATAATGTGAAGCACCCTAGGGATTTATACACTTTATACACACAAGGAGACACCTGGGGAAACTAATTAACACCAAAAACTACAAAAAACATTCAAAAGACTACAAACATGGTACGCAAACAGGAAGTAACCTAAAAGTCCACAACAATCGGGGAAACACAGACAGGGATCATGACACACTTAAAGTTTTGAATTGGCCCGATCATGTTTTGCTGTGAATTTATTCAAAGCTCAACAGGTTTCTGTAGGGGTTTGTTTTTTAACCAAGGGGTTAGGATACAAAATATATTTTTTATGTAAAAGACATAACAGACCCTATCTTCAAAACTCTCTCTCCTTGTGTTTTAGTTTCAGCTACTTTATAGGGATTAAACTGTGCTCACAATGTGGAAACCCATGACATTTGCTCCATCGTGTTTAACCGTTCCTGCAACTCAAACACATCAATAAACATTAAACAGTGTCTTGGGGTTAGATTTAGGATCAGGGTTGAGAGAAATGGTCATTAGCTCTGTTTAAAAAACAACAGAGTTGAAGTCTCCGTTATGATGGAAATATCAGGCACGTGTGAGAGAAATAATTGGAGACATTGATCTTTACATATTGTTTAATCAAAGCCAGCACAGAAACAATTTAAAATAAAAACTAAAGCCATAAACTATAAGCCTAGAAGAACCATAAACTATAAGAAGAACAATAAGAGCAGTACAATCAATACAAGAGGAAGTAGGACCTTTTAGAATAAGCGTTTATATTTATGCTTTTATGGTTATGCAAATAAAAATAATTGTCTTATTTTTCATAGCAGGATTTTTGGAACAACGTTAGGCGTCCTGCTGCATTCAACATCAGTTTTTGGTAAACAAATACAGCAGGTCACAATGTTGAAAATAAAAGTCAACCCTTTATGTTTGCTATTATAAACTGCTTTTAAAGAGTTTTCCTGGAAACGAGTGTGGCAGCGTTACATCGTTTCATCACAGATAATTTGCGCCCTAGAAAAATACATGTATTTTGAGCACAGTGTGAATAAGTGGCAAAAGATCGACATGAGCTGATATGCAAACTAGCCAAAATGAAGGAAACTGCTTTTAATGTTGGCATAAAAGCCCAGAGCAACATCAAGTCTATTTGGAGCTTGTTCTTTGATTTGGAGCCCACTTTGAAAAGGTAAAGAGCAATTAATTGCACATTACAGTACAAAGCACTGATAAAAATAGACTCTTTTACCCAACGTTCACACACGCGCACACACATTTCCAGACATGCGTACACAAATAAAGCACCCGGTCCAACAGAAGTACAGAGAGGAAAGAGAAGACAGGAGGAGAGTGCAGGTGGACACCTCTTATGTGGACTCCCTTTTCGACGGGAAGATGGAAAGAGATCACAGCGGTGAACACAGATCTCTGAAAGACAATCACAGAAAAGGTCAGAAATCACAAAGCTTTTTTACACCATCATACGGGAGAGAGATATGCCACCCCACCTGTGCCCAATCGAGACCACAAACTGGCAAGAGAGACACATTTTTGGGAAGAAATTTGTGCATTAGGTTTTGTGAAATAAAATACGATTTACTATTAAGGAGCCAGTTAGTTAACCTCTATATGTATTTAAAGATTCAATGTGTATTTTTTTGGATGATCTATTGAAAGAAATGCAATATAATTACATAACTATGTCTTCAGAGGTGTATATTGAAGCGTTATATTTTTTACCTTAGAATGAGCTGTTTCAATCTACTTACATGGAATTCGGCATGTTGTTTCTAGAGTAGCCCTAAACAGACAAACTGCTATATATGTTTCGTGTATGTATATAGCATGTTTCGTGAATACGTTATCGCCTTCGGTAAAGAAGCAAAACGTGATGACATTTTGATCCTGTGTCAGCCACCATAGAGCTTCGAAAGATGCTGGTTGGAATTTGCAACCTCACCGCTAGATGGCGCTACATTTCATTCATTGGAGCTTTGATAGAAAATATATCTACATATTGGAACTTTTTCCAATATGAATTGAGATTTTAACAACGCAATAATATAATTCTATCATTTAAAAAGTAATTGAGTCACAGTTTGCCAGACATACCATAATTATCTGGTATTTGTACCATAATTTTGACCTCTGTACGATCAATAATGAAAAAAATCCCATAAAGTCCAATAATTTCAGAATTTTGATGGCTACAATATGCAATGATCAAGCTGTGGTTCCTACATCTGGCGTGATGACTGTAAGAAGAACATGAACGTGCAGTTTAAGCATGCGCTAAGACTTCTCTGCAAATCATCGTGGAAATGACTATATCTCACTAGCACTCACGAGCGTTCCCACACACCAGTTAAATGTAATATAAAATATAAAATGATTTGTTTGACTCGTGTATGATCATTTTTTTCCAAATGCGATAGTTGTGAGCTTCTGGTACGATAGTTAAACATTTCCAATCTGGCAACACTGTTGAGTTATCAGCGCTGGATGGGTTGAGTTGGGTCACAGTTTTGTTTACGAGTCAGCTTCAACAATGTCTTTGTAAACTAAAAGAAAACATTTCACATAACATTGGCAAATCCAGTTATTGGAACAAACAAGTAAACACTGGTCCCATGATCCAGATCTCCACACCAAAAACATCAAACTGGACTGGAAGCAAGTTTTACTCTTTATTCTGGAATTGTCCTGAGGTTTGGAGGTAATTTATGGTTGGTAGTCAGAGTTAAAGTTTTAATTAAGTGCTGGCCTGAGTCTGGAACAGAAGTGCTTCATTAATCACAAAACCAGAGAATCCATAAAAGACCATAGCTCATCACTTTCATCTGAAATGATCCTTTTTCACTGCACAAACAAGAAACTTTTTAGTAAATGAGAGTTAGGAAGGCATTTTTCGTTGTCATTGGACGCTGCTTAGTATCATGGGCCGTGAGGAATAGAATGAATAGTGAATGTCACATCCCCTGAAAAACAAAATGATGATTGACATTTAACAATGATATTCCATTGATGCACGCAAAAACCTGTAGAAGAATATAACAACTTTAAAAATGTATAACTGCTGTTATAACAAAATCCTGAATAAATTTGATCTATATATATTTTATCATTTTTAAATGTCGCCACATTTCGTCTAAAATTAGCAAAAATGTACTTTTGGCAATTTATCAGACAGCATCTTGAGGTCTTAACCCGAAATGTTTTTTAAAAAGGAATTCCCTTCCATTCTGGGATCTTATTAGCTGCTTTATCTGTATTATCTTGTAAAGGTCATTTATTTTAAAAACATTATTTTATATATTTTTTGGCACAATATTTCCCATTATGTCATTTAGGAAACATGTATATGTATATGTATATGTTTAAATTATTTTTATAAATTATTAAATAATTAAAATAAATCTGCACTGTACATCCTTTTCATGTTTTAGATGTTAACGATTTACCAAAACAAGTTTAGCATACATTTATTTACAGTATGTTTTTGTATAAAGCATCTTTCCTAAATTAGAATTATGGAGAAAAATAGAATTGTGCCAATATTTTTGTTTCTTTCAATATGAAATTAAAATTGTATACAAATATTTTTAAAATGCATGCCTTTCACAAGATAGTGAAGATAAAGCAGCCAATCCCAGATCCCAGAATAATCATTACATTATATTCTGGATACTGTATGTGCTGTTAGCATCTCTTTGAATATGTACGTTTTTACAAGGGCTATAGACACAAATGCCACACTGGCATACACGGAAATAACATGTCTTGACAACACAGTGGGCTAACCTTTGACCTATTAGTTCTGACTCATAATATGATCTTAAATCCATAACACGTGACACCCCCATCTGCAGAAATGCTCCATCTGTGCAGTAAAATGTGAACATCTCAACTGACCGAAACAAATGAATCAGCATTTACGTAACCTGGAGAGATCCGGCAGCCTCTGTCCTCATGCACCCTGTTCTCTTGCCTACCACTGCTAAACACTTCATTCCTTTTACACTCTCTGCACCATTCCCATAATTTACACTCCTTCAAAGCATCACGTTACCCACAATTCTCACAGTTTTTTCTTCCAGACGTGCTTATTTCACCTGCCGTGCCTAAGATTTCCCGGTCACGTCACCGGGGTCTGAACAGTAAGTTTGATCTGAAATGACCTGTCTGTGTCTGTCTGTCTCTCTGAGGCTGATCTGAGCGCAACGCTGACACGCGGAGGGAATCAGAGCCGCACAATGAAATAAAAGTAAAGGGCTCGGCAGCCTTTTGATGTGTTTCTTACCTGCTATAATCTTCCGACCCATGCCGGGCCGCTTCTCATCCACATATGTGCACACATACAGAACTGCACACAAAGGCAAAACAACAAAAAGGATGCAAGGACTGAGAGATTTAGTAAACATGGCCAATGAAAGGGACTAAAAAGAATTGAGAGTATAATGGGATTACACATAAAAAGTGGGATGCAGAAACAATGTGAACTGCCAAATAAAATTGCTTGCATTTTTTCTCTTTAGAAAAAGTTGAAATACCTGAACAAAAGAGTTCACGTGGTTTGATGCGAAACAGAACTCATTTCACTTGATAAACTTGTACCTGTAGTTGAATACTTGAACACTACTGCAAATATAACCTACAGATAAAGAGAGATTTACATGTCTGTCTGTGTGGAAGGTAAGGATTTTTCACTATAGACCACTTCTCAAGATGTAAATAATGGTCCAGAAGAATGACATTTTATATTTTATTATTATTATTCTACATTCTGTTATAAATGTTCAGCTGGTTCCATTTGGGTAAACATATGTGTAGCATTAAAAAAAGAAAGAGGAAGTTGTTCTGGACTGACGTTGGACCACTTTTATTTTCATTTTACGAAGTGGTCTCTACAAGTTTTTAGCTCAATTTAATTTACAAAATGAATCACTTAAATCTACAATATTTAATGTCACATAAATATTTGTTTTCATAATTGTAACTGTCACATGCTGCAATTCACAATATTGTTTCAAAAACAGCCAGATATGCGACTAAATGTCTCGTATGAATTCCTGTAACATCAACGAAAAAAATGCCAGATGACATTCTGCCAAAAAGAAGATTAGTTTTTAATGATCGTGGGAATTAGAAAAAAAATGAGAGAGTTAAAAAAATTAATACAAATATTAGAAAAACAATAGCGTAAAAATTTATACATATATACGATTATTTTTTAAATACATATACATACATACATACGTGCATATATAAAGTGAGAGATCGAGATAACGTGACTGTCTATGATGTCGTCTGCCAACAAAAAGCCCTTAAGAGTTGTTCATGAGCCACTGTGTGGGAATCTTGGCTGAGCGAGATGACAAAACTGAGAGAGAGAGAGAGAGAGAGAGAGAGAGAGAGAGAGAGGATGAGCGAGAGGGCTGGTAAAGGAGTAAAAGGATGGGGCAGAGGGATGAAAGGATGAGTGGTTGAGAAGGAAGGAGCACCTGCTTTGAAATGACACAGATCACAGGGCAAACTCCACCCAGGCTGTCTCTCCAGCCAAGCATCTAGCTCCGCTGGCCACGTCCACATCAAAGGCTGCTTCACAGCCACCGCGGGGAGGATCTCCCCCAGTCACCCAAGCGTCTGTCTCTGTGTGCATGCCAGCTATAAACCACTATACTTATTATACGAGCACCATGCTATGAGTGGAAATGACATGAGAGAGCTTCTAAAGAAACTTGCAGGCTTATGAAGAAATGATGTGACTTTTAGTCTACGTGTGTTACGTCTGAGGTAATCCAAGCTAGTGTATTCTTAAATGTTAATAAAATTCAACTATAGCAGACAAGCTCACACAACTGGTACGAAGTACTAACTTCAAGACTTCAAGTCGCTCCAATTGATTGTTTAGTCAGTTTCCATATTAAATGAGTGTATTTTCATGGTTTTATTGACTTTGAAAAGGCCAAACATTTGAAAGGTTTATAATTTAGGATTGCTGTTGTACAGTAAGTTCAGACAGGAATATAAATGTTTAGGTCGACGGGCCGGATCTTATGACAACTTTTAGAGTACCGCAAAGATAACATATTTTTGTAGGCCATCCGAAAGTTAGCCACGCATCTGTTCCATAAACCGAAAAACTTATTTTTTGCAGAGACTTTAGGAAGATCGCTACGATCGCTCGATATCAACGTCACCACCAACAATCCTATGACAACTTTTTAAAACTTTCTAAAAATGTGTTTCCTGGAGACAAGAGTAATTCCTCCGTGAATGAATCCCCATCCAGGTTTTTAGATATTTGTGCCCGTGTTGAATTTGTGGGATTTATATCTGCCATGATGTCTAACGTCCCCACCAAAACATGTAGTCGCAACTTGTTCACAAACTGATAACAATCATCGTTATTAAGACATGATAATGCTTAGAAAAAATGAGGAGCGGATTATAACAGGTGTGTTTGTTATAGATTAAAATGTGCAAACGTTTACCAAAAACCCATTCAAGAAATCCGTAGACTTTGGGGCAATGTTACCAGAAGTGCTAAAATTAAATGAACTTCTGGGATTTGCATCCAAAAAAACGTCATCTTTGAGGTACTCTATACTGACACAACCCATGTACCAGCAACTAACTCTGACATATGTTTTATTATGTGAAAAATTTAACATTTATGGAACAGACATCTGTTAATGCATATCATGTGCCCAGACCTACACGTTTTAATCTATTTTCTTAACCCAAGCACTCCGAGATTTGGTACTCGAATGCTATTCAGGGCGAATCAACGTGGACAGATGGGCGCCTGTCCTCAAAAAGCATCCGTCTCGTCCCATTTCCAGTCAGCGTCCAGATGCTCGCTCCCGATAGCTCATATCAATCAAAGCCGAGCACTCTTCACAGCCAAACTATTGATTGTCAGAGAGGGAATTAAATGGTTCCTCTGCACCTCCATTGACGCAGAGCAAATATTCAACAGAGTGAAAGCGGAGAAACGTCTCATTCTTGTCCAGCTGCTTGCACCCTTTGCAAACGCTCTTCCGGGCACACGCGGTAACTGCGTAAGCTTTAACACCATCAGAATGGACGGGTTATCTGAAAGCCAGTCAACCGTTACTGTCAACCTGCCCATTTACCCTTTTGAAAAAGTGGATTTTCCATCCGTCAAAGCAGTGTGAATAATGCGATGTGTTGTAGGCTTTTTGCAGTCTTTTGAAATCGTTTTGTAGGTAGCAAAGGCATAAATAAATGAATCTGGAGCTCATCCATGGTCCATTTTACATTAAAATATACTATTACATATTGAAATATATATATAAGACCTGGCTAAATGAACCCTTTTAAATAATGCACTAGATAGATTTTCAGATGCAGCAAATTTAAGATATTTAAGACAAAAATGTAGTTTCATTGTTCAACTTTTATTCAGCATATGCACACGGTCCTCCGGAGCTACTAAAGTCCAAAATCAAATTTATTCCGATTTAACAACTTAAACCGAGGTAAAAGAAAAGGGAGCACGTGTAATTTACTCATTTTATTCCCCAGAGGCATTTACATACACAAACAGAATTGGTAATACAGGAAAACTGTATTCAAAGAACCTCAATGCTTTCGGCAGCATACGTATGATATCTTTAACCAAAAATGAAAATTCTGTCATGATTCACTCACCCTCTTGTCATTTCAAACCTGCATGACTTTCTTTCTTCTGCGGAACACAAAAAAAGACATTTCGAAGAACGTCACCCATTGACTTACACTGGTTTTTGTCCATAAAATAGAAGTGAATGGGTGCCGCCATTGTCATTCAAAATATCTTTTTTTGTGTTCTGCAGAAGAAAGAAAGTCATACAGGTTTTCTTATGAAAAGCGGGTTAGTAAATGATGACCGAAATTTATTTTTGGGGTAAACTGTGCCTCTAAAACCTATAGCTCAACGTTAACATAAAAATAGGCATAGAGCCACACGGCTCATCTTAATCACAGACATCCTTCTCATTCAAACTCATGTTAATGTATCATATCTAATAACCATCCAAGGAAAAAAATCGTAATAAATCCCCCAAACGCCTAATTCATGTTGACACCGTCGAGGACTCTCCTATTATAATCAGCAGAAAATAAGATCCGAGTCATTAAAAACACATTTGGTGCTACAGCCCAACAGCCAGGGCCTAGTCACGCCTCTGGTCCACGTTCTAAATTTGACAACGCTCGGCTGAGCAGTCGTCTGTAATCCTCAGTCTATTTAATGTGGCGTCTAGCACATTAAGGTGACCAATCAGCTTGAGGTAATCTTAGTTCTTCCCGGAGACACCGAGAGCTGGGGCCGTCTTATTGTGCCACACGGAGGAAATATCCCCCCAAAAGAGACTAGTGTGACTTCTGTCATCCTCCTTTTCAGAGAGACTCTTCTCTCTATCGCTCCATTTCCTTCTGTAAGCTATAACATTTAGGTTCGGCGCTCGGCGAACTTATAATACCTCCGCCGCACATCTGTTTCTCAAGCGGGAGCTACGGCGCCTGTCTGGCACCCAGAGAGTTTGTCAGTAATCCCCGTGAGTAAAGTTCAGAGCAAGCTGACGGCACCAAAAAATAGATAAATAAGGATTTTCGTTTTTCACCCTGTAATGGAAAATTGCGCAAAGCATTTCTCGCTCAGCATTTATCCCTAATAGAGGCGGCAAATCCATATCCCTTCATTTCTCCAAATCACTTCATTTTAGAGAAAAGAACATTTTCGTTGGCAAGTGGTTTGTTAAACGTCTTTTAGTCTTGTTTTCCTCGTGGCAGAGAAATCAATATTTTCAGAACACTTTTAATAACAGATGCTCGTTTTCTGTCATGTTTCACTCATAAAGCTCTTGCTGAGACACATACTGAAAGGCAACCAAGAGGTAGACAGTACGGCAAAAAACAACCGGGGCTTTCAACAGAAGTGAACTCGGAAACTTCTATCAGTCAGGGAGGAAAGTGAGTAATGTCTTGCATTAAGTTTGTTGTTTATTCTCGCCCAGAAGCAGTGAAATAACCCTATTAAATCAAGTAGTCGCCCCGCCATTAATCTCAATGCAACTGACTAGTTCCTCAAAGCTAATGGGGTTTAGAATTTGAATCAGGCAAGTTTACCCACAAAGCTTTGCCTAAGAGGATTTTAGTCTGTACAGAGAGCTTATTGTCGCACTTGTTCGTGGACGGGGATTAAAAATACTAGTTCACCAGCTCCAAGTGCCCAAACCGCCTTTCATTTCTGATGGCTGTTTGTGGCTGGTACGAAGTTAAAAATGACTTTTGGGTTTAAGATCAAACTTAAGGTCTAGCTTTAAACTTTAGAAAAACTTCTTTATTATTAATTCGTGATGGAAGGATTACATTCAGAGTTGCACACTTAAGCAAATTCGTTGATGCTTAATTGGGTGTGATTTATATCAATTTATACCATTGTTTTAATAATATCAATGAGCGACTTGATAAAATAACATAACATTACAGGAATACTCCGTAACACTCAATGTTAGAAATCATTTTTTGCTGTAATACAGTATATGGTAGTCTCAATTTAAACATTTCTCACTCTCTCATTTTCTTTCTTTCTCTCTCGGATTTCATTCTTTTCATCTTTGCAACGTCTCATCATGGTGAATACCAGCTCAGTGTTGTCAACTTAGCTTTTTCATTTGAATAAGCCTCTTTCTGCAGGAACCTGTCGGCACTGTTTCACTCAGGCTAAATCAGCTTTAGCGGCTAAATATAAATGTGTTTCCTGAGCATTAATTCGTTCATATTTATCAGCCAAAAGGTGCTTGAAATTCAGCTTCAGCCCCTTTAGCAGTTCAAAGAGCGAATGAAGACAAGCTTCACGTGAGCTCTGAGGCCTCTGTTGATCCTTAAAACTCACATGGAAGTTTGATGTGTGTCACATGACTTCTGCTCATATTAGTCATAAACTACTTTCCTGAAGACGCCATAGCAAATATATATGAAACATAAGATGCCTTTGGACATTAAAGGGAAAATGAATTAAAAACATTAAAGTGTTACAGTAGCATCAACAAAAGAATGTTCTTTTCTAGAGTGGAAACGTATCCAAATTGGGAACTTGCAGAAGTAATACATAAATGTCAATCATACGAATGATTTTTTCCCCCCTAATAGCATGAAAATGTTACTGTATTTCAATCCCTTCAAATGAATAAACGTGAATTTGCAAGCAAAAACTCTACTAATTTCCCATTACCAGGGCAAATGTGAATTTTATGATTGGTTAAAGAACAGTTCAGTCAAAAATAAATGCTTGTTTAACATTCACTCACCTATTTTTCAAACACATTTAGCAGAATGTCTATCTTCAATAGACTACAATGAAAGATGATGGAGCCTGAGGCTGTAAACCTCTGTTCAATAAACAGAAAACATCACAAGTCTAAATAATGTTATAAACTACACATTACAAATATTCTGGAACCAAATGAGGGGTATTTTGTGTGAAGTGACGACTGAAACGTAACAGAAAATGTATCTTTTATTTTAAATAATATATTTAAAAAAAAAATTATTATTTAGATTAGGGCGACAAATAAATGTATTTTAAATCTCAGTTATTAGATTCTGGTTATCAAAAGTTGAGGCTAAATAAAAATAGATTACAAAAATATTTCTTGCAAATTTTAATTAGAAAAAATTGAATAATGAAATATCAAAAATATGGCCTTGAAAGTATTATGTAACAAGTAGAAAGAACATAAGTGGTATCGCCTATGGCTTTGATAAAGCAATAAAAGGTTAAAATAATAATACAATTAGAATAATAACTAAACAGCCGTTAAGGTTAAAATGATTCTCTTTAACATCACAGAACACTGACACATAAACTGTAAATTACTGTAGTCTGCCAACATCAAACTGACCCTTAAATATTATCACCCCGCAATAAAGCAGCACCAATAAACCTTCTTCCTTTGAATCATTACATATTTCCAAAGGCAACACACAAAACGGTGAAAATCACTGATGGAGCGAGGCATTAAACTCTCTTCTAAACCTAAGTAAATCTTCCATACATCCTCCATTCTCCTATCCCAGCATGCCTGGGTGGGTGTTTCGGTCTGTTGAGTCCCTTCTCTCTGTGACTGTGTCTGGCGGCACGGTTTGACAGCATCCCACGCTGCTGGTTCAGAGGATTGTATGATGTCCGCCCACACAGGTGCAGGCCTGCCCACTAATCCTGTGCTCAGCGGTCAGCCTCAGACATGATAAGGGTCAAACCGAGACTTGGCCCGGCCATGCAGATCAGTGCCGAGGAGGACCGGTGAGTTTTGCTGGCACCATGTTCAAAAACACAGACCCACGTGAGGATGGACACAGAAAGGGTTTTTATATGTGGGCTGTGAAATGTACTGTATGTGAACTAATGTTTGAAAAACATCAACAAGCAAATAAGCTTTTCTTGGTAATCGAAATGGGATGCGAAGAAATAGCTCTTGCAGTCCTATTTTTAACTAGGACAAATGTTAATACACTATCATTGAATAGATCTTGCTGAATTTTCTGTTTACACTGTTCATATATCTGGTTTGTCATCTTATCGGGCTTCACAATACAAAGATGAGCTAAAAAAAGCTACTCAAGGTGCCCTGTTGGTAAGATGTCTGTTTATGCTTCCTTCCATCCACAAAATACAACAACAACACAGACATCCTTTTCTTTCTGCACATTAAGTGCATCTATGAATTTGATCATTTGTGACCCTGGACAACAAAACCAGTCTTATGGTCTTTGCACAGACAGTCTGAAATTTTCGTATACGTTTTTTTTGTATGCAGGGTGTACATGTGATTGACACAATGTGAGGTCGTATTTATTTTTTAACGTGCAGAAATATCAGACACAATGTGCAAATTTGTGGGTGAATTTTTGGAAATTTCAATTTTTACATAATTGATGTACGAGTTGTTCGAATAGGACAATATCTGGTTGAGATTTCAACCGTTTAAAACTCAGGAATCTGAGAGTGCAAAAAATCTAAATATTGAGCCATCCATTTGGCATATGGATTTTTGGCATAAAAGAAAAATCGATCATTTTGACCCATACAATGTATTTTTGTCCTTTAATAAAAAGGTTCCCGTGCTACTCAAGATATTTAAACATTCATAAATACATCCAGATAAAAACTCCACAAGAACATCAAAGGTTCTCAAAATGTAATTTGCTTTCAAAACTCAAATGTGCGATGGGGTGATATAATTAATACAGGTGAGAAACAATCGATTATAAAGGTCTTTCTAAAGGGAAACTTCAGCCAAGAAAAAAGCATTTTCACCAAAAAAGTCCACAAATTACTGAGACATTCTGTCCATGACAGAATATTCTAGCAAAACCTCCATAGGATAAATTGTTAGCAAACAGAAAAGGATATCTCATCTTTTAAATATGCAAACTTGTAGGCCTGGTAAACCCGACTATGCTTGATGAAGGACAAGGCCTTGGAATATTTAAGTCACTTTTATTTTAAAAAATCCTCGCTAAACATAACTGGTGTGCATCTCGAGAAAAAACAATGGCACTGATATATTTTAGGATATCAGTTGAGATAGCTCAATTGTTCAATATAGTCTGAGACTAGCCTTAAAGGAACAGTTCATCCAAAAATGAAGTCCAAATCTTTATACATTTCTTTGTTCTGATGAACACACAGAAAGATATTTGAAAGAATGCTTATAACCAGACAGTTCTCGGCCACCACAAAGAATCATAGTTGGAAAAATGACAATGGTAGTCAAAGGTTCCCCAGAACTGTTTGCTCACCTACATTCTTCAAAATATCTTCTTTTATGTTCAACAGAACAAAGAAATGTTTAACGCAACCTTTCATACTATGGTAATCAATGGTGGCCAATGACTGTTTGGCTACAAGCATTCTTCCAAATATCTTTCTCTGTGTTCTTCAGACAAAAGAAATGCATGCAGATTTAGAACAACATGAGGGTGAGTAAATGATGACACAATCTTTCATTTTCGGCGAACTGTCCCTTTGAGCCTCGCCTGTGAAAGGTTTGCTGTGGTTTTACCATTTAATTAAACTCATATGTTCTACAATCAGAGATACTGCATAACAGTCACAAAATGATAAGAGTTTTTATTACTATGGCGACTCAGTGACTCTAAGCTATCTCAAACTGTCCTTGATTCCCACGGCTCGGAGCAGAAGGTATGGCTGAATGAGGACGACATGCATATACAGTGAAGATTCATTCAAACGATTCTGTAAACAAGATATGAGGGCAGAACTGGCAACACAACTTGCTGGAATAGGTGTCAAGGAGCAGTAATTGCGTTATTTAAAGCGTCATAAAGCACACGGCTATTGAATTGAGAGGCAAAGCGTCTCCCCGGTTATTTCTGTCATTGCCAGGCTCATTAATCTGATATATTATACACTGCGATCCTCCCTCTGCCACTCTGTCAGTCTTCACCAAAACCGTGCTAACTCCCTCTTACATTCCCATCATCCTTTGCACCAGCGCTTTAATATTTGTTAAATCTCACTTTGGATTAAAAACACAAGTCAGATTTCTGTTTTGATATATTCTCCCTCATGTCATTACAAACCTGTATGGCTTTCTTTCTTCTGTAGAACACATAAGACTATGTTTTGAAGAACGTTGCCAACGGTAACCAAACCAACAGACATTTCTCAAAATATCTTGTTTTTATTCTCTACACAAGAAAGCGAGATATACACGTTACATGAACAACATGAGGATGAATGCATGATTTTGTTTTATGTTTGGGAACTATCCCTTTAAAGTGGCATTTATGTATTAGTAATCTATGACGTTTAAATGTACCCGATATAGCAAATGCTGTTAGTCACCTTCAGATAATTCTGCTGAGTTTACAAAGAGAATCTGCATCAAAGAAGCAAACAGATCGGGGTTATGAGGAGAGGTTGAAAGAAATACATCACCTAATGTGCAGGGCACGAAAAACATCTCTGACCAGAACTGAATGGCCCGTGTTTACAGAGACTCAGAGCTGTTAATTCTCTATAAATCTATGCCGCTTTTGGAGCTGGTCCCTTGCACACAAACTGGCAAACTCTCTCTGGAGCTTATAGTCTGTTATGGCACTGAACCAGATTGTGAAGCTTAGGATGACAACCCCCTTTTCCAACTCATTCCTCAAACCATGGAGCCTGCAAACAAGATTTGGTACATTGCTCTACAGGTCTCTGGAAACGTTTTTCTATTACTTTAAATGTAACCCAGGAGATGACAGGGCATGTTTGCCAACATGCTTTAGTTTGTAACAAAAAGACAAAATGGGTCTGAAAGTTATTTTACACTTTTAACAATAACAATTTTTTTACTTAACCTTTCTCAGAATAGTTTTATTGATCTACTAATGATATCTGATACTGCACCACAAGATGATTCTGTCATAGTAATGGTACTGTGATAAACACTCCTGGTCATAAGTTTGTCAATTTCTCATCATTTATATTTCTTGCACATTTTGAAACGATAGTAAACCTATCAAAACCATAGAAGAACACAACTGTGGGAGTTATGGTCTTACTGAAAGCATCCAAAATAAGTCATATTTTTGCATCTTCCCAAATCCACTCTTGGCATTTCATCAACTAGTTTCATGAGGTCTCATCCTGGGAAGCTTTTGAAGCCATATTGAAGGAATTTACACCTATGCTGGACTATTTTTGGCTGCTTTAATTCATTACTTGGTCAAAATTATAAATTTAAAACGACATAGTTGTAGTCTACTCTAGTGCGTTTATATTTGAAAAATTTGTTTTCATTTTCAAAACGGTCCTCGTCCGCACCAGTGTTTTCAAGCGTTTCCAAAACACTGCCCATCCACACTGAAATGACTGAAAATGCTTATAAACATTTACTGCGAATGATTTAAACCTAAGAACGTCAGAATGTGTAATTTCTGTCAGGTGTTTATTTACTTTCTGCCTTATTATGTTAAGGAAATGTGGAGCAATGTACAGACAGACAATGAGGTAGCTAAAGAGATGTTGCTGCGGGTAACACAACACTATAAAGCTGCAAAATCGAAAGTGAAACTTAACTTGCGCTCCGCTGCCAAACAATAACTGCGAGTAATTAAATATTCCATCTCCTTCAATGCAATCTTAAGTATGCAGATACTGACAATAATGCTATCAAACGGGAGAGCAGCAGAAACAACTGCGTCACATGACAAAAAACGCGTCATCTCTTTTAAACCATCTTTTAAACCATCCACACTACAACACGAAAACAACGTTTTCAAATGTATCCACTTTCGAGTGCGTTCTCTTTGATAAAAACACAGTCTCAGTGTTGACGAAAGGCCAAAAAGGAGAAAAAAAGATAAGTATGCACACCGTATTAAAGGAGGGGAGTCCGATTACTGAATTACGCTTGTTTCGGACACCCCGCCGTTAATGTTTAAACCACAATCGAATACGAGCAGTCGTATATCAAAACAACAGCGGCATATTAAACTCTGTAAATGAATTAGCACTTAAAAAGTACTGGATTTGAGGTGAACGAGGAATACGTGTGGCAAAGTTAAGCTTAAGTGATTTTTTTAAAGTGACAAAATCTCTCTGTCACATAACTCTTCCTCTATGCTCTAACGCTTCACAGAAGATGAGATCTTAGCAACAAAGTTCAAACAACTTTCACTCCTTGTTTCACTCAATTTCACAAATGCAAGTAAAGAGCTACTTAATTAAAGATGTTATCTGCTTTCAGTTTCGCACACAGCGCTTTAAACGAGGCGCGTGTATGTCGCAAGAGGAAAAGCGTGAGAGAAGAGAAGTCCCAGATCGATACGAAAGAAAGTCCAGACTGTCACTCAACCCGTTTCCGTGATGGAGGCCGTGAGAGATCGAACGCACGGATAAACATCTCACGAAAATGGAGTCGTTCCTGATGTTGTTTTCAACGCTCACGGATGGATGAATGAAAAAACGATGAACTAATGAATGAGTCAATGAACGAATAAATGTAGGTTGGGAGGATAAATGAATAACAGAAGTGTGTAATTGTCAGTTGGCCTTTCAAAGATGAATGAGGAGGTAATCCATCTAACTGATAAAATCCCCTATCCCTCAGAGCGACTGCCCATGGGTGAGATATTAGTCTGAAGCGGTTTCTCTGTATTGGCTTTCTGTGGTGAGAAATAGCATCGCGATACAACGTTTCGGGTTACACAAATGTCAAGAACCAATTAGGTGAGCGAGATCATTTTGACTGCTTTTTTGTAGACGATGATGTCCAAAAGTTTCAGACTAGGTAGTGGTGGAGATCCTGGCGAGCAAAGATGTTGAAAAGATCTGCTTTTGCTCGTTTCGACGCACTATGCATCAGGTAACGTAACTTTGAATCATTGTGTTAGTAGTACCTTTTCTGACCTTCTTTTTGAAAGTTATTTATATCGTAGACTGGGCACAGTAGTTGCGGCTCACCTGTGCACTTGCTCTCATTTTCTGGCTGAGACTGCAATAATGATGATAAGCAGAGTAAGAAGAAGAGCTCCAGCGATGAGCAGATAACATTTCCTCTTCCTCAGCTGCCTCTGTGGAAAAAAAGGAAACGCTTGAGATAACATTGTTTGATCAAAGATAATCTCTCTTAACATGGGTCGGGAAGCTACTTTGAAACTGTACTGTAGTCTGCTAAGTAACGACCTGTGGCCCATTTCCACCACGGGAACTTTCACACTTTGGGGCAGTATTCGTGCTGCGTCCGAAATTGCCTACTTCCATACTGTATAGTAGGCGAAAATGAGTATGAGTCATGAGTAGTATATCCGAAAACCTAATGAATGGTCTAATACTTCTGCCGAGATTCGTGAGTGGGGATCGGATGGACATTTATCTATCCCATGACACCACTGGAGCTGAGCAATGGTCAAATAAAATAAAATAATTTAAAGAAAATGAATATCGTGGAAAACTTTAAGGCGGATGTCCTTTTTTAATGTAAGTGCCGATAAATGAGTGTCTCGTAAATAAATGTGAACCTGAATCACAAAACCAGTCTTGAGTCGGTGTGTTTCCACCACAGTAGTCGGGAACAAAACCAAGTTCCTAGTAAACCCACCATGAAAGTCCCTGCACATGAGGTAGTACTTTTAAAGATTTCCGCCTTGGTTGTCGGATATGCTGATTGGTTGAGTTCACGATTTCATTGGTTGACTCTACATGCTGCATCGTGTTTCGGTAAAAACAAACCACCGTTTTTCAAAGTTTGTTGCGGTGCGTGTAGTTTCAGCTGTGTACTGTTTGAAATGGATAACAAATAGGAAAGATGGACCGACGTCGAGGTCCTGGCTTTATTTATTTTTTTGTTGCAAAGAAACTAGGAAGTTCAACCGGACTAGCGTTAAATGAGCATTTTTGTTACGCCAAGCAAAGAGGTTTATATAATTTATTGCCACATAAATAAATACAACTTAATAAATACATTTTCTAAAACTTTATTATGCTTTATAGTGTTTGGATTAAAAATGAACAAAATTTGGTTAAAGAGTACATTATATGAAATCATGAAAATTACATTTCATGCAGTGTATTGTAATGTTGCCATGTCGTCACTAGTCCGATTCACGAACCGCCGAGGATTTACGTCATATAGTCCCAGCCTACGTTTTGCTAAGACTGCCCGCAAACTTCACTCTTCTCCCCCAAACACTGTAGCTCTTGTAAAATAACCTGCAATTTTGTGTTCCACCAGAGATGGCGAGATACGGAAAAGGTTATGAAATGCTGCTTTAATACAATATATATATTTATGAGATTAATCAGATTATATAATAACATTGTTAAATCACATTTATTTCAAGTACTTTTCTACTTCAAGGAAGTTTCTACAAATAATGAAAAGAAAATGCATAACTGTTACGATTAACCTTAACACATTTAAAGAAGGCCAAAAATGCAACACATTAACTTGAAAGTTTAAAAACAAGGAAGAGAGATTTACCAAATAAAATATAAACAACCGAAATGTATCTTATTAGAAATGTGCTCTTCAATATAAAAGCTACAATGTTTAGAGAACAGACGAGATTCTGTCACACTCTCTTTATTTAAAAAAGTTAGTAACGCTTTACATTTGGCCAGATGTGTTTTCAAGAATAGAACAGTGATTGAAAAATATTTTAAACCCAGCAACGTACATTTAAAAGACTAAAAACAAATTTTAAAAGCAACCATTTGAGCAAAAATCTATAACACCAACATTTTCTTTGCCGCTCATCACCGTTGTCAATCAATAATTCAGCAATCTTTTTCCATCATGACCAGTCTTTTAGGTACAAAGAATAAAAGAACAAAATTACACCATTATTTTCCAAATAGGTTCCCACTTTTGAAGCAGTACCACAATATGAAATGAAGGTGCTGCCATCAATTGACCTCTATAGGTCCCCTCCTCAATACAGAGACATGCTTTGAAAATGATTTCTCACAGACAGAATTGAATCGTGGCCCTGAGTCAAGAGCGGTTGGACAAGCATGAGAGAACTGCTTTCTCCGGCGCGCCTGAATTCTGGCTGAACGGCGTTCGTAAAACCCATCTGCTCTTTGACTCCGATAAGACGTGGCGGTGGGAGGGAGCTCTGCTCCGTTTTCAAAGATTTGGGGAAAATTGCTGGAAGTTTCATTCGGGTTGCTAGGACGCGTTCTCGCCATGACACTGGAATCTGCATATCCGTTGCTTTTTTGCATCACGAAATTAGGATCCAGGTCGGAACCCCCCAAACCAACAAGTGTACAGATAATTACAATAATAAAAAACGTGGTGCATAAAGTGTCGATAGAATTTGTTTGCTTAGTGGATTTAAATATACGCTTTCCGACTCGGCAGGGAGGCTTCGATGTTTGGGAGCTGAGAACGTGCACCGATTCAAAGTTGTTTTGAAATGCCCCCCGTCCGCCTAACTCCCCATCGTTTCTGACAAAGCCAGAAAGAGCAGCCGTTCTAGACCACAGCTAGGCTGGAGTCTTTAAATCCTGACGTGCTTCAAAGCGCGAAGAGCAATTCATCTTCTTATCTGAGAATGGAAACAGGCTTTCTATGTGGAAGTGTGAGTGGGGGGAGGGAAGCAAAAGAAAAACTGCTGTCGAGTAATTTTCCGTTTAAACGTTCCACTCCACAACAATTTGCATAAGCAGCCTGCGTCTGTGATAAGAAGATTGGTAATTTTCAAAGGCTCTGGAGGGATTGGGAATTAAAAGCCTCTCTCCGCTATCTCCTCTCTTGCAGCTGGTCACCACAGATTCCCCTGCTTCTTTCTTTCATTTTCTCCAAAACCGCGCCTTATAAACTTTTTCTCTCTCCCTTGTGTTTCTTTTTGCTCAGCATACAGTCCCTCGGTGCAGATTTTTTGCTCCGCGCAATTCTGGCCTCTACTGTCGTTCAGAGAAAGCAGGAAAATAAATCAGGTGAAAGGAAACAAAAAAGCTTTGGGTGACAATGCAACTGTTGCTGCATTTCAGAGCTGGAATTTTGTGGATGCTGCGGTGGAGACGAGAGATGGAGAGAAAGAGTCTGTGTGTGTGTGTGTGTGTGAGAGAGAGAGAGAACGGATATTCACAGAGTGAGAGAGAGATGGAAAATGAGTTAAGGGTAACAGGAAAGCTGATGGAGTGTTGGAGAGAAAATACATTTCCAACCAGTCAATTTAGTCAACCTGCTGTAGAACTACAAAAACTGCAGCACTTCTTATATTGAAGATTTCACTGCAAAAAAAAAATCCAATGAGTATAAAACGTCTAAACATTTTTAAATCAAATACATTTACCTGAGAAGCAAAATCACCCAGAAAATATTCTGTCATTGTTTGCTCGCCCTCTTCTCATTTCAAACCTGCATCACCTTCTTTATTTTGCAGAACACAAAAGAAGATATTTTGAAGAATGTTGGTACCCGGACATCTGCGGTACCCATTCAATTCTATTAAATGCACACAAATCAATATTCAAAACCAACTTTCTTCAAAATATCTTCCTTTGTGTACTGCAGAAGAAAGACAGTCATACTGGTTTGAAATGACTAGAATGACAGAATTTTAATTTTGGGTCAAAATTTGGGTGAACACTTTAAGATGTTAAGTAGTGCTATCTAAAAAATATTTCTCAAAGTAAGAGAGTCTGGGCCTTAAAGATCAAAAATATACCCAATGGGGTAAGAAAAGTTAACTTAGTCCAGACGCATTGAGAGGGAGGGTCGCGTCAACTCCGTTGACTCCAATGGAACAGTTTTTTCACAGCAATGGAACGGTTCATGAAGGCTCTCAATAGTTCCCGGAAGTTACTAGTTACGCATGGAGCTGCGACTAAACAGACAAACTGAGGTCAACTTTTAACCCATTTAAAGACGAAAGCCATTTAATGAATAAAAAATGAAAGAAATAAAGCATTTAAAGAGAAAACATAACTTCCTGGAACTATCTCAAGGCTCCATGAATCACTCTCCAGCGTTTTGGCCTTCCGTTGGCAGAACTCTCTCTCTCAATGGCTCTGACTTAATCCAAAAGGAGACAAGATTATTTTCTTACCCCATTGGTAGTTGTTTAATGTGTTTCCCAGATTAAACAGTTAAATACAATTGTGACACAACCATCAATCATTAACACATTAAAGTAAATGTGATTGTGTATGTTTTGCAAAATGAATTGCACAAACAGATATTGACTATTATTGCTAGTGTACAGCTGGTCAGGAAAGAAAATACAGCAAACAGTTTCTATTTCTCACAAATATCGTCTCATTATTGTCATTTTGTTTATTTAACTTTGTCATTTCATATGGTTTCCCGTATTAAAAAGCTCCTGTTTTATATTTAACTGAAAACCACAGATTTTCCACTTTTAATAGCCAATTACAGGAAGGGAAAGGGCAACACTGTTTTCTGTTGGCCAACTAATCATGTGACAACAAATGGATTCCCAACCATGAAGAAGAGCAGAAAATATCTGCTAACCTCTGCGCCAAGAGCTCACCTTGAAGTCAACTAAATTAAACCCTGCAACAAATCCTATCTGCTAGAAACAATGCTGCGAATTTCCACAGTCACTTAAACCCGCGTGAGTCACGTTTAGGTTGCCCGTGGACGTCGCAATTTCCCGAGGAACCGAATGACAGACCAAGTTTGCATTTGCGAGTGAGAATGAGAGAGTCATTTACCTTGTGCGACATGAGAAATGTCTTTATAATGCCATAATAACGTGGCATGATGATTACCGACATAATATTATTCTGCCTTTATCTCATCTGCTCATAAAATTGAAGGTCCATAAAATAAATAATGTTTGTGCTGCCACTGCCTGGCTTGTAATCGGCTTAGGCGCAATTTACATAAAAATTCAGAATCCAAACCTTCCTGATTATGATGTTTAAAAGACGCAGCGAATAAACAGAACTTGAGACTCTCACTTTGCAGTTCTGCCTTTGGCAAACACGCTGTGTTCTCTGTCTGGTGTACACAAGTGTTTGATAGCTCAGTGGAAGAAAGCGTTAGAGATGAACAGGGGCGCTTTAACAGTTCCACCTTGATCTTCTCACCATACATAGATCTGAGAACATAAGCAAATGAGTTTCGTTTTTTGTTTCTAAACTTCTTAATGTTGAAGAGGTGTTTGTTATTGAACAATCAGGGTTACTTATTGAATCGATTAACGCTATACTTAACAGATCTCAAAACAGATAGTTAAGAAAAATGTATAAATTTAGTAAAATCTTCAACGTTGCAATCTGAAACTTTGTTGGGTTACACCCAAAAAAACAGCGTAGACTCGTTCGTCTTATCATACAAGTTCGGTATCCACATACAGCGACGATGATTTTGTCCTTCATTGTTGTTTCGGATTTCCACCTCCACGTCGTTATCACGTCACTACCAGATCAAGCTCCTGATTGGTTAACGCAGCGGGATATTCGCCACAGTTCCGATTTTTCAGCTCTCCTGAAATGCTTAATTCGTGCAGCCTCATTCGGCAAAGCGCATTGATTTAACATGTTTATCACTTTTGCTGAATGCTTAATTCACATCTGGTGGGAACGCACCATGAGAGTGTGGATTATATACACTGTGAGTGTATTTTTTAACACTGGCAATTTTACTGTGTAAGTGTAACCATAAAACTTGGTTATTAAGAAAGCACAAAAACAGTGTTCAAAACTCTTAAAGCTGATTCTCAATCACAAGCTTGGTACGATTTTGTGAGAAATGTCAGTTTAATATAAATTAACTTCAAACCGCATAGATATAAATACATAAATACTCCTAAATGTTTGTTTGAAACAGTAGTTTGAAAAGTAGTTGCAAATTTTACGGCCTGCAGCTTAAAAATGAAATAAAAAACTATATTCAAATTATACTAAATCTAACCGTAAACTGAATCTTAATTTCTTTTTTTTTAGTCATTTCTGTTTAAAGTAGCTATAAACGTACTGCACTGTGCCCGTATATAGAAAATATCACCAAGTGAACATCCAAAGTGACTTTCCTTAAAGGGACAGAGGCCACATTTGAACCCACTGAACATTATGCACATGGCTGAAACTTGCTACAGCATCCTCTTATTCCCATACATATTAATTCCACTTCAACTCCAATATTACAAAAAGGCCAACGTGACAGTCATCACCCCCAGCTAACTCCATTCATCACCATTTTCTAAATTACACTGCATGATTGATTTGCTTTGCTGTGCCTGATCAAAGCATGTCTTAGCACTGATCAGATCCTTTCTGCATACATTACACAAACCTGACAAAGTTTCAGCATGAGGAGTGGTAATGCAAAGAAAGAGGAATTGATAGAGATGTTCCTAAACCATAAAAGCTGTCGAAGCAATAATCAATTTAAACAGAATTTAAGATTTGGACAAACAACCCTTATTTCGAAGCATATTGAAGGGTTGATATAGAGGGCATGTTAAAGCAATGAATCTATGGATACTTATTGGTAGCTATTTACAATTTGAAATGCAATACGCAATATGGCAATAAGAACTGTGTATTAAAATATACATTTTATGTGCAAATTTAGGTGTAAAATGAAATGTATTAATTACATTTGTCAGTTCCTACACCAAGTTTAATATGTTATTTAAAGGGATATTTTTAACGCCCTATAAGTTGCAAAATGAAAATGAAAATGCATTCCCAGGATTGATTATAAATGTTTAAGATAGTGAAGCAGAACTGTAGGATCAATTAAATGTTACTTTCCCTAAATGCATTAACATTAACAGGTTGAACATTTGGTGCTGCATTTTTGTTTACACACATACATGCGTTGGGTGTCGGAAATTCAATGTGGACTCGAAAATGGATTTAGGGCTGGCTACGTCATTGCAGTTAAATTTTTTTTTAAATAGCTACCAATATGCTTCCATACGAATCTGCTCAGAGGTCTACATCAAAGCGTCCACGAATGTTTCTACAGCGTTGTTGGCAGGGTGGCCAGAGCGATTTTTGACGCTCTTGACAGCGGCGGTCTCAAAGCACAACATGCAAATGAGCTATGAGTGCCACTGCTGTCCCTGGAAGAAGAACAAAACTCGAAAAGACAAACTGTGTTGAGCAAAATGCATCCGGATATGTGTAAATAAAAGCCAAGTTCTGATCATACAAAAAATGAAATTAAAAAAGTAAAGTTGACCACTTTAGCCCAAAATTGAAGTGACTTAACAAAGCTTTGCTTTGAAGAGTAGCTGGTGAAGCACTTTCCCTCCTTCACTTCACAAAATGGGCTTGTAATGGAAGAAGTGAGCAAATGAATAATGGTAATTGAAGTCTGGAGTCTGTGTATTATGGTGTGAACTCCTCACTGTCTGTTCATTTGAGTTTAGAGTTTGGAGCCGCGGCATGGTAATGAACAATCATGTTTCCTCGTGGTCCATTGAACTCTGATGGGGCTGATACAACATCATTCTTGTCACTTACAGAACCTCCACAGGAACTGCTCTTGGCCTGATGGATTATAGATTAAATTTATTTCCAGCCTTCGACGGACTGACATGTTGGGCCATGGAAATGACTTGCTATTTTTAATTGACTCGCGTGCGTAATGTTCAACGGCGTGGGTTTATGGGAGATGTTTAAAAGGTAACGGGGTAGTGCCCTAAGCCAGACGCGCACCCCCCGTCCCACCTCGGGGTGGGCGGCAGCGAGACTGGCGAAGTGCTAAATTGCTCTGCGTGAGTTTGGTCACGGCTGAGCTCTCCTTGAGATAATGAAATGACAATTAATCCGAAAGCTGTTGCTACTCACTCATTTGCTCCCTTGCGCTGTTGTAAGTGGAGGAGGAAGAGAGGGCAAAAACTACGGCCAACAGCAGAATGCTAAACCACACGCCGGGGACTTTCGTTTGCTTTCGCAAGCTGAAACCCGTGTGTCAAGATGAAGAGATGCATACAGTGACAATGGTTGACAACAAGCAGAAGGAAATGTGTGCACCCATTAGCCTGTCTGATTTATATTGAGAATCTTAGAAAACAAAAGACTGGTATTTCCTGGTCATTCAAGTTATTATTAGTTCACCCAAAAATGAAACTCAATGAGCTCATTATTTACTCCGTCTCAGGTTGTTATAAACTTGTACGGTGTATTTTTTTTCCAGAACACAAAATTGAATTTCTAATAAACTTCTGAAGAACAAGGCGGTGAGTAAATAGTGACAGAATTGTATTTCTATGTGAACTCTCTCTTTAAAGGTCCACTGTATGAAATTAAGCGGCATCTAGTAGTGAGGTTGCGAATTGCAACCAACGTCTCACCCCTTTCAAAGTACTACGGTGGTTCACACAGACAAAGATGTTGTGATGTTTTTGCTTCTTTGCCAAAGGAGATAATGTATTTACGAAACACTAATAATTTGTGTGTTTTTAGAATAGACACGTGATATTAATTTCTCAAGATTACGATAATTGCGAGGATTTACCATTATTATTATCGCAGTATTAGTTGCATTTACTAGTGATATATATTCTAAAAAGACTGCTTCTGTGAAGAATCAGTGTATCATTTAATGAATCGCCCTGCTGCTAACTTAACAATACCTTTGTTAGGAACTGTATGCGCTGAAGTTATTATTATATGATAGAAAAGTGCCTCACATTATAGAAACAGCACAGTTTGCTATCTCCGTATGTCTGACACTTTCACATGCATGCAAATGGTGGAATGTAGCATTTATATTATTGATTGCATTAAAAATATATTTGCATGGTTAAAACGTTTATTTTAATTAATATCTATTATATTCTTCTTATCATAAGTTTTGTTTTTGCTAGCTCTCAATAAATAAGAGAATTGTTAATTTTCATTTATTAACAGATTAAGCTTCTGTGATTACAGAGAAATGTAAACAATTAAGCTCAAATGTTATCTAGAATTATTCAGTGTATTTTGAAATGCCCACAGTAACAATATTTAATGATCATAATTACCGACATTATTGAATATCAGCATTCAAAATATGAAGTCTTAGAAAAATATATATATAACTTTTATAAACACTAGGACATTAGACCCGTATACTTCACTGGGACAAAACATCTGAAAAGTCATTTGAAAATGGATATGGCAAATTTACTGTAAATGATTGAAGGATCATTTTCGAATTTAGTGGCTCATAAATAAAAACCTGTGCAAGATGTCGACTGAAACTGATAAATAAACATGGTACAATCTCTGCTTCGTAAACTGTCAAATAGAGACTCTTTTTAAATAACAACAAGATGTAAATAAAACTCACAATAAATTATGAGTGATCGGATATAAAGCTACCTGATGATGACTGGCTTTCGCAAGCTCCTGATTGGCCGTTTCCACATGCGACGAGGTGGTCTGAATGTAGTCTTCAATACTGTCTGTGGAACGAGAACAGGTAGTACAGTTATCATTGTGTTTCAATGTTTCATACAATCAAAATGTTCTTTCAGCGTTTCTGTCCCTGTGCCCGTAACATTAAATATCACAAGAGAATGTGTGACTCACACACACATTCACAAAGAAGAATGACCAAGAACAACCTGTACCAAAACATCTTCACAAACACAACACTCTCTCATGCATGTTGTTTTTCTCAGGAATAATGGGATAAGAGCACGCTGACAGCAAAAAGCCCACAGTGTTGCCAAAGCTGGAGCTACACAACAAGATTGTGGGTCTCTCCTGTATCGCCATCACCGCAAAATGACATCTTTCAGGAGACAGTTTGGCCTAATATAACCAATATTCACCCTTGGATTATTCTATACCTGTAGTAGTTTATTTCTTGTGCAATTTAAACATCTCAAAAATACATTTCTGCTTTTGTGTTTCACTCTGGTATGTAGGCACAAGTCAATCATCCTCAATTCCGGATCCGGACCTTTGCTTCGTTCCATCATGACCGAGACACAGCCTAATAAACCAATTAAAACAGGGGTCTTCAACATTTACAGTTGAAGTTTACAGCTTTAACAAATTTGAACAGAAGTTCAGAGACATATGAGAATGCACTTTATTTGCACTCAACTCCTTTCATGCTTACTTTTATCGGAAGCGAGAAAGAGAATGCACTGATTTTAACTCTATCGGTTTTTATGATGCAGATGTAACATTTCCTCCATTGCTTGCTTCTGCTGCCTGAATGGATGTTTTTGTCTGCACGCACGCATGTTAAAATTGAAATGCGCGGGAGCTTCACTGAGTCTGCACAGGCACGCACGTGCGCAGCTTAAAGAGAACATTGGTTGTTATATTTATGTACCTATGCTCTACATTTTTTACAAAAAGTCAATTAGCGACCCCTTGCAGTTCCTCGGGGACCCCCTATGGGCCGCGGACAGCCGGTTGAAGACCCCTGATTTAAAACATTTGACTATTTCAGGTGTTTAAATTGAGCCGCGCATCTACACAACAGAGAATCACATCACACGCGCTCTTCGGAAAATGTTATTGAAAATTGAAAAATCTAATTTACTAAATTAATTTGTTTTCTGTTTATGATGAGAGCATTTGCGTTCATTACATTTGTTGTTTGTATGTTGCCAGTAGTTGTTTTTATTTACAAATAATATTCATCAGACTTTTAAAGGGCATTCCCCTATAAAGCCACAGAGCCTACAATACACACTGTGTGAATATAATGATATCTTTTATATCCAACTGGGCTAAATTAATTAATATTTATTTATACAAAAAAGAAACATTGACCGGACCTCCGTTTGGAGGAAAATATAAGGACTGACTAGCCCTGGATTAGACCAACACGTTGATGTGTAGTGGCTGAATTTTCTTTTTTTGCATTGCATACAATTTCCAATGCTACTGCTGAAACACACTTTAAATATAACATTTAATGAATATCATTTGCCCATTGGCTAACCAGGCAACAAGAGAGGTTCTGGTAATATTTGTTAGGCATCTCCTATATTGAGAAAACAGCTTTGACAACACGATCCAGTGTTTTACTATAAAGGAACCGACAAAAGAGACCCTGCTGATAATTAACACACATACTGTATGTTAATAAACTAGACGCTCACAAAGGCTCGGCTATGTCCTTGCTTTCTTGATTCGGGGGAAAAGTCAGCCAATTATTAACTTTGAATAATCCAAATGAGTTGTCTTGTTCCAATGCACATGTACTTATTCTAGCAAGTCAGAACATCGATTCAAATGCAAAGTCAATTCCCTTCCCAATTAAAAAACAAATGTGTGGTTCGCCACACCGGAGAGCAGAACGAAAGCGAGAGAGCCACGACGGGGTTAAAGCAGGGCAGACGCAGTTGAGGGGAACACTGTCGACTTCACCTCCGTCTAGCTGTAGGAACTAATGAGGTTTTGTTTATCTTTCCTTGATTTGATTTGCTGCTGGCGGGATATATTTGGGGGGGCAAGAGACTGGAAAGAAACCTGTGGAGGTGAAGTGATATATTTTTCTGTATTTATACGCGTTTATTCTTATAGGTGGCCTTTTCGAGGATTAACTGAAGCTCAAACGTGTCTATCATCGTGTAATCTTCCAGCCCACCATTCACCTTTTCTGTGTTTCTTTCTATTTCTAGAAACTGGTAAAGTTTCAGTTGTAAAGTAACTGAGCTGGGTGATGTGCAATAGCTCGCTGGTATAATTAAATCTGTAGGAGCGGTTGTATTGCACTTCCATAGTTTTTCCTTCAGGTTCTTTATATCATGTTCTCTGTAAGGTCACGGACTTCTTCTCAGGTAGAGGAGCTTTAACATGATTAATTGAGTCACGAAAGTGAAAAACAGCGAGAATGAAGTTAACAGTGAAACAGATGGGAACAAACAATCCGCTAAAGCGAACACAAAGCAATATCTGAGAGAGTTTGCGTGCGTTCGAAAGTCATTCACCACCTTGTTAGTCTTTACGCCAGCGACCTACACCAAAAAATCTTCTGTCTTTACTAAACAGTCAACTTAACACACAAATCTAGGTAGAAATACAGGAAAATTTGCCTATATTTTACTCAGCCTCAAGCCGTCTGTTCTACTCAAAATGGACGCCCGCATGCTCAAGGAATCTCATCTTTTGAATTTCATTGGTTGTCGCATGTCTTGTAACCGCTAGAACCAATGAGATTCAAAATATGAGATTCTTTGGTCCTACGTGCTTACAAATGTTTCGTTTGTGTCATGAGACATGTATTTCTCTGGGCATGTAACCCTGGAGTCGTAGGTATTATTTTTATGATGGATATTTGTGCTTTTGGAACTTCAAAAACTCGATCTCCTTTGCATTACCAAGCTGGGAAGAGCCAGAATATTATTTAATATAACTTAGATTGTGATCCACTAAGAGAAGACAGTTATATAAACTTGGGACTGAGGGTGAGTAAAATATAGGCAATTAATTTTTTTGGGGGGCGAAATGTTCCATTAAACATAGAAGGGGAATGACATACAATTAATTCAGTGTTGGGTGAAAAAGGGACGAATCGAACAGTTGGGTTGAATTAATCCAGAAAGATTTAGATTTGACCCAACAATGGGATAAAACAACTCACCCTTATGTAATTAATTACCCAAACATGAGTTTGTTCTTCTTTGACCCAATTTTGTGTAGAAACTCAGCATTTTTATTGTGTATCAAACAGAGACATCATCTATATTATAATCAATATTTATCATTTCTTCTGTACCACAAACATTTACAAGAGTCGTTTCATTTATGCTGTAAAGACATTCTGAATTCCTTATAATATCAGATAGTTCTGCAAACTTATTGAAGGAGCAATGTGAAGATTTTATTTCCATCTAGTGGTGAGGTTGTGAATTGCAACCAACGGCTCACTCCATCGCAGTCTGAATATACGCAGTCTAAAATTGGAGATACAAGTTTGGCCTAACTTAATGGTTCTTCTCGGTTTATTTTGATTGTTATCAGAAATAATCTACAGGCAAGCCATTGTTCGTGAATGTGTACCTGAGGTTCAGTTGAGGGTCACAAAAGTGCGAATGCGCAGTAAGGTTTATTTATGTTGTCAAGATGAAACTGTCTACAGGATCACATGGATTACTTTTTCATATCACTTTGTTTATGTTTATCTAAGGAAGACACAGTACGATAAAAATTAAATGCGTATCAAGTTACGCCAAAAGAAAGTAACATAAATAAATATAAATTTCAGTCCAATGCATTCTGATATTGCTTTATAAAGAACATACTGTTTGTGATGTTACAGTGCCTTGCATTTCAGCCAAAACAAAGAATTCTAAATGCTCGGGATTGGCTTAGAAATAGTATGATGTCTAAATGACTACCTCGATTTGGAACACAGCTACAGTAATGTTCTGATTCATCTGTATTCATATTCATTTTATGACCATTTACTCAAAAATATCTCTTGAATTTAGGAATTTGATGAAGAATGCACCATTAACTACAATGTATTTCCAGCCATGCTGTGGAGATGGAGTGTGCTGCATTGGGGTCCATAAAGGCTAGGACTGTTTGTGCTTTTGAGATGATTCACACGCCGGCTATGGCAACACAGACCCCGATTCCCTCTTTTAATTCAGCTTTTTATATGCAGTCTTGCTCTGCAGAATGTAGGCTTATCAACTGCCAAACATGAGCAAATAAGACTCTGAAAACATAATAAAATAATTGTCGCATTTTAATTGTAACCGGCTCTACAACCTCAATTCATTTAAGAATAACAGGGACATGCTTTATAATGACTCTAAATGAACGGCCTGACAAGTCCTTATCTGGAGAGTCCTCAGTTGGTCACCACACACACACACACACACACACACACACACACACACACACACAGCAGTGAATGCTGAATGCTACTGAAAACATTAGGGTAGAAATAATTACAGAATGAACCAATTAGGGAGCCACAAAGCTAAGCCGTAAAACAAACACCCAATTAGTTTGAAACTCAATTTAGCATTCCTTGCCACAAAATCAAATCACCTCTTTAAGAAATTAATAGATGCACTATGTACACTGACACCTTTAAGCACCGCTGAAGAAGTAAATGAAAACAGCAGAATGAAGACGAGCTACTGCTGTATGAGCAAATGGACTGTCACAATACAAATAAATCTTAGACAATGGTAATTTCTATGTATTTAATCATTTTTATAATAATTTGCATCATTATTATAATCTTACCATTGCAAATGGGGGTAAGAAGAAGTTAGGAAATACAAAATGTTTATTTATTTAGAAATCGATGGTAACTTTAATAAATTAAATTTCAGTATTAATGCCTTGGTTCTTCAACTATTGCCACTCCAAAAATGAAAAGACTGCAATCTGCAACCTCTTGGGTTAAAAATAAACACAAATCAGCCATTGAGCAAGTGCATAAAATTCAATGGTTAAAACAACCCCTTTACCCTTGCAGCATTAAGCTTTAAATAATTATTTACAATTTAAGCTCTCGAGTGGGATTCTGCAAGAACAGTCAGTTGTTTATCAACACGAGTAAAGATAAGAACGTAAAGCATCCAGCAATTGCATTTTTAAACAGAGATGCCAACAGAGAGGCAAAATCTATAGATTGCAGTTTTAAAAGTCCAGTGTATGACATTTTGCGCCATCTAGTGGTGAGGTTGTGAATTGCAACCAACGGCTAACTCCACTGCTCATTTGGCAAGCGCTACGGCGGCTGACACAGAACTAAGATGTAGTGACGTTTTTGCTTGTTTGGCAAAGGAGATAATGTATTTGCTATCGAAACAACATGACGAATTCCATGCAAGTTGACCCGCGGTGTTTGTAGACAGAAATATCTCATTCTAAGATTGTAAAACACACTTCATTATGAAAGGTCTTTAAACACCTCTGAAGACATATTTATTATATTGCATTTCTATCAATAGTTCCTCCAAAAAATTACACACAGCACCTTTAAAACAACTTAAAAAGTTTTAGTATAAAACTGATGTAAACTTATATTCGGAACCTAGTATTTAAGGATTGCACAAGTGTTATATCTACAGTAGATATAGTCCTCATTTACAGTGAATCAGCTTATATAAATACTCAAGATGCATGTTGGCTCATTATTACACTGTGCACTGTGCTGTGTTTTACCGTTTCTGTTTTTCCTGTTTGCCGCTGTAAAGTTGCTTTGGAACAATTTACATTGTGAAAAGCGCTATATATATAAACTTGAACTTGAACTTATTTCCCTGGTCGCTCCCATCCTCAAAACTTCAAGGATATAGAAGTGGAGGCCAGTCTCTCAAAAAAAAGTTGGCAACAATTTATAGACAATTTATGTGGTCCACACCCAATTAAATTATCTAAATTATGTTATCATTAAAATCTAAAAATGTAATCAAGTTTGTGTGGGGCTTAGGTTAGGGAGTTCAGTAAATATTATTACAGTAAGCTGCTCTACAAAAAGTGGAGGTCTATGAGATACCCTCACAAATGCAGAGAAACAAAACAAACTGTATGTTTTGATTGTATTTATGGTCACACCACTAACAGCACAACCCAACTCTTTTCATTCAGGTGTGTGTCATGACATCACATCAGAATACGGGCTTTTTTCACCAAAGTCCTTCCATACAGCCGTGCTAAAAGCGCCAATCCTCCTATCTCACCCCCCAATCACCACCATCCACACAGCCTCATTCACGTCCACCTCCTGATAAACACACACCCTGCAACAATGGAAAAGAGCAATTTAGCCACTTCTATTTCAAGCATTGAGAGACACTCTTTAAACTCTAATGGACTCCCAAAGCAAAAGACAACTGGCTTTCATTTCCGCCTACCTTTGATCCAAAGGATTTGAGGAAGAATTTTCGAAACCTGGATGCAAATGTTTTCCATGGTAGAAGGAAAACATTTTGCATGTTTGCATGCACGTATGGAGGTGTATGCATATCGCATAGACATAGACAGACAATTGAGGAAGTATATTTGAAGGAGCCCATCATTCCAGGAACATATGGCGACCACATGAAGAATAGCATCTTTCAATACACGAGTGTTCAAAGAGAAAGATTAAAATATGCTGCTATATGCTAACATTTGTGGTTGAAATTATTTTTAATTCTGTCGGATATCTCTCAAGGTTGAACATAAATCACTGCTACGCATTCTGGTATTGCTTTATCCACAAGGGATATACTGTGTGTAATGCTGCCTTGCAATGTGACCCAAACAACGTGTCGTCAAAGATCTTTCCACCTTAAAAAATGATTGACTTCAAAACAGAGTATATGAATAATTTTATAAACAAAACTCATGGTAGATGACAACAAAATAAATGAAACAATATAAAAACTGCAATACATGAGGCTTAATAAGACGAGCAAAAAATGGCCCTGACTCCCCCAAAAAACAAAAAACAGCCCACCTGCATCCTAAATTGTTTTCCAAAGGGCAGCACGGCACTATCGAGTGGTTTATTGTTCACCGTGTCTCCCACTAGATTCTGAGTGTTTCGCTAGTTATAACTTGTGATAACCTTAAGTGTGTCTGACATCGTTTCCTTGTTAAGCGGACTAAAGCTGAAACGAGGAAAGTTTCAATATCCAGTTCGTCTCCCTCTGTTTTTCACCACCATTTTGTCTCATTTCTCCTTGAGCTGCTGTTGTACTGTGACCGTGAGAGTGTTAAATTAGGATGAAAGATGGGCAAAGTATATCTTTAACCTCTCCTGAAGGAATAATATCTTCACTCATCTGCTCTGCTGAATGTACAGTACACACAGGATTAATTAAAAGAGCCGGACGAAAGGACATGGTGTCGGATGGCTACCAATTAGCATAAGAACGGCGATATCCAACAGGGACGCCATGACTATAAGGTAATCATGTGCAATATGTCACACTCAGCTGTACTGTAAAATCTTTTATGTTCTTTATCACACATATGTGACCCTGGACAACAAAACAAATCTTAACTAGCACGGGAATATTTTTAGTAATCGTTAAAAATACATTGTGGGGTAAAAATTACTGATTTTTTTGCCCCAAATAATTAGGATATTAGGTAAAGATCATGTTCCATGAAGATATTTTATAAATTTCCTACCGTAAATGTATAAAAACGTTCTTTTTGTGAGTGGATGGCCTGCTATAGGGCCTCAGATTAACAACTTCAAAGGCAATTTTCTCAATATCAGCCTACGGAGTGAACAGGGCCGGACTGTTGGACTTATTGTAAATGCGAATGCATGAAACGGCATAAGCAAGTAACGCAATCCACACGTTACAGACAAACCCCCCCGTCAAAAGAATTGGAGGAGGGCCGATGTCGGCCGAATAATCCAGGGCCAAAGATTTTGTTCCCAGCCCACCCTGTGTATAGTTCACCCAAAAATGTATATTCTGTTATCGTCTACTCACCCTCTTATCATTTTGATGATTTTCTTTCTTTTGCAGAACACGAGGGAAGTTATTTGGAAGAATGTTGGTAACTGAACCGCAGCGGTTCCCATTCTTCAAAATATCTTCTTTTGTGTTCTGCAGAAAAAAGAAAGTCATACTTGTTTGAAATGACAAGAGGGTGAGCAAACGATGACAGAATTTTCAATTTTGAGTGAACTATCCCTTTAAAGAATGTGGTCGTTGGCACCCTCATTTACTACCAAACTGTTGAAAATTACTTTTAACACCAGCGTAATATGGTTCTGGGGTAATGTATGAAAAGCATACGTCTTGAAACTTCCTGATACATATACTTGTTGAATCTGCTTTCTACTTCAATCTTTTCACACAGATCTCTGATCTCCTCGATAGTGGCCAGTGCTGGAGAGACAAACACTCAATCTGTTACGTATTGAGCCAGTGAGGCTGGTGTCACAGCAGGGGATTACGGGATGGATATGGAGGGGAGAAGTGATTATCAATAAAAGGCCAGACAAACAAGGTTGAGTCAATATAGACTCTTAACTTGAAAAACAGTCCCAAACACACACACAAATAAGATCTCACCTATGGTGTCTCCTTGTTCATGCACCATGCTGGCCAAATCCTTCATAATCTGATTGACGTCCAGCATGTCTCTCTGCAAAAACAAACCAGAGGTTAAAGCTCGCCGATGAGTCATACAAGCTTCAAGGTGTTCTGAAGAGGTTACATCTTCGATGTACTCTCATGCATTACTTGAAAGAAATAACGAGCAGAACGATAGAACAGGAATGGTTCTTAATGAACATTGATCAGACGTTCTCGCATATAAACAGTCTTTAATACCTTATAACTAGTGATGGGCACTTTCCAAACAGGCTTCATGTAGCTTCGAAACTCGTATTGAATCTTTTGTATCGAATAGGGCTGTCAAACGATTTATCGCATCCAGAATAAAGGTTTATGGCAAAATATTATATATGTGTATACTCTGCATATTAATTTTGTATTTATAAAGACAAAACATACACATACTTGTCTAAATATTTAGGAAATATCTAAATAGATTAATTAATATTAACCAATAATTTAAATTATAAATAAAAGTTTATTAGTTTTATTTTATATTTATACAGCCCTTATATCGAATCAGTTCTTCGAAGCGTGGATCAAACTGGCTAAGTCATGTGATTTTTATTAAACGAGGCTTCGTTATGTCATTACTGTTTCGAAACGTTTCAAAACTGGACAACATTTCGTGCCGGTGTCGGAAACTTTTTTTCGAACATATAAAACGGTTTCGAAAAAAAAAATGTTTTCCTTATTGGACAATTCTCCCGGAAAAGTACGCTGCACGGCCACAGGAGACCAGGAGAAGGAGCATGCACAGACGTTACTTTCACTTGTGTTCAGGATAGAGAGACTATACGTATGCGAAGTTCAGGTATTTGTTTGTTCACTGCATTTGGGTGATGAATGTTATATAAACTGTTGATATAACGCTGGATTTGGAGATACTTTGAAACTGATATATGGAGCCGACCCAGCGCTAAAAGTTGCCAGACATGAACCGCATGCGGTGAGTGAAACTGATGTCTGTGATTAGTTGACAAAGTGCTTTAGTTCAGCCTACCCCTCCCCCCCGCACACGCTGTATGTTTTCAGAAACAATCGTAAAGCTTCATCTATCTTTTATAAATGTGATGAAACTAAATACTCTTCGAAGATACGAAGTATGCAATACTACTCTATAGGTACTCAAGATTAATATGAGATTGGCAGAAACCCTGTGTGTTACGCCCGCTTTAAGGATACTAATGGAATGTTTAAGGAATGTTTTGAAGCCTTAACATGATACAGCACATTTGATTCAACTTTTTCATTGTTTCACGAAGCCTCGCTCTTCCATTCACAACTTATAGCACTCGCTAATAAATAAGAAAAAACAGGGGGTCAAGCTTGAGGCCACCCTAGTTTGTATCGCCGTACGTATCCTTTTTCTTGTAATTTGCTCTGGATAAAATCAAAATGCTTTAATGCAAATACAATATACCCCAAAATGTTCTAGTTTCAAAAGGAGGTGTGGCCACTAGATGAAAAACATTTTGACAGTCGTAAAACATATAAAAAAAAAAAACATGAAGTACAACTATGTTAAAACCAAATCTCCACCTTTTCTTGAGCAGTTTTACGTCCAAAGTCTATTCCCTCTACCCAGGCCTGAAGCAACACGAAGGCTTCAAAACCCTCAGTCTATCTTCCCCTCACAGGCCTATTTTGTCCGTACACAAACCCATGCAAGTGCAGCTGGGTCGGTGGAGCCGAAACCATTGAGCCATTCATCACAGGTGTCTGCAATTGTTTGGGAAACTGGCAGCCATCCTGGCTCCTGGCACAAACTGTCCGACCGGAGCCAAAATGGCCCCTAGCAAACCCTACATTACCAAAGACCTTCTGCATTTCTCACCATGGCTGTCAGCACCATCAAAAAGCAACATATTTATTTTGACCAGCAATTTACATTTAGGTCCGCACGAAAAAGATGTATAGTGTCTTTATGCTTGATTATTAATCAGGGATGAAGTTAAAGAAAAAAAACAGCATGGACATCAAGTCAGAACAATCATGCAGAGAGTACATGTACTGTATTGGTTAGAAATGACTCTCGGTGGACGGCATCCCCTTAGAGAATTGGGTTTGTAGCTAACAGGCGTTCAATCCAGAATAAATCAAAGCCCAAGTCATAACCGCCAAACACAATTGAGCATACTGAGGTATGTGGGGGGGGGGGGAAGTCTGATGAAATATTAAGAAATTACCTCAGTGACCTAAACAAACTTTCCCGTTCTCTAACTTCCAGACAAAATAATTTGCAGCCTTATCTGTAAAATGTATTCTCCACACTTTCCAATTTAAGGTCAACTGTAAATATATTATAAATGTAAAAGTTAAGCAAACACTGCATTTAAAATTTTAGGATGACATAAAAACAAAAATAGGGCCTTTATATTTAGTTAAATAAACTTGTTTGTGTTCATTTATATCTAAACAAGAAAGGCAATAACATGAGAACACACTGCGCCCCTCTGACCAGGGGCTAGATTATATCATTTTAAAGGTCATGAGAGGCACATATAGTGCCCTAATGTTCCCTTATGACCCCAAATTCACTGTCTGGCACCTGAGACTTTGAGCACAGGAGGTGGCTTCACAGATGACCAATGCTACTTAGAGGATACTTTGGACAATATGAGATACAGTCATGAAGCAGAGGGATCTTTTAAATATTTAAAGGAACAGTGCACCCCAAAAAGAAAGTTCTGTCTTTATTTTTTTCACACTCAGGTTGTTCTAAATCTGTATACATTTCTTTGCTCTGATGAACACAGAGAAAGATATTTGGAAGAATCCTTGTAACCAAATGGTTCTTGGCCACAACTTATGACCATAGTAGGAAAAAAAATGTTGCTCGGTTGAACACAAAAGACGATATTTACGTGAATGTAGATAAGCACACAGTTCTTTCACCATTGACTACCATAGTAGTAAAAAATATGTTGAACATGTAAGTGACACGTGAGAAACAGTCGTTTATTTATATAGCACATTTCATACACAATGGGAATTCAAAGTGCTTTACATAAAAACATTAAAATAATCACAACAATAAAACAAGGAATTTAAAAACCTTTACAATTATTTTAATTAATTAATGTTAATTAATACAGTTTAGAATATACTGATTATACATGAAATATAAATTCGGACAAGGCCCAGACTCATTCAGTAAATGCACAGTTAAAAAGATGAGTCTGAATTTAAATGTTGATAATGTTTTAGGACATCTGATCTCTTCTGGGAGCTGATTCTAGCTACGGACAGCATAAAAGCTAAAAGTATAAAAAGCTAAAAGTACAAAAAGCATAAAAATACCAAAAGCAGATGTTTTAAATTATGTACGAAAGCAAACACTTCTGGGGCACTTTTGACTACCATTGTAATATTTCCAACTACAATGGTGGCCAAGAACTGTCTGGATACGAGCATACTTCCAAATATATTTATCTGTGTTCATCAGAGTGAAGACATGTAAACAGATTTGAAACAACTTGATGGTGAGTAAATGATGACGGCAATTTCTTTTTTGAGTGAACTGTCCCTTTAAATTCCCAGAGAAATCAGTAAAATAGCGAAGTGTACAAGAAAAACAAGAACATTTTTTAAACACTTTTTAACTTTTGCTCATAAAAGTATGTTAACCTAAATTCTGTACTGAACATTGCCTCACATCCACGTGCATAACCCATATAAGGGTAAAACTTGGAGATGCACAACACCAATGCTCTGTAACTCTAATATTGTATATACGATTTCAAACAAAAATGTGCGTACATTTAATGTTCCATATGATTGTTGATTAATTTAAAATACATCCTCAATAACTAGATCACTATATGAATAATGAACATCAGCAGAAAGACCCAATCACAGTGTCTGATCAGATAGCTTCTCTTTTTCCATGTGCTGTGATCCTGTTTATTTAACAGAAGGATCGAGACAAATATATAAAGAGAGAGAGAGAGAGAGCACAAACACAGGGTTGAGTGAAGACAAAGGGTCTTTCTTTGTTTTATTAGATACAAAATGTCAGACGTCTGCTGACTCCGACACACACACAAGCTTCACAGGATCAGACGGCAGGAGTTGGAGCTACACAATTAAATGTGAGTACCGATAAAGCTACAGAAGTCACGAAAAAAAAAACACACTTCCAAACAGAAGATGATTGGCACATCTATGAATACAACAAGCCAGGACGGTTTGCAGGAGCTGTCAGTGACAGGGCTAAATGTGAGAGCGACTGTAAACCATCAGACGGTCCAAGACAAGAAAGCTGTGAGAATGTATAAGGAGGAGAGGGAATAGAGACGAACTGATGAACTGACGAACTTCCATACGGCACCTGAGGTATGTGTGCAGTTGCGTCCACTTTGGACAAAAAGGACAATATATAGAAGACATTGTATGTAGTTCGGCTATGTCTTCGTTCATATCTATGAAGTCAAAAGAGAGCCCTCTTGTGTTACACCAATATCACAACTGCTCCACAATTTACGTCATTCAGTGGCAATAGTTTGTTCAAAGTCTTTACAAAAACAGACCTATTAAATAACAACCTCATGCAAAGAATTCTGGGAACCAAAAAAAGAAAAAAAACAGTTAATACAAATAAAAACAACATAAAACTGTCTTGCATACAGATGATAACATTAAAGCTGTTAACACCAATGCAATGTTTACGGTCCAGGAACAATTGTTATGCCTTTAAATGTGCTGTGGATGATGCAGACGTGGTACACCGGGTGAAGATAATGCGAGTTGACTACCCTCTGTGTTTCTGATTTCAAGTTCTCTCACTGAACGCAGCACGTATCAAGGCTCCCCCAGGGCTAACAACCTGAAATCTCCATATTCAGAAGCCGCCAGCTGGGTGTGTGTGACTCCAGAGCACGTTAGAAAGTATCACTTGAACTGCGTATGATAGAGGCAGAGCGGTCAGCTGGTGGCTGATAGCTTCATGATAGCCTGCGAAAAGGAGCGTTCAGTCACACCGGTAGACAATCATCTGCGAGAGATCTGACCATCAGAAATAAGTGAGCGAAGGAGCTGTAGTAGAGAGAAAGAAACAGGTGAGATAAGACACGGTCGATAGTCACAAACGAGGTGAGGCGGTGGAATATCTGATAATGGCGGTGTCATAAATCATCACGGGTACTTCCGTATCAACGAACGTCACGGTTTAAAAGACAGACGAGTTTTCGAGAAGAGAAATGATCACTTTAAAGGGGACTCCCTGTGTGGATTGCAACAGGGCAATGGAGGAGGTGAAATGAGCTTTTGAGAGAGATAATCACACAGGTTTAATTAAATGTGTAACCACAGATGGATCTCGATAAACCATCGAGAGCCTCATTTTGTGTTTTTTTTTGCAAAGGGAGACTGGGGTAAGTTGTCACATTTATAATGCCAATTCACCAAAGATATTTTCAGTACAGGCCTATAAGGGATAGTTCCCCAAAAATGCCTCACCCTTTCGTCATTTTAAACCTGTATGACTTACAAAACACATAAGATATTTTGAAGAACGCTGTTGACCGAAAAATGTCGGTCCATTTTGACTTCTATTGGAAGGACATAAAAACCAGAGCAAGTCAACGGGGATCGACAGTTTTTTGTGGCCAACATTCTTCAAAATATCTTCCCGTGTGTTCCGCAGAAGAAAGTAAGTGATACAGGCTTGATATGACAAGAGTGTTAGTAAATTATGATTATTATTGCTTTTTATTGCCCTTATATTCAATTTGTGACGATATCATCATAAAAATAAATAAACCAGCATTTATTCAGTTCTTTTGATCCACTTGCAGATAAATTACACAACAAATATTCAAATGTGTAAAATTACAACATTGTATAAATGTGACAACTTACCCTGGTGACCTTAGGCAAAAGAACAAATAAACTGACTTCAAATTCAGTGAATATAATAAATTGTGCTTTTATTCTGTGAGTGCGTTTGACGTGACTTTGAGATGAAGGCTGAGTAGTGCCAAATGGCAATCTCAAGCACCTCTGTTTAGTTTACTGCCACATCGATGCATTTTTTAAATTCTATATGAGATTCATATGCTGCTTGTGTGTTAGTCATCCTACGCTCGAAGCGTTTGTCATTACTCTAGTCATCCATCCGTCTACCGCACGTCTCCTCAGATAGCCGAACAGTGCCTACAGCTGTTCTACCTTTCCAAATGCCAGTTTTTCTCTTAGTCAAACTGCAACCGACCCCGTGTGAATGCTATATCGGGAAATGTGCTGCAGAGACGTTTCCTGTAACTGCATTTTGAAGATAAATAAGAAAAAGATTCAACTAAAAATCTATTAGAATCGCACAGCTTCAAAATTTCAGCTCTACCGACTTTAAGTCAAATCTTTTTGTGGTCCTTTAATAATCCTATACAACATACTATACATAGCTGTGCATTATCTTTGAAAGCATTGCTATCTCAAATAACAATCACTTTTCTATGTTAAGTTAAGGTTTGTGTCCTTTAAAGAACAGGTGCTGAGGTTATGATGGACGAAAAACATCAATTAACTCTGCTCTTTGGTTAAAAACATATTTACTTTGATATTGACCTACAGTGCACACCAGCCACCGATGTCAGTCAAACTCAGTCTTAGATTACCAAGCTAAAGCACCTGGTCACGTGTCTTGATGTTTTTTGAGTAACATATAGTGACGTGATGCTTTGTGTGACCCTGTACATGCCCAAAGCAACATCACACACTTCAATGGAGCATTAAAACAATTGCGTGACCTTAGCCTTTAAATGTACAGTACAGTACACGCAAGAACACACGCAGTATAGAACTAGACATGTGCACGGTTAACCGCGGTTACCACTAAATCCAGCTGAATCCGAGCTGGCTGCGATAATGCACGTTATATCATGGTCTGTTTGAATACTGGATTCTGATTGGCTGGAAGGTGTGCATTAAAAGCCTTTAACTCACGGGTAGCTCCAGTCAGTTTGATTACATTTGAAATGAACTGACAAAATAACGGTCGTTTTTATCTAAAATGACACTGCAATCATCAATAAAAGCTTTAACTTGGCAAATAATTTTTCTTTAATGCATGGCTAGCCGTGGATTAATCCTTATGTGTCGATTATTTTATTGATGCGTAGCTTGGGATCAGTAGGAAATGCCAGCAGTGTGAGGTTGAGTCGCTTAACATGCATTTAAAAAAGCAACGCCCATCCAACATGATCATTATAAATATACTTTATTATCATGAAAATACCTGAGGAGGCCTGAGGGTCAGTGATAAAAACATGGCTGTATCCGATATAGCCCGCTATACCCTACTATATAGTGCACTATTTGAGGGGACATCCATTCTTAGTGGTGTCCCAATTCATGGTGGACATTATTAAATGCACTCTTTTAATCCCATGATGCATCATAATGTCGAGTGTACAACTGATGTACACTCATGGCTAGCTGCTAGCCATCTATTGTTATGCTCACGCTGAAGGAATTCCCGCGTCTCGGCAGAAGATGGCATCCGGAGCATTTCCAATGCACCAAATGACCGTTTTTACTGATTCGTTTTCACCCGCTCCTTAAAGTGAACTATATAAGTGAACTAATGTAGGGAATAGTGAATTGGGGTATAACGGGTGATTTCAGACACAGCCCATGTCTTTAGGCATTTCCTAAAACTACACGTGTTATGGTCTTCTTCTGCAGTGCGTATTTGGAGTTTCCGCGCGAGATCGCCCTCTGGCTTTCGGAGGCAGCAGCATTTTCACTCACAAGTCGTGCATAAATCACATGATATATTTTCAGTTAATCGGGCAGATGTCCATATAGAACACATGAGAACATACAAATCTTACATTGCAAACTACATCAACCTACAGTAGCCTACATAATTAAGGTAAAAAATGTCCTCCTTTCAAAAACCTCACAAACACAGCAACTGTTATCCAACCTCTCCGTTACAAAATACGACGTAAACATTATATCTAGCCATCGCTTGGCTTTAAAAAAAATATGTCCTTTAGTATCTCTGATCGGTCTGTGTTTTCCTAAGAGGCATAATTAGACTTACATAAGGGCATTTTCACCGAGCAAGCAGTATCGTAAAGTAATCTCCAGAATTTGTTTGTAATAACATCAAGGGAGATCGCAGCGTGCATAAAAGGCTTGTTTTAACAAACAAGACAAAAATAAAAGAACATATTGTGTTAGTGCGATGGCAGTACTGATGGCTGTCATTGCTGCTCTGGTAGTAGTTGAGATGAGTATGCCAGCTAAGCACGCGCCTGGGGAGACGTTGCCTAATTATTCTCTGTGTGTACGTTTTGTTTTAGGAGGGGAGGCGCTCTGTGCGATGCTGTATTTGCCGTGCTAACACACAAGGCTTTGATCTTTGCCAGTCTAACAGCCCCAGCACATTCAAATTGGCAGCTTATTTACTGCTTGACGGCTAAAGCTCTGGTTTAAGGAAACAGGTGGGGTACGTGCAGTTTGTCCAAAGACAGTGGGTCTTAAACAGCAATGCTTTTACAGAAGAGCCCTAAAAGTCCAGCTGTCGATAAAAACAATCATATGAGCTCAAAAGGATCCTGGCTTATTGGAAACGAAAATCTAATAGCCATTAACAACAGGATAGAGTTCTTTATATTGATCAGTACGATATCAATATATGGACGTATTCTAGAACATAAGCCTTTTAATGTCTCAAATACTAAGAGGTTGAAAATTGTATTGTTTTCTGTATTATCCTTGCGGAAAATCTTCTCGTATCTGTGGCAGCCAATCCGATATATTAATGGCTAACTTTATTTTATTTCTGAATAATTTGATCAATTTAACTTTTTGCTTAAACTGCATCTCTACAGCTCTGGATATTTTGGAAGATATTTTGAAGAATGTCGGTAACTGAACAACAGCTGCACCCATTGACTTGCATTGATCCATGCAATAGAAGTGAATTGGTACCACCGTTGTCTGGTTATCAAGTTTCTTCAAAATATCTTCTTTTGTGTTCTGCAGAAGAAAGAAAGTCATAGAGGTCGGAAATGACAATAGAGTGACAAAATGATCAGGGTTTTTCCTGCATGGAGAAATTGGACTCTCGCCCAAATTATGTCATGTGTCATCACAAGAAATGCTGCTTGCATTTAACAGTGTCATTTGTAACTGCAGTTGCGGCATTAGGCCACAGTGGAGGCGCTGTTTCTTTATCAGCACACTGAGGCGCAAAAAGAGTTGCAGAACAAGACCTAGCTGTGTTTCACGCTGTTTAATATCATTGAATCATTTAAAGTGAACCACAGAGAATGCAATATGTGAATGAGGTTTAACCATTTAGTAAATTCAGTTGGCTATTGTAGGCTGAAAAGTTAATTGAAAATGATATAAAAAAATATATATTTCTGTTTGGTTGAATGAAAGTAATGTTTTATTAAACGTATTAATTGTCATTTTTAATCTAATTTTATTAGAACTTTTAAAATGTCAAAGTCACTTTGGTTAACCCACTTAAAGGTTTGGTAGGGCTACGCGTGCCTGTACAAGATCAGGTGAATGAAGCTTTTATTTACATATACTGTAATGCATACAATGTCTATACATTGTGCATTAAAAGGTATAACAATGATTGCAAATGTATAAATAACTAAATACAAATGAGATAACCGGAAACAAACTTGTCTGAAATTTCTGATTATTTTTTGTACAGTAGGCCTACAGTACCGAACTAAATTTGTTCAGTACTCTCTCTCTCTCTCTCTCTCTCTCTCTCCCACTCTCCCTCTCTCTCTCTTCTCTCTCCCACTCTCCCTCTCTTCTCTCCCACTCTCCCTCCCTCTCTCTCTCTCTCTCTCTCTCTCTTCTCTCTCCCACTCTCCCTCTCTCTCTCTCTCTCTCTCTCTTCCTCTCTCTCTCTCTCCCACTCTCCCTCCTCTCTCTCTCTCTCTCTCCCACTCTCCCTCTCTCTCTCTTTCTCTTTCTCTCTCTCTCTCTTTCTCTCTCTCTCCCACTCTCCCTCTCTCTCTCTCTCCCACTCTCCCCCTCTCTCTCTCTCTCTCTCTCTCTCTCTCCTCCTCTCTCTCCCCTTTCACTCAGCTAGATAAATGTGTTTAAAGCTGATATGAGATCCCACCACAGCCCAGCCCCCCCTTCCCGGCCCAAAGGCAACAGGACGCAGTGTCACAGCAGAGAAACTGTTAAGCAGATTTTTGCTTACAGCCCCCCAAAAACGATGACATTTTTGCATGCGGCCTGCCGAGGGTTTAAGCTCGAACCGTCTCTTTCTACCCTTGCTGAATAAACGGTTTATAATGTAAAATCAAATGTTTCCTTTCCGTCAAAGCCCAAGGACCTCAAACCTCAAAGCGTACACTCTTAGACACAAACCATGCGTGTGTCATTTACGCAGGATAGGGAGTGTTTGTCATCCTTTAGATGAGGATTGAAATATGATTTTTACGAGTCTTCTGATACACACTTCTGCATCTGAATGTAGCTGGTAAGCTGCTCGAAAGCACTTGCTATCGATTGTGATGCAGAATCCACAACAAAAACTTAATCATAAGCGCAGCCGGGGACATACAACAAAGGCCACTCCAAACGCTAAAGAAGACAAGACAGATATTAATGATGGAAAAAAGAATAGAAATTACTTTCAGAAAAACAAATCAATACAGCATTGTCACGTCAGGCTGAGCCTCTTGGTTGTAAAAGGATTTTAGTGTGAGATGGTAAAGAATCTCTGCGTCTGTACAGGGATCATAAGGAATGTAACAATTGTGGTTCAGATTGTTCAAGTACATTAAATGTAAAGATTACCTAGAAATATTTTTTTACATTTATTCTCCCTCATGTCGTTCAATACTTGCATATTACTTGAGAAATGTGTGTGTGGTTTTGGGTCCCAAGTCAATGTGGCAAATGTCTTTCTTTTACCAATGTTCTTCAAAATATCTTCTTTTGTTTTCTGTATAAGAAAGTCAGTCATACAACTTTTGAGTAGCATGAGGGTGAGTAAAAAGTCTTTTTGAGTGAAAAATCCCATTGCGAAAGAAATATTTTAAAATTGGAAACGCATTTCACATTTCTTCTGAGAATCTCTATTGAGGTGCTCAAAATCCAACTTGATAGTTGTCCATAAGAAAAACATAAAAACGTAAAAACAAAACATACAAAAATATTCTCAAATTATTTATTGTTAGAAAAATAAAAAATTGTAACAACTTATGTCTGTCTTTCGCTACACACTTTCATACAAATAATTGTGAATATTTATTTAGGTGGCCAAAATCTAATAATTCTCCCTAACAAGTAAAAAGCAAAACGTAAAGAATTCACCATTAATCGATAGCAAGAAAATTTAAAATTTGTTAAAACCAAACTAATGAGTCTTTCGCTACATACAGTCACCAATTAAAATTCACATATTATTTGACTCTTCTATTAATGTATGAATGTAATTAATTCAACGACTTCCTTCCACTGATTCAGAAGTTTTGGATTGACTAAAAATAACCAAGTCTTTGTTTGGAAACTACAGAGTTTTTTATTATGGTGTTCCTCCCACACCGGGATCTAAGCGTGCATCCAGTTATTATTAACAAAACAGAAATGACATAAAAATCAATAAAACTTATCTGAATAAGAACTTCTTTGTTCCCTGTCCTGTGCCTACAGTATATGATTAAATTGAGAAGAAGGATGAAAACGTGTAGGGGCTTGTCTTTCTGAACACGGACCTGTGGGTGAACCGAAAGCACGAAGGGAAAGACAAGGATGGAGAGAAAGCACACCCACAGAGTCAGCGTCGTTTGTTATAAGAAAAACACCATTCTTGCCTTACTGCATCAAAGTAGATCAACACAGGATGTGCTTTGACACATACACACAATATACATGCACAACAACGCAAAGAACACAAACAAACACCAAAATCTTCACGGCTATGAAACCATATGCACAGTTACGTGCCTAGACATCAGGTTCCTTTTCAATTGTGCTGACAGGTACGCCCAGTTTACTTGCGTATACATTTGGGTGGTCTTAGTCAAATCATACCACCAACTGACGTAGATTTGCGCCATATGACTCCTCTTAGAATTCACCCAAAATATTAAGTGTATCTACATTTTTTTATTTGTCTATCAAAATCTTTCATTAAGTAAACATAAATAATAAAAGTAAATTTGAAAGAAATTAAATTGTTCGATTTTTTATGTCTCACTCAAAAAAATCATTGAATTAGCTTTCATGTTTGTGATATTTACCAACCCACTGGATTATTTTTTAGAGTGAGGACACACGCACGGTTTATTTTTCAACTACCCATTTGAGACACATGATATTGAGGGGTCTATTTTTGAAGACACTTAAAATTAGAGAAAATGAGTTTCCTAATTCTGCCTAACAAGTAAGAAATCTTTTGCCTTACAATGATGTCTTATAGTCAAGTTACATGAGTAAGCAATTCTGTCAACCTTGACATCAACACTAAACAGTCTTAACTAGGCTGGAGATTCACAAGTAAAGACATTTGTTACAGATGTGCTTGTTTGCCATTATCATGGTTTACCGTAGCTGCACTCGGCTTTTCAACTTCCACTTTCCACTGAAGGGCAAATGAGCTGCTCTGAACACATTTGCAGGGCAGACACGTGTGTGTATTTCTTCCATTGGCTGGGCCAGGTGTTGATTTTGGATTCCCCTTGAAATGTGTCCTTTGTCATGCCCTATGTTTTCTTTTTTAAGAATTCATTCTGATGAAATGATAGCTGTGCCAGCGTGTTAGAGGTGCGACTGGGGTTGATGTCATAAAGGTGGAAAGGCGGAGCCTGGCTCCTCCCTTTCAATGTGTCCAAATTGAATTTTTTAATACCGAGGTACTATTTATTACCCTTGTGGGTCGCCGCAAAGAAAATGAAGATGGAGAATCCATAAGCATGAACAACCCTTGTGTCCTTTATCGTGCCGTCCCTTCCCACGGTTCGCCAGAGAACGCTTCGCCCGAGCGCACATGCTAACAGAGTAGATGCGAACTACTGAAGAGGAGAGATCAGCTTTCAGAGGGAGAGAGAGAGAGAGAGAGGGAACTGATTATGCTTTACACGGATAACAGACATTCCATCTTCTGTATTTCCCTCGGGAACCCATCTAAAAGTGAACGAGAGAAGGAGAGATAAAGAGAGAGAGTGTTGGGGTCCAAACACTGCTGATTCACTTGAGTGTCATTGGTGAAGTGGATGTGAGGGGCGAGCTGGAGGTGTGGATTGAGGAAACGCAGGGAAGATGCCAGACAGGAAGAGCACACTGTCAGATATGATCAGCTCGGCTGGGCCCCGGGGCCATCGAAATCTCCAGAACTTGCATCAGAGCTTCTGGAGCACAGTCATCTTCATCACCTTTCCAATCATGTGAAAACCCGGTCCAATTTCTCATCCACTAAAATAGGCTGTCGGTTTTGTTTGAGCTTTTCATGTCTTGTCTATGTGACGAATGGGAAGTTATTAAAGACGCGAGACTGTCTGATGCCTGTCCGTTAAGCAGATGGGTGAGATGCACTAGAAACCGAGCGTCTTTGAACTCCAGACAGGTCTTCAGCTTTGAAACGCCATACATCTTAATTCCAAGGCTTTCTCGTGGTTGTCATTGGTCATTAGGAGACGAAACCTCTCTCGTTTTTCCACTCCTTGCTATTCGAACAAGAAAGCGTCATTTGTTTTGACAACGCCATCTGTGCGACTCGCTTTCCATCTATTTTTCTACCCCCGTCAATAATTATGACAGGCTACATTTACTTCTGGCTCCCGTTCTCACTTTTCTCTTTGACCACACCGTATCAATAAAGAACAGCACATGCTACGTGTCCCAAACAAATGGCTTTGAAATCAGACCAAGCCCGTGTCAAAGAACAATAGGATGACCCTATCATAGCAGGTTCACATCTGCGGGAACGCACATATGGAGCGAAACAGCTGTTCAGCCACAGACGGGACATGCTTCAATAGTCGCTCGACGCTGGTTTTTCAGTGGGGTATGAAAAGCCTTCTGCTTGTGTTTGCCACCAAACAGCAGAACAAACTGTATTATTGAGAGGCGGGAAATTTTGCAGAGAGCTCGCTGTTAAACAGAACAGTTACTAAAGATAACGACGAGTTCAGCAAATAAGCTTAACAACAAAGTTCTGCAGGGCTTTTATGCACGAGGAAATAAGTGATGTTGCCGCTAAAGATCCTGTTTGTTCTTTTCAAATGTGCCTGAAGTGGCGAAGAAGGGACGGTGAAAGTGTTTTCCGCAAGCGGACCGCAAGCAAGCCGTACAGATAATACGAGTAAGTTTGTTAGGGACAGATAACAAGGTTAAAGTGCTTATTCTGTTGGGGGTTATACAAAAATTCATTCATCCTTCTGCCGTTGCACCAACATTTATGCAAAACAATATTTGGATATTTAACACTGTCAAAAAACTGCATAGAGAGAACACTAAAAATAAGATAACTTATGCATTAATTCAGAGTCGGACAGTGCTAGTATTTTTACTCTATTAAAGTACATTTGTGTCTGTTTTTCCTTTACTACATTATGAAGCGTATATCATTTTTCTACTTTTGTTACATTTAAAACATAAGTATTTTAAAGATCTAGTACTTTTTCACTTTTAATCAAGTACAATGTTAATGTACTTGAGTAATTTATTTTTAATGTATACTCTCTATTAAGAATCAAAGGCAAGAGCATTTTTTAATGTTGCAGAGTAAACTTGATCAGATGTACTTTTTATAATGTAGTAAAAAAACACTTTGTAAAGTAGACCCATGTAGAAAATAGTGCTTCATTTAATTACACTTAGCACACATCTGTAAGAGTACTTAAAGTAAATCTACGTAGAATATTTAATATTACAATAATATAACTTAATATGTGAAAAAATATACTATTCAGTTCTTCTATGGTGTCTCATAATACAAAGTTCAGTACAGATAAATCTCTTTAAGTTTAATGAAAAAAATACAAAAAGTTCAAAATTAGGCCATGAACACACTTGACGGCTTTGAACACAGTTGACAAAAGAGCTTTTTTAGAAGAAAAAAACGCTGGCCACTTATGGATACAAATATTAGCCGAGCGCCATGACTTCAGAGGCTGCATCTGTCCAAAAAGGCAGCCCAGAGAAACAAATAGGCAGTGTAACGGAAGTCTATTTGAATTATAAACAGAGAGCGTATTTGCAATAACTAATGACATATTTAAATCTATAATAAAAATTTCTCGCTAGAAATGCAATCAAAGGTTATTGAAAGTGAAAGTACAACTTATATAATACAAAACTATGGTCCAACAGGCATTTCATCGGCCATTTAATTTTTTCGAGCTTGATCCTGCTCGACCAATCACCTCCCTCGCATGTTGTTATGGTAGCGACACACTACTCGCTTGTCATTTGTTAGCTGTGAAAGGAGCTTGACGTAGGCGTTTTTTTTTCAGAAAAGTTGAACTTTTTCAACTTAAAAAGACGCTCTGGGCTGCAGAAAAAGACGCCGGCACTCTGGGCGTTTTTAGAAAACACAGTTTACTCCATAGGATTATAATTTAAAACAGACTATAGCAGCGTCGAGAAAGAAGTCAAGTCTGAACACGGCCTTAGTGCGTGAAAATAGGGCACTGTTAATATATTTAAGTGTATTTTAGTGCATATTTTTCACGCAGGAAGATACTTCAAAATGTACCTAAGAGTAAAAATACGCTACTACAGTAGATCCAAATCATTGGATCAGTTACCAAATGCAAGATTATACAAATTAAATGTGTTACTCTATAATAGTTGAATTTGACTTCTTTATAAAAGGTATTAAAGTACAAATTTGAACATTAATTTTGTTTTAATTTTTGAAAAGCAAAAAAGTTCAGTCAAAACACGTTTTTAAAAACATACAGTATGATAATGTTCAAGAAGCTGATCAGGGCTGGGCGGGGCTTATGGATGCACTGATGCGCTCAGTGGGCGTGGCTACTGATCTCCTACCTCAATCTGAACCAGCGCTTCTTCTCTCTCCCTCAGGATCTCCACGTCTTCCTCACTGATCTCCGACAGGAACGCCTGGCCATCACTCTCCACGTTTTCCCCTCCTCCAAAAAAAGGCCCTTCTTCGACTAGTTCACTGAAAGGAGTCTGTGCGCTCTATAGACAAACAAACACATATTTGTTTATTATACTGTACTTTTGGGAATTACATACATTGTCTGGAACGTTTGACTGTTCACGCAGGTTGCGCTGAACTTTGTCAAAGTCCAAGTTGCACTTCAGAAATGAAGTAAGTTACATAACTTTCTTATCGATCGGTCTGTAAACAGCTCGCATAATAGCAACAAGCTATTTCACGTTGGTGGAGAAAAGGAGATAAAGTATAACGATAATGACTCGCCAACCACGATTTCATCGAAGGAAGAGACTGCCGCCTTTGTTAGTCATTTAGGTTGAACTATCCCTCAGCCTGAAGGCTCTGAAGGTGGGAGTCGGTCACTTGGAGAGGAGAACATTGATCCGCTAATTCCTCAAATTGCATATGCATGACATCCATAAAGACCCGAGGCGGGCTATTATTTTTTGCTATGTGTCGGATGACTCATTGCATTTTTCACTCTCAGAATTAGCGTATCCGATACATCTCGGTCCACCTCGGGAACATCATCTCTTTTAGTGATGCCTCTGTCTTCCCACTCGTTCAGGATTCCACAGTCTATTAGGTCACAGAGAGGCTTGTGTTTGGGAGGATTTTAGCATCTATTGACAAGCTGAAGAACAAAATGATATGCTTTAATCTGTATGCATGCTCGGATGCATAATTTGTTTGAAATGTAGTGTTGCCAAAGTTTGTCTATTTCAAATTCAAATACTTGTAAATGTAACTTACGAAAAAACACCACCAGTTCAAACTAGATGACAAAAATGATGTTTAGACTTTAAACTGTACATATATGATTTACAATGTTATCCAAATGATTTGAAGTTTCAGAGATGATTCTTTGAGAAGGGTCTTAAAATGAGGATATCCCATCTTGACTGAGTCAGGTTGATAATAATGTGATTTATTCATAAATTCTCTAAGATTTTATTCTTAGGAATTTATCTGAAGGCTGGTAGATGAGAGACGGTTTAATCACAGCAGTTATGGCAGAGAGTTAGTTATATACATCAGTGGAGACATTCTTCCGCCAATCAATCACAACAAAGACCGTCCTGATCCCACCTTGTCTGTGATAATTTTAAAGACAGGTAGGCTCATTTTTAAAGATGGTTCTTTTTTCAGGATGAGCAAGCACAGTTTCTTACTTCTTTAATCTCTTAGATATTAGTCGGTTACGTTCACTGGAAGGCAGAACTCAAGGTTTAAACATTTAAGACACAAAAAATCTGTACGCGTTCTCTAAATGAATATGTTCTCAACACAAAGAAGTAATTTTTTAAGTAGGTATAAAAAAAGATGTGTTGATAAAGGTTACATTTCTTAACAACCCAAAAGAACAGGCGTCTCAATTGAAGTCTAGAACATCAGCTCAAAGGGATACTTCAGCAAAAGAACAAAATATATCCATGTTTTACTCTCTAACTGAACAGGACTTTCTTCTTGAAAAATAATGCAGTCGGAGTTATAATATCACGTATGCTTTTTCAAACTGAAGCACCAAGACGTGCATTCATCGGTCAAAGCACTGCTCGACACGGCTCCGTGGTCTTAACAAAGGTCTTCTGAGGCAAATAGATGCATATGTTTAACAGAAACATCCATATTGACAACGCTATTAACGTTAATGTCTAACTTTCATTATTACACAGCTCGTTTAAATGCTTGATTCCGATTGGCCAGACGCGACATTTGCTGGGTCGTTATTCCCACAACTAATAACACACAGTAACTCGGATGCAGCAAATCATTGTGACAGGTTTTTTTGACAAATTAAATATAAATATATCTTTTAATAACATTGTAATAAGATTCATTAAAAGGGAAGGAAGGAGTCGGGAACCGGAAGATATTCAAACATTTAATAAAGTAATATAACAGCCGGCGGCCCCTCACGGACGACCGCCGGTGAACAAAACATAAATATAAATACAAATACAAACATAACACAAGTTCGGGCCCGGTCCTCTCTCTTCGACGGTCCGGTCGCTCGTTCCTTTTATATGCTCCCTATCTCCTACGTGATTCGAGCCCGGTGTGCGCACAGCTGGCGCTAATTCACAATTACTCACCGGACTCGAACCACGGTCTCGCCCCGCCTACTCTACTACAAACATATATGACATTATATTTAGAAATGATGAAACGACATTTGAATGCTGTTTTTTAACCGAGAACCGAAAGTTAACAGCTTTTTCTTGCGGAAGGTCTGCATTCGGTAAAAATTAGCAAATAAAATATTTCAAATTCACATTTCATATCACGTTTTTTTCTCAATTAGCAAGTAGCCGTTTAACAAGTGGGATAAAGAACTGGCAGCCCCTTCAGTGACACTATCGGGGCTAATTTCTGCGCTAACAACCGGCTTGCTGTGTATTATCCCTTACTTATGCCTTAAACCAGAGGCTTGTTTTTCCGGTAAATGACCCAAGCGTGTCCTAAGTGCCGGTGACGAACACGGCATTTTTCACTTCTATTCCAATAGCCTACCGTCTCCTCTGTGCGGGAGCTTTCGTCACCGTCATTAGCCGGAAAAACTAGCCTCTGGTTCAGGCGCAGCAGAGGGATAACAGAGGGTAGACATTAACGTTAATAGCATTGTCAATATGGATATTTCTCTTAAACAAATGCATCGATTAGGTTCAGAAGCCCTTTGTTAAGACTACGCAGCCGTGTCAAGACGTTCTTTGATAGATGGATGCACTTCTTGGAGCTTCAAAAAATTGCCCCCCATTGACTCCCATTCTACCGCTTGGAAGAAAAAGGATCCGTGGTATAATATCTCCGACTGCATCATTCTTCAAGAAGAAAGTCATATTCAGCCTTGTGGGTGAGTAAAATATGGGGAATTTTTGTTTCTTGGCTGAAGTATCCCTTTAATTTGACAAATGAAAGGACAGTTTACTCTCGTGTGACTCACCAGAGTCTCATTTGTGGTATTTTTGTTCATAACAGAGTTATAACAGACTGACTCCGTCAAAACCTGGCGATCAAACAGATCTTTTCATAATGTTTTACTCTCGACTATCACCTCGGCATGATATTCATTTTGGTTGTGTTCCTGATGTTCATATGGGAACTACACATCCTGTTTGATTGCTCTGGTGCGCTGTTTCCTCAGGGATTGTGGAGGGAGATGAGAAGATCAGAGATGTAGGCACAGGTGACAGAGTCTCACATAAATGAAGCATCTCCAGAGAACGGCGTTAGGAAAAACAACAGAATAAAAGTGGATTCTAATAGACCTGCGACTGTTAGACAGGAGTGTGTATGGTCACAAACTAGCCATGAGTCAATCTGAGCTGCTCTTTTGCACTGCTGGTAATACAGAAGACGATGGCTGTCATTCAGTCTCTGCTTATCAATCATCAGGACATCCTTGAACCATCTCATGTGAACCGAAAATTGAAGTTGAAAATGTCAGATTTTCAGCTTTTGGTGTGGTTGGTTTGTCAACTGAAACTCTTCACATGAGATTAAACTTCCCTTCGTGGTGATTCACAAAGTTTCTTCTTTCTTCCAAGACCACTATTTTCTCAGTAAGCATAAAAAACCACATATGAGATTTTAGTTGCCTTGACGTTAATAAATCATTTTCCAAACAAACTTCTGTAAAGTCTACTTCATCAACCAGCACCCATGCGGGAATCTGTGTGGCCAAAACGCCCACCAAAATATAAGTATGGTAACATTTTAACCTCATTCTAGTGAATTCTGCAAAGTCGTTTTATTTATGGTTACCACATATACGACATGTGACACAGAAAGTATTAAAGTACGTATTAAAGCTGTATAAAACACCTTTTTTTTAAAGTACAATGTGTACTGTGTAAGTTTGTGTGATTGTTCTTACAAAACGAAAAATAAATTTCACGTATCGTCGCTGTCCTTCCAAAACCTCGGATGTCCAAATTCACTGTTTTTCAGGAGATGCTAAAAACATTGTACTTTTCAAATGATTAAATACTGTGTTGTCAAAGTTGACAAACATAAAGGGTGACTGACTTCTATTTCTTCTCTACTCTTTTTAAAAAAACAATCTAACTTAGCTCTGTATACTGTGTTAGGTTATATGAGACCAGTCTTCTTTTTTTGATTGCACTTATGCTTTTTGTTGTCCTTATGCTGTCTCAATTGCTTCCATTGCTTAACTCACCTGTAAGTCGCTTTGGTTAAAAGCGTCTGCTAAATGACTAAATGTAATAATAAAGTTTAATGACAAAAAGTAAAAATCACGAAATATGGTGATACAGAGGTTTCAGATGGAGAGCAGAGATATGCAGAGTATGCCACAACACTTATACTAGTGTATAGAATTTGGCTGGACAATATTTTATGTACATTTATGCAGTTGGCAGATGCTTATATTCAAAGCGACTTACATTGCATTATATTATACATTTGTAAATGAGTAGATGCAATCCCTGGGATGGAAACCATGACCAGTGTTGGGTGTAACTAGTAACTAACTGTTATTTCATTACTTTTCCTTGAAAAGTAAAGTAAGTGATAACTCTTAAATTTTCTGTAATTTAATTACAGTTACCTTTGATGTAATTAAAGTAAATACTTTGTTTAATACATGTGAGTCAATAGTGGAATTGACATCAAAATCCAAAGTCTAACTGTAAAATCCATGCGTTAATTTATAATTCTCACATTTGTAAAACTGTGGTCAGTTAGAAATACTTCTTTAAGTAGTTTAAAATTATTTATTTGAATTAATTAAATGAGCCGTTCATGTCTATCCTAAATTTATTCTAATCAAGGTTGATAGTATATTGAAAGACATAAGTAATAAGTAATTAAATACCTTTTTGGAGAGAGTCATTTGTACAGTAATCTAATTACACTATTGAATATGTAATTAGTAACTAGTAATTAATTGCTTTTTCAGAGTAACTTGCCCAACACTGACCATTGCTGTTGCTAGCGCCATATTCTAACCACTGAGCTATACAGGAAAGCTGAATTTTAATGCATATTAACATTTTAAATAAAACTGATCAGAGGATAACCTAATGAGTTTAAAATGTTAACAGTGATATTTGGTGCACGGATCATTTTTGTATTAATATCTTAAGAAATATTCTCCCTGTATAGTGGGGTTAGACGTCTTGCTCATGGTTTAACCCGCTACCTCTCAAACCTACCAAACCACCCATGTGTTGACCTCCAGACCTACAAAGCTGCTTATCGCATTCTCTACCACAAGCGCAGTTATTCCAAAGACAAACACGCAGAATAGCGACCTGCTCTGTAAGTGACATGCTGTGCGAGTCAATATCTGACCTGCAAGAAAATCAAATGATGAGAAACAGAGGCTTCAAAGAGCTTCATTCCGCATGCAATCACACCCTCTTTATGTTACTGTCACATGGCTGTCGCAGAGCTTGTGAGAGAACAAAGAGGAAGAAGTAGACTCGCTCTGGACTTCACCATATTAAAGCCACTCACCTGCTTCCTGTCCTTTTGTGCTGGAGGAAGCAAGGCTCTTGAACGATCTGCAATTTTCTGTCAGAAATGAGAAAAAAATTACATTAATATGCAAATGGAGGCAGGCACACGTGACATCAGCTCAGCTGAGGAGGACTTCAGAGAAGTCTTTTTGCACAGCTTTAAATTATTTCTGCATGGGTGGGTTACACAAGTGGCACCTTAGTAAAAATCCAGCACACTGTGGTGTCCCTTGACTACCTTTGAAGCGTCAGATTCACAAATTCCCCTGTTCTTAGTTTTTCTTATTATTCAATATGTTAGATAAGTTGTTATCTAACATCAAATTAACTTAACATGAGGTGGCTGGTTTTAAACACGTTATATGTCCATGTCCAGCCCTTCTCCATTCTAAGATATTTTTTTGGCCTGTAGATATTCTGAACTGTAGAGAACAATTTCAATCATGCCACAAAGTCATATTTTTGTCATACTGCATTAAACTGATATTTAAGTAATTATGGTAAATATATATTTCTAAATGATTATGGATTCAATTACCGTAAAGGTCTTTGCACATAAAATTCAAAATGTTCGTGTTTGTTTTTTCGTATTTGGTGCTCGTTTGTTTGGTGTCTCTGAATTGTCAAAACGCCTCTCAAAATGGTTGCTATGGATGCCAATAATGCAGAAAATCGAACCCAGTCCGAAATTTTTAAAGACGGACGAAAATATCATTGACAGGGTATAAATGTGATTGACATATTTATTTTTAACATGCGGATATTTTGGACGTAAATGTCGGACTCAATGTGCAATGGCCTTAAAGTATCCGATTTCCGTATTATGCTTGATTAGACAAAGTCGGGCCAAATACAAAAACAACCTTGTAGCCAATCAGCAGTAAGGTGCACAGTGCAAAGGATGGACATTAGTCGAGCCGAGTGGTGACGAAAAGATGAGGGTAGGTGTGTGTCTGTTTTGGTGATTTGAACATCAACAACGGCTATGAGAAATCGAACACCCCAGCTTTAAGTGTTATATTGTCCCCCACATTTTGTACTGCATTTTAGTAAAAACATCCTATTTTATGATGAAAATAAAATGAATTCTTTGTATATTTTTCAGACCTCAAATACTGCAAAGAAAATAACTTCATATTCACTTTTATACTAAACAACACATGTATGTCGGAAAAGTTATGTGATAACCAATTTTAATGTGTCTTGTCATGCTATCAGTCTTTCACATTGTTGTTTGATGACTTAGGCCCGATTCACATTTCGCGTCTTTTCCGGACGCATTTTAGTTATTTTAAATGTAGACATATTTTTCTAGGCGTGTCAACGCCGCATCCAGATCGAAATGGTTAAACTTTTCATTTGAAGAGAGATAGAGGCGTGGCAATGTGAATCAGGCCTTAATGTCACTCCCAAGGTTTGATTTTGTTGAATTTCAACAGACACTGGACTGGAATGACCTAAATACATCTAAAAATGCTGATTAAATAAGAAAATTGGAATGGTCTCTTTTCTTTTTCCATGGCTTTATAAGAAAAAGACTCATACTGTATATTCTTTAAGATGACGATACCGTTTTCTTAGGGCCACGCACTGACAAAACAAAAACTATTGTATTTATAGAAAGTCCCAAGAAGACTTTTGTGGCTGTTATTGCATCCGCAGACATCTGTTGTGGAAGCTCTGACAGAGGTAAGCATGTGTGGACAAATAAGATTTTCATGTATACCTTCTGCAGGTCTCCATATCGCTGCACAGAATCTGAAAGCTCGGTCTTGAGTCTGGTCAAACGGAGCCTGTCTTGCTGTTTGAAAAGATTGAACACTTCACCAGTTTAACAACTCCGCAACATCACCGTGACATATTTAAGCTGTCAATGCACATTATTTTACTCCTGTTACATTACTTCATAAGTGACAGTTATAAATGGACGGATTACCATATATAAGCAACACGTTTTTCAGAACGGCAAGATAAATGAGACTTAAATCGAAGGACACAGAAATGACTTTTACCCGTGAGGATCCGCTGATGATGTCACTGAGTTGCTTGACAAGTTGACTTGTGCTTGTTATGACTTTATTGGTCTGCTGCTGTGTGGAATGTCTAAATGAAAAGAGGGACACAGAGGGAAAGAAAGGTCAAAAATAAATAGAAAATCATGCACGCTGTACCACAGAAGACGATTCCAGACGGGACGGACACTATCCCCGTGTGCATTGCCGGGCTAGGTTTACAGCCCTATTGAAGGGATTAGGCTCAACCAATTAAGTAAATCAATATTAATGACTGTGCGACAGAGGAACAGCTTTGTGCACTGATGGACTGTGTGTCTGGCAGGCTTTAGGCTCCAGGCAGGAGTCAATCTGCTGCCTCGCAGGAAAAGCAAAGGATTAGACGATGTGTACCGAGACAGCAAATCAAACGGAGGAAAGGTAGCGGAGCACAATGAAAGAGAATACACAGCATTTGCTGTTCTTCATGCATCAGCAGAGCGCATGAAATCCAGACTATATCATTGAGGTTTATATATGGCGATATTTGGATCGCACAAATAGAAGAGGGCAGGGGAAGCAGAATGTCAGTCGGGAAACGCTAAGGCCACACGAGGGGCAAGCTTCCGGGCCAAGCTTCTGGCGCTTGTCTTTTTGTGTATGCCTGGGAATTGTTGCCACAACTAAATACATTTGAATCTGCGGTTGTGCTCTATAAATCAAATTTTATTTGCTGCAAGAGTGAGTCATGTTGTCCTTTCTTTTGGCACAAAGTAAATGTTTATTTTAATGATGCAGCAGCTAGCAATGTATTTTGCAGATATTCTGGATACTTTTCAGATGTACTTTTAAACTTTAGGACACACACGTTAAGAGTTGCAGGTTTTGCCAAATGGTTTATTAAAACGCCACGGAAATTCAAAGATGTTAAAAATGGAACCTGTTTTGTGTGGCTAAAGGTATCACTTATCGCACCAAACCTGCACGATTTTCGTTTTACTAACAAATACAAAATAAGATATTTTAAAGAATGTTGGTAACCAAACAACCCATTGACTTCCATTATATAAACACAAAACCACAGAAACTGATGCACTATTTAGTATCGGCCATATCGGTATTGGTTGATAAATGGTCATTTTTAAGGTTATATGTCTTGGCCAGATAATAAAATCCAGCCGTTATATTAAAGGCGATAAAACTATAATCATTTTCCTCTGGGAACACTTTTTTGCATAGCACTGGAAGAACATATATCATTTGTATAATAAATAAACATACCAGAACAGTGAAAGTTTTAAAACTAATAAGTGTAAAGCAGGCTTGGTGCATGATGTTTTGGCAGAAATAGACTTAGTGTTACCTTGTTTTCTGTAGTTAATGGTTTAAAAGAAAAGCAGTTGTGCACTTTTTACCTTTTGTTTCAGGTTTTTTACCTTTCGTTTACATAACTTTGTATCAAAGTAATATTAAGATACTGTGTGTGTGTCAATATATCGGTTATCAGCTTCCATTGTTAAAGAATGATCAGTTATCGGTATCTGCCAATATACATATCGGTGCATCGCCTATTGGCTAGAGACATCATACACCTGCAGACTTTTTGAAAGTTTCAGATAGAAACACAATATCTGGAACCATCCGTATTCGTATTCGTGCCCGAATTAGGCTTGTTTAAATAATGTCGGGCCAAAAATAACCTTTTAGCCAATCAGCAGTAAGGTGCACAGTGCGCAGGATGTACATTAGTCCAGCCAAGTGCTGAAGAAAGTGAAAGATGGGGGTAGGGGTGTGTCTGTTTTGGTGATTTGATCATCAACAAGGGCTATGAGAAATCGGAAAACCCTCCTTTAAGTCAATTATTTACATTTTTGGGTGAACTATCTCTTTAAGACACAGGATAGTTTGACCTTTTAGTTTCAGCCCAGTAATATTTAAACATTAATGCACCTAATAAAAACAATGCCTTGCAGATGTAAAACTGTCATTTTTATTATACAGCGCATTATATACAGTACCAGCATCTTCTAAAAGAATAGCCCACAGATACAGACAAAGCCCTGAAACAACTAACCCCAAAACAGATCCTAAACCAGGGTGACAAAAGTGTTGCTGAAAAGATACAGGAAAGGAAATGAGGAGAAAGTGATCGCATTAGAGACACTGAAATCTTGAGATAGTCTATATGTTATTTGCAGTAGTGCGCTGGGTGGTAGATGGAGAGAATAAGGGGCCCGCAGGTCAGAAGCTGCCGAACAAATATAATCTACTGATAGAAATGCAGTTTTCTCTTCAGGCGGTGCGAGGGGGTTTGGATAAGGCCATTGATTTAGTGTCTCTGCCCCGCGCCGTATGATCCCTGCCGGGACCGGGACCGGCGGTCAGAGTGTCTTCTGTTCCCAAGAGATACGCGGTACAGAGCACAGAGCCCACCACCCACTCAAATATCGATTTGAAATGCGAGGGAGGAAGCTTTGGGAGATCCGTCGGGATGAAACATCTTGGTGCGGGTGGGGGCACGTCACTGTCGCTCTCAGTCCACGAGACGGAAACGAGACCGGCGGAGCGGAAAAAGCACACATAACAACAAAAGGATGAGGTCCACGGCAAACGTTATTATCAAACAGTGGAGAACAGAGTTTTGTTACATCTGAACATGAGCAATGACTCAAGTCCCCACAGTTCTGCACGCACAAGTTTAATATCACCGGTTGAGGAGTTCTGGTAAGGTCATGACTGTTCAAAAAGCCTCCGAGCTAAAGAACACGAGGCGTGCTAAAACGACAACCGAAATCTAAAAACTGAAAATCACAATCGTCTTGTCCCTCTCTCCAGTAGTTTTAGTTTGAGAATTCCTCCTGGCGTTGTTAAATGGGTTGGCATTGGGTTTTAGGACACATTTGATGGTACCCTATCAGATGTAGCAGCGGGTCACTCTCAGAAGCGGTGAATTAATAGCTGATAAATCTGTGGCAGACAGGTCGTCGTTTCACTATAAACTCGCCAGCGTCTCCCCGGCAGCCGGTCTGTGCATTAGGAAGGAGGCGCTTTAAAATCACAAGCATCGCATGCACCAACACAGCACCATCTGAGGCAGACAAAGAGGTCAACTTGGCACCATTTGCATCCGTGTTATGCCGCAGCCAGTGTCACATTAGCGGCAGTTAACCCGGGGCCTGAGATAATCGAACGTAAATGGGGTCAATAAAATTCAGTTGACCGCTGCATTTGAAGGACATTTAACGAGGAAACTGAGTCTGATTGAAAACAAAACACAAGGTCACACTTCCGTCTTCTCAGTTTGAACAGATTTAGAAGGAGTATAAAACGAGAAGAGCAAAAAACAGGAAATAAAATATTTTTTTCTTTCTCTCAGCTAAATCGAAAACGTAAGTGCTGTGAATTTCTTTTAAACGATAATGCCAGGGTTTAGTCACGGCGATAATACAAATAAAGCCCTTTTGAAACTCTTTTGGATCTCCATGACTCAGCCTCATTATATTGCAAACTATGAGCCACTGAACACTTTCAATACGCCCTCAATTAAGCCTTCCTGTGTTCCCTCAATGGCAACATGTAAAGCACAATATGGCCTACACAATCTCAAGGGTCAACAGGCAGCCATGCAAAAGTTTCGCTATTACTCATCCCACATATTCAAAAGCCAGCAGTTTATTTCCCCAGACGCTGGTTGGTTAGTCATGCTCTGCATTTAGCTTTTTTTTTTTTTCAAAGACTCTCGGAAAAGTTGATTCTTCCTCCGCTATGACTGGATATGGCCGTCTTGAGCGTGATGAAAGCCCTGGATGGCTGGACACACATTCAGGCGATGGTACAGCCGAGGCGGTTGCTACTGGAGACGAGGATGTGGAGGATGCAGAGGTCAGAGTTGAGCAGATGCTGAATCGGTAAAATATGATTCCATTAGGTACTTCTACAACAGGGAAGCCGTGAATCAGAGGTGTCAAATCTTGACTTCTTTGCTGCATATTTGTGTGGTACCTTAAAACATTATAATTCAAATTGGCAATGCTCACTATTAACTAGTGTTATTAGCATGCTTATTATTGGCATATTGGCTATTTATTAGTACTTATAAAGCACATATTCTGCATGAGCATACTCTACATCCCTGATCTTATCCAATAACTAAACCTAACAACTACCTTATTAACTATTAATACAGTAAGCAACAAATTAAGAGTTTATTGGGGGAAAAGTCATAGTTAATGGTTTGTTAACAACAAGAATTGTCCCCTATACTGAAGTGTGACCACAGATTCATTAGGTAGTATTATTATGAACAAATTTTTACTCACTAATGCCCCTAAAATCCAGAATAGTGGAATGCTTAAGTTTGAGTTTAAGCAGGGAACAAAATAAAGATATCTTTTCAAAATTATTTTCATTTTTATTTCTGTGACCTATCAACAATATTTCTGCTAGATTTCAAATAAAAATGTTGTTTCTGTATGCATTTATTTGCAGTAGGGGTGCACCGATATGTACATTTTGGCCGATAACCAATAATTCTTGAACAACGGAAACCGATAACCGATGTATTGGCCAATACATAAGATCTAAATATTAATATAAAAAACAATTATGCAGAAAACAAGGTAACCATTGGTTCTCTTTTCCCCCTTTAAAGATCATGTACCAAGCCCGCTTTCCACTAGTTAAACATTCTTTTCTGGTATATTTTTATTTAATAAACTAACTATATATGTTCTTCAAGAGTAACCTAGAGAAATGTTCTTAATAGCCACATGTCCAACAGGTCTCAAGACAGAAAGCATTCAGCCATCAGTCGGATTTAAACAATATCCTTTAGTTCCTAATTTAGTTAGTTCCATAATTTACTTATTCCTATACACTGTACATACTGTACCTACATCAACAATAGCAGTAAGTCAATGATCATGACAGAAAGACGGTACTGTACTGTATTTTAACTAAGCATCGTGCAGCAGAAGAAGTTTAACCAAAGAAATTGATTTATGACTTATCGGCTATAAAATACCGACCTAAATTTTATAATCGGCCCATATTGATAACATTTAATAATGACCATTTATCGTCCGATACCGATGTGGCCGATAATTTATCATGCATCCCTAATATGCAGATATAGAAAACTGGTCAAAATAGCACAAAATATGCTGTGTATTTTTTCAGACCTCCAATACTGTAAAGAAAGGAAGTTTGTATTCACTTTTAAGCTGTACAACAGAAATATTTTGTTCAAATTTTTTCTTTAATGCGATAACCTCAATTTTGATGAGTCTTGTCATACTGTCAGTCTTTCACATTGCTGTTTGATGACATGGTCACTCCTGAGCTGTTGACATTCAACAGTCACTTAACTGGAATGACCACAATTCATCTACGAATGCTGATGAAATAAATATTTGGAATAGTCTCTATTTTCTCGCTGCTGTAGGAATACGTATCTCTTCAAAAAAGGCAACACCTCAAACAATTCGACAGACAGAGCTTATATAACAATGAAGAGTTCCAGAGAAGCATCACTTCAATAGACGCAGGACACCTGCAGCACGTCTCCCATACACACCGCTCAATTTCAAACCCTGACTGCAGTACTCGGAGGTCAAGTTAGTGTCTAACTTGTCTTTTTTGTGTTGGCGCAGATAGACTTTGTGAAAATTACTCAAAAGCCATTTCTCTCCCAGAAAGTGTGATGTACGGAGGTCATGCTGTGTGAAGTCAGCAGGGTATTTACTTTTGCGAGTTTATATCTAGTTTTAGACGGCTGTGTGTGAGGGACACGTCGCTTTCCAAAGGTGTTTCATTGCATTTCACACAAGCTGAGTATTTTCTGTCCCCATTTATGATCTGTTCTAGCTTCTCGCAGTCAAACCTGTATAAATGTTTCTCGAATGCACAAAACAATGGTGAGGATAAGCACAACATTCTTCATCTTTGCGGGGAAGTGTACAAAGCATTAAAATAATACATTTTTATTGAGCCCAACCCTAACCAGTCTCAAATGTGCTGTTTTTTAAAGCAACATTAAAAATGTATTACTGGGAGGCACAAAATATAGCTTGCGAGTTCTGTTGCTTGCTCGCTGGCGGATTTTCATCACAAAGAATACACAGAATAAGCTGAACACAACTTTTATTTACGCTACAAAATATTTGTACAGCAGGGCTGGTTGCACCTTTTATAACTATATATAATCTTTAAGGAGTAGTTCACTTCAATATATGCCCCTATTAGCTTTAAATAGTAGGAATAAATATTACTATAGAAAGGCAATGGGGGCGAATTTTGAAGTGAACTACTCCTTTTAGAATATATACCTCAACAAAGTTTTGTTCCTAAGGTCAACCTTTGTGGGGCCAAGGCAGACTTTTGTGTCTGTAACCACCCAATGACAACATAAAAAAAAAAAAAATATATAGTAATAATGAAAATAACAATGTAGCTTGGGACCAATACGCGATAAACAACATTTAAAAAAAACCTGTATTGTATCAGGACGATACTGAAAAGTCACTTATTTATTTTATGCAAAATGTGTGTTTTTGTCATGTTTTCTCCCTTTCTTTCCGAACCGCAGTATACAGCAGTCTCACGTCTCTACTGAATGCGATACATCCGCTCAACCAATCACAGCACACCATTCCAGGCATTGTAAACAGTAATGGCGGCGCTACTTTCTACTTTGTACTTTGTGTTCACCATACAAACAAACAAAAAAATTGACAGCATTCAAAGCCCTTTGAAGCTGCAATGAAACTGTAATTTTGACCTTCAACCGTGTGGAGTCCATTGAAGTCCACTAAATGGAGAAAGATCCTGAAATGTTTTCATCAAAAACTTCATTTTCTTTTCCACTAAAGAAACAAATACATAAACATCTTGGGTGGCATGGGGGTGAGTAAATTATCATGAAAAAGTATTTTGAAAGTGAACTACTCCTTTAATCAAAAGTCTGTTTATAGCATGCGTTCTGATTTTTAGGTGCATAAAATGCAAGGTTTTGAGTTCAAATAAAACACGTGCAAGTGTTTCAGTTCTGTAGTCCTCAAAATATTCTGTGTTGACTACAAAAGTGCACATTTCTAACTAAATAAACATACCTAATTATCTGTCATCACCCCAATGTCTGAAAACTAAAGGTCTTCACTTCAGGACAGTGATGAATATTCTGGTGTACTCATCCAGCACACAGAGTTCAGCCCGTCCGCAAGATCACTCGACCGCTGAGCCGAGGAAATGTAGGGCTAATGAGCAGAAAACAATTATCCCAGCGTAACGTGCCATTAAACAGCGATCTCGACCTGGGTAATGACGCGTACAGGATCAGTCACGATGATGGACACCATTCTGACATTGTCAGATAAGGCAACGTTTGCGCGGATGTCGTTTATAATCAAGATTACTGAGAGCCCACATCTCATAGTCATACCAATGTAGGTATTTGTGCGTTGGTGGAACATTTTAAACTTAAAACTTAATAGCTTATGGTCTTTACAGTGCATCTTTCTAGTATATTTAGCATGTTGGTTTTCTGAATAATATATTTCACAGAACATTGATTAAGTGGATTTTTAATAGATGTTAAATGAGCTAGATGAGTATGAGAGAAGATTGCACTTGTTGTGCTTTGAAAGCTTGAGGTGAGTTACGAGTCGCTTTTAATCAGCTGTTCATTTTCTGATTGCTTTGATAATGCGCATTTAACTTTGCATTTGGTTACAAGATCAGACACTTAATAATGCACAGACTCAGCCGTCCGCCGAGATTGTGTTACTGAGTCTTAACAATACTCGTGCTGTTTTTCACATCGATATTACAAATCACATACGAATATGCTTGCCTCTACAAAAATGATCACCGAGCTGATGTAGTACCTGAATATCACTACATATTTCCAACCGTACCAATCTACAAGAAAACAAACTTGTTTGGAAACTGTGAACAGTAAGGGCCAGATAAAAAAAACGTGACAAAACAGCAAGAGAGCGTTATTTAGAAAAAGGGCCAATGGAAGTGGAAAGTTCTGGGGGTGATTAAAAAAACTCATTATCATAATGACCAATGCAATCTACTAAGGGCAGTAAGGGTTTTTCCGATTGACGATACTATCGTTTATCGACGATACTCAGACAAAGATAAGATTATTATGTAAGATTATTACCCTGAACTAGGGCTGGCCCAAAAACTAATTTCCCCTAGACAGTTATTATGACCAAAAAAATCCACGGTATTATTGCAATATCTTTTTTTAAGAAATAAATGATGCTATGTCAAAATGTTTTTATTATCATGTGTTTGATCTTTTATTTCGTTCCGCAAAACAAATAAACAATGAAATATAAATACACAGAAACATTTAAAAAAAGTGCTGAAAAGTTTACAATATTAAAATATGTGTATTATAGGAACACCCGTTTTGGAATCTTTTCAGCCGATCTCAGGGTCTGGCGATAGCAATTTTAGCATAGATCATTGAATCCAATTAGACCCGTAGCATCGGGTTTAAAAATGACCAAAGAGTTTCGATAACTTTCCTTTTTCAAACTTGATTCAAGACATGCGGAAAATGAAAAGTTGCGACCTTCTGGGCCGTTATGATTGGGAACTATACTCCCATTGCGGCACAATAGTCAAGGAAGTTTGCAGCTGTACCATGTACGCAGCAGGCGCAGTTAAATCACGCTCCTTGTGCAAGCAGTTGGTCACGCTGGATATGATGAAGGAAGTTGGCCTATTTTCACATGCGCTGCGTGACATCAATGCGGTCATTTTTTACGTGATATAGTGACACCCCTAGCGTGTACTAAACATGTTGCACCATCTAAAAACGATTTTCCAACTTTTCCATTAAGTCAATCCCTTTGATTATCATCCATGAGGCAAAGTGGTGGCTAAGTACACATTCACGTAAACCAAACCTGACATCAACGACCATGTAAGTGTTCTCCGCTTTAACCTTTGACATTTAAGGCACTTTTTTAAAGCCACCTTCTACTAGACTGTAGGCTTGTCTATAGGTTTTCGCCGGCTCCTAAGCATACGGCACACCTTCTGTCAACAGCATCCTCAGCAGAGGCCAGGACAAACAGTACAGGTGTCCTCCAGTCTTAAGACAAAGGCTGTCCCAAAGACGTCTCGTATGCAGAAGAGCTGAATGTGCAATGCTCCAAGACACACAATGACAAACTAAGGGTGTGAACATTTAATCCACTTAGTTTTGCCGCATGTGTGTTTGTTCGATTACAAAGAGGGTAGCGCATAATCAGCCAAATGAATTTTTGCTGATTTACGTCATACAGAATGTATAAAAACGCCTGTTGTGCGACTTCAGATTGGGTTAAATTTGGCAAAATTGGGTTAAAAGAAGGGAGTGGCATGAACAAATACTTTTTATATTTCACTTTCAAACGGTTACATTCTATTGTGCATCATAAAACAATCTGATCCTTACATAGGATTCTGCACACTGAAAAATTCTGTATCTACACTGAGCATGAAAATGGATGTTAGATACAAGCCAATCACAACAGTTGAATTTAAAATAACTTGCATAATCATGATACCTAATTTACATTTACATGTTTGCACTAGGCAGACGCTTTCATCCAATGCAACTTACATTGCATTATCTTATACGTTTGTTTCTATGCAGTGTTGGGCCAGTTACTCTCCAAAAAGTATTCAATTACTTATTACTAATTACTTTCTATATCCTACATCAAGCTTTATTAATTAAATGATTCAAGGAAAGACATGAAACGGCTCTGTTAATTTATTTAAATAAATAATATTAAGCTTAATAAAGTAATATTATTAATTGACCAAAGTATTAAAAATGTGATATTTATACATTAAAGGACTTTAAAGTTAGAATTAGAATTTTGACACTTTTGTAGAGTAATCCCTTACTTTTAAATTAAATTACAGTAACTAATTACTTAGTCGCTACACCCAACACTGTTTCTGTTTTTCACTGCAATCCCTAGGATCGAACCCATGGCCTTGACCTGTTAGCGCCAAGCTCTTACCACTTAACTACAGAAAATCTAATAGATAATAATCATCATTGTAAAAAAAATATTGATTGACAGGCCTCATTTTGATATCATCAGTCATCCAGTCAAACTTTCCAAATCGAGCAGCCACCACCTCACTGATCTCTTATAGCACCAGTCTCTGAGGTCCACTGTGAGTCAGTGCATTTTAGTGCCCATATCTTGTCTGGTCTGTGACATTGTAGAGCAAATGTGTATGTGTGTGCATGAGGAAGTTTGGGGGGGGCAGTCTGCCAGGGCCTTTGGGCGACATATCGCCATCTGGGAGGTATGACCCTGGAACTACGAGGTTTCTGTGGAAACTGACTGTAATAGAATCATGGCTGAGGTGCGGTAGAGGGCAGAAAGAGTAAGAAAATGGGTAGATTTAGTGAGCGAGTGAGCGAGAGAGAAAGAGAGAGAGCGACACAGTCAAGGTCAACTAACAAACCGAAGGAAGAAACACCAACAGGAAATGCATAAGCAAAACAGCAACGATGAGTTGTCAGATTTTTGATAGAATGAAAGTAGATAACAGACAAAAAAAGAGTATCATTTTCACTACTCAGGCTACCTGTTATGATGTGGATGCAAAAGATATATTCACAAATATTTTAGATAATGACTTAGTTGTACTTTTGTTGCTATGCACATATATACATTTACATAGCTAAACATCAAACCACAGACTGCTAACTGCTACAAAATGTGAATCTGCAACATTAATGCGTTTTATGGCAAAATATTACATCGTAACATGCACCATAACATGCGCTGTACCGTGCAGTTTCTCAGCAAGAACAGCAGAGGGTGTAGCAGCAGACAAACATGGCTGCTTATCTCATTTGGTTTCAGGCAGCCAATTTGCTCTGAGGCTTAATAGCTAACAATAGATGTCACGTTGTGCCTCAATAATGGCAATTCTTCAAGAAAAAGCACAAGCACACACATTAAGACAGTGCCTATTAGATTTCCAATGCTATCATTAACAAAAAAAATGGCTGATATAATTGATGAGCCGCCACTGGACACAGGTAGCATAATGCATTTCAAACAACAGCAATTTCAGACTGCCCACTTTGTCATCGGCGAGGAATTTTGTGAGTGCTGCATCCTCACTCCGTGAGTCAGATGAGTAATCAATACATGCTGGGAGGGAGGTCTTGAAACAGTGAGAGTGAATGCTCAGATACGGCTTGGTTTCAATGCGGTCTATAGAAAGCCAGCAAGACGCAAGCTATTAAAATTAATGTATAATTTCCCAGAGGCCTTCAATGACCATTATGAAATCATAGCTTGCTTTTCTTGCCGTGATAGTTTGGTTATACTTGTGAGAGACGTGTCCTTACAAACACATGCTGAAACTTCAGAAGTTTTCCTTACTTTTGGAAAGACTCATAAATGGGACAAATCAGGTTTTGCCTTTGACCGAACAATGTCAATGGGTCTCTTCGAGAGCTATGATACATGGTTTGTAGGCATGGGGCGTTATGATATTTTGACGGTGTGATAAACTTTGACAAATGCGCCACGGTTTCACGCTATTGCAATTACAACAGTAGAATGTGTCATTTCCAAATCCTAATTCAAATATGACAAAAAGAGCTCTTGACTAATTTAGTTGTGCGTGTGTGTACCTGGTAAACCCAAAACGTCCCCGCAAAGATGGCAATATCCAAAACATTTTTGGGACCCCATGAGGAAACAAGTTTATAAATCATACAGAATTAACTTTTTTTGATTGTGAGGTTAAGGGGTAGGGAATATGATGTACAGTTTGTGCATTATAAAAACCATTGCATCTATGGAATGTCCCCATAAAACATGGAATCATGTGTGTGTGTGTTTGAGAGAGAGACTTACAAACTCTGTCGCAGCTCTGCTGTGTCTCTTGATGTTCCCAATGACTGAAGGTTCTTCTCCAGGGTTACGACTGCAAAGAACAGATAGTCATTTCCATGTGACTTTAAATTTGTCGCTTTCACCTTACGACTTACATCTCATGCTGTGCTTAATAGCTTACAGTCAAATTTAGAGTATATTGGGCTTTCTGTTTAAACTTACCGTTGGCATTGATCTGAAAGATGTTAGAGGAGGTTTCCTGAAACACATCTTGCAGCTCTGAAGGGCTAACTTGTGTTGCTGTGGAGAAAAAAGTGAAGTTTATTATTTCAATACAACTTTAATCAAATCTAATCAACGTTGTTAATAAACGTTCTATGTTAAGGTCTCGTGTTAGGCCTGCTAGGCCACACTCTCAACAACACATCGTGTGAATTTATCAATTGTGACAATTTCATGCAAATTAAGACTCGCATGTATATATTTGGCAGACGCTTTTTTTATTATGCTATACATTTGTTTCTGAGTATGTGTCAAGGTCAAACCTGTGACCTTTGCGTTGCTTAAGCAACGCTCTAACCACTGAGCTACAGGAAAGCTTAGTTGTTAGATGTCAACCTTAAGATGAAAAATTCTTTAGGAAAGCATTTGTTTGTGTGCTTTTAAGGTACAGTTTTCTATAGTCTGGTAAGTGAATTGTAACGGTCCAGATTCCTCTTAAATGGGCACATGCAAAGTTAAACAGTAATATCTATTTTATATTCTATAAAGAGTCTTCCTTTCATCATTTGTTGGACATTGTTGCATCTGGTTTGTTCTTTGTTATTCACAGAAATCCCCAAAATAGGTATATTGTCTCTCAGAAATGTGCATCCTCTTTGTGATATAGGAAACTCACGCTCAGACTGATATCTGGACTCCGTCATCAGGGGTTTAGTCAAATATAAATAGATTATACAGTTTACTGGTAATAGATACATTCTCTGAGAATTTTAATTTCAAGTTTTGACCTGGAACTGTCAAATCCAAAAAACTTTAATTGACCATATGTGACCCCGGACAACAAAACCAATTGTGGGTTGATTTTTCAAAATTTTGATTTTAAATAATATTGAAAGCTGAATAAACAAGTTTTCTATTGATATATGAGTTGTTAGAATATGACAATATCTGGCTGAGATACAACCGTTTAAAACTCAGAAATCTGAGAGTGCAAAAAAATCTAAATATTGAGAAAATGGCTTGTGAAGTTATTAATCAGAGGCACTGTATCAGGCCATCCATTCACAAAAATAAAGATTTTATATTTAAGGTTGGATATCTACAAAACATCTGTATGGAACATGATCTTTACTAAATATCCTAAAGATTTTTGACAAAAATCGATAAGTTTGACCCATACAATGTTTGTCTTTTACCAAAAATGTTCCCGTGTTGGTAATACTGGTTTCGTGATCCATGGTCACATATAAAAAATAAAATCATAATTCATAAACTTTAATAAAACACTCAATAAATGCCTAATATGCATGAGAACCAAATTCATCCAATCGAACACTCACTGAATCACTAAGTCAAAATGTCAAATGAATATCTTAAGATTTAATTAAATGTGTAAAAGGGACAAAAACGGAAAGTGAATCTTTAACACTGTTGTGTACGTCTTGCAAAATGGTCTACAGCAAAACGCTTTCCAATGGCCCTTACCCATGGTAAATCACCTCAAGTGGCTCATTGCTTTAATATAACACGTTAATGTGGGCACGATGTTAGTTCTCTTTGACTGATGTACTGTAGTTGGCAGGCTCTGCTCACTAGGGTCTCCATATTTCAGCTCGCCACTCTAGCGATGCCAAATAAATCAGAAAGAGTCGCATGCACGCCAGTTTTCCAGGCAGCAGGCAGGCCTTAACAGGCCGAGTCGTGAGCCACCCAAATAGGCGTGTGGGCACAGTCATTTTCTTCATCAAATAAATGTACCCTGACAAGTACAGGTAATCATCAACAGCTCTTAATCAGATCCACTACACAACCTCTGTATCTCAGCACAACCCACGGGCCCTGCACACAGATGTCATCTTTACAGGCTTTTGTCTACTTCTGCCCTCGAAATGACTGTAATCGGTGTGCCTTTTTTTGCAACTCTTTTTCTGAGCTCTAATGCACGTGCACTTAAGAGTAGAAAATCACAGACAATCTTTTGCACCAGTGCATTATGGGCTAACAGAAGGTTGGGATTTGGAAACTAAAACCTGCAGCACTACTAACTTTATTACAGTTTCCAGTGGAGTGACAAAAGTTTAGCCATTTTTAAATACATAACAATTAGAGATGCACCGATATATCGGGCAAAAACTGCAAAAAGCAATTTTACAGCCTCAAAGATGACTCATCCAATCCAAATTTAGGGGCTTATTATAATGGAAAAATTGCAAAAGATGAAATATAAACGCAGATTTCAGATATACATTCAAAATGACAGGGAGAGAAACACGGGAGATTATGTGACTGCTTCAAGCCAGATGTGCTTGTTTGCGTGTGCATGTGTGAGCTACAAGGTGATAAGCAGCCGTCACTGGATCATTTTTCAAGGAAACAACCTTTCGTGCCCTCACTGTTATCTCCATCGGCCTCCAGCTATGAGCATACCTCTCATCCTTTCTCTCACACCATCTCTGTGATTGATAGATGTTCCATATTCATTTCACTCGGCATACAGCATAAACACTCAATTCAGAAGGGGTGGGCTGACAGGGACACACAATCCTACTACCTACGTGTGTGCGTTAGACCTTCTGTCGGGGTGCAAGTTCAACCGAACGAGAGAGCGAGTCTGTGGCTGTTGGCATGTAGGGTGCAACAGGTTAAAGACTTTCCTAAACAACTGTTTGTCAAAAAAGCACGGTGAAATCTTGGAACAGAGGGCAGTCTCGAGTTCAAGCATGGCGCCCCTAAAATGTTTGCATTCATTTTGAGCCAACCCATCAAAATATTTCATAAAAGAAAGATTTCTCTGATCAGTATATTCTTCGAAACCAAAAGGCCCTGACTTTCTTCAATCATGCTCTTTCTCAACCTCATGAGGCCTGGATGCACCTGAAATCCTTGATTATAACAGACAAAAATGCACACACATATACTGTGTTTGGAATCCCTGACATTTGTTCTTGACTGTATCATCTATGGTCCAATTTGAACAGGGAACAAAACATCGGAACAAAAACAAACAATTCTGTATTTAGATATTGTAATTTGATGCAGCATGCAATGATCGACACAGCGTTTAAAACTATTTATCTTTTTTGAAATAGGATATGATTGTCATCTATGACATTTGTTTTTTATAAATCCTCTATTTATTAGACCCGTTAAAGTTTGAGGAGAGATTGAAGTCAGGAAGTTATTAGAATTAAATTGGCGGTTTTTAGAAGCTGGCACAAATCAGGTCCATTCTGCCATCATCTTTTATTGAAACACAACATCAATAAATAAAGAAAAATCGTAGTTCACACAACACCTTTCCTTTATTTTGCATCTTCCATGTACAGAAGACCATGGAAAGATGGGAAGGTAGAAGAGCTCGTAAATTTACATTATTCAGTGCGCCTCCAGAAAATAAACAGATACACAAAGAGCTGAAATGCTAAACAATGATGCAGTTTTTACTGATCTGGAGAGAGCAAATTGGTCTTAAATAATTATCTTTAGCCCTTTCTGCACTGCATTCAATCAGAATCTCAAATCAGGAAATGACTTATCAAATGTTTTTTCTTTGTAACACTATATGCATACGGTCATCATGTGCCTCTCTCTCCCCATCACAAAAAAAACACGAGCTCAAACAGAAAAAAAGCAATCCCATGTAGCCTAACACCCCAGCGCTATGACAGAGGGTAAAAAAGCTGAGATGAGCCCGGGGAGACGGGGTTTGCAGGCCAGAAATGGCTGTCAGACGTGCCATACAGTGCGAGACGGGGCTTTATCCCTGCAGGCCTTCGCACAATCCGTAATGACTCACCAGGAAAAGCAATGCATCTGTAACTGCTCTGAGTCTTGCATGCTTTCAAATGAAAAATGCAGAGATCATAATTCTTCAGTGGTCTCGAGGGGGTCCTACCATCTGGACAGGAATGTCTATGATTGCCGTTTTGCTTTTTGGAGAATCTGATCGAGGATTGTTTAGAACGGACACTGTACACGCAATTACAAGTACTGACATTTCAGACAAAACATTTCTACCTAAGCTTTTGCTTTGCCAAGAAAAATAGTGCCAAAATCAGACAGCATGATCGAATGGTAATGTCTGATTTGTAGCAAGTGTGTCTTCCAAACTGGAGTTATTATAGCTTGATTTTAGTTTGATTTCGTTTTATTAATATTATAAATTAGCATTTATTTATTTATTTTTCCTCAAAACGCAACACCAGATACTTGCACTTGTCTATATTAGTGGACCTATACTGATTAATATATAGTTTACGTATGACTTTAATTACTTATAAAATAATTCAGGGGGAAAAAAGTAAATAGAACTGAGGGTTTTAGCAGCATCAAATACGCTCAGTTTTGTTGTTTGCTATTTTGAAATGATTTAAAAATCCCAGTCCTAATGAAATAAGTGCAGTGTGTTTGCTTGCATGTTTGTTTTTGTCAATTCCAGAAGTCACTGTGTGATTTAGGTTGCGTGCACAGCATGTGAAACCCCAGCAAGTGATTTGAAAGGTTGTGGTAATGTGTGGCACTTTTCTTCCAAACACTAACGCACACACACACACACACACACACACAAACACACAAACACACAGCCCTAAGCGCATTTGGTTGTCTCTAGTAAGTGGAAAGTTAACAAAAGCCCAGATTCTCAAATTCTTCACATAATCTTTAGGAGTTTAAGTCAGGTACAAGAGTAGTTACCAAGATTCGCACACAACATGCACAGACACTTAATTAGTCAATCAATCCTCTGCGGCAGAAGTGGGTGCGGGCATACATGTTTTAAAAATGTTTATGAGTAATTAGCTTGATGTTTAGCTGGATTCATGCTGCATAAAAATCTATAACATTTCCTTTTAGTTTCCCCCAGCATGTAGCTTCCAGACATCTAGATGGGTGTCAAACGTGATTTCTATCATCTGTATGTTATTCATATATTATTATTTTTCGTAATTATTTTACAGCTGATATAAGAGTGTAATAACGATAATAAAGTGGTTACATCATATTCAGAATGTCTAGATTACGTAAATGTAGACTACAGCAGTCTGTAAACCATATCCTCTGTCTGCATTTATACTTTTTAAAATTAGCTAATTACATTAATCAAATGTAAAACATGTAAAGAAATGTAGAGATTAAAGGAGCTGTATGTAACATTGACACATAGTGGTTGAGGTTGGTATCGCAGTCCAAATTCAAAATATTTTCAAGGTTTTTCCCCGCCCCTCCTCAGACTCAACACTCACAGGAGTTGCCAGATACCTGCAGTGTAAAAGTTTATGCTTTCCATTACACTCCTGTAAGTTTATCTGATGATTTATACGTTTGCAGTGGTTTTGTTGTTTGCATAAATAACTCAATCAGCAGCTCGTTTTAGAGGTTGTCTCCTGTGGAGGTCGCGTTTACGGGCCAAATTGCTGAATAATAAAATTGTATATTTCTCCTTGTAAATTGCAATGTAATTGTACTGTAAAGGTTGGGATCTGCTGTGACCCATATCGTTTGCTTGCTGCAATATGCAGTGATTGTCGCCAATCGGCCACCCGGCTGTCGAAATACACTAGTGGGGAAATCATCAGTGGGCGGAGTCACACGAACGAAACCAAAAACAGACATTCCTGCACGGAAAGCACATTTCAGAGTGGAATAACTGGCTATAGCGTTGATTTCTGGACGCACCAATATATGAACTTAGCATGTTTTCTAATTGTCTACGAACATATTAAGGTATTGTTTGATTAAATACAGCTCCTTTAATCCTGTTATGCTGGTGGGGGTCCAAAAAGGGCTCACAACAACGAGAGGATACCAAGGCTTTAAAGTGATAGTTCTCCCCAAATTACAAATTCTGTCAGCATTTATTTACCCTCATGCTGTTCTAAACTAGGGATGCACCGTATGTTCGGGAACCAAAAATATTTAGGCGAAAATAGCTAAAAAAGCATGTACGGTGAAATGTCCGAATAAATTAGACCAATCATGAGGTGTGATATGATCGAGCAGCAACCAGTGCAGAGAGATGGAGAGAGAGAGAGAGAGAGAGAGACGTTTTTTTAAAGTCTCGGCAGTGTGTGGAGCATTTTTAAGTGTCAGAGAAAGATACAGTATGGAACCTACCACGCCAGAATACATTTCTGAATAAAAGCGTCTTAACTTGTCGGTAACTTGTGTATTTAAGACTGGTTGGGCAGTCTGACAGTAGCCCTGCCACTCGTGACATCTTTTGACATCATACAGTGGTCATGTTGACACTTTCTCTGTACTAAACAACTAGACAGTATGTTCTGTGTCTTCCGGGTTTAAGTTCTATTGTATTATATTGAAAAGCAAGAGAAAAGACAAAAAGCACATTTGAGCATTCAGTTTATGCAATAGAAAATGTCAATCTGACGTCACGCCCTATGTTGCATGTTGCGCCGCCATCTTGGGAGGAAAATACTCCACTGCTATTATTTTTTTGATATGTACCGTTACTTTTTTTGTTTGATATATGGAGAAAATAAAAGTGAAAGAACTTGGGCATTTCCTGAATGACGTGGGGTAATGCTATTGCAATGTTTTACACAGTAAGACAAACCTACCATAGTTATATTAACTTATTAAACTAGAAAAACAAAACACTGCATTGAACACACTAGCAAACATCCTCCCAGGATGGCGCAACATTCAACGTGGCGTGACGTAGATTGACAAGCTCTCTAGTGAAAAAAATGGCTATATAAATTGAAGAAATATGAAAAGCCATGTTCGGTGTTCGACCAAAGTTTCTAATTTTTATGCAGCTTCGGCCAAGAATTTTCTTTTCGGTGCGTCCCTATTCAACCCCTGTACATTATTTTTTTCTTCTGTGGAACACAAAAGAAGAAAGTTTGAAAATGTGTTTTGTGTATATACTATGGAAGTTGATGTGGGCTAGGGTTGTTTGGTTACAAACATCTTCAACTTTAATGTTTTGCTGAACAAAGTCACACAAGTTTGCAATGACAAGAGGGCAGGTTAATGATGAAAGAATCTTCCTATCCCCTTAAACTCAGCTTGGCCAAAAGTCTTTTTCAACTCCTTTACAAACCAAAGTACAAAAAACTTAATGGGTATTTTACACCATGTTTGACATTTCCAGTTATTCTCAGCCCTTAACTTGTCTTAAATACGAGAGTTACCTGAACGGCATGAAATTTGTTCTCATTACTCTGATGTGATCTCACGATCCATAATGTAGTCTTCTAGCGTAGTAAAAGACCACCATCCCTCCTTTCCATCCCAAAGCCTACCAATTACAACGCAATCAAGACACTGACGCATGACATGGCCTTTCTAGGTAATCACGGAATGCGTGATTACTTCTGTGAGTGAAAGGACCATTATTTCTCCGTCAATTTGCCTTTCATATTTTGTCTCTCTAACTTACAGAATGGTAACATATGATAATATCGACTTAAGACACTTCGTTACACCGTTGAGGGTTACGACTCACAGAATCAGTATGATTCCAGGAATAAAACCCATGACACACACCTGACGTTACAGCTAACAAACACACCCATGTTAAAAAGCACAGACAATAAGGGCCATGTTTTGTCTCGCTGAAGCATTTTGTTTGTGCGTGTTTGGTGAAAGAAGCAGGACACCTGAGCTCATTTCCTCCTCCTCCTGTTTGGATCACCACCGCGTGTCTGTGGAGCACGCTCTGGGTTTGGCCACTCACCATGGCTGTTCGGTACCTGCTGGTGATAAAGTGTCCCCTCATTAGTCTCTCTATACAGACAGACCACCCGGCAAACCTTCCTAATGAACACAACAGAGCCTGAAGTTTCACCCAGACGAAGGCTGACCACATGAGCCAGGCTTCTCATGACAAAAGCTTTTATACTAGTGTGGTGTTAGATGACACATGGACACTTGATGAATGGCGAAATAGTAAAAACAATCAAAGAGATTAGGGTAAAATATTAGCGGTGCACCGATATGTTAATTTGGCAAATAACGATCACTCTTACATAACACAAGATCATGAACATTACATTTCATGCAGTATGTAATGTTGCCGTGTTCGAAAGTAAGCAGTCTGCCAAGTTGTAAATCCGTTGGTGAATGAATAACAAAGTTATTGGCTTGTAAAAAAGGGAGTCGACTCTGAATCACGCAAAAGAGTCGTCCCTAGTCCGATTCACAAACCGTCACGGATTTACGTCACTGCATATAGTCCCCACCTACGTTTTGCTAGGTCTGCCCGCAAAAACTTCTCCCCCAAACACTGTAGCTTGTGAGCCTCATTCACAGTAGACCAATCACAGCAGACTACACCATCTGACCAATCACATCAGACTAGCCTAGCGGAAAGGAGGGGATTAGACGGATAAATCACGGAACGAATCATTTGAGAGTCTGTCAAGCTGTAAGCTAAGAATAACAGCCTAATTTTTATTTAATACACTAATTATATTTGTTCTTCAAGAGCAACCCAGCGAAATGTTCTTAATAGCCAGATGTCTAACAGGTCTCAAGACAGAAAGCATCCAGTCATCAGTCGGAATTAAACAATATGGTTTTGGTCCTATAATTTACATATTCTTAAACACTGTACCTAGATCAACAATAGCAGTAAGAGAATGATCACGACAGAAAGAAGGTACTGTACTGTATTTTAGCTGTGAGCAGCTTGCAGCTGAAGAAGTTTAAAGCGGTCCTGCAACGATGTTTCATTTATTCTGACTTCTTTACAATGTTAAACATGCTGTTTTCTCATGCTTAACATGGCCAACTTGTCAAAAGACGAGTTGGGTGTATTTCATAGTATTTCTGTGCTCGATACACTACCCCAGAGATCGTAAAGGTTCCGGAAAGTTTTTTATAACATATAGAACTGTTTCGTAACAACTTTTCTTAGTCCCTTATTGGACAATTCTCCCAGAAAAGCATGCGGAACAGCAACAGGAGAGCAGGAGAAGGAGCATGCACATACATAACTTTTACTTGTGTGCAGGAGAGAGAGAGAGCATATGTTCCCGAAGTTCAGGTGTTTGTTTGTTCACTGCATTTGGGAGATAAATGTTATATTAACTGTTGATATAATGCTGGATTTGTTGATTGTTTGAAACTGATATATGGAGCCGACCCAGCGCAAAAAGAAGCCAGACATGAACCGCATGCGGTGAGTGAAACTGATGTCTGTGTTTAGATGACAAAGTGCTTAAGTTCAGCCTACCCCTCCCCCCCGCACACGCTGTGTGTTTTCGGAAACAATTGTAAAGCTGTATCTATCTTTTATAAATGTGATCAAACTAAATACTCTTCGAAGATACAAAGTATGCAATACTACTCTATAATTACTCAAGATTAATATGAGATTGGCAGAAACCCAGTGTGTTACGCCCGCTTTAACAAGAGGAAATGATTTATGATTTGTCGGCTATAATATATCGGCCTAAATTGTATCATCGGCCCATACCGATAACATTAAAAATGACCATTTATCAGCCGATACTGATGTGGCTGATAATTTATCATGCACCCCAATAAGAAATTAATTTAAATCAGATGCCAAAAAGCATAGAAAAGGAGACAAGAAAGAGAGAGAGAGAGAGAGAGAGAAAGGATTGGATTGCAAAAAGCAAAGACATAAAAAGAAGAGAAATGAGATACATCACGATACTGTTGATGCAACAGATGTACAAAGAATAAAAGGAGGAAAAGCAAGCAACAGCGAAAAATGAAGTGATGAGAAAAGGAGAGTGACACAAATGCATATGCTGGAGGGGTTGAAAGGCTTGGCAGGGGAGAGGTGGGCAAAGATTAGCTCGACTGACAACTCCATTAGTGGCTTAACCCCGGCTTTGATCATTGCCTGAGCCCCTCTTCAGCCAGACTGATGCGAGAGAACCCAAACACGGCAAAGCTGACAGCCTCCTGAACGCAGGTCTTCCTGTGATCAAAGCCCTGTCTCTCATAACTGAAGCCGCTTCTTCCTCAAACCGTTGTCCTGCGGGACCGGAAGCAGCCGAACGCTCCGACAGAGAGATATCTCAGAACTTGTGATTTACTGAGGTCACGCCGCGTGAAATAGAAAGCTATTTGCTCTTGCATGTTTTGATTGTGCGAAAGCTCGGTGAGATAGACATTGTTTTCCTTTTTTGAGATGTTTCAGTCGATTTGTCACGTACCTTTCTATGCTATGAAAGCAAACTAAACATCCTTCAGCTGTGTACTTTTCTTTTTAACATGTTCTTGTAAAATATACAGTTCTCATGCAAATGAATTCATGCAGAATATGTTGCGACGGGGCACTCTGTGGATAAGATCACAGGAAAAAGGGATTTAATACAAACAGCTGGTTTTAGTTTTACCACACAAAACAATTCTCCGATTATATTTGTTGATTTGATCACTCAGTCGATGTATTGTTTTATGTTTATAGCCATGTTCTCATTTGTTATCTTATGTTCTCGTTGCTAAAATTAGAAACACATTAACAGATCAGTCTATTGCAAGAAGCAAACCAAATCTTTTCATCAATCCATCATCTATCCATTTACCTACGAGACAATTACACTATAACTATTTCATCAATTAAATGTATAATTAACATTTATGGCTTTTCTAACACAGTAAATGAGTAAATAGCAACCTTGCAGCCTTTCCCCCCTTTGAATGTATTTTGGCAACACTAATGCTAAAAAACACATCGTTATTGTAATGTAATAGCTAACGTGACCTAACAAATATCATTATTCATTATTAATTGATACTTAGTAATACTTAGTCCATGTTAGCATTAACTAATACTAATACAACAAACTTTTTACAGTTAACATTACTTAATTTCTTAAATTCTTAATTACTTAATGCACCATGATCTAACAGAAATAATTGTATGGACATTAATGGTGCCGCGTGGAATTTTTTGGAGGATCTATTGAAATGCAATAAAAAACTCTACACTAAAAGGGTGTATAAAGAACTTACATAATTATATTTTTAGTACCTTAGAATGAGCTATTTCTATCTATACACAAAGCGAGTCCCCTTGCCTAACAATTGCCATGTTGTTTCTATAGTAGCCCTAAAAAGACAAACTGCTCTACAAAGCGTGTTTCGTAAATCCATTTTCTACTTCGGCAAAGAAACAAAAACATAAAAATATCTTAGTCCTGTGTCAGCCACCGTAGTGCTTCGAAAGGGGGGGGTGGAGTGAGCCATTGGTTGCAATTCGCAACCTCACCACTAGATGCCGCACAATTTTACTAACTGCACTTTTAACATTAAAGAGTACATAACACAAGATCATGAAATTGACATTTCATGAAGTGTGTAATGTTACTGTGTTTATTATCCAAACGTGAATGAATAACAAAGTTATTGGCTTGGAAAAAGGGGAGTCGACTCTAAATCACGCAAACGAGTCATCCCTAGTCCGATTCGACCATCGAATCGACCATCTGACAAATCACATCAAACTAGACAATCTGACCAATCACATCAGACTAGGCTAGCGGAAAGGAGGGGATTAGACATATGAATCGTGGAACAAATCTTTTGAGAGTCAGTCAAGAAGTAAGGTAGGAATAACAGCCTATCATAATCAAATAATAGTGTTTTTACACTATGTTCATAAACCTATTGTTAGACACTCCATAAACCAAAGCAGGACCTTAAAAATCTCTAGTTATGTACTCTTTAAGAAATATTATAAGAAAACTAAATTGCTCATTGTAAATTTATGTTAGTTAATGTATTTAGTAATGTTTACAAATGCAACCTTGTAAAGTGTACTGTATTTCTTACGGCATGAAAAACATCCAACAAAGTTTTTAAGTTGTTTTTAAACACGTTCTGTTTTGAGCTATTCTGTTACTATAATGTTGTATTATAACTAAATGGGGGGATATAAATGTTTAATACAATATGCATATTACTTGTTACTGAACACATCAGAACTCTGATGAGGCAGAACTTTGTCAAATTGGCCATATGGCTGATTATTCCCATAATGATTTATGACGAGAGAATAAATGCAGAATGCTGTGCTTTAGTAAATGAAGAGGGACCGTCTCCTCGTCTCTGTCATGTGATTTATAGTATTTTTAAAGAATGCCTGGTGATAAATAGAGGAAACTCTGGCTGTGAGTATGACAAAATGGGTCTTTACCTACTGGCTGGTAGCCCTGACTTGTGGGCCCACCGAAAGGATTTCTGCTTCCGAAAGAACCCGCATCGATGGATCCGTAAGACATTCTGACTGGGATGTTTTCTCAAGCACCAAACCGGGATTAAGCTGCGCAGACAAATAAAAGACATCCCATTAAATATACAATGCCTATAACAATAGAGACAAGTACAAGTGCCAATAAATAGGTACAACATCATGAATCTACTGGGACTGTGCGTCAGTCAGATTCATTAGCAAAGAGCTGAATGTGTGAAATAAAAAGGGGAATCTGTAGCACGATTTCACCCCACAGTGACATGTACTTTGAATGTGTGTGAGAGCATAAATTAAACCTTGTGACAGAGTTACACAATTCAGCCATGAATCAGTCTTGAATCAAACTCCTCCGTCATCCGCATCGGTCATTCGGTTTCAAATAAAAGTTTGTGAGGTACGTGTTACACGGTCGAAAAGGTCAAAGGATGCGTTGAAAAAGCATTCTCACCCTCCACGCAGGGTGAAAACAACTCCCACTAGCATCTTACATATACATCATCAAATATCATCACGTACACCACATCCAGCAGCTAGAGAAGAACAAATCTTTACAAAGAGGCAGAATGAACTAAACTGAACAAATAAGGCATTGTCATTCAAATGGTCAATATCCATTTCGTTAAACTGTACTTGTTATATGTTTAATGACAATAAATTGAATCCAAATCCAAATATGATCTATACATATACACCATACCAAAAAAAGTCACCACCTGGATTTAACTAATCAAATAGGTAAGAGCCTCCGATTGGATTGGAAATCTAGGTTCAGCAACGTTATGTGCCCAAAGCTGACTACCTGATATACTGAACGACCAGGATATTCCATTAATGGGTTTTATCCTCCCTGATGGCACGGGCATATTCCAAGATGACAATGCCAGGAGTCATCGGGCTCAAATTGTGAAAGAGTGGTTCAGGGAGCAAATCATTTTCACACATGGATTGACCACCACAAAGTCCACACCTTAACCCAATTGAGAATCTTTGGGATGTGATGGAGAAGACCTCGCGCAGTGGTCCGACTCTCCCATCATCAACACAAGATCTTGGCGAAAAATTAATGCAACTCTGGACTGGAAAAAAATTGACATTGCGGAAGCTTATCGAGACGATGCCTTAATCAAAGCTAAAGGCGGTCCAATGAAATATAAGAGTGTGTGACTTTTTTTGGACAGGGCGTGTATGTACTGCGGTCAGTAAGAACATGGAGATAGACAGATACAGTAAACGAAGGGCCAACTATTCACATTTGTACAGGAACGTCAATGTTTCATGAAGATAAATTATTTTCGACAGCTTCAAATAGTCATTTAATTCATTCTTAAGGTCTTCAATAATTCAGAATCCATTAAGGTTTTGTTTGGGAGTCTCTACCCACCTGTTGCATTAACAACAAGGATTGATGATGCACTGAAGTCATTCTGAGAGCTGATTAGTTTGAAAGATTACCTCTGACAATATCTATGATTGTAATTTTGTAGCTCAACTGCTGCTAACAGCTCAAGGTCATAGGTTTAGTCCCAACCAACACAGATGCTTTGGATTAAAGTACCTGCCATATGCATTAATATAAATGCTTTTTAAAAACCTTTTGGGCCACATCTTAGATCAAATGAAATAATCCTGATTTAAAAGTCCGATTGCTCGATTTAGTCAATGTTGTTAGCGCCCTGTGATGTTTGTGTAATGATTAAACTTGTCTGGGTTACTGACTGTCAAATAATACAAATATACACAATATAAGCATCTGCACTACGAACATTTGTCAGTGACTGATTAAAATAGGAGGTATTTGTTCAAGTAATTCATTTTGGAGTTGACTCAGTCCATTCTGCATCCCCTATTAGACTAGTTAAAGCAATTAGAAGATGAAAAGTATGAAAATTGAATGATATGAGATTTCTGTAAATGTTTATCCAAATATGATATGCAACTATACAAGTGTGAGGAACCTGTTAGGCCTTACAGCAAAATAATGATAATCACAAACAATGATGATACTGACAAACATCTCTGCTTAAAGCAGAGGAGAGTTAAGGTGGGCGAAGTGGACAAGCCTGCAGGAGGCATGAGACGTAAGATCAAATTTGTTGGGTCACGTGGCCAAATAATCAGATTCATTTCCATACAGCAAGAAGATTAATTACTTTCGGCAGCAATAAACAATCCCGTTGCTTCTTGATTTGGAGCCCAGACAATGTTTTTTCTGCTTCCTGCTCACTCACTAGGATATCCTAAGGGATATTTACTTTTGACATTATTTTTATGTTAAGTTAATATTGGTATATTGCCTTTATTTTTTCGCAAAACAAATAAACCCTCTGCTGCTTCGCACAGTTTACAGAAATAAACTTCTGATTTTTAATGCTGTTGTCATTTATCATTTCGTCCAACACTTTGCAACATGCCACTTTTCTTTAACACTGAATATAACACAAGTTATTTCTCAGATTTTAATTCAACAAGTTTCATTAAATGACTTCCAACTCCAGATAATGATGGAAGCTCAGGGTCTCATGTCGTTCTGGACTTGCAGCGGCTCTGACTGACAGGTCACTCGTATATGAGACAGAGCGGCTGATTAACTCAGGTTGATCAGTCTGTCATTCACAATTAGACACCTGTCAATCCCTCTCTTAACTATGGACAGGTCGAGACAGAAAGAACCTAACAAGTGTCTTCACAAAAATGTTCATATGTATGCGAATGCGTCAGACCGGAAACGCAAGCCCACCAAAGATATTTTGTATTTCGTTGCGTAGCAAAGTTCAAGTTTGGTTAAAGCCCCGGTCAGATTGGAGTTTGAGCTCGCAAATATTGGTTGTATCCAACAGCATTTACGTGCAGGGAGCAGGAAAGTGCAAGACTGGAGGAGGGTCACGACCTGAGGAGAGAAAGGTCACGCCGTGACGAATTCCTCTGGTTACACGTCTTCACGTGATGCGAATTCGCAGGTGAGAGTTCACCAATCTTTGGAACGCAGCGGCATGCGCAACTATGAAGCAGAAGTTTGTGTTTACGATCTGTCGCATTCGCATGCATATGAACGGAAGTCAATGGAGCAAAAACAGTGTGATATCGGCTTAACTCTGAGCTGGGAATTCGTGTCATGTGCTGTGACCCCTTAGTACAGGAGTGTAAATGATTGAGGAATCACATGCTCAAAATCTAGTCTGACCACGGCATTAGTAAAGGTCGCTAAAGGCTTTGTTTGAAAAAGCTTAAGGGCCAGATTTACTAACAGCTTGCAGCAGCGCAAACTGCTCTCGGTATTTACTAAAGACATGCTGTAGAAATGTGCGCTGTAATGGCTTGAACACAGATGATTTTTGAGACGGATCTTACTGCATATGCATTTGCAGGAGTTTCCTCTTCAGAAGCAAGCTTTATGGCAGGAGACAATTGAAATGAATCACACAAGGTGATTTATTAAGGTTTGCGCTTATCATTGTACTTGTATTTGCGCCTTATTTAACGTAAAAAAATCACGTCTAAAACCCTGCGCTAGTGATGAGCTCTAACGTCAACCGAATTCCCTATTAAAAATAAATCATCCATCTCTCCATCTGAGCTGCTAGATGGGGATCTGTGGCGCGTATCAGTTTGCATTCTTTTATTTGTAGATAAATGAGAAAAACTCTTCAAGAAGCTTGTTTTGCTTTTAAGTAACCAGAGAACTTCTACATTGTTTTGGAAGATGCGATCGTTTTTACTTCTGTATTCGGACACATTTCCAAGTGAAAAGGAATTTCAAAGGAGAAAGTTAGTGAGGGTGATTTGTTTTTTTCACTGCGAATCGATTGGATGTGTAAAACCAGCTGTTTTTGAAGCTTGGAGCGGACTGACAGTTGAAGGGGAGGAGCTAACGGATGCTCCACCAAGCCGTCATTCTGAAGATTATGATTGTACATGCACTTAAAAATGAAAATGACTCACATTGATAAACTATTAACAATAAACGCTGCAATATCTAATGAAAAAATACGAATTGTCAGTTTTAATTCCACTGGGACTTTAAAGATGTTTACATTATAAATAGTGTTTATATTTTCTTTATTAATCATTTATCTTATCCGCCCGCTACCCATACAAAATAAATCAAATTTTTATCAATTAGTCCTTCCAACCCGCGGATTATCAGCATCACTACCATACGTTATTTTGTGCAACATTTGGTAGATTGCGTTGGTCATCATGGGAATGAGATGTTGTGCTGTGTTAGAAAATCACACACTGAAATTTTCACTCCCATCTATGCATTTTTGAAATTGCGATTTTCTGCCGGGTTTAGTAAATCTGGCCCTAAGTGTTGTTCAAGTGACCCTCTAAAATGAATAGCAAATAATTATGATCAGGTTATAATAATAACAGACCTTTTATTCGTAAATGAAAAAATCAAAAAAAAAAAATATAATACAACATGGAAAAATAAAGAACCGCTGTCATTAAAATAAAGAGAGTGCTGAGAGAAAGAGAAACAAAAATAAATGCATTTGGGAATTCTTAGTTATTTAAACAATAGTAGTAAAAGTAATATTAAATTAATAGAGACTGAATCAAATAAAAAAAAAATATTTCAGCCTTTTCTGGTGTGAAAAAATATGAAAAAATATTTTAAGAATTTAAAATCTTAAAACTTAAAAAAAAACCTAAAATCTAACTGGCCAAACCTGGAAGTCATTGTGTTCAAAGCTGTCTCAAAGAAACTCACCTCATCAATGAATTTTGCCAGGTTCATGGCATGAAATCTTTATAAAGCGTTAGGAATGAGGCATTTATGGTTCTTGTGATTGGACTAAAAAATCCTGGCTGCAGAACTGAGCCCTCATCAGCATATATGTATGTTTGTATGTATGTACGTATTTCATGAAAAACATGCCCAGGACGAGCAACTGCTGGAAAAATGGGCACGCGAACAGATTTCTTTCTCAAGTTATTAAAGACCTGTTAATAGTAAAGCACGATTTTCTGTAAAGATGCTTTGGAACAATATGCATTACGGAAAAAGCTCCATAAAACTAAATCGAATCGATGAATAACAAATCAATGAATAAAATTGTCCTTGCAGAAAAAAGTATTTGGAATAGCGAACAAAAGCCTACACAAGATTGAAAACCTGAAAGAGGTGAGAAAGAGAAAGCATCGGAGACGGGAAAGAGGGGGTCTTACATGTCACCTCACAGCTGCCCACTGAAGTGTCTTCAGCCGTTTGCATGTGTGTGTGTGTGTGTTGAGCAAGTGTGGGAGGGAGAGTTTGTCAATGCGTGTTATCAGAGGGGCGGTGGAGGGGGCCGGCAATAAATACAGCCATCAGAGGCCCTGCAGGATTGTGCACGCCTATAGGGTGCCGACAGAATGCTTCATATTATGCTCTCATTCCGAATTTGTCCCCCTCACTCCGTTTCCCATCTCCCATTATCACCACAGAGAGGCATAGCACAGCACGACACCGAGCAGTCAGAGCCATTGCTGTCACATGCCTGGCCTGCTTATTTCAGACACGCACAGTCCGAGACCAGCGTACCCACCTGAGGGTTTTGTGTGCGCATGTTACTCCAAGAGTCCGTAAACACCAGTAGTGCACAGTCTCCAAGCCTGTAATCCACATTTTTACGGAGTGATTTACAGGCATTACGGATGTCAGATGCGCCGCTTTCGATCTGCCCAGAGACTGTTTAGAACCATCAAATCAGGTGTGCCGATTCAACAATGCAAAGTGTATCCGCATTTAAACACATAAAACAGTATAAGTGAGTTTGATACCTCACGTTTCGGCTTGACATTGTCAAATATGGATTTTGTTTTAGGGCTCTCACTTTGTAGTCTGTGTAAACAGCGGGATTACTTGTTTGATTTTAAAAGCGTCAATCTCTCTAGAACCGAGTCCTTTCTCGAATGGTGTTGACATTCGCATCCAAAACCAGAGAGTGAAGGACAAACGCACACAAATTTAGACACTACAATTGCCCTGTCACAAATAAGGAAAACTCATAATTGAGATAAATGGCCAAGTTCTTCCCTAAAATAACCTCACCTATCAGATGGAGCGGTCATCCTCCGTGCGGGTTCTGGTTTGAGGCCCAAGTCCTGAGGGTGAGCTTGTATGAGTGAGTAATTCAACATTCTTACATCAAACCCTCTCCCCCCCATCGGGCACTTCACAGCGTTGGCACATTTACCACACGCCATGAGCGTCATTTAGACATCAAGACTTCTTAATTCCGCCAATAGGAGGTAGTAAGGGCTTCTTTTCTTTGTGGTGCATGCTTACATGTACAATCTTTCCCTCCTTAAGAATCCCTGTGTAGTTTAAATAAGCAAGCAGTGGCAAAACCAATGACTCACCGCTCAACGGTTGTTTACAAAGTGCACAAGGTCGTATTTTCTCTTTAAATTGTACGAAGAAGCCACGAAACAATGGCACAACTCTAGGGGTTCCATTTCGACACGAGGCCATTCGAACAAGTGTGTTAAAGGGATATTTCACCCAAAAAGAAAAATTCTGTCATCAATTACTCGCGTTCGAGATCTGTATACATTTCTTTGTTCTGATGAACACACAAGAACATATTTTGAAGAATGTGGGACAGCAAACAGTTGTGAACTCTCTCTTTAAAGATGAAGGGAAGGATGCTCGAGCTCTATGAAATCTCTGTATCTTAAGTTCTTACCCTGCTGTGAATTCCCTAACAGGATTCCATTGAGATCCAAGGATAGCTCGACACAATTTCCCACGCAATCAGCGTGTAACAAGGGGTCTGGGAAATACGTGGCTTTGAAAATAATACAATGAGAAAATTATTAGCCTGCATCTGCTTTTTGTGCCGGAGGTGATTATCTTCTAGGCAGTATTGTTTAACACACAAGGCAAGGTCAAAAGCACTTGTGAGAATATTTCTGTGCATAAGCAGTAGAATAGGAATATTTAACACACACCAGGTATTAAAAGTCATAATTACAGATCACGCATCACGCAAAGTTCATCTCGTGCCTTCAGCTTCAACATTAGTGCCATTGCTAACGAGTGTAATTTTAGTTGGAAGTCTATATGTGAAAAAAGCAAGGGAAAGCAAAACTGAAATTGCAGAAAGAATTATTGATATTTTGGCGAATTTTCATTATTTAAATCCTTCAAGGATGACGTGCAGTATGCAAAACATTTACGGAGGAATTTAAAAGATGTATTGGGTGAATAAAACACAATGATAGTAGATTATGACTCGCTTTCATGGTTAATATATCACCCAGGAATGTCGGCATAAGTGTCCCCGACACTGATACGTTTTAGTTGAAAACGTCCAAACATGTAGTTAATTACGGTACAATTGTGGCATCAGGCACTGCATGAACACACCCAGGAAAACTAATGACGGCCTGCCTGATTATCTTGTAAAATTGCCTAAATATTGGATTGTTTTCCACTAAAATCAATCGGGCAGCACTTGGACAATGATCAGCGAGCTGCAAATACCTTTTTGCTGACACTCTTGGCTGCTTTAATAGGTGTTAAAGTGAGTCATGATGTACAGCCAATGTATTGATTTCACCCAACCGGGTATTCATTCGATAAGCTCCTTTTGTGTTCTGCAGAAGAAAGAAAGTCAGACAGACTTGGAACAACCTGAGGTCAAATGACATTCAGTCATGTAAAGTATTTTTATTAAACATTTTATTTAAGAGCTACTGCATATAGATGGCCGTATGGAAACTAGTTGTTTTTGAACAGGTACCGTGTGAACTGACTATAGTGTGAGTATCTGCCGCAGGTAACTTTTTTGCAATTCAATTGGTTTGCTAAATATGAAGACGATAAAAAATTGTGTATATAGATATGAAAATGTTAAGTTTACCCTCTCAGTAATTTACAGTTAAGCAGTTATAAGATACAGACATTTCAATACTCAGTCCTCATTTACTCACCCCTGAGTTGTTTCAAATATGTGTACATTTATTTGTTCTGATAAACATAGAGACAGATATTTGAGAGAATGCTTGTAACCAAACACTTCTTGGCTACCATTGACTGGCATACTAGGAAAAATAAAATGGTAGTCAAAAGTGCGCCACAACTGTTTACTTTCCTACATTCTTCAAAATATCTTATTTTGTGTTCAACATAAAGACCAATTTTTCCTACCATGATAGTCAATGGTGGCCAAGATCTGTTCGGTTACAAGCATTCTTTCAAATATCTTTCTCTGTGTTCATCAGAACAAATACATTTATACAGATTTGGAACAACTTGAGGGCGAGGAAAAGATGACAGAATTTTTATTTTTAGGTGAACTGTTCCTTTAAGTTTCATCAGGTCAATTATGCCGAAGTGAACACATACTTGAAACTACACAAAACTGCAACTCAATTATTTGTTCAAGCCAATTCACCAATGCATTTCAGAACAGAATCGAAATGTACAAGATGCCTTTTTAAACGCGAGAAAGAAAAGGAAAAATCTGCGATTTAGCCCCTATAAACGTTTTATACACCTATAAACCTTGTCAACACATTTCAGCCTCAGTGTTTTGTGTAGTGGAGCAAATACAAAACGTCCTTAAGTTGGGTCTTATTTCCACAGCTGGTTCCATAAGGCCAGGTGCTGTATTAAAAAAACTGCTTTGTTTTTGATGATATTGTGAAATTTATAAGATGAGAAGACTGCTGGGTCAGGTATCAATAACGCTTAAAACCACAGCCTGTCCTCATGGCAAAAGCAGACTGAAGTAACCTTCTATTAGAAAGGTGGACATTAATGATTTAATTTCTGAGAGTGCATTAAAGCCTACTGGTCACACATCCTACACTTTCACTCTTTGTTTCGATGACACTGAAAGCTCTTTTCTCTCTTTTTCTTTTCAATCATCCCTTCTGTGCATTTAAATGTGTCATAAAGGAAGCCTGGCTCTGCTGTTTACGTGTCATTTGGCTTTATCAACATGTTCTGCCTCATCATTTATTTAAAATGAGTCACCTGGGATCCAAAGGCACTTCTCCAGTTTGGCTGTGAATGGAAGACTGACAAAGCCTTCATGGATGGAAAGTTTTTAAATGCGAGGCCAATTTGCCCTTAGCCGAGCGCAGCCCGCAGCCCGCAACCAACAAACCATTTGCATACGATCAAAGTCTGAAATAGTCACATGCAGCCATTGTTCGCTTCTGTGTTCCAGAATAGCAAAGTCTGTGAGCTTTGTGTAGCTACGATTATACATGACTTCAGGGGCGGACGCTGTTGCTTCTAATAAAGCATCAAAACCAAAGGGAATAGACACAATTTCTAGCACACAAACACAAATATTTACATTTACTTTTAAGCGCTTAACAGAAGACTTTATATTAAATCACTTAAAGGCATCAAAATTAAGATTCTGTCATCATTTACTCTGCCTCAAGTTGGTCCAAACCTGTATGACTTTAGTTGTTCTGCTGAACACAAAGAAAGATATTTGGAAGAATGCTTTTAATCAAACTGTTCTGGGGTACCATTGACTGCTATAGTAGTACTATCGTTGTCTATTTTGCACCGAAACTGGTTTCCCACATTCAACAAAATATCTTCTGTGTTCGACAGAACAAAATAATCCTGCAGTTTTGGGATCATTCGAGGGTGAGTAAATGAAAGAATTTTTCGTCCCTTTAAATGTCATACAATCTATACTTTTTATTTATATGCGTGTTCCCAACAAATGTAATCTTCAGCTTCTTTATTATTGTGATGTTTTTGAAGGGTTTCTTATTCTTCTCAAAACTGATTATTCAGTTTGCCTTTATAAATAAATGTAATCATCTGTATAATGAGGTTGGAGCTGGTTTTACCTGATACTGATTGGAAACATTTTAGGTGTGGAGGGCGTTAACATACGACAAACAGCTAGACGAAGTACAAAGAAATATAACAGAACACAAGGGTCTGAAAACATGTTTTTAAAGGTTGGATTATTTATAACTTGACACAGCATTTTAGAAGTATATTATTTGCAGGATGTTCAAAAAACAGCTTAAAACGCAACAATTAAACTATGCCCAAAACGGAAAATATTTTCTTCTCTCAATCTGAAGCTGTATGACTTTCTTCTGCAGAACACAAAAGAAGATATTTTGAAGAATGTTGGTAACCAAACAACACTTTGACATTCGGAGCATGAAACATTTCTCAAAATGTGTTTTTGTTCCACAGAACAAAGAGTCATATACAGGTTTTAAACCTCATGAATAAAGGATGACATTTTTATTTTGGGGTAAACCACCCTTTTAAAGAAAGATGCTACTTTACAATAAGGGTTAAACTGCATAAACATGCTAACAGCAAACTAAAGACATGAAAAACATTAGTAAACATAAGCACTAACCCACACAGCACATGGTACCACTGCAGGTAACCAGGCCTTTAATAGTGAGGCTAGAGAAAGCATGCAGTTGCATGGACCGAAACGACATTACATACTATCTACAAGTTTAGTCATAATCATGATTGTTGTCAAGGGTATTTTGGGCAGTGAAGTCGATCAAAAAAGACGTGATGTGACGCTCAGGGGCTAAACCCAGTCTTACTCATTTCGGTTCAATTTCAAAATGGGGAGATCAGATGAAAAGCTTTCTCAACACCAAGAGTGTACAAGAATAGGACAGCGTTACAAAGAGAGACTAGAGGTGAAGTCTGGGTGCCTATATATAACACACACGATGTAGAAATTGTATGACAAATACAAGAATATTAGGCACATTCTAACACAGCAGACAAAATCACAGACCATTTTTTTTCACACAAATTAGACTCGTCATGTTGGCACCAAATAAAATTTGCATGCTAGTTTGTTTTGGTTTGTGGGAAAGCTAACGGCAGTGTTTCAGCATTTTTGCGAGTATGATATGTTTCAGTAAATAATAACATTTAGGTCTTCTTAAATCGAGAGTAACCTCTTTAAAAGGATGGGGTACTTACTTGGTATATTAATGTGACTAATAACTCATGGGGTACTAAGGTAAATATAGTAACATTAAAAAAAAATAATGAACTGTTGCCATTTTAAGAAATTTCAATGTAATACATCCTTCTACATACTACACAAGCAGATTGTCATAGCAGTATTAAATAAACAGGTAGTATGATTTTACAGCGCTAAAAATGACGTTATATTGATGTGCGCATGCCTGGTAGGATATCTAAGGGGTAGGATGAAATTTCAGTACACCGGCTTGTGAGCAAAAAACCAATGCCACCGTTTCAACTGTAAGGATATATAAGCACGCACACAGTTCGTCTGTAAATAAGCAAATGGTTACGAAGACAGAGGTTGTGTGAACATGCCCTGTGTGACGGAATATAGCCAAAATGTCAGATTGATTGATTTTAATTATGTGTTGTGTCTTGGTTATAAAAGAGAACTGACAACAGAAACAGAAAATATGTAAATGACAAGTGCTGGTGTATGTAACGTTCAGAGAGTAAAATCGAAAACTGATCTTCAACTGCAAATTTAGCCTACTTCGCGCGCTCTCGGAAATTTGATCATTCCCACTTCAACCGGGAAATAATTCATCTTTTAATGTTAAAAGATACTTGTAATGTTGCAATGTTTTAATACTAATGAAGCATTAGCAACATTTATATTACTAAATACTTTGAATTTTAGTAAATACAGACGTTACTTTTCGCGCTTGTGGTGACAACGAATGTGTAAATTAGCGTATGACGTCGCCATGCAGCGCCACAGCTTCACAAAATCCTAGAGGGAACACTGAAGTGAAATTAATACCGTTTGGTTTTAGCATAATGTCAGTGTCACAGTATCTTCATTTCACGAGACAACGTGGCACATGATATGTAGACATTTAAACAGGACCAAAGGCTGTTTTGGCTGCCAGTGTTGGACATGATTATGACCCCCCTTTGGGATTTCAAGCTGTTTTAGGCTTGGACTTGGGGAAAGCTGCTCTTGCTATGAGCTCCAAGGGCTCCCTGGCTCATGAAGGGGAGGAAAACAGATGGTACACTGGACCTCCAAGTTCCAGCCTTCTGGTTCTCTCCCCACACCACATATGTTTCACCCTACAGCTATAGTACATCCTGGTGATGGGTTTCCCACAATCCAACATACCCGTGACCCAAATGACATAGAGAAGGACACACACGAGATCGTTTTGGCTGGGAATTTCATATACAGTGCTGTGTGTGGAGCACAGCATGACACTTTATAAGCTAATTCAGAGTACTTTCTGAGTTGCAAACATGTGCTAGAAATACAGGTGCTCATTAGCACAGGTAATGACATCACACGGATATCTGTTTTAAGAATGGATGTGCCGGTGATTCTTTCTGACGTAATGTGGCAGATGGTAAAATCTGTCATCGATGAGTCACATTATTTTCCATAACCTGTCAAATTCTGTGTCATTCCAATGCGGCATCTGATAATGAGCAGAAACTATTTTCGTCTTTGGCTCCCTTTACTGTATATTATGGTTCCCTTCAAGAGTTATCGGATAACAAAGTGTTCCTCTGCTGCAGTTATTCTATGAATGTAATAACCGCTGCAGCTAAACACTGAAATACAGTTCGCAGTATGTGTAGAACACATACTCATGCAGAGCAGGTTTCTGTGTCATATCTCCAGTAATCTCATCTATAATCAGAGCCAGAAAATGCTTTGTGAGATGATATCTCATGCACTTTCAGAAATGTGCTCAAAACCCTGTTATCGCGCAATACTTAAAAAGTGATATTTATTGTGCTTTACATTCGGAGGGACTCCATTTATCACGATGACAGAGAATCTGGTTTTACAGAGGGAGAATCAATTCACAGAAAAGTAAACTTCAGCATCTGGATGCCCTTGTCAATGCCTCCTGGAACAAATAAAGTTATGAAGCAGAACCAGGAACTAATCTCATTAATGGCTGCCATTTGTGAGTGATTAAGGCCTGTCCTCGTGCAATGGTGCACTGGACACAAAGTTCTTAGAGGTTAATAACCAGTTACAATCAATTACTCAGCTAATATGATCAAATCAATGGGTTCCTCTAATCGTATGAGGGGACAAAAATCTAGCGAATTGTGATCGAATCGTTTGGATATCTAATGCTAATGTTCATGTTATGCTTATATATAATGCTAATGTTGTAGGCTAATGTGAATGACTCCAAAAATGTAAACTGTGGTTTAAAGGAACAGTTCAGTCGAAAATGAAAATTCTGTCTTGATTTACTCACTCTCAAGTTCTTCCGGATCAGTTTACATTTCTTTATTCTGATGAACACGGAGAAAGAAATTTGGAAGAATCCTTGTAACCAAACTGTTTTTGGCCACCATTGACTACAGTACTAGAAAAATCTGCTTTGTAAATTTCTTTGCAATGTATAACACAAATCAAGATATTTTGAAGAATGTACAGTGCATCCGGGAAGTATTCACAGCGCTACACCCGATTGAACATCTCTGGAGAGATCTGAAAATGGCTGTGCACCGATCTGCAAAGAAGAATGGGAGAAACTGCCCCAAAATAGGTGAGTAAGCTTGTAGCATCATACATAAAAAGACTTGAGGCTGTAATTGGTGCCAAGGGTCCTTCAAGAAAGTATTGAGCAAAGGCTGCGAATACTTATGTACATGTGCTTTTTACGTTTTATTTTTAAAAAAATTGCAAAGATTTCAAACAAACTTCTTTATCGTTGTCATTATGGGGTATTGTTTGTAGAATTTCGACGAAAAAAATGAATTTTATCCATTTTGGAATAAGGCTGTAACATAACAAAATGAGGAAAAAGTGAAGCGCTGTGAATACTTTCCGGATGCACTAAGCAAACAGTTGTGGGGCACTTTTGACTACCATAGTCATTTTTTATACTATGGTAGTCAATAGTGACCAAGAACTGTTTGATTACAAGCATTCTTGCACATACCTTTCTCTGTGTTCATCAGAAAAAAAAGAAATGTATGCAGAAACAACTCGAGGGTGAGGGAAAGATGACAGAACTTTTATTTTTGGGTGAACTGTCCCTTTAAGGCGTTTGAGGCACCAGTGTTGGATGTAATAGATTACTAAGGAACTAATTAAACATTTATTAAATTACTTTTCCCCTACAAAAGGGTCAAGTAGGGGCTTATTCTGGGATTACTTTTAAGCAATTAAATTACATATACTTAATATGTACTTGTGTTACCTGTGTATTCGTTTAACAATTCAGTTTTAAGAAATAAAGCAGTGTTTAAGAGAGGTTGATAAGTGAATATCCTGAATAAAATGTTGATAATAAAAATCCTAATAAATTAATTTTTTGGAAGTAGTTTACCCAACATTGAGAAGCACTGAAACAGGGCTGTTCTACGATTAATCACATCCAAAATTAAAGTTTGTGTTTAAATAATAATAAATGTAATACCTTAATATGCATAATAATAATGTCTGTGCATATTTAATTTGTATTTATAAACACATACACTTAAACATACAAGTGTATATTTAGGCAATATTTGCATTTAATATATAATTGAATGTATGTAAACATTTATTTTTGTTTATATATTATATGTTTCTCAAATATATACATGTATGTGTTTAACAATAAAAAAAATAATATGCACTGTGCACAGACATATATTATGTAAACACAAAATTTGGTTCTGTATCTTAAAACAGCCCTACACTGAAATGCAACTTTACAGGTTGATGTTAAAATTCCTATTTCGTGTACTATGAGACTTAATACATATGCAAGTCCACTGTAATTTAAGAAGGAACAAAAAATTATCAATAGGCCTCTTCATGTCTAAGGGGGCAGTTTAAGGGCAGAATAGAAAACAATGTAAGCCAGACAGTCAAACAGTTAGCTACAATAGACTAATAGGAAGCACTGTCTGGACACACTGTCAATACCATATCTTGCTTAAAAGAGTAAATAATATCAGTAGGCATCGTGCCACCTCTATCATTATTACAGAGTGCACTTCTACAAGTGTCCCGGGCCTTATCTTTCAGCACTTTGAACTCTTTAACACTTATTACTTTAATTAGATCTAAACCCTTGTCCACCCATTATCACACATCACTAAAGCAAATGGCTTGTTATCTGGTTGGGTGAAACCTTTTTTTCTACAGGAGTACACAAATGAAATCCCAGCTTGGCTTTTTCCTAACTGCCTGCTTTATAATGCAGTCCAATTACGCAGATTTCGACTCACTTACTTATGCAATCAAGTAATTACAACCCAATCGTATGCCAGAGCGCAACATAATCTTTAGATTGGCTTGAAAATGATGTCCAAGGATTCACCATTTTTTGCGACGTGACAATTGCCTTCTCAATGATGATGCCATTGTGTCAACTCGCTTTCTCAACCTAATCAAGGCTAAGTGTAATTAGGAAATTGGTCCTGAGATGTGGACCGCTATATTGTAATTGCATTTTATTCAAAACGGTGTAGGGAACATGAGCATTTACTTTCTCATCAGATTCTTAAAATTGAAGTTGTGATTCTGAGAGCTTGAAAAAGGACCCAGAGGACATGTTGGGGTTCGTGAACTGTACTGCCCTGACATCAAGACCATGCTGGTTTTGTTTAATAAGATGCGATGAAGAGAGAAAAATACGAATGATTTGAATTAGGAAAATGAGGAGATGTTTGGTGTCTCATTACTTACAATGCAACTCTGCTCTATAGTGTATCGTCTATTTCTTTAATCAAAATCAATCCTATTTAAACTCATCATATTTAAACAAACGTGATATATGCTAAACCAATCTGCAATAAATATTACCAGCAGGGGCACAGGAAAGATCCAAATAACACGTAAATCTCACTCCTGACGCAACACAGTCTCATGTGGAATTCGTCAGATTGTCACAAACCGTTATCTATTAATTTGTGTTCATCAACAAGAAATTCCCCCTTTTTTCATGTCACCCAGCACAACTTTTCATCAAATGTAGTTTAATATGCGATATCTTTCATATGTATAAATAAATATCAACGCAAACTGATGCGAATTTATTCCTATTTTACAAGGTGCCTCATTCGTGTGAATTCCTGTTTCCTACAATCTTATATGTTTGTTTTGTTATGATATGACTTTACCCTTGTGACATTAGGTTTAGGGATGGGGTTAGGGGAGCCATTTTTGCTACCTCGTGAAACTAGCATTTTTAGCTAAATTAGCCTTTGCGTCTGTGATTTTTGGGTTTGAGTTGAGGTAAGGTGTTGGTTAGCCAACTCCTAAAGGGTTTTCGACTTCTTTTGATATCAGGTTAGAAATATATAAATATACATACACACGCGGTCTGTGTATTGAAAAATTTCGTGCTGATGACACGAAAAAAGGTTTTGCTGTGTGACATGAAAAAAAGAGGAAATTCATGTTGATGAACATGAATGAATAGGTTTACAATTCGTGAGAATTTCACAAATTCCCGCGAGACTGGGTTGCCTGACAACACATTTTAAACATCTGCTTTGACTACAATCATATGCGATATCCTTTGAAAGGCATATATATATATATATATATATATATATAAAATATATTACTCAAAGGTAACTATGAATGTAAAAATGCACACACTTGATGAAATATGACTTTTCTTCTCTTTTGTTGTCAATATCCTCTCTCCTCTTAAAGTTAACTTCTGTCCACGGATGCCCAGAGCCATTGAAAGAGAGAATTGCGTCAACTTCATTGACTCAAATGGAACGGTTCATGAAGGCTCTCAATAGTTCCAGGAAGTTACTAGTTACGCATGGAGCTGCGACTAAATGGACCAACTGTGGACAACTTTTAACCCATTTAAAGATGAGAGCCATTTAATGAATAAAAAATGAAAGAAATAAAGCATTTAAAGAGAAAACACAACTTCCTAGAGCTTTCTGAAGGCTCCATGAATCACGTGACGTTCCAGCGTTTTGGACTCTCATTGGCAGAACTCTCTCTCTCAATGGCTCTGACTGTGCAATGCGTGGTTTGTGTAAAGAATTGCAGAATGGCATAGATTAAGCACCATCCATGTAGGATTATTATTTAGTGTGCTCATTCAGTCCACTGCCAAAACAACCAGTTGACAATATAGAGTAAAGTCAATGCAGTAAAGCTAAATAAACTCCTTCACAAAGAATGACATGAAAGCAAATGACAACTTGGGTTTTCTCTGAGGGGATTCATTCATTCATTAGATCTCAGCAGAGAGAAAATCGTAAGTAAAAATAGTATTTACAGGGGAAGACTTGTCTCATTGTAAAACATGAGCACACGACAATGAAACAATAAAGTACAGTCTTCAGTTTCATTTTAAGCAAATTAAATCTGTGGCGTTTGCGTGAAAATATAGTTTAGCATCACGTGCAAGACATTCGGTGACACTGCATCAACTACCACAGCAAAACCAAATATACCCAGAAGAAAAACAGAGTCTCATTATTGCACCTCTGCCTTAAGAAATAATTGACTCAAATCTGATTGGTCGAATGAGGATGAGACATACACAATAGCTCTCTATAAGATAAAGACCCCGTTCACATCCATAGTAAATTAGATAATGCAACTCAGTTTGCAATGGCAACAGGGATTGACCTAAAATTCATAAATATAGTGCGCTGCACATTCAACATATGAAACATGTCTACATGCATCCCAATCCATACAACCTATTTGACGCATTTTATTCAAATAAAAACACACTTGTGTCTATGAATCTTGCTTCAGAAGATAGCTGGTACCCGAGGAAGCATCCTCTCTGGCCTACCCTCCCCCTCCCATTCTCTCCATCCTCACACACTTCCCTTCACCTGAGACAATACCAGAAAAAAGAATCTATGCTTTAAACCAGGCACGATTAAACAAAGCAGGTTTTCATACGTTACCTTTTCCAGAGGGAGCACTTAGCATTAGCACTCACATCAGAGGCAACCTCTCAGATTCAATCCCGGCTGACAACATCACATGACTCTAGTCTGTACCATCTGCTCCTTGCTGCCGCTCATGTGACACGAAGCAGGGGGATGATGGGATATGTAGTTTGAGTGTAAGAACACACTTACTGTCGTTCTGAAGATATGAAGAGTCATAATTTACTATTTTCTTTGTGGAACACACAAAGCAGAATGTCTGATGGCCTCAGGCACCATTTATTTTCATTGCAGCTTTTCCATACATTAAAGTGAAAGCTGACTGAGTCTCTCAGTTCTTTAAGGTCTGCTTTGCTTTCATTGCGCTGAAGAAGGAGTCATTTGGGTTTAAACAACCAGATAGTCAATAAAGAAATTATTATAACAGAATCATTCCCTAAAAATAATGAGTAACATTTCACAGAATGAATATTGAGACATTTTACATGAATTTTATGTAAAATGATGTAGGATAATGATTACTGAATAAAATCTGTAGTATATTTTAATAATAAAAAAACTGTTATTCATTTTTCGTTGCATGATACAACCTTACTAAAACATAGAAATAAATGACAAAGGATAAAGTGTTAAAAAGCTGAACTGACAAATGACCTTCGCGGTTCATACGAAGAAGAGAAAAGAAACTGAGCATGAATTTTACATTAACCTGTGTGTGTGGGGGTCAGCAAACACACCTCTAGGTTAAGGGGAGTACAGAACCGACAGACAGCCCACCCCAAAAAGATGGCAGGGGCTTATACCATCAATAACAGATCGCTTTCATCGTTTAGGACAGATTACATTTAAACTAACACCAAAGTTCACATGGCTTGTTCCCCAGAATCAAATCGGATGTGCAAAAAAAACTGCATAGTCAATTTCTGTCTGTGCAGTCAGGACACGGCCAAATATGACACTCTAAATTTAGTATCATAATAACACCAAACAGAGACATGTTTTAAAACATGTATTCCCTTCAGGAACGGATTACGGAGCGATCCACCGCCTCACCTCATTTGACTTCCATATGATTCTTACAGGTGATTTGGAGGTCATTGCTAAGGAGGGAGATGTGCTTCTTACACTGACTGTGGGAGAGCTGTGGTGATAGGACATGAATTGGACCAGCGTGCAACAGCCTAAAGACTGAATAATAGATGCCTCCCATCTGCTGACAGAGGAGCGGTCTGTCAGACCTTCTAAGTGTTACCACTACAGGGTTTATGCCCCATTCATTCTCACCTCTTCTTGAAGACTACCACCCTTTGACCTAACATCTCCCTGAGAGTTGAGATCATTTCAGCAGTAAAAATGATAGAACAGTCTCCACTGTTTGAAATGGGTGAACTCGGTGTCCTTTAAAATACCTTTTAACGTAAAAATAATTTTTTTAAATGATTGACATATGCGATGATTATTCAAGCCCATTTTGAGTGCATGTGTCCAACAGTGTGACATATAGCAACATATAGAGAACAACCTGTTACATTTTTTTAATATTACTTACATTTTTTTTCTTCATAGTTACTTTTTTTCTCAATTTTGCTGCCACACCATACTTTTGTGTTGCATATTAGTCTGTCAACTACCTTTGTTTTAACCAAGAATTACATAATGGATGTAAGCAAACTGTACATATACATTTACAAAGGTAAATTGATGCATTTTGTTTACATACAGTAAAGTTTTATTGTAAGTCAATACAAAACATCCTAAAATACTATACTTTAGACTGTGTTGAAGCTGTACTTTAATAACACGCTGGGCTTTAATAAATACATCATACCATAAGTAAACAGTAGGCCAAACATAGATGTCAATAACTTGATGGCACGTAAGCATCTGTTTCTATGGGCCGCTATAGGGGGTATGCTTTGATGTTTTATCCCACGTGAACATATCAGGTCACACCCTAGGACAATGCTCCCTTGGAAGGCAAAAAACACCCAGCAAAAATTGATGAGGACAATAGTAGAAACAAACAAACCGGGACTAAAACACACAATTATTTGCTGAACTTAAAAGCAGCTGGACTCGACGGTGATCCTTAAGGCTTCACATGTTCCTGGACACTGAAATACTGCACGGAATTGCGTTTCATGATATTCTAAGCAGTCGTTTTGCTGAGTGTTTTGCCACCCACGGAGGCGCCCTCCGGCGTGCTCATGTGGCGTTCACGTGGTAAAGTGACGACACGTCCATACCCTCTATACGTAGGTCATTCCAAAAAAATGGAACGGTGCGAGCCAGGCTGTGTTGCCAGGTCTGTGGCTTTTGGGTTACTTTGTAACTGTTGCTCCGGTTTTGTTTTATGCACAAGTTAGGAGTGGAAGGATTTTGTTGATCTTAAAATGATTTTATATATGAACGTTAAGTTCTGTTATTTGTACTAGTGAAATTAGGCTCATGATGAAAGATTTGTTTTTTCACAGATCTGACGACCCTGCCAAGCTGGTCTGTTAAGAGCAAGCTGACTGTGTATGATTATAAAAACATATTTGTTGTTGTGTTAACTTTAACCTTTCAGGATAGGCCATTTCCACATCTTTTAACATTTGAAAAGCCATTGCCTTTTAGCAATCAAAGTCAAAAGAAACAAACAAACAACTAAATGTATGTGATTTTTCAAAGGAATAAAGGCTACATGATATATTGGACATGTGACTTGGCCTAACATTTTAAACGTCTACCTCATGTCACTTCAGACCTTCATTCTCTGCTGCACATTTATTATTATTCATAGTGTAGTGTACTGAAAAACACAATTTTTTCCAAGCTTTGGACCAATGTAGTTGTTTCCATTAATATGGCTGCATCAGCAACTGATGCAAATAAAGCTGGTACAATGCAAAATCTTTTTTTTTTAAACAAATTAAGGTATTTTTTTTAAGGAACATACAGAGAAGGAACAAAAAAGATAATCAATGTGATCAAATACATATACACATCAGAATTTTGATAAAATTCCATGGTTAACACATTAAAATAATAGTTACAACAAATCTACAGTTTATGTAACAAAGATAGCCATGATGAGTATGTATTTTTTATAAAAATAGTGCATATATTTAAAATATTTTATAAAATAATTAATAACGTTTATAGATTTATAAACGCATAACTTAAATAATTTAATTTTATGATTTTTAAACCCCCACTTTATACAGTCATGCAGATCTAAGTCTTAAGTGTTAAAACAAAACTCTGATTTATAACGTTGTTTTACAGTCAAAAACGTCAATCTTCCCGGCCGTTTCCATGGTGACAATTGAAACCTGTGATCCATTGACATAGTCTTCATGTTGTTTCTGTGAGCGCGCATTAACTCTGGGTGTCTTTCGACATGTTGATAAAACGTACTCTTCAAACGGGTTCTGGAACCGACATACCATGAGTAAGCAAGATTTGGGTTAATCATCCCAGTGTTCAGGGTTTAGCTGACGGTAATATTACCCTGCTTTCTGAAATACAACCCAGGTGTATTTGAAGAATTGTTTTTGTAGATTTTTGCAGGGGTATTGATATATTAGGATGGATATTGAACCATTTATATTTTGTCTTCAAGCTAGTTATTATTTTCGTGTAAATTTCCTATTTATTGTTCAATACATTTATTGAAAATAGTTTTAAAAGTGGTATCTTGTCAAAGTATTAAGTATTCAAAGCTGATTACATTGGTGTGTGCAGATTTTATTTTCCTAAAAAAAGGAAATCTATCTCAAGATGGGAAGCCTAACACGGTGAGTCCTTGATGATCAAATTCTGAGTCTGTAGGTCTGCTGTTCTTTTGTGGACCACACAATTCTTTCTCTGATTTTACGCAAAGGAACAGATCAGTATCTCTAAATGACATTTACTAGTTGAACTGTTTTTTTCCCTGGAACTCTTAAAGACCATTTTTCTATATTGAACAAACCAAGACTTAAATGTTTAGAAAATACGGCTGCACACAATTTAAACCCCATTTTTTTAATCAATTTTATTCCATTTGTAACTCAGTGAGGTCTTCTTACATTACATTTAGGCATTTGGCAGACTCTTTTATCCAAAACGACTTACATTGCTTTATCCTATACATTTTACATAGGTATTTGCAATCCCTGAGATCGAACCCACAACCTTGCGTAGTTAACGCAATTACCACTGAGCTACAGGAAAGCTTCTTCTTGTATTGAGTACGGTTCCTGCATTTGCTATCTCTGATCTCCTGTGGTGAATTCTTCCATCTCCAACCTTCACAGTACTGTTTGTTAAAAAAGACTGTAAACGAATACAAATTCACGTATTGTGTTTAGCTCTTTGCACCTTACCAAATCTGTCCCTTATTAACCTCAATGTCAAAGCAAACCAACTCCAGTCGATCTGGTTTTATATATTCTTCCTCTAAACTGTAATGACAACTTTAGTCTTGGCAAGCTGATGGGCCTTGACACTAACTGCTATAAGGAGAACATAGAAGGAATTTTCCGTTTGACAAACACGGTGCCAAGTCCAGTCTTACAGTACCAACCTTACAGTACCAACACCACGACTGCAAGCCCAGAGAAAACAGCTCACACTAAACTCAAAGGAGGGAGGGATGAAAGTGTACAGCTGGATTCACTTTATTACCAGTGAAGAAGCAACAGATATCTGACCCTGATTATAACACATAATTAAGTGCAGGTAATCAAATGTAATGGCGCATAGTTGCTGTGATAAATGAAAGAAACAAACCAGAACAGATCATCACTCACCCCAGACAGCGGATTTGGACCTGTATGTAAATCTGCCAAGGAGTCTGGCACGATGTCTCGGATGTTAAAGGAGTAGCTCACTTTCAAAATAAATGTTCATGATCATTTACTCACCCTCATGTCATCCAAGATGTTTGTGTATTTGTTTCTTCAGTCGAAGAGAAATTAAGGTTTTTGATTAAAACATTCCAAGATTTACGTTCCAAGATATATGTTCGTGAAGTTCAGGTGTTTGTTTGTTCACTGCATTTGGGTGATGAATGTTATATAAACACTGGATATAACCCTGGATTTGGAGATTGTTTGAAACTGATATATGGAGCTGATCCAGCGCTAAAAGATGCCAGACATGAACCGCATGCGATTACTAAATCTGAACAATCGTAAAGCTGTATCTATCTTTTGTAAATGTGAATAAACAAAATACTCTTCGAAGAAACAAATTATGCAACTCTACTCTATAGGTACTCAAGATTAATATGAGATTGACAGAAACCCTGTGTGTTACGCCCGCTTTAAAACATTAAACCCCTTACACATCTAAATGGGTGCGAGCAGACTAGACAAAATAAAATATGCAGAAAAATCCTGTAGACTTACTTTAGCTTGCCAGGAATTCAGTAAATATTGAGAAGCCAACGCAACATTTGTTAGGCAATTAAAATTGTTATTCTTTTTTTTTAATGATGATGTGACTCGCAAGATACACAAGATTTGCTCATAAAATTATGAAATGGAGATGTGACAGTGTAGCTCAAATGCATCCAAAATATGGCCTTGCTGTTATCCTGGTAATTATATTTGGATACTGTTCTAATCATAGAGTCAGAGGAAAAATAAACAGCATGCCAGATTATTGAAGAATCAAAATAGAGAACGAAACTATTAACTTTGCGTTCCACCGTGTTGTAGAGCTGCAATATCTATAACAGTTAAGCTGGCACAAGGTGTCATTGTCCTGTATGTTGCAATTATACTGCAATGTTATTTTGGACAATATTTGGTCAGTTCAAAGGTCATTGGTTCGTTCCCCAGGGTACACATACTGGAAAAATGTGTACATCAAATGTCGCTTCAAACTAAGCATCAGCCAAATGCAAACGTGCAATGTAAATGAAGATGATCCCTATTCTCTAAAATGTTCTTAAGGTTTGTATAGTAACATTTAGAATTAAGCAGAAATCATTGTTTGAAGTATCTGCACAGTTAGATAAAAACAGAGATAAAACTAATCTTAATGAGTTTTACTTGTGAGACTCCGGAGCTTTTGTTCTTGTGTTAAAACATCTTAAACAGCCAGGATACTTATTAGAGAAGCTTTTATGATCCTGTCACCCCTTGCGGCACATAATGGTAGCTTTAAACTGCGCCCTATGGACAATGTCTCCTTATTGGGTTTAAAGTTTCAATAAGCACTCAGGTCAGACGTTCCCACTGGCTGCTATTACACATTGTGATTTCCTTCAAAGAATGCTGACACAATTAAGAAGTGAAGGAAGGAATTAGATGACATTAATTAAAAGGACTGAAATGGAATGGGCAGTGGTCTATTGTGTGAGGTGCCAACCGTGGTATGGTGATTTACATGAATTGTGGACTTAAGCGCTTCTGTAAAGAGCCGGCTGAAAGGTTAATTTGGAGGTCCCCGTCCTCCCCTAACATCCAGCGGAGAGAAGCATGTCTGCCTCAGAGCATTCTGGGATATTGTTTCTGTGAGTGAAAGATAATGGATTAGGTCCAGCGAGGGCCAAGAGAGAATTTTCGCAGTGAGATGAATGAGGTGACAGGAGGCGGATCGGGGTGGCGTTGATTTTGTGTGTGCGTTGTGTGTGAAAGGACAGTGGGTTTTTTTGTTCACATTTAAACAGCGAACTTTGTCACGGTTAGGATTTAATACTATTATTTTCAGCAACCAACGAATGGAAATGAAAGCTTAACGTGTCTCGTACTGTTGGAGAGAGGCGTGATATTAAAGGAGATGCTCTGGCCGAGCTTGTCTTTCCTTTCATTCTATCAGTGTTTTTTCAACAGGGAACTGCTCAATTGGGATGCCACGCGCCGCATTATCATTTCACACTAAGACAGATGCATTGAAAACCTCTTACGGGGCACATTTTCCCAAACTTCACCTCACCTCAGCAGACGAGACTATGAGAAAACCCTCTTCAGTGTCTGATGACATACTGTGAGAAGGCACATTCGAGGTCCTGATGCTTTTTCTACAAAGGCTCCCTTTTCCCACCACTTACACGATAAATACATTTACATCCAAGTCAGCACTGTTAGCACTTTCCTGTTGTCGAGTCTGTCCGTCTTTTGCACATTTCACTGACAGTATGTATTTCTAGCATATATTTTCGGAATCGCAGCCACTCGAAATCACAGCCACAAACTTTTCCAAATCAAAACAAGGACACAAAGTGTTGAGAGATTTGAGTTGGAATTGCAAATGTGAACAGCGGGAGCATTGATGTAATCCAAAAGGCTTTTTTCATTGGGGATGCTGGATGGGAACAAACCCTGGTTGTAATTTTCAGCTTTTCAGCATCGACTAGGTTCAGTCCTCGCTCAGCATGAGATATCAAAGGGACAATGCAAAGTTAAATTACCTCTGGATGAATTTAAAGTTTGACGCTTAAAATGATGTCGCTGTTCACCTGAACGTGATGAATGCCCCATGGACTTTTTTCAATCTCCCCTGACTACTTTTGATCAAACAATTTTTTTTGGCAACACATTTCATATTTGCACGTGAAACAGTCCTCACATTTTTTGTGGAGCTTAAGTGGCTGTAGTTGAACACTTAAACTCTGACATTGCTCACTCACCCTCTTGTCATTTCAAACCAGTGTATGATGAAACCATTTAATGATTTTCTTTCTTCCACAGAACACAGAAGAAATATTTTGAAGAATGCGGTACCCATGGTTCGGACACAAAACCAATGCAAGTCAATGGCTACCGTTCGGTTGCAATCATTCTTCAAAATATCTTATCAAAAAAATGATTTCAAAGACTATTATTTACTTTTACGTAGATTTAGCACATGCTTTTATACAAAGCAGCTTGCATTTGATTCGATGTATACATTTTATTTGTTTGATGGTTGGAATTCAAACTCTTTGTGCTACTTATGAAGTTTACTACCAATAGAGATACAGGAACATGCCGGATCAATTATGCCTGTGTTTTTCTTTGTTGATGGTTATAAGAAATTGTCTTTGTGTGAATGCACCGGCAGTCGTCTGACCTGTGACGGATTTCTTTGGTCTCATTAGTTTACAAGCCTTTGAGATATTGTTCTGGAAGTTGCTAGGCCTCATTCTTACAGTAGCGCGTCTCATGGTTGAAGTTTCATTTGTCTCAAGGCAATCGACTTTGTGCTTTAGTCACAACCTTGTAGTCCCATCAGTGTGGGTTCAATTATCAAGCTTATTTATTACTTTCAATAAAAGCTTGACACTTGACATTAAGCGCAGACCCACAATTACGCTTTTTAGTCCAAAATCAACAAGCCGGGTCATGTGTTAGTGCTTAAGCTTGGGTAATGAATGTGATCATAATGGACACGGAGCACTTTGGCGGAGAGGTTCTTTACTGCCCGAATGACCTCTTCCTTAGTCACCCCTCAGTTTCAAATGCCACTTGCAAATGCTTTTCAGGGCAACTTAAAAATCCATTTCCCACTTCACTTCCCCATTCGAAGCCCATTCGTCTTGACGGTATTCCTGTGTTTTACGTATTGATTTGCTGCTTTGATCTTGCATGGCGAGCTACAGGCTGAAGGGGACCTTCAGAGGAGTGGAGTCTCTGCCTTGTTATACCGTGTTCTAGGGAAGAACAGGAAGTGGCTTTGACCCACATTCATAATAAAAGAACACATTGCTTGTGAACAGTATAACCGAAGTGAAAAGAAAATTGAGTGTTGGTGCACATTATGTCTGATGTTGTTTCTTTTCAGTGAGGAATTATATAAGTTGATGTAATTTTATACATAATGTAAACTTATACTCGTAACACAGATGGATAACTGAACTTACACAAGAACGCAGTCACCTGTTTTGTGATTGTTGTCCTAAGTTAACTGTTCACTGACCTTCAGAAAAGTCCTCCAGGTCCTGCACACTCTTTGCTATTCCAGCATCTTCTGCATATACATACAGATGTACAGTATGGTAATTATAGTCAAATAAAATATTTTTTAAATAAAATAAATGATCAGCACCCTGATCTCACAGCTGTTTTACCTTTGTACCTTAAATATTTTGATCATCCAAAAGTGAAAATTCACCCTCTTGACATATCAAACCTGAAAGACTTTCTTTCTTCTACAGAACACACAAAAATATATATTTTTTGAAGTAAGTTGATAACCGAACACCGCCAGCAATTTACTTCTTTTGTACGGACAAAAATCAATGAGTGCCGGTTCACAACATTTTTAAAAATATCTTCTTTTTTGTTCTTCAGAAATAACACAGGTTTGAAATGAGAAGAGCATGTTAACGATGACGGATGTTTCATTTTTGAGTGAACTGTAACTTTCAATGGCTTCAATGTAGCTATTGTAGCTATCCAAATGCTGTAGCTAGGTTTTCCCAAAGCCATTAAGAAAGAGAGTTCTGCCAACGGAAGTCCAAAACGCTGGAGCGTCACGTGATTCATGGAGCCTTCAGATAGTTCCAGGAAGTTATGTTTTCTCTTTAAATGCTTTATTTATTTTATTTTTTTATTCATTAAATGGCTTTCGTCTTTAAATTGGTTAGAAGTTGACCTCAGTTGGTCTGTTTAGTCGCAGCTCCATGCGTAACTAGTAATTTCCGGGAACTATTGAGAGCATCCATGAACCGCCATTGGTGTGAAAAAACTGTTCCATTGGAGTCAACAGAGTTAACGCGACTCTCTCTCTCAATGGCTCAGGGTTGTCAACAAAACCCTTGTCATTTTGTCATTTAAAGTAGCTGAAGCCCCCGTGTGCATTTCCTTGAATTCTAACTCACAACTTTGCATTTCTAGTCAAGCTTCCACCAGCCAGACATGCTGACCTGTTTATCACCATTCTGTGATCATACACTTCCCAACACCTCAATGACTGATGACACAGCCTCAGAGATGCCCGTCATCTCCATACAGTATCGCTGATGCCTTGACGCCTCTGTCACACTTGATGTTCTTGAGATGTTTAGCATATGATCAGATGACTGATATTACAGTATCTATATTGGTATCGCTACAGGGGCTGGCGGAGGACCAAACGATGAACAAGAGTAACCCCAGCCTTTCATTTACGCAAAGAAAGAGGGGACCCTGGCAGGTGCCGAAGGCCCGGGGGATCGAAATATCTACGCTCGGCTAACAAGTGGTTATATTTTGCCTTCAGACTCCAAGTGTCAAAACGTGGCTGCGTGGGTTCCCACCTGCAAAGAAACATCGATTTCTGCTTCTCCGCCACCTCTTTCTCACCTACGTAGTGGGAAGGGCATAGACCTGTCTGCGTGTGGTGCGTTTGATGCTGAGAGAATACGGGCAAGAGATACTTTCACAGTCACACTCGATTCAGTCAATTGATTTGAGGGTAAAGGTCCCCCCAAAAATAGCATTCATTTGCTATAATTTAATGGTGGGAGACCTGTTATTTTCTATTGTGCGCGTGATTGCAGGTGTGTGCGTTTTTGTGTAGTACATCTGTGCATTATTATGATCAGTGAGGCAATCTTTCCATACGCACAACGAAGTAAATAATTACACATATCTCTTATTCTCCCATAAGTGGGTGCGATGCTCAGCCTTTCAATGCTTTCAAAGCATTTTTAATTAGAGAGAGAGATCTCAGCATAATTATCCTATATTAAGCGTTGAAAGGCTACGAAGAAAAAACTTTACTGACACGCTGCATTAATAAGGTGGAGTGGATTTTCTTCGTGGAAAAACCAGTTGCGTCTGTAATGGCAGGCCGTAGGTATAAAACATGGTCATCGAGTTAAACTATTGTGCCAAACACAAAATCCATTTATGACAAATCCATATAATTGATACATCCCTCCCTCCATTGTGTCACTAAAGCTGTGCTGAATTCAAAGCAACAGTTTCCTCACTGAGTGTGTCTGTGGATGTGAGACAGGGACGAAATGCATGTGAGTGTGTGTGTGTTTATATGAAAATGAGCGTATTTAATCATTTGGTGCCGCTCCAGCTCCTGTGTGCCAGAGGCAGTGTTGGCCTGGTGGTGTGTGACTAACTGGGCGGGGGGGGAGTATGGCTGGCAGAGGGACGGGGTAGAATGTATGTCAGCTGGGAAGGTTTCTGCTTCCTGCTCTGCGTGGAATCCGCTCGACCCGGTACATTCTTCATTGGAGACCATGACATCATGATTCAGCCTAGGCTGGAATGCCGCGTGTCACTTTTGGTAAGGTAATATAACACGGGGTTCATGCATATGATCCACTCTGTGCTTTAACGTGTTGGACACAATGTGGGCATGCAGCTCCGTGCGTAACACTGATTTGACTATCTGAATATATTCGGCCTGATGGAAAGCATGTATACAGTGTCTGAATGGTTCCCAGTTGCCTAGATAGAAATATGCCACTTGCGTACAGCTACAATGTCTATTTTGATGTAGGATTCTTCAGATTCAAGGCAGGGACATTTTGGACATGGACTTTGATGGAGTTGAAATGCAGAATGTCATAATCATTTACTTTGTAATTTTCAGTTTTTAATGCTTTTATCTTTGTTAAAGGATGTATTATGTTAGCATAAACGACTGTTCATTCATACTGTTGTAGTTGCGGCATCTACCTGTACCAGCAGGGCTATCGTTTCAATGCCGAGAAAAAAATCCTTGAACCGTTTTTTTAGAAAGACTATCTTATACACACTGTAAACCCTAATGTTCAAAATTAGTAATGTACAGATAAAACAGATTAAGTAATGTAAACTTAATTTTATGAAAAAGTTCTACTTACTTAAATATTTTAAGTTCCTGAAACAGTGTTTTACTTTTAAGTAAAGTATAGTGATTATTTTTGATTAACTTGAAGTTTTGATTAAAACTCAAAAAATGTATTCGCTCCTTGTTCAATTAACTTAATTTAAACATGTTAATTCAACACAATTGGTCAAGAGGGATTTCCAAATCCCAGCATGCTTTTCATCAGACTGCATTAGGAGAGATTTTTTTTTATTTTATATGTTTTGGTAGAGTTAAAGACGTGTTTAATGTTCACCTCTTTGAAGGTTCTGCTTACTTAAACCAAGAACCTCTAAAACTCAAAATATTTGAGTATTGCCAACTTATCCGTGTTTACAGTGTGCAGTACATATACAGTATACACTATGTATTTGGTGATGTCGATATGTCACTGTGCTAGCATGGTTCAGTGAGAAACAATTTGCATTGCCCCATGAACCCGGCTGTCAGGTACGGTCCACCTCAGCTCTTCCACGGCCTTGATGAAAAATAAAAAAGGAGCTTTTTCAGCGAATCAGCATGGCTGTAATTGCATGCGACAGGATGCATGCGACAGGAATGGATTTCCTGTCACTGCTTGAGTTTATGAAGATGGTCTGCAAATACGTTCCAGGTTTTTTTCTTCCCACGGCTTGTGCCGCAGACCACCGCGTGTCCCTTTGGGTGGTCTGATCAAACACTCTATAGACCTGATCAATCTGCATGTGCCTTTTGTAATTTCTATCAGTAAACACAGCGCAGAACACCCATCTGATCAGCGCTGCATCACACACACCCATGGAGTGGAAAAAGAGGGAAAAAAGTGGTGAAATTAAACTGGGCTGTCTTAAACGTTTTATGTCCGATTAAAATCGTATTCGATAATAATTCTGTTTTATGTCTTGAGGATAGCACACCATGTCTGTAGATAATTTGGCTCCTTTAGACAGAATGTAATGTAATAAGTTGCTGAATTAATGGACGCTTTATCAGGGAGTTGATGAGTACAGCAATTATTGAGACGCTAAAACATAGAATGACCACGCATGAGAAAAAGAGAAAAGATCGATATGGATTAAGTCTCATTTTAACCGCTATAGCTGAAAGTGAACGGTAGATTGAATTTGTCTCTTTCCATTGTGTTTTCTTAAAGCTACATTTAATCGTCGTACGTGTTTATTATATCAAGTGTTTGTGATACAACAAAAATGGTTCTGCACAGGTAGATGATTGCATTAGCGGGCTGATCTGATTGGTGTGTCAGGAAAAGGGATGGTGTAGAGGTGCCGGTGAGGCGTGTCTGATTGGTAGGTTATAAAGATGGTCTGCTGAGCCGCCTGATTGGTTTGATCTGTTTTTTTCGACGAGCCAAAACGGTCTCGTCTCTGAATGCAACTCACTGTGGAGAAGGTTGCAATTTGGATATTAGGATATTATTGTGTTTAGATGCCATAAAAATTCCCTTCAATCATAACGGCGAGGATTATGCTAAAAACATCCGCATTTTCTCGCTTTCTCTGGCCGTCATTCATGTTTAGATTTTTTATTGCCTGCCTGCTGTGTGTTTGTAAAGACGATCTTCGTCTCAGCTTCGTTATTGTCATGTAGAAAAGAATAACCACAAAGATCTCTAATATCTTGATTGCATCCTTTGTGTTTTAGCCCTGAGGAAAATGTCATTACTTAGATGTAGGAGACCTCATAAAAGTCTCAGTTATAGTTTATTAACTTTATTAAATGTTGGCATAAAGTGAATGTATACAGGTATGTGATAAATGAACGAAATTTGATGATACACGTTTGTGTTCATGTTAAAATTAATGTAGACCAGCTGCAAGCTTTGGTATCTTGACAAATCTGAGTACGGTTTGAAATGTTGTTGATCTTTAGAGCAGTGGTTCTCAAACTGGGGCCGTGCCCTCTTGGCTCCTAAGATGGAACTGGGGGGCCATAGATTTTGTGGAATTTTATGAAATAAAGAAATTCATCATAGATTTAATGCAATCAAACATAAACAATAAGACCACCAACAAAAATAATTGATGTTCCAGTTGTTTAACTGAATATGTTTTGGTTTAATTAAACTAGGTTTAAGATTACAAGTATTTATTTGGGGGGCCGCAAAGCAATGCATTCTACACAAAGCGGGCCTTAAAACAAAAAAGTTTGAGAACCACTGCTTTAGAGGGTCTTAAAAATGTACTCAAACTTTCTGATTTACCCTATCCATATGTGGTGTTGGATGTTGGCCACCTTTCTCATTTTCTGCCCGTCTGTGCACCTGCAGTCTTCCTGCGTTCCAAATGTAAGTGTGCTCTTTCTTTTCACGTATATCGTTTTTTTGTAAGGCTTCACAAAATACTCTAGAAAGATTAATCTTTTATTAGTTTTGAGCATCTTTGTGAATTATGCAACGCGCAGACCGATTCTCCCCAGGCGGCTTCACCTTGCCTGAATGGATGGGATCTCAAACTGACCCGACTTGTCATTTACTGGTAAGCGGAAAACATTTGTTTTGTGTGTGTGTGAGACAGATTTGTCTTCTTGGATCACAGACCACTTTAATGACATGAGAAAATGGAGACAGCAGTTTTAATGATGACAAATTAGTTTTAAAGGCTGTGGTTTTGTTCACAGATGGTAATAAACATCGCAGTCCATTATGGTATCTATTAATTCCGCAATTATGTGGGTGGGATTGGATAGGACAGAAATGTCAGAAACTGATACTAAACTGCCTTGTGTCATATCCCTCATATGCAGTGAGTGGTATAATAATACACAAACTGTATGCGTACACACATATACTGTATACATGATATGGACAACGTATGGGGACGCCTCCATCTAATGAAGCAGTCATTTAAGTACGCATACATCTCAATATACAGCATTTATAATGATATTCTAGAAAAGTGTGTGCTTCTAATTTAATGGCAACAGTTTGTACAGGGCTCTATTCGGGTTTTGGGTTTCTTGTTTATTTTCGCTTTATTTGGGCTGTAAAGTGAGAGAGGGAAAGGAAGCGAAGCGAGAGTGACAGAAGGGGGCTGGTTCAGGTAAGGACCATGAGACGGGAATAGAACCCGGGTCGCCCGATGCACAACCGCACCACAGGTCGGAGCATTGCCCAAGAGGCTATCAGCTCCGACTACACAGCTCTTTTCTATTAAAACATGACAGTGTGTACAAAGAAAGGTTGAAAAAGCAATGATTAATTCAGTCGAATGTAGAAGTGCTTGACTGGTTGTTACACTTCAGCCTGTGTTCCCCATGTGTTTTGCCTTGTTCATTGTCTTCACCTGTCCCTCGTCATTGTTAATTAGTCCCGCACCTGATTCTGTTTTCCCTGAGTGTTTTTCCTGTTTTTTTAAGCCTTGTGTGTTCCTTATGTCTTTGTCGAATATTGTATTGTAAACCCGGTTGTGTCTCCCATGTTCTCCTGTCCCCGTGTCTGTTATCATTAAACCCCTTGGACTATTCCTGTTGCGTCTCCGTTCGTCTTCATCCGTGTGCCGTTGTCACACTGGTCTGTATAAAGTCGAGTTCTGAACCCACCTGAACACCTCTACCAAACACTCATCACCCAAACCCATCAATGACTTTCACATATGAGTACAGTCATTTCGGAAAAGAAAAAGTCCCTTTCAAAACCTTTGCAGGAAAAATGACAAAAATTTAATATGTTTTTGATTGTTACAGCATTTTGTTTCGATTGAAATTACTGGATGTTTATTAGAAGGGGAACATACCGATATTTTTGTTCATAGAGTGTATGCATGTGTGCCGCCTTGGAATTTTTTAGATATTATGGTGTTAAAAAAAGAGATGGTCCTACCATGGTCTCTGTTGGGAAAATTGCACTTCATTGCATATAATCTCTATATTTAATATCTATAATAATCTGGATGTTTGGCTGTAGATTTCTCTTACCAGTTCTAAGTAACGCTCCTGGAGATCTTTCCACCTGCTGGCATTACACAGCACCGCTTACTCGTCCTCCTCTTCCTCCTGCTGTGACCAATTGCCCATAACATCTGACAGTTACCCCTGTCTGGAGTAAAGTTTTTCTAAGAATCCAGTTCCATTCGTGTAAAAACATACATCATCTGTTCCGTTGCATGTGGTGCAATTTCATATAAGGACACATCGATTATATATATTAGGATGTCAATTTAACATTCGTCCATGCCCAGTCCACAAAAATTCACATGATCACCTCTTTGACCAGTCTTTTTCCTTCATGTTGGGCAAGTTGGGCTTTTCTGGGAAATGATTGTTATATACCTAAAGGAATACAGTTTTCAACCAAAAATGAAATTTCTTTTATTATTAAGGCACTCCTGTCATTCCAAACCTGTATGACTTTTATTGTTTTGCTCAGATTATATTTTGTAGAACGTTGGTAGCCAAACAACATTAGCTCCATTGACTTTCATTGTATGAACAAAGCCACTGAGGCATTTCTCTAATATATTTTATGTTCCACAGAAGACGGAAAGACATATACATACGTTTTTTCAACAGTTAATATTCCTAGTACTTTTAATAAATTTGTAAAAATAGTATTTTTATCTATTATATCCCAAGTACAATTTGTATTATTTTCAAATCAAAATGTCTTCAATCCTTGTTTTACAACTTTGAGTAAACATATTTACATTTTCTGCTTTCTTCACCATCCATTTAATGTGGCTTTGAGCTAAATTGTTGCCTCTTAATATTGCAAAAACATTTTCTCTTAATTGATCTTCATTTCTCCCCGGCGCCTGTGGACAACTGCCTGCTTCATTTCCCTTTGGATCATAGAAGCAGGATTTGTCTGATACACAAATTCATTCAACACCATCTCAACTCCATTTTTTTCAATGAACAGATACATTTTCATTACAAGCTTTGTGAATTGCAGGCTAGCTCCTCATCTGATAAAATGTCTGATGCCATAACCCAAAAGCCTGAGTCAGAGTCAAATGATCTTCCACAGAGAGTTACAGAGGATCTGTATGCAAGATATAAATAGATTTGGGAAAGCTTTAAAGGTATTTTCTGTGTGATGGGAAGTGTCAGAGGTGTTGAAGCCTTTGGGTTCATTTTTAAGAGAAGGTAAAAGAATAGTGCATTTAAAACAGCAGTGTCCTGTGAATTTGTTCTGGCTGACAGAGACTGTTTAAGATCTGATGTTCATTAAAGGTGTGGGAGGGTTCCATAGAATCTCGCTGCATCACTCGCTGAGAACCAAAAATAGGATAGAACAGGCGAGAAAATCCCTCCTGGAGAGATAATGAGAGACACTGATAAACCGGATGGAAGTCACTTATTTTGTCGAGCTTTTTAATTAAAATCTAACAAAAAAGATATTAGAGATGCACCGATGTATCAGCCGCCGATATTAATCGGCCGATATTGGATTCATTTAACACCATCGGCATATTGGCAATAGCATGAAAAAGGCCAGGCCTTGACGGGAAGCCGTCAAAAATTAAAGTCCATCGTCAAATTAAAAGTCCATTTAACCTCAGAACAAACCTGCTACCAAAAATGTACAAAACTAGTAATAAAATGTAAGTAGACTTAAAACAGCAAAATAAAAAAACATTATATGTGAAAATTAAATATATTAAAGAAATGATCAATTTTAAGTCAAAATTGAGTTGATGTTTTCAATAAAAGAGATATTGGATAGCAAAAATAACCTTTGAAGATTGTCATGTTGTCTTATTGTATTTTTATCTCAACTTACATTTACATTTAGGGACATTTACAGTTGTGCCTCTCTTAAAATGTTAAATGGATCCAATTCATGTTCAGTCAAATAAATTGAATGCAAAAAAAACTAGCTAGTATTGTAAAGTACTGCATGTCGGAATCGGCCAATAGTTGTTTGTAAAAATCGGTGTCGGTATCGGCCTAAAGAATCCTATCGGTGCATCCCTAAAAGATATCTTTAGTAGAGAGTTTGGTTTAAAGAAATAGGTCACCGATCTAAATTCATTCACCCTCATTTCATTCCAAACCAATTTTTTCACTTCCATTACATCTTTTTTTCAAGGGAGAACCTTGAATACCAGAGTTATATTTTACACATTTTAACATCTTTTTTTGTCTAACTGCATGTCGATAATCGTCTCATTTGTTTTTATTTTTACTTTTCTTAAGAAATTCTAGAAACATCATGCAATACTATGCGACTCAACTATCATAAAAAGAAAATTAATTTGCCATCTATCCACCTTAATGTTGTTCCTAATGTGTACGCTTTTCTTTTGCAGAACACGTTTTGAAGATATTCAGACAACGATGGTGAATGGAGGCTGCCAGTCACTAACATTCTGCCTATAGCATATGTTCATTTGATTTTCAGATAAAAGGTTACATGGGTTTGGAAGATGATGGTGAGTAAACAGAATGTTAATGTTTAGGTAAATTATCCCTTTAAAGGAACCATCTGTTGTTTCACCTGAGCAAAAAGCATTTACGTAGCTATGCGTGAAAAAAAATGTTGTTAGGACAAATCAATGAGCATGTTTTCAAGAAAAGGTTTTAAGTGAAACTCACTTTAAACTGTTTCTTGTAATCTCCGCTTTGATCAAAGGCTACAAATTCATGAAGAGCGAGTCAATGATAAGGATTAGAGAGAAACAAAAGAAGACAAATTTAGGGAAGAGAGGAAACAATTGCTAACACACAGCTCATCAAACATTCTCCCACCACCACTGCCTGAACGGTGGATGAACTACTAATGCCTCTGTATGTTTGCTGTTTAAAGTCTGCAAGTTCATATCATCTGGTTTACTCAATCTCTAATGATATCAGATCCTTTAAATCTCTTGAAATTGGGTTGTCCTTTATAGCCTAGAAATATCCTAGCTTTTGATGTTTTGTAGTGTGTTGGGAATGCTTCGCAAATTTTTTTTATCTCGGATACGCATGAGCATTTGTGTATGTGTGTGTATTCTCTGAAAGAGGCGGGGGGCATTCAAACGACCTCCAGGCTTTCGCAACAGCACATGAAATGCTTACTCTGTTTCCGTGGCCGTGACCTTTCCCTGACTGATGTCAAACTGTCTGACACTCATCTGAACACAGAGATTCTTTCCTCTCCCTCTCTAAGGGCGAAAAGCAGTCAAGGAAGGATGCTGAAGCAAACAGAGCAGAGCGTACATTCAGCTGAATGACCAGCACAGCACATTTTACAAGAGGAAAAGAGCTACACCATGCTAACTTGCATCTGACCTTGCTTTTGACCTTTGCTTTAGAACTACATTAAATGGGAGATCTTTGCGGTTTCTTCAACTTTGATGGCAAGCCAATAACAATATGTTTGTGTGTGTGTGAGCAGGTGTCTGAGGGTCCATATATGATTTGTGCATACAAACACACACAAGCAGAGGCAGATGGTTGCATTACTCATCTGAGACTGTATAACTGACACATTTTCACCCCCCCCCTCCTCCTAGCAGAAACGCGTCCCACAGTCGCACAGCGCTGTGTGTTCGCACGTCCAAACCTCCCCCATATTACAGTAAGACAAGGCGCTTGGATACAACAGTCAGCCACTCCAGTGGAAAAAAGATTAGGAAAAACAAACATCTTGAGTGTAAAACAAACAAGTCAGCAAACAGAATTATATACTCCCTAAGTAAAGCATTTTCAGTACGGTAGGTAGCTTGCCTTAATCTGTGACTGGGACATGATCATTAAGGTATTAATAGAGCTTATACAAATAACATGAAATCACGTTTTGGGTTGAACTTTGGTCTCAAAATTTACACTACATCCAAACATTTACATTTACGACTTACATTCCATTATTGACCTTAGCGTTGCTAGCATCATGCTCTTAACCATTGAGCTAGAGAGAAAGATGTGTTGGTAGCATAAATGCCTGACTGTCATTGCATTAGATGTGGCAAAAAAAAGACAGACAGGTAGATAGAAGGATTGACAGATAGATAGTTATATAGACAGACAGACAGACAGACAGTAGATAGACAGACAGACAGTAGATGGATAGATGGACAGACAGACAGACAGACGGTATATATATAAAGATAGATAGACATACAGAAACACAGACAGACAGAGAGTAGACAGACAGACAGTAGTAGACAGATAGACAGAGAGTAGATAGAGATATACAGACAGACAGACAGACAGACAGAGAGTAGATAGATAGACAGAGAGTAGATAGATAGACAGAGAGTAGATAGATAGACAGAGAGTAGATAGATAGACAGACAGACAGACAGAGAGTAGTAGACAGATAGACAGAGAGTAGTAGACAGATAGACAGACAGACAGACAGAAAGATAGATATTGATGAATGAATGGATATAGACAGACAGATAGACGGATGGACGGTTAGATGGATAGCAATATAGACAGCTAGATATTGATGTATGGATATAGACAGACAGATAGATTGATTGCAGACACCCTTATATGTGTGTATGCTATCTATAAGTCATAATTTAAGACACACCTTTATTCCTTGCCTTTTTTTCCAGCTGAACTGAGACGTTGTGATGTTTTTACTATATTTGTCTTGTGTGCGAGTCTTCTTCTGGACTTTGGTCAACCATGGTCGTTTTTAAAAGTGCTTTATAAATAAAATTGATATGAAATTAAATATGAATCAAAATGATTAAAGGGTCTACATGTATTCCAGTAGACATGCTTTTAATGGTTGCGATAAGATTTCTAACCGGTTGTGAAAATAACCTGTTAGATGATTCTAACACAGATAAGGTATAATTCCAAACGGATGCCCTTTCAACAGTCCTATCTCATGCAGGCTGTGGTTATCTCTCCACTAGATTATTGCAGCTCGCCCCTTTCTCGTCTACCTGCATCTGTGATTTCCCCGCTGGAGCACAACCAAAACGCATGCTGTGCCTGACTTCCTGCATTCAGTTTATAGAAATAAGATTTAAAACACATTTCTGTTTTCCGATGCTGTGGTCTCTTACCTCAGCCAATCTACTTATGTTTACCCTTCAGTGTGACCCCCCAAACCCAATCAAAACCATCTCACCGGTGACGTTTCAGCAAAGATTTCATCTTTATCTTCACTGGTAAAAATAGTAATAATAACCTTCATGTCTGCCCACACCTGGCAACTAGAACTAATATGACACTTCCTCTGTTCTAGGTGCGCAATATGTTATCGTAGGCACTGTGTTATTATTAGAATACTTGCAAGAAATCACCAAACTTAATACAAGTTTCAGAGGTGAAACCATGTATGTATATATTTTCTCTATTTAGAACTGTGCCTTAATAAACAGCTGAACAATAACTGTTGATGAGAAGGTATAGGCTTTATTGTTCTGCGCCGCTTGTTTAGAGCTATTTTTAGCATCTCTCATGGATTCCTAGATCTCTTTTTTTGTCTACACGCTGAAGATGTTAGAGTAAAACTAAACTGTAGCCTCTCTGCTTGGGTGAAATTTTATATTTGCAGCTCTGCCGTGTGGTCAAATATTTTAAGTGCATGTTTATTACAAACTGTATAGTGAATAAATCCATACAAATAAGTTGTAATGCAGGTAAGTTGAAAATGTAGTCTGAAGCTGTGTGGCTGAGAACATATTTAAGTGGATTGTGAATACATAGGCCCATAATTAAATGAAAGGTCCTTTACGTATGACCATCCAAAAAAAATCAGCATTAACTATATCACACTGATGAGAGACACCTCTGACACAGCTCTGTGCAGTCTACAAATACTGGGAATAAATTCAATGCATAAATGTATTAAATTTTATGTTTATGGGGCCTCTGTGGCACATTAAAAACAAAAGTCGTATTGCATATACATGCATATACATTTGTTGAATATAGTCATGCAGACTATGTGCTTTATTAGTGCTTATTAACAGCAAATATGCTAATAATAGGCATGCTAATAAGCAACTAGTCAATAGTAAGAATTGGTTCTTATACTAAAGTGTTACCATAAATATTAATGGTACTGCTATAAGCCTAACTGAATATTATAATTTATCTTGGAGATGTTTTAACTGCTGTGTAAAGACACTCTGACTAGACCCTTTCCTTAGACCCCATTTTAACATACAGTTCATCTTCCTAAAAGCCTTTCTGCGCATTTTCCGTCAGTCTCACATCAGTGGTTTTCTCCAGCTGTGATGTTGAAGCCAAGGGCAAAACTTAAATAAGAAGTGTTATGTGAACATCAAAACCACAAATTTGTGCCTGACATCATAATGTGCAATTCACTTCATGTGCGACTTCAATCGCTTAGATCTAGCCATTTTATCCCCTTGTATCCATAAACGCGAGAAACATCTAAATGTTGGGTAGGTGTGATTCAAAAGAAACGAGATTTCCAAAAAAGTTATCATATCCATTTTTGCTCACGTGCACAGGTGGTGTATTGTTGGCATCATCATGTGCGTGCTTTGCGCACAAGAACGCGGCGTCTGGCGACATGACGACACGTACGTTATGGGCTTTTGCGTAATGTTGCTCTCTCCACTTCTGACGGATTCTTGTCGTTTACATAAGAAACAGATTTAACATCAGAAGCCTCCCACTCCCCGCCCTCGCGCCGGAGAACCCAGAGTCAGCGCGCGCACTGAGCAGGTGGCCGCCCACGAGCCAAACGCTGGAGGAGCCGCGGGAAGCCGAAGCGCGTTTTCCAGGCGCCCCTCCGATAGTTTGCCGCCAAATATCTATGCGCAATTTGAACTCAAATTTAATTTGCGTAATACCGCGTCACGTTTTTCTTTGACATCTGTAAAACGCTGCTTTTTCTTTCCTCTCCAAATGTTTCAAATTGAATCATTATATTATTAATTATTAAACAGCTATTTTATTAACCAACCATTCTGTTTTAGTAGCCCTTTACGTGTGTTTGTCTAAAATGTAGGCACATACAGATATGTTTAAACAACTGCCTCTCTCTCTCTCTCTCTCTCTGTCTGCGCTTCGTTTTCACTTTCTCGTCGCTGCGTCTCCTCCATTCTGGTGTGACCCACGCAGTGCTGTTGCTCCACAAGGGGGGGCTGCTGGATATATGCTATAGTGCCCAACTCACTGCCTTCAAACACTGAATTCCGTTTGTGTGGACAGACCGGGCGAGGACAGCCCCAGAACCAAAAGGAAGATTCCCACATCCCCGACACACACCGAGAAACCAACCGAGCCTGAGACACACACCTCCCTGGAGCTTTCACACTACTTGAGGACTTCTTATCTGGACAACGAAAGGACCCATACGATTTATTGGCTTTAAAGGTCTGGATTAAATAATACATTTGGGAAACAGTGCAACACTCAGAAGTGACAGAACAGAAATACACATTAAGAGGATCTGCTGTGAATTTATGGATGCTTGTTTCTTTACTCGGTCTTAGGAGAATCTCTCTGCCACTGGAGGAAACAGACCTTCTTTGTGTCATCGTATCAGCAGATATTGCCTGTTGAAAGAATGAATGCACACAACTTATTCTGAAGAAGTTGGAGGAATTGTCGTGGGCATTTTGAGAAAGGTTTTTACGCGCTGGGAAACAGATGGGACATGACAACTTTTTGAAGGTAACCAATCATTATTACTGATATAACGTGATTTCCAGCTCCGTTTGACAGGCTAATGTAATTAAATGCGTTTGCTTAATCAGCACATATGACCAAACACGCAGTAGGTGTTATTGATCCCTCTGTATATTACTCGTCATTGATCTCGAATAACTCAAAATATTGCGTTTTAAGATGTTGTTGAGTGGAGGCTTAAGGTTATTTTCTTAACCAACTGTGGAGAGACGTCTCTTTCTTTTACTAATTTGTAAGTGTCAGAATTGCACGATTTGTTTTGTTTTAATGTATTTGAACACTCCGATGCAGGGGTTGGTTTGTCTGGACAGTGTCGCTGTCCAAGGTACCGGATTGCGGAGGTGACATCCCGGTGGACAAAGCGGGGTTTGACACAATAACATTATTCCATTAAATAGATTGCGTATTGTTGTATACGCAAGGCGTGTACTGTTTGTTTCTTTGGCTTTACAAAGTGCGCAATAGTTGCTGTTCTCGTCTCCCTTGTGGAACGGGAATATTGTACAACTGAGAGGTCACGTCTCATTTTTTGCATAAAAAATAACAAAATACGACCTGTTAGTCGATATTTTATTTAACCAAAGCATATTTTAGTTAAACCTGGAGCAAAGTTTTGTTGAAAAGTAATGTGGTTGATCTCTCACAACTTATTTTGGAATAAAAGTTGTCTTGCGTTCTGTGTTGTTCCGTTTTTCAATCGGGTACATGTATAATTGTAGCCTGTGTTTTGTTTAAGAACAGCTTTCGAAAAATGACAGCTTTGGTCTATATATGAATGAGTGACTATCGTAATTGCATTAAGTCATTTTGAAGCGCGCTGCGCGCAGTTTTGCGCATGAAACGGTTGTACTTCATTTGAGACGAACTACGATACTTTTTTGATTTGACCGATGTTTGGCGAATATAAATATGTTTGCACCAGAAGAGAGGGTCTGTTTTGTCCGTTTCAGTAATAATGTCCCTCGTAACGATGAGCATAAATTCTCGGGCTAGCTAATAAGATTACTTTTTGGTTTATAAACGTCAACGTAGGCAAACACATCTCGTGAAACCGCTCGTTTCCTGAATATGCGTTTTGCTGGTGTTTGCCCGATGGTCAGTGGGGGAAAGTTCCGTATTTGTACAGCAGGGGGAAGTCTGCCAGCGCTCAATTCCCTCAGCGCAAGAGGGGCATAAACGGGGATCACTGAACAAGAGATGCCTCACTGCGCACTTTGAGCCTCAAAAGAGCCTCTGCAGCACAGGCGAGAGCGCAGTCTATGCCTGAAAAACTCCAACAGGTTATGATGCTGCTTGACTTTAACATGATGTGCAAGATGACCTCGTCTGTAATTGCAACAACAATATTTACATTTACGCATGCGCTTTTTATCAAGAGCTCCATTGGATTCAAACGTGCAATGCCCAACCGATAGAGCTACAAAACACTTGATGATGTCATTTAGTATCATGTAATTTAATTTTTCCATTTCAGTCTGTGCCACCACTTCTGAATTAGTAATATGAACGCCCTTTCAGTGCTGTCCGACTGCCCCTTTTCTGAATGCAGCTCACCCCATGCAGAGACTCAGAAGAGGCATAGGACACAACACTTGCCCTGTGGTCATGTATTTTTAGAAGGCTGTGTTTTCTTTATCTTGGGAAAGAAGGGGGAAGATACATTGAGAATAAAAATAGATCACGGTGGAGCAGGCCGACAGCATAGTTTTGTATCACGAGCCGGGGTGAAATCGGACAGGCTGGCACTATTGTCCTTTTGGGGGGCAGCCATGCATGCCTTTTAACCTAGATGTCCCTCTTTTGGCTCTCTCCTGTACATCCTTATTCTGTCATTTTTTTCCTCTCCTATATGGATGTGTCAATCATAAATTGACCGATATTGTCTGTATGCCACTGTAGAAGTCTGTACAGAGGAAATGTGTGTGTGTGTACCCGTGTCGTGTTCGCTAGCCTGTTTGTGACAGGTTCCTCCTCCAAACCCGTATCTGCAGAGACCCTAATGCTCTCTCTTTCTTTGTTTATAAGACGCCTCATCCTCTCAAAATAGCACTTGCTGCTTTCAGTGTCGAGAAACTTGGAAGGAAATTCAATCTGCAGTGACAGTCAAACCATGATAAAGAAATGTGGTCATGTTTGTGTTTTTTGTTAGAGGCGGGTATTTACTAGACAAGAAATGACTGCCAACAGTGAAGGAAATGATGCACAACGTGTTACAGGCTCAAACCTGCGTCACCCACGTTAGCTTCACGGCTTTGAAACATTCAACCCACATAAGAGTCCAGTCAAGGATATGTCATGTAGATTGCTCAAAGTAGGATGTCTTCCCGTGATAGAGTTGGTATGAAGAGGGAGGCAGGTGCTGAGAGAATGGGATTGGTATTTGCAAGGTGCTAACCGATTAGTGGCGAGATTGTGCAGAGGGAGCCTGTGGCCTCTGGCCATCCACGATGAGCACAGCGATCAGGATTGGAACATGCTGCATTTGGCTATTCTTTCTGTAATTATGGTCTAAATCACAGCCTGTGCTTCTACCTAATGAATCTTAGAGACGGAACTATCTTGGAACAAGGTGAAAAACAGGATAAAGTGCATTAAGTTTCCTCAGGTTCTGAATCCTGACAAAAAGCGTATTATGGCTGGCTTTTTAAACATTGCACAGATGGTTCTGTGTTTGTGTGTTGCATGATGCAACTTTGGTCGTTTAAGAGTAAACGCATGTGTGTTTGCATAATTATCTGAGAAACGCTGTGGCAGACCTTGAATTGTGAACAAGACATTGACTCGGTCCATCTCCTCATTATCATATTGTGTGATTTAGAGAAGATTTCAATCTGCTCTTAAAAAAATAAGGTCTTAGGTTTTCTTATTTTATATGTAAAAAAATTCAGATTTCTCATGTGTTTTGAGCTTATTGGGATAAAAAAAATAGATATTACAGTATGAACTTGGACATTTATTATCCTTTTTATTTATTTTTATTTGTTGAGCCATTTTTTGCCTTTTTATTTAGTACAATGAGAGAGAGGACAGAAAGCGAAGTGGGATAGAGAAGGGGGGCCGGGATTAGGGATGGAACACTTTCCGGGATTCGAACTCAGGTCACCCTGAGGGAAAGTGCTACATGCTGAAGCACTTGCCCACGAGGCTATTTGTTCTGACTCTCATCAACATTTTTAAGACCGCTTTATTGACCACTTCTGAAAACATAAACAGTGCTGATCCAATACTGGTCCAGAAGAACTTCCTGTTTCAGTTTTTCAACACTTCACGACAGTATGAATAAAATACAACCAACAATACATTTAGAACTGAATCTATAAATTTGAATTATATATCTAAGATGAAAAAAATAGCAAAAATAAAATAAATGAAGACGGAGGTGCTTCTGGACCAGTGTTGCAAAGTGGTCTATACGAGCATAATTGAGAACACTTTCAATTTCTGCAGAGCTGTGGCAACAACTATCCTAGAAAAAATTTAAATTATTTAAAATGCTTTTATTTCATACTAAGTATAGTTTAACATATTTACATTATTAACATATTTAGTGAAATAACTTACTTATAAAAAATTAAAATTGATCTTTATTTGGAGTACTATTTATACACAATGCATATTTCTTCATATTAAGCCTGTGTTTAAATAAAAATGTGTTCTAATGTCACTTTTGATAAGGATTTTATGATCTTTAAATAATATCAATCTTTCAATGCAAGATATTTCAAGTGTACCTGAAGCAAACTTGCAATAGTTCCTATCTTATAAAAATCAAATGCACTTAACTGTATCTTTAGTTGGACTTCAGCACTATTTCTGCACCATTAAAGTGTATTAAGAACAAAATTAGCTTTTCCAATTGAGCAGTTTTAAGTATACCAATTTAGTATATCACAAATAAAATTGCAGTGTATTTTCATTAAGTACAGAAGATGTAAATGGATTTGCAGTATAGTTGGCTTTAAATACATGTATTTCAAATACATTTTCGTATATTTATTTTTCACTAGGGTAAGCAATATCATTTTCCTCTGGGTTGAGTTAACAAGCTTATTGAGTCTACACTCTTAAAGGTGCTTCAGGATTCCATAGAAGAATTACTGAGCAAATGGTTCCAAGAACCTTCAACATTCACAGAAGCTTCCGGTTCTCTTCCTGAATTGCACAAAGGTTTTTTAGACTATAGAAATGTAAGAAAGATGATCAATTTAATTTTCTGGCATCGCTGTGAGGAACCTTTTGTAGCACCTTCATTTTTAACAATGAGGGTGTAAACATGGGAAATGGTTACGGCTTTTGAGTTTTGAGTGCAGAGTCAGACTGAATGTTTTGCTCGTAGAAGCAGCGATCTCACAGATCGGCTCTCAAAAATAAACTTGCGATAGCTTAAGGGAGGGGAACACCTTGTTTGAGAACGCTCCATTCACACCCAAACACATGTGCAATTACGCAGTTAAACTCCAGAAGACGGCAGATGATTGTGTGAGGACTTCTCCAGCACCGCACGGCACCTTTATTGCTTATTATAGACGGGAAACTACGACTAGTCCATGATGACGAAATAGCTGTCCTTTGCCATGCGTTTATTCATATTTGGAAATGTCAAACGCTGTGCGTGGAGGAGTTTCATTGTGTCTGTAGCATCCCTATGGGTGTCAGAGACAAACCAATTCTGAATTGTTTTTCTATTCGGTTATTATTCTCTCTTTGTCTTGTGTTGCGTCTCTTTTCCTTCTTCGACTTATTTCTTCATCACTTCTTGTCTTCTCTTGTGTTTGTTTGTAGATGTTTTTCACAATGTTTGTAAAATAGCTTTGATGGTTTTCTCACCATTTTCCAGGTGAAAATTAGCCTGGCCGTCACGTGCAAGAGACTTAATGTTGATAACGCATCACTGAATTAAAGTGTCTCCCTATTTCATGTTGCTAAAGGTCTTCAATGACATGTACAGTATGTGATGTTCCAAGCAAATATGATTTCACGTCTTTGTTCCTCTCTGCTGGTCAAATGCATAAATATATTTGATATATATTGATACACAAGTCGTCCAGGTCAGGATCTGAGTCATTAATGCTTTATATGGGGATCTATAAAGCAGCAGTCAGTGCGATATCATCATGGAGCCTATAAACAGATACGAGTCCAAAGCGATGAGTCAGTAAAAAGGCAAATATATAAAAGTGAAAGCTAGGATACACATCTCAGATCATTTTGTTTTAAATATCCCTTCATTTGCTTCCACAAACTTTTCAAAGAGGACACCAGAAGACAAAGCACCTGACGTTTCTCTTTGCCTCGCTTATTTGACTCTTAAGTCAGTTGTTTTCCGAGAAGACAGCGTGTCATTCATGCTAAAACTGTTTACACAAAGGGAGTCCCTGTCTCCATCAATGCGTGCAAGAATAAATGGCTCCGAATTGTCACATCCTAAAGTGCCAGCGTGACTTCGTACATCAATCTTTTTTTGATGACTTTCTGAAAAATGCGTTGGCTTTGTGCGACGTCAGTTTAAGGCCATTTTGTGTACAAACTTCAATCAAAGGGGCCTGTAATAGCGAATGAATGGATGTAGTCGCTCTTTTTCCGCCTGTCTATGTTCTCTCGTGAGAACAAAGCTGTCTTTGATGTGAAGTGCATGCATAATCCCTAGTATCTTGCATCGCATCTGTCTTGTCGCAAAACCCCCTCGAATCTCAGAAGGCCCTCGTCTCCAGAGCGATGTTGTTAAATCCTCCGCCACGCCGGCGTGTCACTCTTTGGGTCCGTGTTGCTGTCGACGCTGTCCTATTCTAACACGCCCAACTCCACTATAAGTGTTGGAATTCCGATGACATGTTTGGGATTATAAATCGCTGCGTCTCATGTTCTGTTGAGGTGCTTAATTCGTTTTTTGTTAGTTTCAACGAAATGCTACAGTCGTCGTTTCCCTCACCGATTTTGTCGTCCCCTACACCACAGATAAACTGTGCTGCTTATCTGTAGTTTTTGGGCTAACGTGATATAGCTGAATCTGTCTTTCGAGTGAAATGTGTCTGCAGCTAATTAGAATCGCATTTCCGTCTTTGTTTATTTTAAATGTATTTCGGTCTTTTTTCCTCTTCAATTACCAAACGGAGAGATAGGAGAAGCTGAAGGAAAACATCTGCTGCTGGAAGTCCGGATCGTCCGATCTGGCAGTGTCAGCCTTTCTGGAAGCTCTGGTGAAGTGGAGCGTTTATGTGCGGCAGTGCAACCACAGCCTTTCCATCCCATTAATTTCCAAACTCTGCACAAATGTGCTTTTCCTGAGGCGGACTGCAGCTGCGTAACTGTTTACTGCACATATATTATGCGCTTTGTGTGTACCAGGGTGGTCTTTAATACCTGGAGAAAGCTGTCCGTTATCGACCCAGGCGACTGTTTGGTTGCCGTTTGCACAAAAACTTTTTGAGCCAGTTGCCAAAGATTTGGTCATTGTGATGAGGCTAAACTGCAGGTACTGTAACTGTCAAGATAATCCTGGTTTGACACCACTATGATATACGGATAGACAGACAGCTAATGTGACTATTATAACCCACCAGATCTTGGGAAAAAATGGCTTATATCTAAAAGACGTGTTCTCCGCTTTGCACTGACGCGCAAATGTCAATCTGTTCCCACAGCCCATAAATTCTAGTTTAAGGAGACTATATGTCTTTTGTAATGAGAGAACGAGAAAGTGATTATGCGCAATGGTCTGGACAGCTTGATGGATGGAGCTGGTCATCTCTCCGGTGCTGACAGCGATAGCCTGTGTCAGGCCTCAGATAGTGACACGGCTCGATCGTTTCCCTCCCCCTGACGTTCTTGGGCTCTTTTAGTATTATCATTACTCTACTGAGGACAGATGGGATAGAGTTGCCTTAGAGAAGAGGTTTGGATTACAGTGTTTGCTTTCCCATCAGTGCTGTCATTGCCTGTAATCAACCATATCCCCCCGTTCATTCTCTGGGACTTGGCCTCTCACGCGCAGCTCTGCTGGAAAAAACAAGGTCGTACCAGCTTAAGGTGGTCAAGCTGGTTTTTGGAACACAAAAGCTGGTCCAAGATGTTCTACAAGCCTAGCCAGGTCCCCACCAGCTGGTAGTCCAGCTGGTCAACCAACTAAACCAGTTTGGATCAGCAAGTGACCAGCTTGGTGCTGCTAGAAACCAGCAACCATGTTCCAAAACCCAGCTAGCACCTAAAGCTGGTTTTAGCTGGATTGTGTTGTGAGAAGGCCTTTGGTGTTCTTTAAATCATATCTAGTCTGCGTGTCTGTGGGTGTTACAAACAAAAGACACACCCCTAACATAGGTAGGACCCCACCCCAGCATTGCCCAACACTTGGGCTCTGTCCAAAACCTTGAGCTTCCTCGCTGTCTACTTTATAGTCGGCAGCTGTCTTTTATGGGAGCATCCTAATCGTAGTGGCGCCTTAATAAAGGCAATGCACTAGAGAAAAGCAAAAATACTCAAATGCATAGCACAAAAATTAAGTAGAATATAAGGAAATTATCTATGAATTGAAATCACCATGAAATCATCGTAATAGGAGGCGTTTGGGCTTAAAATAAACAAAAATCAAGTTTTGAGCAATTACATTAACATTTTTTTACCTCTAGAGCGTAAAGCTAATGATTTATAATCTGAAATGTCAGATACGTTTCATAAAAATCTTTAACCTATGCTGGGTTGAGTCAATCCCTGGTTGGGTCAGATATAATCGTTGTTGGGCTGTAACCTCGTAGCTCCATTTTTCACGAATCGTCACTATCGGTCACACTTCATGTTTGTCCGTGGGATTTTCCAAATGTTTAACCAATTAAAAATGATTGAAAAGAGCTTGACAACACTCTTGAATTATTAAAAAAATGCATTGATTTTTTTATTAACTTCTGGTGAAGTGGCAGCTACAAACCTTCTGTCCAACATTGACTACATAGACATTTTCGAGTCGCAGCATTTGCTTTAGAGAATATAGGCTGCCGTTGTACCGAATGATTTCATTATTACCATAGTACTTTGAAGAATACCATGTTTTTGGCATAGCTCAAAAATATTGTTACTTCTGTAGTTTATTGTAAGTGGGGTAAGAACACACGTACATTCCTCAAGGCTCCATGTGGTCAAATGGATGCCCGATGAGACCCCGCTGCAAAGTGCCAGTGTGGAGAGCTAATTGTTGACACTGGATAATTGTGCCCTGAAGGTCTGTCTTGTTTTATTTAGTTCTGTGACGAGAGAACCACGGCAGACCCCTCAGGCTCCGTAAGGCCAAATGGAGACAAATCGGGAAAAGAGAAACCGAAAGAACGGGCGCTTAATGCAATTAGCCAGTGAGCATAATGGCAAAATCCTTATTGACTTTTTCTTTGTTCGTGAGACATCTGTGTGCCAATGTCCCCACTTTAAGAGAGCTCTGTTAAACCGTCTACATATCAGCTCACTTCACATATTTACGTATTCATTTATTCATACCCGTGTAGTACGATGTTATGTGCCGTAAGCCTGCAGGTAACCCTCGTAAATTTCCCGCCATTGATTTGTAGCAGATATGGATTTTCCCTCTCTCTCAGGAGCGGCGGGGAGAAATAAGCTTTGTTTGGTGGGACGGACTTTCATAAATCAGCCTGTGACATTTTGATAGCTGAAGATGTAGTGGAGAAAAGCAAATATCATCAGAGAGGGGGCCGGATTAAAAATTGTCACTCAAAGGCACCATTATTAATGGAACGACCGTGTCACGCTCAGAATGGATGTGGGAAGGGAAAGCGGAGTTATCCGTAAAGATAAAGAGATGAAGAGAAAGCGCGAGAGAGAGAGAGGGATGAACTTGTTCGCTAGTCAGTCCGAGAGTCTTTCAGTAAACAGCGAGTCGTAAATATTTCAGCCGTCATGGCAAAGTGTCGACAGCTGTTCCCATCTGCATGTTAATGAAGGCAGAGGCGAGGGACCCGATCTCAATGGGTCCCTTCAGCTCCTACAGTCTCTCACACTCCCACACACCCACGTCCAAACGCTTTCTCCCGGGGCTCACGGCTCTCCATCACTGGATGTGCATTGTGCTCCCCGTGCATCCCTCAGGATCCCACGTAGGCTATCTACAAAAACACTTGTGCGCTTGTTTCTCCAGAGCAGGCGTGAGGTCAGTATGCTAAAGAAATCCCCTGCTTTTAAAGGAAGCGGCCGAGTGAGACGCAAAGTGGTAGAGAGGCTGACAGATAAGCTCTTACCTTTGTTATGACATATATTATATTGTGAGAAGAGCCTACCTGTCTCCATTTCAACAGCTTAACAATTGTATAAGGACATGTTTTATTTGAAATGTAAAAAAGTTTGTAAATATTTAAATGAGCAAAATGGTGTGAGAGGCCATAAATGGCTGCGACCTCTAAATATTTTGAAAGGTTCCTATTATTGGTTTCTTTATAAAGAAATTACTAGAATAAGATTTGAGTATGGACCAAGGAGAGGGTGAGTGAATCTCTTTTTGGTGGAGTGTTTTAAGCTAATAAACCACACTATTTCAGCAAACCCAGTGGCATCCTGCAATAAAATGTACCTTTACATTTATTCTTCTGACAAACGTTTTCATTTGCCTTTTTTACGCAGTTCATTCAGTCTATATTTGTATCACCTTTTAATCAAATTCATGACCTTTGCATCACTAGCGAAATTCTATTGATTGAGCTAGAGGATAACTAGTTTCTAAATTATAATAATGACGATGCTGTGTGTGCAACCATCTACATGTCATCACCTTGGAACATTTTTGTCAAAACTGAGTTTTATCGACTTTTAAATAGTATATTCTGCAATTAACATATTCTGTGTCAAATATAACTTTAAAACTCAATATCTACAATTTTTTAATTATGCAGATAGAACGTGACAAAAGTGAGACCTTGTCATAGCCAGGGTTGCCAGATCTGCGTAACAGAACCAGCCTATGAGGAGCGGTATAGGGTTTAAATCAAACTGAGCTTATGAATGCATATATATAACACGTGCATACTATTATATATATGACTCATATTTATACGTATACGATCAGATGTTCAAGTAACTATGTGAAATACTACACTACATCTTATGTTATAAATGCATGCGTACACACTTGTGAATAACTTGCATATGCCTGTAAACTTGATGAAGACAAACACCTATAGACACTGGTGTATTCATATAATCTCGATACCTGCTTACACATCTACATTGTAAAAAAATCCCGTTAAAATACGGATGGGACTGGCAGAAAATTACCAGTACATTTTCTTATTTTTCGAACATTTTCCGTTAATGCAAAAATGCAATTTAATGCAGTACAAAATGTAAAATACAGGACTTTTTTATTTTTATTTATACAAACACTTCCTTCATATTAATACAGTATATTGTGCCCTATTTTTACGGATTTTTTTATAGATGTATATACAGTGTATAAACAGTTGCTATACATAACTTCCTGCATTCATACATCTTTAAATTCTTTAAATTCGTGTTAACATATAAACTAACATATACACGCATGCAAAACAATCGCATATACGTATAAACATGAACCATGCATATTCACTTTAAAATCACTAACTGAAATATACAATCTCGATGCTTGCAGCATCACTTATAAAACTTAACTTAACAAGAACGCGTCTTTTGTTAACATAAATCTGCAAATGATATGTGTACGGTTTATACGTTTGTGGCTAGAGTTTTCAAAAATTGAGGGTACGGTTTACAAAATGGAGGGCACAGATTTGGGGTACAGTTTGTTTATCTGTGAGCACGATGTGGTAATTAGGGAACAGTTTAACATCTGTGATTAAGTTTTTTAAAGTGAGGGGACAAATTACTTGTTAAGTTAAGCTTGTTTTATAAGTGACGCTGCATGCATCGAGTTCGTATGTTTGTGTGAGTGATTTAAAGGTGTATAAGTAGGAAACATGTTTATATGTATATGTAAATGTTTATAGATGTATGTGCATGTACTGAGTATTTATGTATACACGAGTGTCTATAGGTGTAGGTTTGCATGAAGTTTACATGTATATGTGAGTTATAATATGTTAGTATGCACATGTATTTGCTTGAACATCCGATAGAATACATATAATTGTTATTTATATTTGTGTATGCATATGCTATATATATGTCTTCATAAGCAAAGTTTGATTTAAACCCTATATGCGCCTTATTCCAGCCCAATGAGTGATCAAAACTAGCTCAGCGACCCTTCAGAAAAAATCTAATATCAAAATATGCCACAATACATAAACCAAAAAAACTGAGGCAACAGTTTAAAATAAGTCTAATCCTGCTGGAAAACTACAGACTTGGCAACCCTGGCCATATCTGTTGCCATAGTCTGGAAAGAATTAAGGAAGACCAGCAAAAAATTCAAATAGATCCAACATCTGAATACTTGTGTATCTTTCCTGAGTGGCCAAAGTCATGAAACTTGAAAGAACGTGAAATGAGACCATGAGCTCCACTAATGCATTAACAAAGGCTATTATCTGCAACATTGAGGCCCGATTATCTGTGACTCTATAGCTCTGTCATTCCCTCTTAATGTAAAATATATTCCGATAAAGCAAAATCAGTGTGCAGTCCAACCATCTGACACCATAACAATTCAGACGTCTTTGTCTCGAGTGTTATAGAGTCATGATGCAATACTCTTGGTTATGCCAACTGACTGCATAATCCTCCTTTCTTCTCCACCGCAGATGTCCCCTATAGTCATTGAATGGGAACTGACTCAAGTTAACAGAGTGGGATTGTTATTGCTGTTAAAGAGCTGATGAGAGCCGTACTGTGTCCGGGTGACATTGAGGACGAACGTTGCATGCTTCTTAAACACACACAGAAGATGATGTGAGGTCATTCAGTTTCTCAGCTGCTGGACTCCAGCCCTTGACCTTGCACGCCCTCAGAGCCATCAAAGCTTTGGACTATAATCCTGATCGAGTGGATGTTTTTAATTTTTAATTAGCCAGAGTCCGTCTTTTAGGCTCTGTCCCAAATGTCATCCTCATCCTTCACGTTGCTCCTTCAAATCTACAGTTGGCTGAATGGGCTGTTGGGTAATGGTGCGCTGTGGAGTTCACATCAGTGCAGATTCCATCAGTAAATGTTGTAGGACATAACATTCATGCATTTGGCACTTTTTTATCCAAAGCAAATAACATTGAGTTATTAATATATCTACCAATATGTGTGTTCTCTGGGATTGAACCCATGAGCTTTTGCGTTGTTAATCCAATGCTCTACCAGTTGATCTACATTAAAGTAGATGTAATTTATGTCTGCATCTGGTGTGCCACTTCGGCTAGAATCTTAGAGAGACTGAACCTCAGTGAGCACAAATGTTAGGGGTTCGAATCCCAAGAATGCACATGCTAATTCAACATATACCCTGAATGCACCTTAAAGGAACACTACACTTTGTTTGGAAATATGCTCATTCTCCAGCTCCCCCAAAGTTGAGTTTTACTGTTTTGAAATCTATTCAGCCGATCTCCGGGTCTGGCGAAAGCATTTTAGAATAGCTTAGCATAGATCATTGAATCCAATTAGACCAGTAGCATCGCGTTCAAAAATGGTTTTGTTTTCCTTAAAAAAAGTGTGACCATACATCTTGGCTCATTGCCGTTCTATTACCTTGTGCGGCTATAGACGTGGTGTCTGGCTCATTTGCAATGTGCGTGATATAGCTTGATTGGATTTGATATTCAGTACAATTCCCCCTCATATGTATCTGATTATGTTCAGGCACAAAGCACTCATTATCTGTGGGATTGATTCTGATGGAAAGAAAAGAGGACGGTCTCCACACCATCTGCAACAGCCCCACTGTGAGATGTGAGAATTATGAGCGATTAGCCATTTCATCACCCGAACTCTCCCCAACACTCCCTGCATGGTAAAATGAGCACAGAGACACTCACACACACACAGAACCCAGTGTTTTTCCCAGCCACGCTTGATTCATTTTGTCACCCTTCTTCAGGAATTAAAGGGCCCCTTTTAAGCTACCCGAGTTTCGGATTGTAAATGTTTTTGACAGACCACCACAACAATGAATCTGTTTATCATTACCAGCCCATAAAAGTGTTTGTAAAGCCACTTTTGTAATTTTCTTTGTTTGGTGGTGCTATAATCCGAGTTACAGATGTTGTAAATTCTGCAGGCATGAAACCCAATTAGAGGCGTATTCAGCGCCGCATCCTTTCCAAGCCCTTGCTTGGGTGTCATGTGTGGAAGATAATTACTTTCTTTCAGCTGAGGAGATGAAGCCATTGGGAATTTTCTGGACGGTTGGACAAAACCGACCCAGATGTGGGAGCTAGATAAGAGGGTAAATTATTTATTTATGAACTGTTGGCTCACACATGTAATCAATCGAGGAAGATAATGAAAGGGCTGGCCCGCCGAATCTGCGTATGTTAGCCGGCAATGAAAAGAGCTGAAAATAGATTCATTAGAGACTCATTCGACAGAAATCGTGGACAAATCGCAATCGTCTGCTTGCAAAATTTCGGCTGGATTTACAGCAGGTGCATATGCACAGAAATGTGTTCTACTCCTCGTAATGTTGTCTTAATGGGAGTGTTAGAAATGAGAGAATGCACTCGCAAAGATCTGTGTGTTTATTTTCTAGATCCATTGTCTTTTTGAAGGTTTTTGCTTGAATTTTGTGTCAGAAAAAGGAGTAGAGAGAATAAGATGAAGAGAATCAAAAGGAGGCAATAAATGAAATGAGAAAAAGGAACAAAAAAATATGAAAAAAGGGAATGAAAGTGAGACTAAGAGAAAGAAAGGAGATAATAAAAGAGGAGAGAATGAGAGCAGAGAGTGAGGAGAAAGAAAGAATGAAAGAAAGAATGAAAGAGAAAGAACAAACAAAGGAACGAAAGAGAAAGACAACCCAACGAAAGAGAAAGACAGAGATTGAGGAGAGAAAGAAAGAAGGAAGGAAAGGACGGACGGACGGACGGACGGACGAAAGAAAGAAAGAAAGAAAGAACAAACGAATGAACAAACAAACTAAAGAAAGAGAACGAAAGAACAAAAGAAACATTGGTTTCAACTTTAAGGACATTGACCTTCTTCACACTGACATGTCCATTAATCTTCATTCTGCTGTCTTGTGTAAGTGGTATGTGTCTCTCTTCTCTTCAGCTTTATTCGTTTCTTCAGACAGTTAGACGCCTAATTGAAATTAGCGTCAGGTAAGCGCTAGTCTGTGGCAGGGATGACAGGGAAAACAAACAGAGCTGAAGCAGGCGTGCCAGGGGAAAGAGAGCATGCAGACGCAGCCTGTTAGATCATCACACAAACAGATGTTCACTTCCCTTTCTTCCCCCCATCATTTGTCCTCCTAACATTCACTCTGTCCCATACATGTCTGTCTTCTGCTTCCCTTCGTGTCAATATTTCATCTCCGTGTCCCTCTCTGAACATCTGTTTCTGAAAATGCTGCGATTGAAACAGGCGAATTGTAAATTCCAGTAAAGCATCTTTGGTTATCCATAAGAATCTCTGCTGTATTCAGGCCTTGACTGTGATTAAATGCAACGCCACATCAAAGTCGCCTTCATAGTGTTATTTGCGACAAAAATGTTGGTTCACAGTGAGACATCACACTTTGACAGTCAGTCAGAAGGTATTTTATGTCAAGTGTGATGTTTGGACCAGTGAGAGTTGAAAAGAAGAGCTTTTGAAAATGTACGAAAAAAAGGGAAACACACCGAAGGTTGAAAGGATGGGTTTGAATGGACCCTGTGGCTGAAGTGGTCCGAGCTCAATAAACGACAGGAAACTTTAATACATTAATGCCTTGAAATACTGCCCAAATCGGTGGAGTATGACATTTGGGGTTTAATATTGACTGTTTTAGAGGTGTAAATGTCTGACTTTGATCCACTTTTCTTACAGTAGAATTCTGGGTTCGTTTGGTAAATCCCAGTCAAGCTTGAAGAGATGTTGAGTAGGATTGTAGGAAAAATGACATTGAGGGCGTTAACGTGCACAGTCTTACTCCGATTATGCTTAATAAGCTGATGTGTGATTTTCTTTTATCAGGGAATGGTCATAAACGGCTTGAGCAAAAAACGATCGGCAGAGGTGTTCGTTTTTTGCCCATCACTCCGATATCGCGCTGCATTTAAACGCCTTTACCGGTTTTCTCTCAGTTTTGTTTATGTGCGCATGTCTGAAAGCGCAGTGGTAAAAGTCCCAAACGGAAGTAATAATAACATATAAAAGTCCTCTCTCGAAACATGCAGTTGATGTAGAAACTCAAAATGAAGAACTATTGTTGCATACGCAGGTACTGCAGACAGGAGAAGAGATATTAAAATACAGCTTCTGACCTGTTCCCATTTTTTATGACTAAACAGACTATCAACGATGACATCACTGCACGCGAGAAACCCAGCAAGTCTCAAACTTCCATGTAAACGCGGTTTTCTGCGTAGCCGCTTTATTACTATGGAAGTGAACACTTGACAACAAGTTTCTTTTTAAGCAGATTTTTGATAGATTTCTGTTTATTTTGTGCATGTAAACGCACTAATTGTTAATCAAAAATGCCCCAGAACTGTTTACTTTCTTCATTTACATTCTTCAAAATATCTGCTTTTGTGTTCAACAGAACAGAAAAAAATGATAAATAAAATGTTCCTACAATGATATTCAATGGTGGCCTAGAACTGTTTGGTTACAGGCATTCTTCCAAATATCTTAAGTATATAACATTTATAGACATTTATAGAGAGGTCGACTTGAGTGAGAGTGCAAGATGACTGAATTTACTTTTTGGGCGACCTGTTCCTTTAAGGCATTATTGCAAGATAGCATTGTCCTTTTTGTCGGCTATCTCTTTGTAACCTCCCAAATGTAACTTTACCATCTGGATAAAAATCTTTCTATCTGTTATTGCTGTAGGCAAGACGATGAAAGTAACCGTTAAAATTAAAAACTGTGAGCGGCTCAACAGGACTTTCTGAGAACAAGCACACCTCCATCTGGCATTAACTGTTTGCTGATGTAAGATGCTTAACTCGCCCGCGTTTGCCTGGTAGGAACAGAAGCAGGTTATAAGTTGATGAAAGAAGGCCGAGCACAGTAAACACATTCATCACCACGGACAGATAATTATCTCTTTAATTCCACAACCGTGCGAGGTCTAGCTCTTGCTGTCGTAGATGCTGAAGAGCGAATAGAGGAGAAAGAGGTTCGTCTTTAAAGAAGCAGCCATCCTTGATATCTTCTGTTTCTTCTAATAACCTTGTTGGCTTGTAGATCTTTCATTTCATAGGCATGAGAATGAAATAATGTGCGGAGCCAGGAGATGGATGCGATAGACAATCTTGTCTTCTCACATTTCTTTCTTTTTTACCTTCACGCCTATTTGTCTTCTAAGTTTGTTCGGTGTATTTGTCTTCCACAGCGATTTTTTGCCTTTGTTAAAGCGTGCAGCATTTTGAGAGACATTATTATATTATCATTAGCAAATGAATGTGAAAATCAGGCACCATCACGGCACCCCATATCTGGTTATAATCCCGCCACGAGAACGCAGCTACAACAGTCAACTTGTTCCTCACTCTTGCTCTCTCTCTAATCCACACATCCGAGCAGAAGGCCGAACAACCGAGAAGAAGCCTTTTCTTTCCGCTTCAGCAATTTTTCCAGCATGTTCAGAAAGAGAGGCCGCTAACAGCATCTTAGCATCACCCCGTGTTTCCATGATGCCCCGACGGCTCCGATAGACCCTGTCACACCCCGCGAGCACACGTGAGACTGACAGCTCAGGAAATGCTTTGGAGTGCGAATGCCAATGACTCAAAGTGAAAATCGATTGGGCCGTTCTGTGTTCTACTTACCTCCTCTAGTGCATTATTTTAGCCGAAATGTGGGTTTTGGCGGCTCTTCTTTTCTCCCGGACTGACGCGGTGTGTGGAAGCGAGGGCTCAATTAACTGAATAGCAATTTTCTGCGTGTCACTGCTGAACCACTGCCGATCGATAAACACGACATGTCGGTAATGAGCTGGCCAGTGTGTGACACTCGAAGCCCCGGTGCATGCTGGGATAGCAGATTCCTCAGGGCAGGAGAGAATAGATGAGCGCAGGACAAAGAGAGCTTCCCCTCGGCTGTATGGTCATCATCGCCGCATCAGTAGAGTTGTTTGATAGGGAGTCGCTGAGGAGGTTCTGCCTTGACTACGTCTCGGTTAACATCAAGGCTGAGCTAAACCAAAGGATTAGATGATTACACCCTCCAGCTTCATTACGGATACAGCAGCCATGAAAAGCACTGTTTATTCTGTTCGAAACACCCACTCTTCCACTTAGACTTGTGCTGTGAGCATCTAGAACACAGCTTATCTGGGACCTAGCAGATACGGTATTGTGTGTGTGTGTTTGTAAGGCAGTGTTTGAGGTCATGCTGGGATCAATTGGAGCGTTTCTATATTATCTGCCTTAGTAGAGCTCCCAGGGAACACGGCCCGTACAAAACAAGACTTTAGAGAGTGTGCGCTGTTGGCCACCTCCAGGTCTTCATAACAAAGTGTTTAATGAGACCAGTAGGTCAAGGTTTGGTTACATCTGGTTATGAGTCGTATACACAGTCGCAGAAAAAATCTGATTTCATCAGCATTTCTAGATCTGTTGTGGCCATTGAAGTCCAGTGTCTGATGAATTTCAACAAAATCAAACCTCAGGAGCGACAAAGTCATCAAACAGCAAATTGAAAGACAGACAGCATGACAAGATGGATCAATTTTGAGTTTATCGCAAAAATTGTTTAGGATTTATTTTTCTAAATACAAATACTTCTGCTGTATTGCTTAAAAGTGAATATGTAGTCTTCGTAGTATTTGTCTTCTGAACAATACAGAAAATATTTTCTGTTATTTGACCTGCTTCTACAGTAACTGCATTTATATGACTTTCTTTTGCAGAACACAAAAGAAGAAATAAAAAATGGCGTCTTTACACTAAGTGTAAATAGCAGTAGGTTCTGTTTACACTAAGTGAATATAGCAGCATTTCTAAATGTAAATTTCTGTACACTAACCGAAAGTAGCTGTATTTTCTTTGGATAAAGTAGAAATAGAAGTTAGATGCTAATACACTTATAAATAGGGGCAGATAACGTTACTATTTGCAAGCATTATATTTCTAAAAATGATGCCAATTTATTGAGATATTCAAGCCCTACACCTATATATATATATTGTAGATAAGTGTCAAATACAATAAAAAATAAAGACATTGATGGCTTTTGTCTTTCAAAAAGTGTTGGCCATTGAATGTGGCAAGTGTCCAACATTTGTATAATTTTATTTATACTACAAAACAAACCAAAGCTACAGTATAATCCCTTAAAGGCCGTTTTAATAATAATACTGTAAAGCTGTTTTGGCAATTGACCTGTATTGTGTAAAAAAGTGACAGAATTGAATTGTTATTTTGTTAAAATCAACTCAGCAACAAACCCCGCTGCTCTCAACTACTCACACCTAGGTTTCAAAAAGTAAATAACTTATAAATATCACTTTATGTAAAGCTTCCCTCATTTATTCCCAGAATCCTCTGGTATTCGTGTCTATTAATAAACAGCTTTTTGGTCTTGGTTGTTCTTATTTTTTGCGTACTGAATGCAAGTAAAAAAGCTATCGGCATTAGTTAAGGATGATTAACCTAGAATAGAATCTGCGTAGTATCTTCCCGTATAGTATCTGGCTCTTTGGGTGATCCCGCTGCCAGGGTGCGTACTTTGTAGAGTGACTAATAGCACATGGAACCATTGCGATTACATCAGAATAGTCTCCGAGATGTCTGTCTGCAGCCCGCTCATGTGACCTCACATATTTCTTGTCGTTAAGTGCTGAAAAACTACACGAGACTTTGAATTGTCAACGAAGAGAATGACGCTCAGGCCCGTTCGAGAGCCGCTTTTAGCCTAATGATTCGTCGAGGAAAGGGCTATTGATCATTTTGGCGTGAAGCAAATGCACTGGAAATAATGAATGACAGCAGGTGTTCATATTTTTGTAATTGATTGGCCCATAATTGGACAAATTATTGAGCTCGCTGATGAAATGCAAGATTGAGGGTGACGTTTTGTAGAATGTGACTGCGTTACAGGGAGTTGTTTCTCGGTGTGAGGCACAGGTGCGGCACTTTTCAGTCAATGTGATCCAGCAATGTAATTTCTGCATGCCAAAGTCAGTCATCTTGCCATCTATACTCTCCAGAAGTATATTATTTCCAGCTGGCTAATGCTATTTTTTCCGTCTTTTATTCCTGCAGATCTCTCTGTGGCTGTATGACGTCACGGGCAGCAAAACGGATCAATGAGCCAAAGTTCCTTCTCGGCCCAGATGGTTCTGCAAACATCCGAGAACATCACCCTGTCAACCAGAGATTCACAAGATAACTGGTCAAAAGTTTGATATCTTCAGCCTCTTTTTTTTTGAACACCATTTATGTCGTATTCAGCCATGATATCAAAATTCTTACGGAATTGTCCGTCGTTGGTCCTGCTGTTGCCTCTTCTCCAACTTCTACGGCTGGATGTGCTCAACGCTGCCCCCTCCGGCCCGGAGTCTGACATATGCTCCACCCTAGTCAAGAGCCGTTTCTTTGGCTTTTTTCTCTCGTCTACTGTATTTTCCAGCACACCTTGCTCCTGGACCCTGCAGAACCCCGACCCACGGCGCTACACGATCTTCATCAAGATCTCAAAGCCTACCAGAGACTGCGTTCCCCGGCAGCATCGGACCTTTCAGTTCGACTCCTTCTTGGAGACGACACGAACCTTCCTTGGGATGGAGAGCTTCGACGAGGTGGTAAAGCTGTGTGATGCCTCCACCCATGTTGCCTTCTTGGAGGCAGGGAAACAGTTCCTGCAGATCCGGAAAGGGCTGCCCAGAGCGGGCGCTGGGTCTAGGAACGGGGACGGGGAATTTAAGGTGGAGTATCTTGTGGTTGGGAAGCGGAACCCCAGCATGGCTGCCTGTCAAATGCTGTGCCAGTGGCTGGAGGATTGCCTCACTTACAGTACCTCCAACCGGCCATGTGGTATCATGCAGACGCCATGCCAGTGCTGGGACCAGCCCCCTCCTGACAAAGAAACCATTGGATGCTATCGAGATGGAATCTATATGGAGAACTGCAGCCCTGTTGTGAAAGAGGGAACTACTCATGGAGACTCAAGTGGTAAGCTGACATTTTATGTTTAGTTGAAATCAGTATGGTTCAATGGTTAATGTTGTTGTGTCGATGTGTTTTTATCTTTTCTCTAGAAGTTGATTGTTGTTGGATTTTATTGGTATTTCATTGGTGGTAAAAGCAGAGAAATTTCAGTTTCAGTTTTACCGGCCGATACATTTTTTATATTTTGTTAGTTTTTGTACACAAAATCCAAGTATGTCCAGTTTAATTATGCAATGTGATTAACTCTTTCCCTAGTAATGATTTTTACTTTTCATGTTTTCACTGTTACGCAGTAGGTGATGCTGTTATGCATCTTGTTTTGGAAGAGATAAGAAGACACTTATCAAGATTGAATAATATGGGGGTTTGTCTGATTTTAATATCTGATTTGAAATATTTTTCGTTTTCACATATTCATAGAAGAAAATATTTTGGGAACCGTTTAAGTTTTGTGAAATTGATCAAAAATGCTTGCGCCGGCTGGCAACTTTATAAAAACATACTGGTAGGGAAAGCGTTCAAATTCAGTCATCATTTACTCACCATCATGTCATTTCGAACCTGAATGAATTTCTTTCTTCTACAAAAGAAGATATTTTAAAAATGTTGCTGACCGAACAGCGATGGCAGCCATTTACTTGCATTGGTTTTGTGTCCATACAATAGAAGTCAATGGATGCCACTGCTGTTCAGTTATTAACATTCTTCAAAATATCTTCTTTTGTGTTCTGCGGAAAAAAGAAAGTCATACAGGTTTGAAATGACATAAGGGTGAGTATATGGTATCCCTTAAATGTTGTACTATATAAGTCATAAACATACATTTAAAGAGAAAGTTTGCCCAAAAATGTATATTCTGACAACATTTACTTAAGCTCTTGTCATTTCGAACCTGTATGACTTTCTTTGTTATTATGAACACAGTGAAAAATATTTGAAAAAATGCTTGTAACCAAACAGTTCTTGGCCGCCATTTACTATTTCCAAAAATATATCTCTGTGTTCATCAGAACACAGAAATTAATACAGATCTGGAGGAACTTGAGGGTGAGTATATGACGAGAGAATTTTCCTTTTTGGGTGAACTGCTGCTTTAAAATAAATATATTAAATATATATATTATCAATAATGCTAGAACCACACCATATGTGTTTTTAAATTCAGAACTTTTTTTCATAAATTTCCAAATGAATTTGTTGATTCAGTGTATGTGCTGACAAGACGCATCTCAATACACTTTCCTTGGCATGCACAGGTTCCAACCAAATCAAGTAAATATCATTGTGCATTTTTGAACAATTTCAGACAGTCACAAGATCCGCTATTAATGTTGATTACGCGGCATAAATATCAAATTGGTTTACCTCTACTCGTCCAATTTAGCAGCAAAGCTATAAACTCCTGTCAAAGCTGAGGAGTTCACATAGATCAGGCTGAGGTTAAAACAGAAAAGAGGGAAAAGAGACAGGTTTTAGGTTTCAGCTGATGTGTCCTAGCTGGGTGACCTTGGTTTGTTGGCGCCGTGTGTGTTCCTGCGAGGGTTCAGATGGGGATATCGGATCGGCCCGTGGGAGACTTGATGCAGCGGACATGCTCTGAGAGGGACACAGGATAGCTCCGCGCTGGCCTTGGGAATCGATTATTAGAACGGGAATGGGGCCGGTTACTGAGTTCAGAGCTATGATGTGATGTTATGTCAAAGATTGAATGTAGCACAGAAACTCGAACCTCTAGAAGAGGGTGCAGCCATGGGATTGGAAGATCAGTCAACCAATCGCGCCGCGTGACCTTTCAGTAGATCTTCTGCTCTTTCTTTTTATTGCCTGTGGAATCTCCACAGTATCCGATACGCTCTAAAGAAAAAAGTGCAGGATTGTGATTGTTATGAAGTAGAAGCTTGTGATAAAAAGTGAGAAAAGCAGGTCACATAAATAGATGGATGGAGGGTGGGATAAGGCCTGGACGCTTTATAAATTGATGGTGAGCTTGGGAGGCGAGCCTGGCAGGTCCAGCTGAGCTATCAGATGTATTAGTGGCTAGGGTCAGATGGCAAATAAAAGATGACTTTTGAAAGACGGGCTGTGCATCATTACATTGTCGCTCTCTGGGACCTATCAGTCTGTGGACAGTATTAATGGCAGACTTACCACTGTACAGTTCGTGCGGCCTGATTTGTGTGCCTCTCTCAAAAGCCCAGGAGGAAAATACTAGGGAGGGTAAAAACGCTTGAAAAGATGAGTGTGTGTTCCATCTTAAAAGCTAAAGGCGCGTCTATTGTGCCAGCGTGACCCATTGCTCAGAGGCAAGGCATCATGGGAGATGAGCGGATTCATCACTCGCAGCTCAGAGCAGTGACAGATTACAGACTGGATTTGAGAGACGGAGTGGAAGAAGACAGAAAAGAGAAAGTGGGAATGAAAGTGTGACATGAGAAAGCAAAAATATTTCTGTTAGAAAGAAAATTCAGGTTGTAGCTTTGTTTTGAAAGATTTTAGCGAGTTTTTAGATGTTCTAGGATGATCTAGCTAGCATCACTTAATAGCCCCCGTATTAATATTGTATTAATATTGGAGTAAAAATTACATATATTGTCATACATAAATATTAAACTCAAATATTGAAATATTTTCTAATAAACTGTATTTATATAAAAATATGTTTGTATTTTATTATGTAAATATAATTTCCATAAATTAAAAATATGTGCTTACACTTTTCAATATACGAAAAGCGGCAATTTCTTATGTTTTCTCAATATATTTTAACACATATGACTGCATTATTTAATAATTTAATATACTTTCAATAAATATTTAGTCAAATTTGTGAACCTCCCTGTGAAAACACAGCCATTGGCTATTTGTGCTTTACTGTTTTCTGCATAAT